>NC_140581.1:564691118-565291118 GCF_964204655.1 Triturus cristatus
GAATGTGTACATATATTGACAGTTAGGAAGAGGTAATGTATATGTGATTTGTGTTCCTTGATGCAATCACATGAAACACATATTTGCTTGAAAGACATTGGCTGTAATGTTGATGTGCACGCTGTAACGCCCTGAACGTCTCAGGATCGTTTAACAGACACGACAATGAGGGCGCAACCACTTGTGAAGGGTTAGTTCTTTTAATGAAGGCAAATAAAATACAAAGAACAAACAAAAGTTATAGTCACTGGAATCCTCCAGGCTAAGTACGTTACCAGCCCACAGCACGGATGGTCCTAACCGTCCTCTGCATATACGCCGATCCCGGCGTATGCCAACAGAGGGCAGAAATGAAATGGCCGACAATGCCAATCGGTAGGCTGTGAGGGGCACGAAGAGTGTTGGGGAGAATCGAGGAGTCAGGGAAACACCCAGCCGGGGTCTCTACCTGAAGGGAGCAGCCGCTCAACCTCTTCCTCAGACTGCACCGGGACGCGGAGTCACCTCCTGGTGATGCGTCACCGATACCCCAATCACAAGCAAGAAGACTGAACCGAGAGCAGCCGCTCGATCGATCCTGTGGACTTCCGAGTCTGTAACGCGGCAAACACCTCCTGGTGTGCGTTACAGCTGGCAGTCCCTGTGTCTCTGGTCGGGCTGGGAGTTACGACTCCAACCAGCAAAAGCGCCACTGCGCTTGGACTCAGCCGAGTCAAAAAGCGAAGCTCAATGGTTGACCGGTAGAGCTTCCGGGTCCTTCACAGGTGACGATGGGGCAAGACACGGCCCAGGGAGTAACGACTCGACCTACCTCCGTTCTTGCCTTACTGGAGAACCACTCCTGAACACTGCTCTTCACGAAGCAGGTACGTCGGTGTAAACACAATATCCGACAGCCTTGTACCTCCCGGTTCCTCCCTTTATAGGGCGTGTTTTCCTTGAGTTATGTAACAGCTCTCCTGTTTACATAAGGGCGTGTTTCCCTTGAGTTATGTAACAGCTCTCCTGTTTACATAAGGGCGTGTTTCCCTTGAGTTATGTAACAGCTCTCCTGTTTACATAAGGGCGTGTTTCCCTTGAGTTATGTAACAGCTCTCCTGTTTACATAAGGGCGTGTTTCCCTTGTATGACAGGAATTCTTGACAGTACATCCTCCCTCTCAGCGGCTCCCCACGGGTCCAGCGCTGGCAGGAAAACGCCGATGGAACAAGGAGACCAAGCGCGGAGCATGAACCCCTTCAGCCTGTTCCCATGAATGCTCCTCCGGGCCATAGCCTTTCCACGCAACCAGGTACCACAGCTTCCCCCTGCGCCATTTGGACGCCCGTATGCCCGACACTTCATACTCCACCTCCGACTCCACGCATACCGGCCTAGGTGTCCCAGACGGCTTGGAGGGTGCTGGTTTGAGCAATGATACATGAAAGACAGGGTGTATCCGCAATGACTGGGGCAAGCACACCTTCACGTTCACGGGACCCATACACTTGGTAATTCGATAGGGGCCCATGTACTTGGGATGGAACACACTGTTCTTTCGAAACCTCATGTTTCTTGTGGATATCCAGACGTAGTCTCCAGTGCGGTACAGTGGCCCGGGCCTTCTCTTCCTATCTGCCGCAGCCTTGTATCTTCTCTTGGCCTCTATTAGGACAGCCCTTGAGCGCATCAACGTGTCTTTTATGTGTGCCACCCTGTCCGCTGTGGCGGGAATCCTGTCCTCTCTGAACGGATGTAGAAATGGCAAGAACCTGGGATGTTGGCCATAGTTGCTATAGAACGGAGATGACTGTGTGGAGCTGTGAGTGGCGTTGTTATAGGCTATCTCTGCAACCCATAGCAAGTCGACCCATTCTTCCCTGCCCTGGTCCACAAAACATCGCAGATACTGTTTGAGCGTTTGGTTCAGGCGCTCGGTTTGGCCGTCCGTTTGAGGGTGGTAGCTGGTGGACAGGGCGGTCTTAACATGCAGCGCAGTGCACCAAGTCTTCCAGAATTGCGCAGTAAACTGCGACCCCCGGTCCGACACGATCACCCCAGGTAATCCATGCAGTCGTACCACATTCTTTAGGAGTAGTGACGCCAATTCCCCGGCCGTAGGGACTCTCTTGCAGGGGATGAAGTGCCCCATTTTCGTCAAGTAATCCACCACCACCAGTATTGCCGTCATCCCCTGGTCTACCGGTAGGCCCACCACGAAGTCCAGTGATATGCTATCCCATGGTCTATCCGGGGTCGGAAGTGGATGTAAGAGCCCTTGGGTTCGGCCATGGTCGGCCTTCATGGTAGCACACGTAGGACACTCCTGTCCCCACCTCCTGACATCCACTCTCATGGTTGGCCACCAGAAATGCCGTCCCATGCTAGCCACCGTTTTTTCAAAGCCCAAATGACCTGCGCATGGAGAGTCATGGCACCAGATGAATGCTTGTTTCCTTAGCCTAGGCGTGGGTATCAATAGGCACCTGCCCTTCAGGGGTATCCCGTCCTTCAGCTGCCATTCTCTGTGACTGAGGAGCCACCTCCGCCATGCGAATGACCTGATCCCTCTCTTTATTCCCCTCAGGAAAGTATCCGGTTGGATAACCCCCAATACCATCCTCGGGGAAATGATGGAACGCTCGGTTGCAGGCAATGGTTCCTTAACTGCAGATTGACGGGACAGGGCGTCCGCCTTCCGGTTTTCCGTCCCCGGCCGATATGTGATGCGGAAGTTGAACCCCGCAAAGAAGATCATCCACCGCAGCTGCCTGGGAGAAAGGTGTCTAGTGGCCGTCATGAACTGTAGGTTCCGATGGTCCGTGTACACCGATACCACATGTCTTGCCCCCATCAACCAATGCCTCCATTCGGTGAAGGCGTCCTTGATTGCGAGAAGCTCCTTCTCCGCAATATGGTAGTTGCGTTCGGCGTCGTTGAGTTTGCGGGACATGTACGCAACGGGATGAAGCACCCCTGTGTCGTGGTTGCGTTGGGACAAGATAGCCCCCAGCGCCACATCCGACGCGTCCGCTTCCACCACGTAGGGGAGATCCGGATCGGGGTGAGCCAACACCGGCGCCTTACCAAAGGCGCTTTTCAGGGCCTCAAAGGCTTTGTTCGCTTCAGGGGACCAGACAAACTCCTTGGACTTCCTCAGTAGCTGTGTGATTGGGGCCACCACTCCTGAAAATCCATCTATAAACCGCCTGTAAAAGTTGGCGAAGCCAATGAAACTTTGGACGTCCTTCACGCTTTGGGGCACCGGCCATTCTTTCACCGCCTTGATCTTTCGTTCTGCCATCTCCTGTCCCTCTGGACTCAGCATCACTCCGAGGAATTCCACGGATGTGACGTGGAAGTCACACTTGCTGAGTTTACAAAACAGCATGTTTTCCCTCAGCTTTTGGAGCACAGCTTTGACGTGGTGTACGTGCTCCTCCACACTGGACGAATAGATGAGGATGTCGTCGATATATACGACCACGTAGATATCCAACTCCTCTCTGAATACCTCATTCAAAAAGTACTGAAAGGCTGCCGGGGCGTTGCACAGACCGAACGGCATGACGAGGTACTCAAAAAGGCCGAACCTGGTCTTAAAGGCGGTCTTCCACTCGTCTCCGTCCCTCATGCGCACCAGATGGTATGCCCCTTTCAAATCCAACTTGGTGTAGATACGAGCTTTCTTGACCTGTTCCAGAAGTACACTGATGAGAGGCAAGGGGTACCGATTTTTTATGGTTATCGCATTCAATGCCCTAAAATCCACACAGGCTCTCAGCTCCCCATTAGCCTTCGGGATGAAGAAGAGTGGCGAGGCGGCCGGAGACTTGGACGGGCGGATGAATCCTAGCCTGAGGAGTTTATCCAGGTACCCCCGGAGATGCACGTTTTCAGGCTCCGTCAGGGCATACAGCCTGCCGCTGGGAACGCTGGCCCCTGGCACCAGGTCGATCTGGCAGTCAAACTGTCTATGTGGTGGTAGCACTTCCGCCTTCACCTCATCAAATACATCCTCAAAACTGTGATAAGCCTGGGGGAGAGCCACATCTTTTTCTGCCGCTGTAGCCACCGTCTGACTCCCGCTCTCATCTGCGTCAAGGGATTCCGTTCTTATTCCACAATGCAGGATGCAATACGGTGACGTCATTTCGATGCGATGTGTTGGCCAATCCACAAAGGGGTTGTGTTTCTGTAGCCACGGCAATCCCAATATGACGCCATATTGGGGCGCTCGGATGATGTTAAAATCGATTTGTTCCAAATGGTTCCTCCCATATCTCATCGGAAGGACCCCCGTGTGCTGTCCGATGGGCCCCGTCACCAATCGCCTTCCGTCTACCGCATAGACATCTTCGGGTACTGCTTTGGGAAGAAGCACTAGCCCTAGCCTGCATGCCTCGTTGTGGTCCATAAACATGCCAGTGGCCCCTGAATCCACCATGGCCACAACGGGTATCCACTGGTCATGCACTCCCACGTGCACCGTGATAAACAGGTGTCGTTGTCCCTTAGTGACCGAGTTGGAAAGTGAAGGGATGGATGAGTGACTCCGAGATGCCCCTTCTCTGGTCTTGGAGTCCTCTAGTTTTCCGCCGGTATGTCCACCACGGCTGTTACCGACCGGTTGGCCCGATAACGTGACGTCTTCGGTTTGGCAGGGCATTCACGTACGTAGTGGCCTTTTTTGCCACAATATAGGCACAATCCTTGTTTACGGCGTGACTCTTTCTCCGTGGCTGTGAGGCTCGCTCGTATAGCGCTGATGTCCATGGGTTCTCCCTTGGATGCGGTGGAAGTTTCAGGACTTCCCACCGTCACATAGGATGGAAGGGATTTTCCTTTTCTCCCCTGATCCCCCTTTCTTTCACTTAGCCTATGTTCCAGCCGTAATACCAGGTTGATAAGGCCCTCACATGTCTTGGGTTGAGGGTCAATATGAGCCACGGCGTCCTTGAGCTCATCGCACAGCCCTTGATGGAAGAGCGCCGTCTGTTTAGCAACAGGCCACTTGGTTTCCGCAACCAGCCTTCGGAACGCGTTGAGATACTGCACCAGGTCGTTGGATCCCTGTCTCAACTCAAGCATTTCACGGTCCGCCGTGTACGAGTCAGCCCTTCTGTCGAATACCTTCAGGAATTCCTCGCGAAAAGCACCCCAATCACATATGAGGGGGTCGTCCCTGCTCACCAGAGGTACGGCCCATTGTGCCGCGTTTCCAGCCAAATAGGATATAAGGAAAGCCACACGAGCCTGACTCGTGGGGAACGCCTTTGGTTTGCACGATAAATGTAGCGCCACTTGTGTGAGGAATACCTGCACTGTGTTAGGATCCCCACTGTACCTCTCTGGTGTTGCCAAGGGGATGGCTACCGGCATTTCCACTACTACCGCAGGGGTCTGGTTCGTGAGGGAGGTGCTGGGCGTGAGCGGGTCCAATTGGATAGCATCCAGTCTGGCTTTTACATCGGCTGTTTCTTGCCTAGAGGCAGCCACTTCAACTTGCATGGCCGCTAAAGCAGCCAGCACATCATCAAGTGTTGCCATGTCTGTTATCGACCGGGAGACAGTTAGTGTTATTAAGGTCGGATATTTTGTAACGCCCTGAACGTCTCAGGATCGTTTAACAGACACGACAATGAGGACGCAACCACTTGTGAAGGGTTAGTTCTTTTAATGAAGGCAAATAAAATACAAAGAACAAACAAAAGTTATAGTCACTGGAATCCTCCAGGCTAAGTACGTTACCAGCCCACAACACGGATGGTCCTAACCGTCCTCTGCATATACGCCGATCCCGGCGTATGCCAACAGAGGGCAGAAATGAAATGGCCGACAATGCCAATCGGTAGGCTGTGAGGGGCACGAAGAGTGTTGGGGAGAATCGAGGAGTCAGGGAAACACCCAGCCGGGGTCTCTACCTGAAGGGAGCAGCCGCTCAACCTCTTCCTCAGACTGCACCGGGACGCGGAGTCACCTCCTGGTGATGCGTCACCGATACCCCAATCACAAGCAAGAAGACTGAACCGAGAGCAGCCGCTCGATCGATCCTGTGGACTTCCGAGTCTGTAACGCGGCAAACACCTCCTGGTGTGCGTTACAGCTGGCAGTCCCTGTGTCTCTGGTCGGGCTGGGAGTTACGACTCCAACCAGCAAAAGCGCCACTGCGCTTGGACTCAGCAGAGTCAAAAAGCGAAGCTCAATGGTTGACCGGTAGAGCTTCCGGGTCCTTCACAGGTGACGATGGGGCAAGACACGGCCCAGGGAGTAACGACTCGACCTACCTCCGTTCTTGCCTTACTGGAGCACCACTCCTGAACACTGCTCTTCACGAAGCAGGTACGTCGGTGTAAACACAATATCCGACAGCCTTGTACGTCCCGGTTCCTCCCTTTATAGGGCGTGTTTTCCTTGAGTTATGTAACAGCTCTCCTGTTTACATAAGGGCGTGTTTCCCTTGAGTTATGTAACAGCTCTCCTGTTTACATAAGGGCGTGTTTCCCTTGAGTTATGTAACAGCTCTCCTGTTTACATAAGGGCGTGTTTCCCTTGAGTTATGTAACAGCTCTCCTGTTTACATAAGGGCGTGTTTCCCTTGTATGACAGGAATTCTTGACACACGCACATACACCTACATTTGATGACTTCTGGATGCACAAACCAATTGTGACTCATACAAAAGGTTCAATTGTCCTGCTGTCTGGGCAAAGTCTGTACTGTTGAACACTGAACTTGGATTTGCAATAATGCGTAGGTGACATTGAAGTTCTGACTCACGATCAAGGCTGCCTGTAGTTAGTGAGCTTGCCTTACTTATGTAGTTTGAGTTAAAACAAATTGCTTTGGTGTACACCAGTTAATTTCTGCACCTGCCTGACATTTTAGGGAGTTGACACTACGGTCGGTGCAACGCTTTGATACTCTGAACACACTGAAGGCCATGCTGTTTCTAAAGGTTATGACCTCAACTTACGCAAGAGAGCTGTTTGATGTTCAATTTTGAAAGACTGCATCCATAATAGATAAGGAACGTCCTACCAACTTGACACAACATGTAGGGAAGCTGGTTCCTCGTATCTTATACATGTATGGTAGCAAGGTATCCTAACACTTCCTTTAATCTTGCTTTTTCTCATTACGAAATTACTATGTTTTGTGAAGGCATACTGCTTATGATTAACCAGGCAGCGGGGACTACCTTTGTGTTGTGAAAAACGAGCTATGGATGTCCAAGTTCAAGACAAAATGGAAAAATCACTGGGGTGCTGTGCCATGAACGTATGGTTCAGTGCTAAGGTACAGCATGTCTTCTGGAGCTAAATGAACATTGGTTTCTTTTCTTAAGTCCACTGTGTCATCATTGCGTACAACCTGTGTTTCCCAGTCGTGCAGGTGCAAATTGGCACTGGATTTGTGTCTCGGTTTGACAATGGGAGTTTCTTCTGACATGAATGTACTGTTGACTCTCTTGGATGCCCATTTGACTAGTTGCCCCCACCGTATACCAATTCTGCTAAATGCTTTTTTGAAGCATCTGGGAATCCACCATGTTCTAGTGTTATGGCATTGGAAATGCATCAGCGTGGAATCCTTCCCTCTGTGGCTGCAGTGGCAACAGGCTGGGAACATACTTGCTCAATTAACTTGCTTGGACCTGCACCATTGGTATCACCTACTGCATTTGCTGGCACCATCAATGATGCCTCGCCCATTGGTCACCCAGAGTTGTAGTTTGGCTCAGTGATGGGGAGGGGGACCGTGAGAACAGTTTGCAGTTCTCATGCAACGTTCTACCTACACAAGCTAACTAGATAGGTTAGCCATACCGGTTTCTATGTTAGCATTCATTTCAGTGTGCCGAGACTTCCACACAACCTTACCTTCATTAGCAAAAACCTAACATGCTTAGTTGCTATCTGCTTTCTTACTCGTTCTGCATGTTTTATAGTTCATATTGCTGTACACAAGCACTAGATTCAGAAGGCAAGTTGTAAGCATTTGCTTTGATACTATGTTCTTTTGCAGTTTCCCATTTGAGTGAGCTGTAGCTATCATGTACGTCCATCTTGTCACAAGTTATGTACATATTTGTGAGTCTTACAAGGCCTCTTATTGACAGTATGTAGGTACTATTTAGGTCCGTGAAACAGACATAATATCAATTGGTAAATGGTTTAATTTAATGTGCCTTTTTCTTCTTTTTTTTAAATATTGATTATGTGGCTAACCCTTGGACACTACCTACTAAGACTCACAAACAGTTGTATGATGTGAGTCAAGTTGACATACATGGGCTGATAGGTGTGTGTACTCGAACATGAAAAATAGTGCATTATTTGTATCCTGCGGGTATTTTTTAAAATATTGTATTTTGGCACCGTTTCTAGTATTGATGTAGTGGAGGAACTGCTGGAGAGAGATTTATATGTGCTGATGCTGAGAGTGTACCTATCAAGTGTAGATTGTATATTTGTAGTTTCAACTTCAAAGTATATACGAGTACCCAACGCACACATCCCACAGGTAGAAGTGAAACATGTTTATTGACATACTTGTGTAATGAAATGCTGAGGAAGCTTTTTAGATGGGTTGAATTGCAGTCTATGGTGTATGTTAGTGATGTGATGGTCACTTCAGTATCAAATGAGGATTGTTCACATACATATTACTATTTATATTACAAACATTTTTCATAGTCATGGACCTTTGGTGTTTGTGAATCTCCAAAGTTTAAATCCTAGTACCACACATAGTTGTGGTACATATGTCATGTGCTCGGAATACACATATGCATTTGTGATAGTGTAAATGTGTGGGTTAATGAGAAGTAAGTGTGTTTTGGTGAGCATGGATTTTTTTTATGTATGCTGCATATTGACTACCATGTCAAATAACATTGTCTTAGAGGCTGAGCATTCTGAAATTTGGCATATGTCTGTATATTTGTACCCCCTGTAGTCAACTTGTTAGTAGCAAGTTCAGCAGGTGTAGTCCTTCCATCGAATATCTTTCGATGTGGATTTGAATGTAGATTAATGCAGTTTTCCTAGCGTTGATTGGCTGCTATAATGTGACTTTGGTAACAGAGTTCATACGCAGTCAATGATGTGTTCATTGGTTACAGAGTCAAGTACATTGTACACCGAAAAAGTGTGTAAACTGCAAGTGTCACAAGTTGAGTATCTCAGACTTATTTAACTCTAGAACTGGTTGTGGTTAAGCAGGTAGAAATCTATTTTTGGATTTCTCAGCGGACCCTTCATATTATGGCAGAGGCTATGTGTCATGACGTGATTCACAACCTGAAAATATGTCAGCTTCCATTGGAATCTGATATGATTGGCCAACATATGAACGCCATGTCTGAGTAGTCTCTGTAACTGTGACACATACGAATACATGCATTGTGCCTTCTCATTTTAGTAGTCAATATGCACACCAGTGTTAGGCATTATAGGGCATGTGTACGTAGTGTGTCAGGTAATTAAAGGGTATATGTTAACATGTTCCAGTCTCCTACACTGCACGAAAACCCAATATTGTGGGATTTTCACATGTAAACCACAGCAGGGTACAATACTAAAGGACCTTCGTTCCATGTATTAGATAGGATGTGTCAGCCAGTGCATTACCCTACAAGGGTGAACTGTAGGGCAACTTGTTTTTACAGATTGTGTCTACAGTTGTAGATGGAGTTTAAATTATGTGGAGTACCAATGTTGTGTAGTGAGATTACACATACACATGCAT
Organism: Triturus cristatus; assembly: GCF_964204655.1. Lineage (NCBI taxonomy): Eukaryota > Metazoa > Chordata > Amphibia > Caudata > Salamandridae > Triturus > Triturus cristatus. The sequence continues at coordinate 564,700,851 of NC_140581.1, forward strand.
CCAGTGTCATCCCTTTAGCCACATGCATCCAGTTTCATCCCTTTAGCCTTTATGAAGTTTGTTAATTGTATTTGTTCTTACAATCTCTTCCTTCACGTCTGTGTGTATACAGGCCATCGCCCATCAGAAGAAGGCATTATGGAAAGCCATTACCTGAAAAGTGCGGTCCCTGGGGATCTATCACCGGCACAGCGCCCAAGGCAAGAAAAGGTGGGAGGACATAAGACGCTGGGCCCGCAAGATCGCTAAAGTCCAGGTGGGGGGCGCTGGAAACGGACTCCCCTAATGGGCCATATCCTGTTGGTGGCCTACCCAGTGCATGATGGGTTGTTGAAGACCCACCATCAGCTACATGGGGGTAAGTATTTTGCAGAGTTTGACATTGTGCTTAAACTATTCCCTCCTGTCGCTGCCAGCAGTTTCCTTGCAGACGATGTAGGTGAGTATAGGTGTGGGAATAACTTTTAATCAAGCATGTGTGGGCAGTGATGCTGCAACCATACTGTTCTTACAAAACCTATGTCCTGAAGAGGAGTGTAGTTAAGTGACTTATTTTGTACTTGTGGTGATACCTGGATGAATGATGTGCCATATCACATACAAATGTATGATGTGATGTGTGTATGAGATGTCCCACACAGACCATGTGTGTTGTCTTTTTTTGGAAAGGTGTTCAAACGATACTGTGTATGTATTTTGAAGAACATTTCTTACATGTGAGATTGCATGCATTGCACAAAGGAATCAAGGCAAGACATGTCATTGAACCGATGATCTGGTGTAAATCTGCATACATGTGTCCATGCTTATATTGTCAAAAATTGTACAATACACTGAAATGCTATTGAACTCATGTTAATGTTATTCACGATGGATGATCTTAGTTCTACAAATGATAATTTGTTGTACTTTTTGTAGTGTGCAGTTTACATTCCAGATGGATGACATGTTGCTTTCCGCACAAAGATAAGTGTGTGGATATATCTTAGCTATTTGGACATACATAGTCATGAAGATCTCCCTTCATGGTCATGACATGACTATGTTGTAGAATGATAAGGTTGTGAGCTTTGTGTCTGAGACACTGGACCTGAATGTTCTTGATTAAAACGTGTGAAATAGCTTTGGAGTGGATTGCTCCACTGTTGATTGTGCGATTACCGACTGATAACATGTCTGAGCGAAGTGTAAGTATTATTTGTGTCATTTTGTGGGCTCAGATGTTGAGGTATTTACAATGGTCTAGCATTTATGGGGGTGTGAAAGTTCAAATTGCTTTGTGTGTCCTGCACTCTCTTTTGACCACCGGTGACCCCCCTCAGGTTGGATACATGGGATTAAGCTGACCAAGTTAGGGCATCCACTGTCACCATTGGTTTGAGACATGCAATGTAAGGTTGGCGTTGCCACCCAGACCTTTTTCAATTGGGTATGTCCCTATATGTAGGAGGCATTTGAAACCCTGTCAATATGTCCTGCTACTGGCTAATTATGGTTGTGAATCTTGTTACTATACAAGTTAAGAATGTAGTTCACTGTGTCCTATGGAGGATGTTGAAGCTGTGTTATGTAAATGAATAAAATGTGTTTAGTTTCCTTACATCTATTTGCACTCTCTTTTCAACAGGGACAGATGCAAAGTTTGGGATACAGCTTGCCACAGTGGCTCTGGTCAGGATAGTGACAGAGTCACTGGCACAGAGGGTGAGGAGTGTGCCCAGGAGGATCAACGTTTGACCTCTTCATGGGATTCTCCCTCCAGTGGGCGCTCTGTGGAGGTGGTGTGCAGCCCAAGACTTGAGACCACATCAACCTCATCTACCCTCCCCACTAGTCCCCACAAATTGGTCCAGCTCCCCAAACGTAAGGTATGGGAAGTCTCCTTTGGCCAAGGCACCTCATCCTCTGCCCCTGTGGCTCCAGCTGCACTGAGTGAGGAGGCTATTGACCTCCTGAGACACATCTCTGTTGGGCAGGATGCACTGCTGAAGGCCCTCCAGGGGCATTACCCTGTAATGGCACAGACGCTGGAAGGAACTCCAGGGCAATTGCAGTAGTAGTTCTGCACTACAGAGGTTGTTTCAGGCTCTGGCCTCCTCACTGACGGCAGCCTTCCCCTCAGCCCAATCTTCCACCCCACCACCTGCCTCTTCCCAAATCAAAATCCCTGTTCCCATACCAGTCCCATCCAGAGGCAAATATAAGCAGACAACCAGTCCAACATCCACATGCACCACAACACCCCCAAACACAGAAAAATAGCCTTACATGCACCCACCAAACAGACACTCACCACCCTCACTAGGACCAGCCCACGCATACTGTCTGAGCATGCACCAACAGACACAACCAACATCAGACCCAAAGACACTTGCACCAACCACAGACACACTCACAATAGTGCCATGCAGTCCCTCAACCTCCTAAAGCCAGCCCTTGCCATGCCACCTGCCAAGGATCCCATGGATGCCCATACTGTACCTGGTGACATTCTTTCTGGCCCAACCACTGCCCCACCTTCCATTGACAACCCAACCTCGTCCAGTACCAACCTCAGTTCTCCCTAGCTTATTTTTTTTGAGGTGGTTGGCCTGCCCACTAGATGCCCCTTCCTGAAGAGATTTCCCAGGCAGTGTCATGTTTGGAAAGTACTGGAATGCAGCAATGTGCTCAGGCACCTTTGGACATTGGACTTGCCAGTGGCCTTAAAAGTTTGGTTCTTCTAATAAATGTATTACTTTTTTAGAAAGTAAATCATCTAATCCAGACCTTTACATAGTTTTAGCTGTATGTGGTACCTGCAGTACATGCTTTTTACTCTGATATTATTTTGATGGAGATTGGTGTTCCTCTGTAAGTGGTAGTTGTAATATGACCTTTGGACATGTCGTGAGACATGTTCGTGCATTGGGTATGTGGCCTGTAGACCACCTGATTGTGTCCTAGCAGTGTGTGGTGTGGCATGAGGTAAGTATTTCTTTTTTACGAAGGTCAGCAACAATTTGCTTGCCCTGCACCCTTTGAGATATGTTGAGTATCTTTTGTTATTTGTAGTATTTAATGTGTGCTTCAAGACATGGAGTGCATCAGCATTGTTTGAGCTTGTTGTGGCTGGCATGTACATATGTGAAATGGGCAGTGTGCGATTTTCAGCTACTTACAATTGATGGTGGCTTCCAGCTATAGTCCTATCTCACTCTTCCTGTTTTTTCCAAAAGCCCTAGAGAAATATGTGAACTTAGTTATTACGGATCACGTGGAAACACATAACCTTTTCCACCAGAGCCAGTCCGGTTTTATATCTAATTTCAGAACAGAGACAGCTCTGCGTGAAGTTTCTGAGTTCATTAAGGAGAAGCTGGATAAAGGAGGTAAAGCGGTGTTGCTTTTGCTGTACCTCTCCGCGGCTTTTGATACCGTGCCACATGATCAACTTCTACATAGATTACAAGAGTGCGGCCTGGGTGGCACGGTGCTTAAATAGTTCTCCTTTTTGGAGGATAGATACCAAGAGGTCTGGGGCCTTCCCCATTCCCCCATGTAGGTGGGTGTCCCTCAGGGTTCTATTTTGAGCCTCTATTTTCAACCTCTACATGTCCCCCCTTGCTCCCCTGGCAGAAGCTTGCAGTGCGACAATAATCCCCTATGCTTATGATACGCAACTTCTGTTTACATGTAACAAGGACAAGGACTTTTTAGGGGAGAAGATCAATAAATGCCTGACTGGGGTTTTCACATGGCTCAGAGAGAATCAACTTAAATGTAACCCAGAGAAATTGGAGATAATTTTCTTCAGCTCTCCATCTCGGGGCGAGTGGAAACAATGGTGGCCATCAGACAAGTCACCTCCCCTCACCTCAGTTAACCCAGTCAATAACCTGGGTGTTAAGTTGGATGATACCCATGAAAGCCCAAATCCAGTCAGTCGCAGGATCTTGTTTAGGTCTCCTGCGGATGCCCAAGAAACCTCTCCCCCCTCCTGCCTCTCACCCACAGGAAGACCGTGGTCCAAGGCCACATTGTCTCAAGGTTGGACTAAGTAAATGTCCTATACCTAGGCCTTCCGGAGTACTTTCTGAACAGACTACAGGTGGTCCCGAATGCGGCTGCCAGGGCAGTCCTCATGCTTGGACCAAGAGCTCGGATCTCAACTCACCTGAAGGCTTTGCATTGGCTTCCCGTCCGAAAAAGAATCTGTTTTAAAAGCCTTGGTTCTGGCTTTTAAGTCTTTACAAGGTAAGGGTGCACACTACCTTAGAAGGAGAGTCACACAATATGTTCCCTGCAGAATCCTGAGGTCATCTTCACGGCATCAGGTGGTTGTCCCCAAGTTTTTCCGCACCCGTACTGGAGGATGCTCTTTCCAAGTTCAGCTTGCCCGAGTCTGGAACCTCCTGCCGGTAACACTTAGACAGGTGTCGGACCTACTTACCTTTAGGAAGCTGCTGAAAACCTGGCTGTTCCAGCAACAACCTTAAGGTTTTTTCTCCTTCAGGGACAGCAACAGTCCAGCTCCGAGGTTCATTAGTGCCGGGACACTCTTCCTGAGTAGCTGTGGGCTTTACAAATACCCTTTAACATAACAGAACAGTGCTTCTGTGATTGTCAAGGAATGTGGTAGTTGTTTTGTTGGGACACTTTCTCAGACTGTTTTGTTACCCTGATGGTGTCAATGGTATCATGTAGGTTATGTTCCGATAGTGTACTTAGGATATGTTTCCCACTGCTTAACTGGTATGGCATTGTTTGTTTGATGGCGACGCATTCATTTTGCATGGGTCAAAATGGATACATTGAGTGACGACACTCATCGGCGAAGTCTTCGACGGGCTCCTCTTTGAAGATGATTGATGAGGTAGAGAAACAGCATAACAGGTAGGATAGCCTTCATGTCGGCACAAGACGTGTGGATGTGTGTAGAGGTGAGTTTTGGCCTTATATTCCTCCCTTTCCATCAATTCTTGCCTGGAGTTGGGACCGCCACACTTTACCCAGCTGGGATGCAACCCGTAATAGATCCAGAGGTTGGAGTGGCGGTCAGAGGCTCAATCGCCTTCTCTGCCAGCCGAGCGGTCTGAGATTGCCAGCGGTGTCAGCAGAGCGATGGTGGTCCGCAGCAAGCCTTTTGTTGCAACTCGTAATTAGGCAGTCGGGACAGCCGGCTAAACCATCGTCACTACGCCACCGCCACCAAGTTGTAATCAGGCCCTTGGTATTTTGTTGGTACGCAGAATCTATGCCCTGTTGCAAATATTTTCTACAGAGCCTAAAAGCATTTGCGGAACATGCTGAACACTAGTCTTAACTGTCACCTGAAAATATTTATAACGTGTTCAATACTTGTACAGTTACGATGTATTTGGAGCACATGCGTTTTGAAAACACTTACACCCATTAGCTGGACACAGGCTGCACACAATTAGATAAAGAAGTACCATTGTACTTACACGCCACTATGTAAACTATAAATCAATCGAACATACTCTTTGGATGATGCTATCAGTGAAGTCATCTGATATGTCATCAGAGATATCATGAGTGATGTCATAGAACATGTCATAAGCCTTATATTATGTGAGATCATAAGCAGTGCATGGCGTGGGAGCAAGTTAGTTAGCACTGCTAACTATAACTGGTGAATTTCTGTGTTTTTTTTAGTTCAAAACATAAATGTAGTCATTAACAAATTCACCAAACTAATATGTTATTTTAACTTTTGTTTTTTTGGTAATTTTCTATGAATTTTGTTTTACGTAAAGTAATATTTAATTGCCATATGTAAATGCACATACATGCAGCCTTTGGTCATGCACGGCCGAGGGTTGGCCATAAGGCCTAGCCCTGGGGACCCCATTATCCAGGCCCATAAATATAAGTTAAAAGGGGAGTGGGGCTGCGTACCCCGCCCTTGGATATTTAGACCCTGGGGATCCCATCCCCCAAGGCAGCGCAGCACCCATCCCCAAGGCTTGTTAGCCCCTGGGGACCCCATGTCCTAGGGCCATTCTAAAAATAAAGGGGATGGACACACACAGACCCTCCAAGCCATTTTCCCCCAGGAACACTTATTTAACCCCTTCACCGCGGAGGTAATTCCCCCACGGCACACGGGGGGCGGCGCCGCGTTGCTGGTGACGAGCCCAGCTCATCATGAGGTACAGTTATGACGAGCTGGGCTCGTCATGAGCACAGCTCCACTGTGCCTCATTACGAGATGGGCTCGTCATGAGCATGCAAGCGGTTAAATAAGAGGAAGGGGAGAGCACGACCCCCCCTCCATGAGCTGTTTTTGGCCCTAGGGACCCTATCTCCCAGGGCCAAACATATATCTAAAATAGGGTAGGTTGGCCGTGCGGCCATCCTCCCTGAGCCTCTTTAGGCCTTGGGTACCACATTTCCATGGCCATTTTTAAAAATAAAGTGGAGGGAGCCACACAGCCCTCTGTCCCTGAGCTGTTATCAGCCCTAAGCACCCCATCCCCTGGAGCCACTTACTTAAAGGGAAAGGGATATGAGTCCCACTACCCAAGTCTTGTTGGTCCTGGGGATCCCATCCCCCATGGCCCCTATTTTAAATAAACAGGAGTCCCTGGGGACCGGCATGATTTTTAAGGAGGGGGGCACGCACCCTCCCTTTCGGGACCGGTTTTAGTCCAAGGGGCCCCATTCCCCAGGGCCCTGTTTAATTTTCAGTGGGAGGGTGCCCGTGGCCCCGTCTCCCTGGGCCGATTACAGCCCCGGGATCCCATTCCTAGTAATTAGCTAACCAAAAAAACCTCTCTTTCTATGGATAACCAGACCTAACTAGAATTAGCGAGTGGCAACAAAGTAATATCTTTACTTTATTTGGGTATTTTACAACCATAAAAGAAAAAAATAATCATGATAAAAAAATCAAAAGCCATCATAGCACATCAAGTTAAAATGTTAAAAGCAGGCAGCTATAAAATGGCATGACAACATATGAAAATCACAATTCATAAAACATCCTCGGATTTACAAATGGGGAGAATTAAACAAAAGTGACTAGTGCAGCAATCATCTACATATAACATACACAGAAGAACTACATGTGGAGATCCTAGCAATTAAGTGGCAAATGCAGCGTTCTTGTAGGAGTTCCAATTTCTAAAATATCATCCATATGTAAGAAATCAGACCATTGTACGGTTACATGTCCAACTGTCATATCTATAAAACATATACAAAGAAGCAGCATATGAAGAACCAGCCCCAACTGATACAATCTTCTATGAAATAAAATCATCCTAAACCCATATCTACACAGGGCTAGATCTTAAGTACCAAAACCCAATTTAAAAATCTTCATGGGGTAAAAACAATCGGTTCTGCTGTGTCACATTTTATTAATCGAAGGGCCTCAAGATTGCTCTGTTATGGCCAAATAACGACAGTGAAAAAATCAACTTTGACCCCAGCTTGTTCTATCTGAGCAGAAGAATAAAAAATGCTCCTCAATTTCCAGAATATTGTGACATAAAGGGCATCTCCGCTGTTTCACTCTTCTTTCCCCACTTTGCTGAAAACACCTTAAGTGGCAGTGTGTCGATTCTAAAACAGAAAGAGAGGGTCTTGGCCTCAATGAAGCTGAATCTATCAAGGAATAATTCAAATGTGGGGCTACATTTGTGGGCTAGAAACTTGTTGATCAGGCCGTCAGACCTCAGCTCACACCATACTTCCAAAAGGATCCGATCTATATATACACTTACACATACACACACACACACACACACATATATTTATACACACAAATATATATATATATATATATATATATATATATATATTTATATATTTATTTATTACAGAGTGGTGGTGGTCACTCTTCAGTTCAAATTAGGGTGACCAGAGATAGGTTTTTGTTTGGCCCTTTATACCTTTGCACCCGACTGACAAATGTCCACAAAACTTTGCCCTAGTGTCCGCACTTCATTCTTGGAGTCCTGAAAGTTTTGCGGTGTTTCGTCAAGGAGTGCAAAGAAAAAAGGAGAGTCCCAAAATGGGCGTAAAATCAAATGCATTTCACATAGACTTTTACTTTTTGCGTATTATGGTGCGGAAATGGTTCTGTGGGGTACTGCAGTTAAGTAAGGTAAGGATTTTATACGATATAAGTGTTTTTAATTTAGGTATATCTGCAGCACAGTAGTACTGTGGTACTCCTGGAGTATACAGTGATCACAAGTCATTGACTAAGGACTGCCTTTATAAAAGTTAAAGGCAGCCATCCTGTTTTTACCTCAAAATTCCCTGTGTTCTGTGCTACACTATTCAGTGTAGATAAGTATTAGGTTAGCTATTTTTCCCATAAATATTACCACTTTAGTAAAGTGGCAATAGGTAGGTAGAAAAATGTATAAGTTTATATATATATGTTTTAAAAAAGAGTTTTGCAGGAGTACCGCAGCACCGCAAATCCCAATTTTTTTTTTAGGTTGCCAAGACTTTAAGACACTATTTTATTAATATAGTGTGCTTAAGTGTTTTTTCAATTTTTTAGATATTTAAAGATGCACACAAAAGTGTACGGAGTAGCGTTATCATTACTAAATTTACCACACTATGTAAAATAATGCACTTCACTGTATAGTACTTTGTATAAAAAAATAATGCACTTCGACTTATAGTAGTGTAAAATTGGGGTACCGCAGTACACCTGCACTACTCCGTAGTTTTGTAAAAAAAAAAAAAAAAAGAATAAACTGTTTTGCTCTGGCTATTACTACTTGCCAGGCCTAAACCTTCCCTTTCGACAGATATGTTACCCCTATGGTAGGCCCTGTAAAACCCACAAAGGAGGTTGCAGTGTATTTAAAAGGCAGGGCATGTACTTTTAAACCTTACATATTTTGGCAATGAAAAATACCCCAATTTCATTTTTCAATAATGCAAGGCCGATCTCTCCCATAGGATAACCCTGGGATTACTTTATTACCTCTTTGAAGTATAACTCCCAATAGTGAAGAGATAGACTTTTCAAGTGTAATGTCCCTGAACTCACAATTTAAAATCACAACTTCTGGTTAAGTTGAATTTTAAATTCCAGTATGGCAAATGCCACTTTTAGAAGTTTGGAATTTACTTACTTTAGCCATTTGGTGCCTTCTGCCTGTCTCTGGAATACAAGTCTGAGGTGGGTGACAGCTGGCTTCCTCCACTCGCTCTAGACAGTTGCACACCATGGAAGGGTAGGTGTGCCTGAGTGGTCATCTGCATGCATATGGACCATCCTAAGCAGGATAGGAGGGAAGAGGGGACACTTACACCTGAAAGGGCTGTGTCCGGTCCCCACACAAAGGATTGATTACCCCCCTGTAGAGTGCCTGGAGCCGGGGCAGGAAGGGAGAGCCTCTGTGCACTTCAGAGCTTTCTCCTCCACTTCAAAGGCACTACTGGGTATAAGTATTGGACCTCTGGCACTACCAAATCTGTACATTTATGGACCTGTGACCACTCTGCCAGGAAGAAAAGGGTCTGCTGTGCTGCTCAAGGACTGCCATACTGTTGGAACTGCTGTTTGCTGAACTCTTGCCTTGCTGTATTGCCCTGCTGCTATCTCTCTCTCTGCCTCGGTGAGAAGGACGGGACCTACATCACATGAACCCAGAGTGACTCCGAGGGCTTGCCTCCTGCGGGCTAGGTCTCAGGAACACAAAAGAATTTGAACACTTCTGTTCCAATCCCTGGGCTCGTGCTTGTGAGTCTGTACTACCAAGTGGTGCCACCCCAGTTCTGGACCCTTGGAAGAGGAGCTAGGGGTTTGCTCCAGTGGAACCAACACATCTTCTGCTGCGAGAGCAGAATTGAGGCACAGCCGCTGCTGCGGAAAACAGACCGGCGCATCTAACTTGGAACCGCCAACTCGCACTCAGAACCACCCTTTAGAACAGACGCATCGCCACCACAGGTAGCAGAAGATCAACACATTGACTGTACAGTTTGGAGAAACCTGGTGCATTGCATTCCGTACCCTACACTTTGGAACCGATGCTTCGTTCACGGAAAAATTCGGCGCAACACCACAACTGCATGGTAATCACTGACGCATCTTGCTGTGCGACAAGGATCAAGGTATTTTTGCTCCAGGGCCTACGTGGGTCTATATCCGACCCGCACTCCAAGGTTGGCCTGAACTCTTGACTTTGTCCCGGTCCAGAGAGACTAATTAACTCTTCAGGTGCTAATTCCATCCAAGTGCTATATTTTGCATTTCATCTTTGAAAATTCATAGCTCAACTTCTACTGGATGGATCCTTGTCACTTTGGTCTTATATATTTATAAAAACATTATCTTTTTTTTTCAACCTGGTGTGGCGAGGTTTTGTGGTGTTTTCATTATGTTGTTGTATGAAGTTTTGCGCAAATACTTTACATATTGCATTTTAAGTTGAGCTTGACTCCTCTGTGCCAAGCTACCAGAGGGGGGAGCTCAGGATCATTTAGGTTGTGCGGTCATCTACCACGACTAGGATAGTGGTTCCTGACAACCAGAAACCCCAATTTTTAACAGTTAGTTTCTAAGAACCACTCACATATGGGTTGTTAGAAACAATCGAAGCAAGATGAATTAAAGACAATTTGCTTCACGTAATTTTATCAGACCCCACTCCAGGAGACTGTACATTGGTTTTCCAGTCAAAGTGCAACATCATCATAGTCTGCGAGAGCGCACTTACAAGCTGCTTCTAAAATTCATTAATTTAATGGAAGCAACAACAGAAATCAGTATGGTCAAGGAGAATACATTTCTTGACTTTCAATTCATGATGGCAATCTGCTACAAAGAAATATGGAGACAATAAATTAAGCCAACACCATATTAAGCACAGATGAGACTCTAAATGAATGTTGGAAACTAGGGTGAGTTCCTCAAGGAACTGATGGTCAATTTTGTGCTATCGTATTAGAGAAGCTTGTGACTTGTATAGGAAATGACTATGTTTCGGGTGTCCGACCCCCCCCCCCCCGTCCCAGATTGTTACCCTGTTTTTGCTGGCTTTAGACCTCTGTGCACTTAACCCCTGCTAATCAGAGGTAAAGTGCCACCACTCACCCTTTAAAAATGATTGATTTGGGGTATTGCTAATTGTCCCATTTAACTAGCCTAGAAGTCCTGCACCCAGGGCTTGGAAGTTAAATGCCACTTGTGGACTGCAGCACCTATTGCGCCATCCACTGTAGGAGCACAACAAACATGACTTCAAGCCTACCCTGTCTAGCCTACAAACTGACAAAAGGACCCTTTTTAACAGGCGAAAATCTTCCTCTTAAATATTACCATCCCCTCTAAGCAGGCCTAGCAGCCCATTGTATTTAAAAGTAAAGCATGTAGAAATGAAAAGTTAACATCTTACAGTGATTTGCACCCAAAAGCTTTTTCCACTATAAGAAGGCTATCACTGGCTCACGGGAAACAACTGGAAGCTGGATTAAATATTAATTCTGTTGGGGGGCGTGGCCAACCGGGCAGCGAGATGGCCGCTCTGTGAGTGAGCTCCGCCGGCTGCACTAATTAATCCTTTCGTAATCCTGCTCCGGACACACACAGCGCTCTGAACCACACACCGGTTGGCGGCGGAAACCCGAAGCCTCACTGATCGGCACTTGGTGGATGCCAAGTGGAGGGCGGCCGCGCTGTGTACCCGGACATCCCGCCTGAGCACCTGCCGCTTCGGAAGTCCGCGGCCCTGGGGGCCTGAGGCAGCCTACGACAGTTACGGCAGTCCGGGGATTACAGGGCCGTACGAGATTACCCAGGACGCAGCCTACAGGCCGTGACGGGGAGGAGGACCCGATCTGTACGGGCTGGCGGGACGATCCTGCGCTGGGGCAGCAGCATGGAGCCATATCTCTCCGGCCGGAGGAGCCGTGGACGAAGTAGTCTTCCCCGGGCCCGGATTGGGGGGACCCGGACGGCGGGGCCGCCATTTTGTGGGAAACCTAAGCACTGAGAGGGCGGCTGGGCGTGGAGGAGGTCTCCCTGGTCTGGACTGGGGGGGCCCCGCGGTGAGGTGAACACCCGGCAGGGAGAGACTGTAATACCTGAGGTGAGACTGCGCGGATGGCTGCCGCTGGAGGATACCCGAACGTTATCTGAGCCCGTATGCGGATGAAGGGAGCGCTGTGCGTATTCCCCCCCTTGGCTGGCGACTGTGCCTGAGAAGAGACACGAGTGCGGGCGGGTCCGTGTGGGGCCCGGCCCTGCCACGCTGTGAGTGGGATACCGCCGCCCATGCCACATGGTTCCAGGGGAGGCCGGAGCTTCGCATGGCGCAACGTTTTGCTATTCGTGATCCGCTGGGGCTCGCGCCGGAGCCGCGCTTGTAAACACATGCACCCCTTGCACCTGTGATCTGTGGGCCTGCGACTGGATACTGTGGATGCCCAGCTTGGTTTGGATGGTGAGGCGATACTCCCGGCCCCTTCCTGGTCACGGAACCCCATACGAGTAGCCTAAGCCCTTATACTGGAGACGGTGGGCGCGGTGTACCTGTTTACACGCTGCAGACTGCCAGGTGGAAGACCCCCCCTGTGAATCAAACAGCTGCCGGGCTGGGACGGCAGATCCGCGTGGTGCTGATGTGGTGACGGATCAGCGGCGGTGCTACAGCAAGGTACGCTACTTTACGATCCTGCATGGGTGTGGAGGCTGTGGGGGTGCCGCCGGGCGCGAAGCCGACGCTGGAGAGCTGAGCGCTAGGGCGCCTGCGGCGATCCTGCTGGTGACTGGTGCCCGAGTGCAGGAGACCTCCGTCGCTGGAATACACCCGTCACCAAAGGCTAATAGCGCCTGGGGCTACATGCTGTGCTCCTAGAGCTCGGAGACGACTGTGCAGTGACCGCGCGGAGTGAGAGTTGTACCTCTGGGGTTCCGGGTGCTGACATTGGCACTGCCGGTTGGAGAAGTAGCTACCTGGCATTGGTGAGCGGCTGCGTTGGAGGGGCATCCCCGACGGTGAACACGCCTGGGTCATCGAAATGGGGGGGAAGAATGATGCAAGACAGCCCAAACTCACTTTCGAACACAAGCGCCAGGCCAAGCAGCAGGTGGCGGATCTGGAACCGGCGGAGTCTTCCTCGCAGGGGGCAGGTTCGGACAGTGATTTCAGGGAACTGATGACAGAGGTTCGATCGAGCCTCAAGAGCATAGATGCCAAGCTTGATGCCATGTCCTCGCAGTTGGAGTCTGTGAAAAAGCAGGTGGACACGCATGAAACCAGGTTGGATTGCCTTGAAAACAGGCATACAGAGTGCTGCGAGTTCCAACAAGATACCAAGCGACATCTTACGTCTGTAGACAAAGAACTGGAATTCCTCCGGGCCAAGACGGACGATCTGGAGGCACGCTCTCGCAGATCCAACATTCGCATCATGGGTGTCCCGGAGACAACGAACACTGGCAGAATGGAAGTGTATGTGTCCGACCTGCTCCACGAACTATTTGACCCTGCGCTCTCACAGGTATTCGCGGTTGAAAGGGCGCACAGATCGCTTGGGAAGAAACCACCTGTAGGGGCGCCACCGCGGCCCATTCTAGTTAAGCTTCTAAATTTTCAAGACAGAGACCTCATCTTACGCCTTGCCAGGGAAAAGGGTAAAATCACGCATAGAGGCAACAACATCTCCTTTTACCCGGACTTCACCCCCTTGGTGCAGGCCGCCCGGAAAGAATTTCTGCCTGCTAAAAAACTGCTACTACAAGCTAATGTCCAATACGCACTGCTATATCCAGCAAAATTGAGGGTAACACACGAAGGCAATACGCACCATTTTACAGATGCTAAGTCGGCGTTAAAATTTGCTAAACGACTAGGTGGGGCTGGGGCGAGACAGATGTCGCCAAGAGTGGAGGTGGGAGACAGTCCTCTGAGTGATAATGAGTGATCTACCTGACCATGTGCAGAGTGCAATATATTAAAAGGGGTGTCTTCCATTGTTGGTGCAATAACAGTTCCTTTCCGCCTGCAGTTGAACTTGTGGACCTACCGCTGCCTCTGAGCGGATGCGGGGTGGTGGCCCCTGTTCTTGGTGCTGTATTGCTGGCATGTACTCACATCATAATGCTTCTCCGGGGTGTGGGTTGCGGACTGTGTGAGGTGGTCAACGCTGGAGTTGTGACTGGACTGTTATAGTGCAGCCACCCTGTGTGAACGGGGGTGTACGCTTGGGAGCACCACGCCCCCATGGGGTGTCTCCCTTTGTTTTTGTGTTTAAGTTGTCGACACCCTTGGCGTGCCTGTGGAGGGGATTTATCACAACCTGATTGGGGGGTTGGTGAGGGCGGAGGGTGGGGGGGGGGAGTTGGAATGTTTAATGTTGCTCACGTGCTGGTACAATGGAAATGTTCTTTCACAGAGAGGCAGAGGTAGGCTCTATTCCCTACACGAGATGTATACTCTGGTGATTATACAGTAAGCTATGCATAGGCGGGGTGGATACTGCGAGGAGCGGGCAGCGAGATGGTAGGCGCTAGGTTATTGACATGGAACATTAGAGGACTTGGGGACTATAAAAAGGATAGATTGATGCATGGGTTCCTATCTAGACATAAGGTGGACATCTGCTTTTTACAGGAAACACACATCAATTCCACCACCTCACCTAGACTGAAACACTCCCGTTGGGCACGGGCGTATTCCGCCATTTACTCTAACTATGCTAGAGGAGTGGCGATCCTTATTCGCAATGGGCTGGACTGGCAGGAACACCACACTCTATTGGACAAGGAGGGGCGATACGTTATCACGCATGGCGTACTTCAGGGGAGGGCACTGGTGCTGGCGGACATTTACGGCCCTAATGTGGACGACCCCGAGTTCTTCAGAGCGGTATGGGCACAGGTCATGTTAATGGATTGTTCCACGATTATTCTTGGTGGGGACTTCAATGTGGTGCTTACTGATGGGTTGGATCGTAGAGGCGCAGGGGGGCCTACACACACTAGAGCCCGTCAGGCTATCTTGGATATAATGGAGGAAGGGTTGCTATCGGATGTGTGGAGATCGCGGCACCCAACTGATACTGTAGGGACATGCATAACGAGCCAACACGCGGCTTGGTCTCGCCTTGACTACTGGCTGGTATCGCCGGATGTGGCTTCCTGGGTGGAGAGGGTGGACATTCAAGCTCGGTCGCTTTCTGATCATGCCCCTTGCCTGTTGGAGATACAAGTACCTGAAGCCCCTACTCGCGCGTTCTCCTGCGTTTGCCCCCTCATGCGCTTACCGACGCTGCTTTCACTGAGGAAGTCAGGTCGGACATTGTGACATATTTTGAAAATAATGCAGGGTCGGTGTACTTGGTAAGGCTATTATACGCCGCTCCCAGGGCGCGAGTGTGTGTGAATGGATTGATCTCCCTGCCTTTTGACATATCCCGCGGGACTAGGCAGGGGTGCCCCCTATCCCCATTACTCTTTGCTATTGCCATGGAGCCTCTTGTGGCATGGGTTCGGCAACACCACACAGCGAGGGGTCTTGGTTTTAGTTCTCGCAGTCTGCTGATTTCCCTATAAGCGGACGATGTCACGCTTTATGTCGCCAACCCCGCTGAGAATTTGAATCCACTGTTGCGGGAGTTCGTACGCTTCGAGGGTCTGGCGGGGGTATCTATCAACTGGTCCAAATCGGTTGCGTTCCCTTTGATGGATACCACATCTGAAGTGCTGTCTGATTACCCCCTGCGCTGGGAACCGGACTCAGTCAGGTACCTGGGGGTCTGGATCAGCCGCAACCTGAGTGATTTGTGGACCTTGAACTATGGTAGGGCGGTGGACTGGCTGGAGAGGAAGATAGACCTTTGGAACAAACTCCCCCTGTCTCTGGTCGCAAGAATAGCCCTGGCAAAAATGGTGGTCCTACCCAAATTCTTGTATCTATTTGTAAACCTCCCGATACCCCAGACTGCACACTTTCACGCTCGAGTGAGATCGCTCCTGCTGACGCTGGTCTGGGCTGGGGGTCAGGCGAGATCATCCTGGGCGCTGCTTACACTCCCGCTGCGACAGGGCGGCCTGGGGGCCCCTGATATGAAACTGTATTCGCTCTGTGCACAAGCTCAATTTCTACACTTTTGGGTTTTCCCCACTCCTTATCAGCCACATGTTGCGGTGGAGTTGGCGGTTGCTGCTCCTTTGCCCCTAAATGTGGCATTGTATGGGAAGGAGCCCCGTCCCTCAAGGGATGTTGACACGGTGGCCCTGCTCCGCTGGACGTGGCGGGAATTGCAGAGGAGGGCAAAACTCCCTCTTCTTTATGCGCCAGCCATTCCCCTGCGAGGCAATCCATTGTTGCCCTGCCTGCAGGACAGTGGGGGTGACGTCACTATTGGGGGGAAGCCCCTGCCTACTTTCGCCGACATTTACCCCAATGGCTCCTTCAGGGCTCCCGTTTCTGGAGGGGTCGGCCCACCTGAGTCCTTCGCGGACCTCTTTACTCACCATAAGATCAAAGAGTCCTGTAAAGCCCTGTGGCCACAGTTTCCGGAGGAACCCCCGCAGCTCCAGGCATTACAAAACTTGCTCTCGAAAGCATCTCCCAAAAAACTCGTGTCCAGGCTGTACAACAGTATGCAGGAACAGTCCCCTGTAGTTGTACCTCTCTCCATGCATGCATGGAACGCGGAATTGGAAGATCCGTTGTCGGAAGAACAATGGGCTTTCTGCTGTAGACAATTGACGGAACTATCGCCTAACTACAGGTTGCGCCTGGTGCATTTCAAGTTTTTACATAGGTACTATCGCACGCCACGGTCGCTACACCGCATGGGTCTCAGTGAGGATGATACGTGCTGGAGATGCGGATCCGTAAATGCTTCTTTTCTACATGTGGCATGGAGTTGCCCTCGGCTCGAGGAGTACTGGTCGAACATTTTTATGGCCATCAATCAAATAATACTTCGAGCCGACACGCCATCTCCCCATCGTGGGCTGCTAGGGTATGTTCAAGATACTCCACCAAAGAATAGGAAATTACATGCGCTACTGCTCCTTTATGCTAAGAGGCAGGTGGCGGTGCGCTGGGGTCGTAGATCCTTGCCTAAATTTACCGAGTGGGTGACGGATGTCACGTATGGTAATACTCAACTTGAACGCTATTGGGAAACGATGCCAGCTGCGTCCCGGCCCAGAGACATCTGGGAGCCGTTTCTACAATGGTCACGAGAGAGAGCAAGCTCCCCCAATTCCACGCGCTCGGTGTCTGGAGGAGTGTCCGACGATATGGGTTGACACTGTCGGTTGGGAGGCTGCGCTCGCGTGTGCTGAGGGGTTCTGGACATTTTAAAGACGCGCTGCTGCCTTCTGCGGGTGGCGGGATCGGGACCGGGCTCCGCTGTCTGGGGGGTGTAGTGCCACGTCATGCCTATCCCGGAGTCTGTATACTACAAGGCGTCAACCCGCGCCTATTACACTGTACCGCAGTCCGCTCAATAGTTGTATTTTTTTGCTGCTGTATATGATCACTGCCTGTGAGATACTTCCTTTGCAGGTTTTGCTCCTTCATTGCTAGAAAGTACGTTTTTCCTATTTGCTACTTTCCGTTTGTACCATCGTTTGTTTTGTTTATGTTTACAGAAAAAGGGATTTGGGGGTAAACGAAAATCGATACTCGTTACTATGCTGATTTACAGTGCCCGATTGGTTCTGAACCTGCCTGTTTTTGCTGAGGATTTGTATGTCCGTAACTGTAATGTCATTGACTTGCTGTTCTGAATAAACAAATTTACAAACAAAAAAAAATATATATATTAATTCTGTTGATTGGGACCAGCTAGAAATATGATTAAACTTCTCTCATTTTAATATTTATTAAAAGCCAAACTTACGGTGAAATCAGAATATTAATAAATATTAAGAAAATGTACATTTTAGAAAGTTATCTTATCTGTGCATAATGCTCCTGGAGACTAATCTGCATTACCTCTCCAAAAGTAACCCTGTGGGTTATCAGATGAGGTGTGACAACTGCTCCCAGAGTAGTTTGGGTCTAGGAAGGTGTTTTTCTTCCCCCAGCAGGAAGACCAGCTGGGGTGTACCAGGGGACTTTATTTACTTCAAAGGGGCCTCCCCTGTCACAAGAAAATGTTAATTGACATCTGGAAAAATGCCAGCTTTTTTCCTCTGAGTAAAGAAGACACCAAACCCAGCAGGGGTGGGTGGTACTGCTCCTAGAACTGGTTTGAAGTGACCACAGAGGAATTAACTGCTCCCTCTAGTTTCTAGGACAAAGAAGTAAACTCCAAGGGTCAGTTACCTGACCTCATGTGTGGCTACAGTGATAAAAGAAGGTACAAGAAGCATTTTGCCTGAAGTGCCCAGCTGACCAGTATCAACTGGACCTGATCTTGACACTGCTGGTGGCTTCTGCAGGGGTGAGTTTTGAGCCTAAAGTGCTATTCCTAAGGTCCTGCGATCCTTGTTTGCATATAACTGGACTTCATCTACCACCCTAGAAAACCTGGGGATTCGAAAATATTTGGACTTCTAGGCCTCCGGAGGACCAGGATAAACCACCCCAGCTGATCAGACAAAGGTGCAACCTGGCTTGGCTAAGAAAAAAGGTTTCTCCTGTTTATATACAGGACATGAAATTACCTCGTAATAAAAGATTAGTTAACACATCGGAAACTAAAAAATTTGAACACATAAAACATCTTTTACAATAGTTTTTTTTAATTAAAATACATGCTCTTTAATGTTTTATTTTAAAACATGCTACCAACAATAACAACAGACAACCTTAAAGGATATATGCAAAATATGATTTAATTTAAAAACTATACAAAAGTACTGTACACAAACTGGTAGATAAACATTTTGGAAACCGATGTGCTAAAAGAGACAAAGTTACAAAAATGTAGCTACAATTGTATGTTATTGAATGTGTTCCACACCGACTATTTATTTAAATCCTTGGGGCTCCATTGATGTCCATTTGGTCCTTTCATGACCGCTCAATCTCATTCTGTGTCCCCAGTCATAATTGCTAAGAATTCCTCTTGATTTACTGTTTTGAAAAAAATAAAAAAATGAATACAGCAGCTGATAAAACACTGTCTGAAATTCAATGCATCATTTTTCCACTTACATAAAAGACCATCTTCGAAAACATGTCACAAAAGGTAGAAATTAAGCAAGGATATCTAGCACCCTTTTAACTTTTTAAGACAATAAATAAAGACGTGCTCACAAGCAAACTACCCAAATGAATATTGACCCCACCGTTGTGGCTCATAGCACAAGAAGGTATTAGACGTTGTCAGCAGAGGCTGGGGAAGTTTTGCAGGTGTTCTGAATGGAAGAAAAAAAAACTTGCGACGAGTCCGACTTTACTCAGGGCATTCACGTATTTTTAGAGGCGTTCCAGTCATCTTACAGTTTAAAACAAAACTTTTAGCATTCACACAAGTCTTGGAATGCTTGCTACTTAAAGCGTTTTTTCAGTCATTCAAATTACGATTAAAGTTCAATAGACAATTAGATGAGGTGTATGGTGTTAATAGAGGACGTAATTTTATTATAGATATATGTATAAAAAAATCTCTCAGTTTACAATCTATGGGCCCGATTACGATGTCGGTCGGACGAGCGTCCGACTCACACCGTAGTGGGAATGGAGCTGCCAGACTATTAGTCAGTAGTTCCACCCACAGTATTTGGATCCGACTACCCTATGGGCGGTCGGGAAACATCAATTGTTCTATTGCAGCTTGTGCGGCGGCCAGAAAAGGGCCACAGCTCACGCTGCAATCGAGAAATTGATGGTTTTAAACATCCCTATGGTGCCTGCCACACGGAGTTGGGATGTTTAGGGACCCCATCGGGGAGGGGGGGAGGGAGTGGCCCTGCAAGGGGACCCCAAAGTCACTTTCTGCCTGCCTTTTCATGGCGGGCAAGCCACCATGAAAGGGCAGGCATAAAGCGACATGGTAATCCCAACGGCACAGCCGAGGCTGGCTCCGCCGTCACTTTCTGATTATGATTCTGCCCATAGCCATGATGGGCTCTGTGAGTGTCGGAAGAAGAGCGGAATATACCCCGGTTTTGCCAGTATCATTATACGGCAGACAGAAAGTCATGATGTCGGGTGGAAAACCTCCGACAAGCTGTCCAATGGCTTTCCGTCTGACATCATATTAAGGGCCTATGAGTTAAAGAATACGACCCAACAGTTGGGTTGAGGTTCTGTAAATATGTACATAATATTTAGTTCATTCAGATTATTGGTCATTAATTATTTATGCTAGCCAACTAGCAAATCACTTTCCTTTAGTTGGTTTTATAAGATATTGTAAATTGACTACCTGCACAACAGTAATCCCAGAATGCTGCATTTTGATCTGCTAAGAGCTGGTCAAACACCTACGAGGCAGAATCCTGACCAGAGCGTAAGAATTTCAATATGAATATCTGCTAAGGTAAATTCAAGCCTATCATGCATTTTTTGTTTGTTTTTTGGGTGGTTTTAAATGGACTATTGAGAAATACGTACATTTAAAGAAAATGCATGCTTTTTGGAGCTTTATGGCTGCTGCACATAAACAAATACATGAATAAACTTAGAAACACTCAAATATACCAACAAATAGATATGCTTACAATTAAATAAGATTTGCTCTGCTTTTAGGACTTCACTTTTATTAGTCTCTCGTTTAGATCTTAAAAATAATTACCCACCCCAATGGGTCCCAATAAATTGGTCATTTTCTCCACAATGTTCATGGACGAATCACTTCAGATACCAGTGGGAAACATTGAGGCTTCCTAATCACCAAAAGAGTTACCCATCAAGCAATGTTCTAATAAAGTATTATGAAAAAGTGCAGTGCTCCAGTGTCGGGATGTTCCACAGAATCACATCTTGAGCTATTTCCCATAGTCATGCAGGGATTTCCCAATATTTTATAAACAGTAAATTGTATTAACATGCCTTTAAGCACACAGTGACTTTGGCGGCACATCCACCTCATTGCAAAGTGTCAATACGTCAGCCAGTGAAGTGAATGTGCTCAGTACTCCTATTCCGCTACAGACCACTATAGGTCAAATGTATTAGATCAAGTGTGTCCAGAATAGAGGGGAGACACACAACAGAGAGAAGGAAGTACAATATGTGATGCTATAAAAGATATAAAAGTAGAACTGCAGTAGAGGGTAAGTGTGTGTTGTTTTCTTCAGCATTTCATCTTTCATAGACTCTCTTGCTTGTATCAGAGTAGTGCTCAGAATATAACACATACAATATGTGTAAGTGGATAAATAGGCTCTTCGGAAACAGACTGAGAAACTGTCTGTCCAACATGACATTTACTAGAAACATCTCCTGACCACCAATTAATGCTTGGTGAATGCTTATCGACTCTTCCACATAGCAGCTCTGCAACTGCTAACGGAAGGCACATACAAGTTCACTGTAGTTGATATGTTTCTCATAGAATAATATGGTTAGTCTTAACAAGGCAAAACTTGATTCAGATGAAGCAAAACTTGATTCAGATTGAAATCTATTTTTTGATTCCCTGCTTTAGAGGACAACTTTTACTGGACTGGCTAGTCCAAGAGCTTACTTTCTTGATTCAGGCCAAGCTAAATTTAAAGACAGCATCATATATCAACAGAAAAGAGAGAATATTAATCTGCAATACAAGGAGTCGGAAAGAAAATGGGCAGAATAATGGGCACATTGAGATCTAAGTCTGTTTGAGTGAACTTGGGATATGTGCGAAGTATACAGTTGTATTTGTCAAAACACAAGTAAAATGCCTTGATCGTGAAATCCTGGCATTTAGCAATTCTTATTTTTTACTCTCATAGTTTTGGCAAAACATTGTTGGAGAAGCTGCAATATAAAAAGCAACATCACCTAACTGAAAAAATATTCTTTTGGGGTCATACATCACCATATTAGTCCCTGGCATTGAAGGAAACTAATTTGTGGATGTGCTCTTTGTGAAAGGGCAGCATGCTGTAATTCACAGTGAAGTAAGCCAATGACAGAAGTGGGCTGCTCCATGATGCATGCTGAAGTGGGTGGAAGAAACATGTGAATTATACAACAGAGAAATGAATGCAGTCTATCTGAAAAACCCTATAACTATAGCATAATTTTAGTAAAATCAGCTGGCTAACACCAAACCTAAAAAAGCCAATAGATTTGGCATTGGCTGCCAGAGTCTTGCCTTTGCTTATGTATTTTTGTAATGTTTTTGTAAATCTTAATTACAAACAGATAGAGAGGGATGAAAAGACCGATAAATAAAGAGGGATAAAAAGACAGCTAATTAAAAAGGCTTGAAAAGACTGAGAGGCTTGCAAAGACAGATGCATAGAGAGACTTGCAAAGACAGATATATGGAAAGGCTTGCAAAGACACAAATAGAGAGTCTTGTAAAACAGAAAAAAATAGATAGATAAATAAGGTTGCATGGATAAACAGGGTTGTATGCATAGAAAAGGCTGCATAGAAGGAAAAGATAGATTTGCAAGGCAAAATATATAAATCTGCTAAGGGACAGCTATGATAGAAAAGGTAGACAGACAGACAGACGGACGTTAAGTCTACCTGCTCCTTCGCTGGAAGAGTTATTCCTGGCTCAAAGGACAATGGTCTGCCTCTGAGCCCAGGAAGGCTCAAGGGGTGTTAACTGCGGTCTAATTAGCTATCTGGGAGAATACAGAAACAGTTAGCAGAACAAATGGAAACTTTTGCACTGCCTTTTTTTGACCTAGACGTGCCAAAAAGGACTTCTTCTTCTGTTCATTCCCAGCCAGTCCCAGCAGGAGGGAAATCTAGATTTCGGAAAAGGAGGAGAGTTCACCTAAATAAGGAAGGGCTTAGGAGCAGAAGAACAGTCTGCCTGTATGTCACTGTCTTGAAACAGGGGATCCTGGGTAGTCCTACAGTAAGGAAAAGAGGAACAGCGGCAAATGAAGGTGGAAAGACTTCTAGAAAATAGTTAAGATTGGGTTGTAGAATTTCTCCACTCATTGGCAAGTGCACACAATAAATCTGATAACTGAACTGCCACCTCCTCACAGGTTCCTCACTCCTGCTGGAAGAAGAGGACTGTAACTGCTCTCTATGTGTCAAATGGTTAGCCTCTGTTTTTTTACTTCAGGGACAAACAGCAAAAGGACTCTTGACCCCAAGAAGCGCTATCTGACCATTGAGGACTGGATCTTGCAAGACACCTGGCTTTAGAGAAATGCGGTGCTCAGAAGCCTACTCCAATGAGTTGGGGTCTGGAGGAGTGACAAGAAGGAACTTTATTAAAGATATGAAAAGTTGGGACTTATGCAAAGTTCAGCACCTTAGTCGAAAAACTGACTAAGGAGATTGCACCCAAGGTGGTCAAGAAGATCGGTTCATCTGCCTTGAGCTTTTTATTGTGCTGGAAACTGGTTCAGTGGGACCGCACAGCATCGGTATATTGCCTAGTATTGCTCTGATTGGCTACAGTTTCCAGTCTTGCCCTGCTAGAGAATTTCAACTTCCAAAAAACTGACAAAGCTGGAAGGTAAAACTTTAGACGGGGGGGGAGGAGGGAAAACTTAGCGGTTAAAATATCCAGGTTTGTACCGCTCATAGCTTCAGGCAGCAAAACTAACAGATTCAGCAGGAGCTCAATGAAAAATTCAACTTTGAGAGACTATCGTTGGCCGCAGTCTTCAACCTTGCCCTGCTGGTAGATTTTGTCTTCCAGAAAAAAAATTCAATAAGAAGGTACAGTCTTTGATCAGGATAACCAGCTTTCTGTACTGACCTCAGTTTCATCGCAATCGGTCTGAAATAGCATCTAGGTCCTGGTCAACTGTGAACATTGACTTTTGGATTGGCGCATTATACTTTTTAGGAATTCATCTCTCTAGTTACCACAAACTTATTTCGATCTTCCATACTACACTATGATGATTTATAAATCGCTTGGCAACCCGTAGGCAACCCAGAGCTAAGTGAGGCAACAATACTTCAAGAAGCTACCGTAGAGGGTTAGTTGTCAAATAGCCATGTTTTAGGTATTTTACGAAAAGTTCATTTATTGCCAGTAGACCTCAAGGCCAGTGGGACAGAATACCAGAGAGTGGGTGCAGGGAAGGTAAAGGACCTTCCCCAGCTTCTAGTTTTTCTAATGTGAGGAACCGCTGCCTTATGCTAATCGGAAGAACGAAGGGCCCTCATTGAGTATAGCAGGTTACCAGCTGACGAGCAATAGGAGGTTATTGTCTTCTCAAAGCTCTAAGAGCAATATAGAGAGCCTTGACTGGCAACTAAAGAAGGTCCCTAAGGCCTTTTCTCACTGATTTGTGTTTCGGTATATGTAACAAGATAAGTGGCACACCATTCTGCACTACTTGTAGTTTGCTTATTACGGCTATGGGACCTCCAGAAAAAGAGAGTTGCTGTAGTCTAGGCGTGAAAGAATGAACACCTGGACCACTATTCGTCAAAATATCATGGGAAGCAGAGGAAGAATTTGTTGAAGCATTAGGAGAATTCCCATGCAACCAGCTGAGAATTTGGTAGCCTCAGTTTCCAGTGTTAGGGTTTTATCAAACCAGACGCCCCAACCTTTTGTAGTCATTTTGGGGTGGGAGAAGGACCTTAACCGTCTGGTCAGCCCAGATACTGTTGAGGTGAATTGTGGTTTCCCATAATCATCAATTCAGTTTAATTAACATTCAGCTTCGGACAGGATTGGTCCATCCAGCTGGCCACTGCTTTCATGCAAGGTCCTAGGGTAGATGAAGACGGATCATGGTCAGGTATGAGCGAAAGGACCAGTTGGTTATCATCTGCATATGATACTAATGAAATCCCAAATGGTTTACTATTCTCTGCAAGTGCCTGCATATACAAATTAAAGAGTGTTGGGCTCCGAAAAGAGCCCTGCGGGACACCACAGTGGAGAGGAAAGGTGTTTGAGGAGAATTACTTTTCATAGACCTGAAAATATCCATCAGAGAGAAAGGACTTTAACCAGTCCAGGGCAGTCCCTGAAACTCCAGCCCTATGGATCCTTTCTCAAAGAACATCATGAGGCACGGTGTCAAAGGCAGCAGTAAGGTCGGAGAGAAGAATAGCTACAATGACACCATGATCAAGCCTCATTTTAGCATTCTCCAATACTGCTAAAAGGGCTGTCTTGGTACCATGTTTGGCCCGAAAGCCCGTTTGAGTAGCGTGAAGTCTATTGTTGGATTCAATAAATTCTGAGGGGCGTATATTAATGTGTTTTTCCAACACTTTAATCAGCCTTGGCAGCAGGGGAATTGGGCGGTAGTTTGACAGGCAGGTGGGATCGGAGTTTGGTTTCTTTAAAATGGCTTTAAACACTGCAGATACCACTCCGCCTGGACTATTCCCTTTTCTATAGGCAGATTAGCCATCTTCAGAAAAATTGGATACATGACTTCCGCAGCTAAAGAAAGCATTCTGGGGGATGCAGGATCATGATGGGTCTTCGTGTCTTTGAGTTCATTAAACTATTCTCTAATCTTCTGAATTGTTTTTGAAATTTTATTGTTCTATAAGCTTTAATTTAAAATTGTTGGTATTGTTTGAACTTACCACACTGTTGTCTGGGCATTGCCTGCTCCTTAGGCCACAGTTACTCAGCAGTGATGCTTTACAACGATGTTTTGTGGGTTTATTGAGTTGTAGAGGAATTAATAACCCCATTTCTCACTATAGCCTAGTCCACAAGAGCAGATTTAGAATGCCTCTCAACCCTAGGGGTTGCAGGCCTTACCTAGTTTTCAGAAGTGTTAGAAGATGGGTTCCAGTATATGCTTTTTACTTTTTGGACCACCTGGTTATTAGCTCGCTGCTGTGAGTCTTAGTGATTCCCACTTACTGGAAATTATTTTAAAATGTAGTGGGAGTGCTACCTGCCAATGCCTGCCTTTTGAAATAAGGTGCTCTGCTGTGCAGCCTGGTAAAGAGACTCTTGATTGGTTACAAGTAAACATTTGCACACACGTCTATCTCAGCCAGTATGTTATTTTCATAATCTCTGCACTTCTTTAAGTACTTTAAGCCTCTACTGTTAATTGGATTCTGGCTTTGAATCAACCTGATGGGCCAAGTTAAATACTTTGCTGGCCAGCAAGGGATCAGAACCTTCCCCTCACAATGGACCATCTAGAGGTGATTAGGTCTGATCCTGGGAGAGGAAAGGAGTGGGGACAGAATAGGCATGTCCTAGTTACTTATTTCACAATGCAATAGGTCCAGAATACTCAATCCAAGGAGAACAGGGGAGCAGCTAGACC
Source organism: Triturus cristatus (assembly GCF_964204655.1). Taxonomy (NCBI): domain Eukaryota; kingdom Metazoa; phylum Chordata; class Amphibia; order Caudata; family Salamandridae; genus Triturus; species Triturus cristatus. The sequence goes on from NC_140581.1 coordinate 564,727,144, forward strand.
GCTGGATCAAATCACAGGAGGGATTCCCATTTGTGAATTTTGAAGGGAAGAGACCGGTCGGCTGTGTTAGGTGAGGGCTTGGCTTAAGCCTCTCAAGGAGCTCTTAACAGAGATAACTTTAAGTTGCCATATTGGAAAGCCTCTTAAGATACTGCGCAGGAGAGTTGGCATAGGGGTGGAGTGATAATGTGTCATCTTAGGATAGGGCAGAGTGAGCCCATTGTATGGAACTTTCCAGCCCCACTTATAACAATCCTCTGTACAAGGGAGGGACAGAGAGAGAGAATCATTGATTTAGTAAGACCTTAAGGAAGATGGACCCCTGATTGATGTACCCATACTGACTTGGACTTTGTGGACCTGTCTTTCCAGGGCCAGTGACATTGGCACCCCCAGACTCTCGGGAGGACAGTGCAAGGATAGAACTTCTGATGACCATGAAGTAAAGTGTTTCCGTGGAACATCTGTGGACTGGTGCAGAAAGTGGCTAACCTCACCAAAACACCTGCCAACAGGAAGGTACGATGCAGGAGGCTAAGAAGCCATCCATGAGGCCTGTGTGGCCATGGAGGGTACTCGATTTGAGGGCTGACAGGTGCTAGTGGTAGAGAAACAGGATTAAAAAAGAACCAGGGGCTACACAGAAACAGGACCTGCACGACGATCTAAGGGGCAGGAGGCAGGCACGAGTTAACACTCATCAGAGTGAGGGCAGTGAAGAATTAGCTCCAGATAACTATACAAAATTAGAAGACCAGGAGGCCTGAAATAAACACTCCTGGTAGGAGCAGCAAGCCACCAGAAGCAAAAAGAGCCAAGTCACAAGCTGACATGTAAGAAAGTAAAAGTAGTAAGCGCTACCACATGCTTCGAGAGCATGGTGACTTGCTGCCCTCACTCTGTGTCTGGGAAGAGTGGAATTGTCTTACGAGTGCAATTCCCTCTCATGCTAATTCACACAGGCTACCGGGCTTCCTTGCAGCCCCAAACAAGAGCAGCATGAGTTCCCCTGTGGTCTAAAAAAAAAAAACACTCAATGCCCCTATTAAAAAACGAAAATAAAGAAACAATTAAATTTACTGTGCCACATCAAGGAAATCATCTGCCGACAAAAGCACACCATGGAAGCCATTAGCGCTGCTGCAAAAATGTACATATTTTTGGAAGAAATGCCAAAGGAAGAGCAGACGCGCCAACAACTGAATTGTTTCCGGGGACCTTTTAGGAAACCAGCAGAACCTGAGTAAACAGTGAATTATTACACATTATATTGACACTAGAAGGTGGCACTATCTCGAGGGGTGTTAATACTGTTTGCATTTGGTATTGGTTTTGCATTTCTTTTAATTTGTTGGTGAATCCCAGACAAAGACAGTAGGCCTGAATGTTAATACCTGCACCCCATTACACTGTGTACAGGCATATGTGGGGGACATAGGGATGTTACTGTAGTTTTAAGGTTCAGGGCTTGCTGGTGGGCAAACAATTATAGGGTGTCATGATGGGCACATCCATATGCCATCTTGCATGTATTTGCAAAATAATGTAGAATACTGGCAGGGGTGTGTGTGTGTGTGTGTTTTCGAAATTTTCTGTTGAGGCTTTCAGCCTTGAGCATTAGTAAATATTGTGGGTTACTATTTGTTTTTTCAATTCTTGTAAAGGTTTCTTGCTGGCCCTGTTCCAAAGGGCTTGTTTCTATCGGCCTATTAGACAGACTGTGCCTATAGATTGCAAGCTGGCAGAAAGAAAACATATGTTTGCCAATCATCAATTCTTTTGGATTCGCTATCAGATGGATCGGCTGGAAATGAACTAGGATTCACCTTACTTGTTGAGGCACAATAAGACTCTACAGAGAAGGGTGCTTGCTGAGAAGATCCAGATCACATGCTGCCAGCCTATGTTGCCTGGCCACCTGCCGGCTAACAGGCATTCAAGAATATGGTTTTCAACCAGGTATTCATCTAAGTATCTGTTACAGCATCGTAGAATGGGAGGAGATGATGCTAACCCTGGCTGCAAAATTTCTGTACAAACATTTGTTTTAATCTCAATGAAGGGCAGCTGTAATTCCAGTACTTTGGCTGCCATTCCAATACTTTAGAGGCCCTCCGGACTAACACGGGAAGTTAGACACTTTGGCCCATATAGTGATGTAAGCTCAGTGTCAAGGGCTGCATACAACCCATTTCATTTTGGAAATCAAAGTATAAGGCATCATCAGTATAATATGAGAGGAGCAAGACACCACTTAATTACCATCATCAGTATCCTCTGACACAGGATCAAATTCAGAACTAAAAAGAAAATGGAGCCACTACTGATAGCTGATTAGAAGCACTGATTTCTAGTAAGGCTGCATGACAAACAGCTGCATTTGTCATTTGGTAGCACAACATTAGTCAATCTCGAATTAAAGTAGCTATGGGATTAGATATGTGTATCGGTACCGGATGCGACACTGGCATCAGAAACAGTCATGGATTTAGGGCCGGACGGGGAGTGCGTACCAGAGTCCGCATGGGCCCGGTAAGTGTTCCAGAGTGACAGGCGACTTTGGGAAGGGACTCATCAGCAGTACCCGGACCAGATGTCCCTGTAGATCTGAGCGGCCAGAGAGAACCAGGTGCTCACTAAACATTTACAGCATGGGCTTTTTGAAGGCATTAATTTGCTGTGGTGTTGACGCTGGACCAGGGAGGCAGCACCAACTGTGGAATCGGTTGCATGACCAGTGACCTCAAGGGAGCATTTTGAGCAGGAAGTGGAGCGGCAGTGAGAATGGCCCCGTGAACAGGACTAGAGATGCATACCATGAAATGGGAGCGAGATCTACACAGAGACTGCAACTACTTCTTGTGTTCGGCAATGTACAGCTTTGCCTCCCTTCGTTCGGGTTCACTTATCACATTAATGAGTCATGTTCAGAGTCCAGGCACCATAGTTACACCTCCTGGGGGTCCATGACCAACATCTGCCTCCTACAGTCGTGGCATGGCTTGCGTCCTGTAAATTTTCTGTGGGGACATTTTTTCCCTGCACTCTCTGGAAGTGTTTTTGGGTCTTCAGAAGACTGCCAAATTTAGAAGCAGAGCTCTCAATTAAGTCAGACAGCATGGAAATAAAGGAACTGACATCAGTACACAGGGATGACACTAATATGCAGCTTTGCTCTGTCATTTCCAGGGTGATATGGAGTAGCTTTGAGCCCCACAGTGCCACCGGTCTGCACAAAGAACCACTGCAACAAAATCCTCTGGATCCAAACTGTAATCTGGAAGATTCTAAGGTGAGGAATCTGTAGTATTATATACGTAAAAGTATCCTTCAGAATCATATTTACCCAACAAAATCACATTCTTGAGAACTTCGAATTGATACCATTAAAGCTAAAAAGTAAGTGCTCAGCGGGGGAAATTGGGAATATTTCAACTTCTGGGTTTATTTTGGAGAAAAACATATACAAAAATGTCAGCACATTGAGGGCATTTTGATGATGAGACACTTTCCTTTTCTACTGCACACTACATAATTTTTTGTTAACTTCACAAAACATGGAAATAGTTAACATTTCATACGAGAGATATGTACAACCATGGCAGTAGAAAGTCTACAAAAACAGTAATCTTCAATTGATATGTACAACCATAGCATGGCAGCATATTTAATAGGTAATGGGAACTAGTGGTTTCCTGTAGTCGTTTTCTTTAAGATGCCCCTGCAAATGCACCACATCGAGTGGAAAAACCTAGAAATGGCGAACACAAATAATGTGTCAGTTTCATGTTTAAAGAGCCTATAGACCTCAATGTAGTGGCTAATCCCCAAATTTCTACAAAGTTGAAACACCCACTTAGACCTTGGCTTTCCATAAGCAGGGCAAAAGAAAAGAACAAGTATTTCTGTTTCTTCAGCTGTATCACACCCTGGGCAGTCCATTTTGAGAGCTCCCTGCCAATTGTTAGTAAATGCTAGTTTCCACTTATCACTAACAAAAGTGTGGGTAATTTCAATACCAAAAAGCTAGGTGAGCGAGCTATCCAATAAACCTGATTTGACTTCAATACTTACTTTCTCCATCACCATCTTTATCAAATTCTTCTATCATTGCACGTAGCTCTTCATCAGACATGTTTTCACCAAGTTCCCTTGCAACACGTCGCAGGTTCCTCAAACTTATTTTACCAGAATCGTCATCGTCAAATAATTTAAACGCTTTTAGTATTTCTTCTTGTGGATCTCGATCTAATATCCAATCTGTAACTACAACATTGAAAGCACATATGAAGGATTTGACAAATGTTCTGCATATTATGCAAAGCACGTAATTACGATCTGATGGAAAAGATGTAGGTACATGTTTTTTGATCCACAAACTGAACTATTTACAAACGCATATTACAAAATTAAGTGCAAAAGAGGTGTGATCAACTTCTAAAGAGCAAACAAAACGGTTTCCAAAAAGTAAAATTCTAAACAAGAGCAATAACTGAAGGGAATCGAAATTAAATTCCAGCTAAATGTAGACTAGCAGCATTTAGAGTGGTTTCTACAAAAGCAACAAAGTTTATTTTGCAAAATCCACTATTTCTCTCCTAGAATTGCTTATTATTACAATACTCTTTTCAGAAAAACATTATGATGCCAACAAATTTAAAGCAAGAATAACTGTTGCTAATTATATGAAAAAAAGCATTTCCTCAACTTGACAGGTTGGATAACTGCTCCCAACTGCAAAGGAAAATGTTGTCTTTATGGTAATTCCGTCACTCCTAGTTCATAGGCTCAATGCCATTATTGACTTGTGGACATCCCAGCCACCTGTTGGAAACGGCTTACATAGCTGGTTTAATAAAGAACGTTTGCGTGCAGTTTCGTTGTACCCATGCCTACATCATTAGACTCACCCACCCAATGCCTATGAGAGGCCTTGTCAATACCATTTTTCTTCTATCAAAATAAAAAATAAAATAAAGCAAATGTGACGCTCTGCGCTACATCTGACCTATGGCTAAACAGGTAGTAAGGAAGGCATTAATGAAGGGAAACAGCCTTTCAACTAAGAGTAAAGAATTAATCGCTAAGGTGTTTTTAGCTGACTTTTACTTCCTAGCTCATTGTCATTCGCAAATAGTTGGTAGATTCCACAGCAGCGTAGAAAGAGAACAGATGAAAGGAAAGGACAAACAGAACCAAGCAGTTTAGGGTAGGTGAAAATGTTACAGAGAAATCTTGGCCAAAATTGACATTGTCCCCAGAGGAATTTCAAGAGTGCTGTAACAGGATGTGGGCAGTGGCGCTAGAACTAGAGGTGCAGGAGGTGCTGTAGCCCTCCCATAAATCTTTAAAGAGCACAGATGGAGAATGAAAAATACAGGGGTCCTTCAACGGTTTTTTCTGGCTTTTGTTTTATTTTCAAATCCACTGTCACATAGTGAAACGGTTACTTACCGGTAGGAGATGTTTTGCTGCTCGAAGAATTTTCCAGATTCACATGCTGTGCATTTTCCACCATCCAGTGACTGGTTCCAGAAAACCTTGCTTAATCTTCTTGGTTCACTTTCTCCCTCGTTGAGTTTTTTTTATGGTCTGGCTTGGCTGCACTGATGTACCCAAACAATTATGTTAGCATCATTGTAGAGGGGCTTTGATTGTGCAGACATTGTGTGCATCTACAAAACAAGTGCTTGTCCTCCTCGCAACTGTGATCATTTTGTTTATTTATCCAGCAGCCTGAGGTTGAACTTTAAGGGGCACACACGTGGTATTGTAAGGCTATTAAAGTGTTTTAAGCTAATTCCTGGTGTTTGACTTTCTCTGGCAGCTGAACGGATGGGAATTCAGTCATTAACCTACATGGATTTTTAGGTCTGGTTTGACAGTGCAACTGTCACCTTACTTTTTAACCTGCACCAATATGATTCTGCAGTTCTTTGCTTCCGCACAAATACACATTAATTCCCATGTTATTTACTTGGAATGCTTCATATTACCATACAACACTCCTTTGAAGCCAGACCTATTGGCATGGCCAATGCTTATTTGTGTCGTTGTTGGGCATCGTCTGTGATCATTTGTTATTATGTCTGTCCCTCTATGACAGCAGATGTACGCCCAGGAGTGATCGCCATCCCCAGATTCAATTTTCCCCTTACCGGCTAACTGTTTGAAAGGCACTGCAGTCTCTTAGTTTTGTTGGACCTCATGTCTTGGGGAGGTGGGTTGGTCGTATGTGAATCCACAATTTCTTCAAGCTGCATAATTTTGATTTTTTTTTTTTATAACTTTATTTTTTCGCTTATTGAAACAATCAACATAACAGCATACAGTAGTACATTGGCATCTTGCACACAATCCCAGAGGCAAACAGGGCAACATTTCATATCGAGCTACATTATAATCAACAATGAGATCACATTATGAACATCACGTTACTTCAAGCTGCATAATGACTCCTACTGGTAAGTAACCATTTTGTTTTGCAGTGTGATTCTTTCCTGGATTTACGTGCTGTGCATGGATTTTGTAGCGGTGGGTTTGAAATGAGTTTGAGCTTGCAAACAGATGTTGCAGCAGTCATTGTCCCACCTGTGACTGTTCACATGGATGGCCACGCGGAAGTATGTTGTGAAGCTGTGGTCGGATGACACATGACTGCCCTACATGTGTTGCTTATTGGAACCTCTGCTAGGAAGGCCAAGGTGGCTAATTTCTTTCTCGTGGAGGAGTGGGCTTGCCTACCTCTAGCTATGCTTGCTATTTGGTATCATATTTTGATTGTTTGAACAATCCACCTTGCAATATCGCCTTTTGTCGCCAGTGAATTTGAACTAACTTCACTTTCTGACTTCCTTAGTCCTTTCTGCCCAACACACATCCAGAGTATGCCAGGTCTTTTTGGCTTGTGTTGTTTGTTGCTGGAAGAAATCCGTAAGTTGAATTGCTTGATTCACATGGAACTGTTATATGATCTTTGGTAGAAAGCGTGGATTGGTCCACACGACTACGCTATCCTTGTGCATTTGTAGATAGGGCTCCAGGGTGGTTAGCTCTTGCAGTTCGCTCGCCCTGCACAGAGATTTCATAGCAGTTAGGAAAAGCAGTCTTTACATTTAAATAAACTTAGTTCTGCCTTGTGGAGTGGTTCAAATGGTTCCTTTATTAGCTGTGCCAGCACCAGGTTCAGGATTCAGATAAGCATCAGTGGTGATATGGGTGGAGCTACTCTCTATGCTCCTTCTAGAAACCTTTTTATAACTGGTGCTGTGAAGAAGCCTCTCTCTGTATGTACTCGTGTCAGCTACTATTGCTGCCTATTGTACTTTTAATGAAATATTGGTTAAACTGTTGTCTAGGAGGTATGGTAGGTACCCAACCACAGCAATATCTTGTGCCCTGTTGTGGCAAAGTTCCTTTTCTCTGCACCACAGAATAGATCTCCTACATTTTGCCATGTACCATTTTCTGGTACTTGCTCTTCGAGCTTCTTTTATAATGTCCACAGGTCTCTTTGGGAGGTCTGGGGCCAGGCCTCTGGACTCAGACTGCTGGCTTCCCGGTGGTGGACTCTGCCTCCCTGCAAGGAGAGTAGGTCATGTGTTGTCGGTAGTCTTTTTATGTTTCCCTGAACCTTTTCCACTAGGTCTGAGATCCACGTCTGCCTTGCCAGCTGTAGGGCAATTAAGATCAGTGTCAATTGCAACTCTTTGCGCTTGTTTATCACTAGAGGCATGAGAGGAATTGGTAGAAAAGCTTACGCAAACATCCTTGACCAGTCTACTGACACAATATTTTCTAGAGAGTGGTGGTGTAGGTGCCTGGATGCAAAGTGTTGGCCATTTGTGTTTCCTTGGGTTACAAACACATCTACATCTACTGATGGAACACTTTTTGAAGTACTTGTTGGTTTAGCTCCCATGTGTGACAATACAGATGCTTGCCTGCTTAGTCTGCCTCCTTCCATGTTTTCTACACCTATCAAGGTTTGTCATTTCAGATTGGCCCAACTTCAAATCTCCTGTGCTAGCTTTGCAGCATATGCAAATTTGTCCCTCCTTGTATTCTGAGACAGAGCACTGTGGTTGTGTCATCTGCTTGGACTTGCACTGTCTTTTCCCATGCTTGAGCTTGGAATGCCTTAAGGGACAGGAACAGTTTAAAGCTTCAGGACATTTATGTGTTGGATAGCCTCTTCTTCTTTCCATAGTCCTCTGATGGTGAGTAGTCCCATGTGCACTCTGCAGCCCGGGTGGGATGTGCATGTGTTGATCGTCACCACTGGAGTTGGCTGTACGAAAAGCCAACCCACTGTTGTCCTCGTTCCACTAGGTCGACTCTTCTTGTACATATCGCGTTACAACCACTAGATTTTCCCAACTCTCCACTGCCTGTGACCACTGATTTTTGATCCATTTCTAAAATTGGTCTCATATGCAATCTTGCATGATGAATCAGTCAGATACAGGACGTCATCATGCCCATCATTTTCCCCCCCAGTCCTCACTGTCAACAGACCCTTGCATTAGCAGCGAGCCTGTTCTAAGATCCCTTGAATCCTCTTAAGGGTAGGTAAGGTTCTTGTCTTTCCTGATTCTTGCCCCCTGGAAAGATATTTTCCCTCTCTGGCTGTGTTGATGATATTTCCAGGATTATCGTGAACCTGTTTGTGAAGGGTGCTCATGACCATTTTGATGCTTGTCTTGTACTAGGAAAATGAGCTTGCCTTGAAAAACCAGTCGTCTCGGTAGGGGTATACATGTTATCCCCATCCTTCTTAGGTATGCCACTAATGCAACGGATAGTGGTTTTGGGTGATGACGAACCAAAGGTATCTTTTGTATTTGTTGTTCATGGGGATGTGAAAGTAAATGTCCTTTAGGTATATAGTTGAAATATACTTCTTTTTTTCGCATCCACTGGATGACCTCCTGGAGTGTTGTCATTTTCAATTTGTATCTTTATGAATTTGCTTAGGAAGCAGTGGTCCAGAATTGGCTTCAAAGAACTGGTTCTGGAAATAAGTATTATTATTATTGCAGTCTTGTATAGCGCATAGCTGCCCATAGGGTTTCCCAGCACTTAGGCAGAAGACTAAACAGCTTTGGGAGTAGTAATGAAGTTATCCAGGTTTAAGCTCCTCAACTTGAGGTAGAGGATTGAAATAGCCAAGTTTTTAGCTTTCTGCAGAAGGCAAGTAGGGAAGAACATCCTCAAATAGAATCCAGGAGAGAGTTCCACAATCTGGGACTGCATGCCGGGAAGGAGCAGCCACCCATCCGGGCTCGGTTGACTCTAGGAACTTTAAAAAGCGGGTGATTGCTAGAGCTAACAATGCGAGAGGGATGGTAGGGGGTGACAAGATTTTGTAGGTACTGCTGCCCTGGAATTTGTAGATGTAGCACAGTGCCTTAAACTCAATACGCTTGTTCACTTTAAGCCAGTGGAAATCATGAAGAAGGTGGGACATGGAGGAGTGTTTAGGGAGCCGGAACAACAGTCTGGTGGCAAAATTCAGAATCACCTGAAGGCGTCTGATCACGGTCTTATCTGCTCCCAGATATAGGAGATTTATGTAATCCAGCCAGGACAAAATCATGGCCTGTGACAGTTCTCTGGGCCAAGAAGGGAAGGATCCACGGGGTCTTTTTAAGCCACCTCTTAGTGGCAAAGCATGAGGAGGCGACATTGAATACTTGGGGCTTCATGGAGAGATTAGAGTCTAACCAAAAATCAAGGTTCTTCACCATGTGAGTGGCTACAGGAGGGGTTCTAAGTGAGGAAGGCCAGTGCTGGGGCCCCCAGAGTTGAGGATTCCTACCTAATACCATTACCTCGGACTGGCATTAGGGAGTTTGAATGCATCCAGGTAGAGACACGGCCGAGGCATGAGTTGAGATTTTCTCAGGATAATGGGAAAATAATCTGGGTATTGTCTGCGTAAGAAAAAAGAGTGAGGCCACAGCTTTCCACTAGGTCCGAGAGAGGGCGGATGTATATATTGAAAAGCATTGGCCTAAGGGCAGAACTCTGTGGGACTCCAGAGAAAAGTGGGTATGTGTTGGATGCAGCGTTTGTAGAGAAAACCTGAAACGTGCGGTCCGTCAGGAAGGATGACAACCAGGACAAAGTGTTGCCCTGGAGTCCCCGATGGAACAGCCTTTCAATAAGGCACAGTATAAAAAGCCGCGCTGAGTTCTAATAGGATGAGGGCGACTATGCCGCCCATGTCCAGCACACACCTGAGATGCTCTGCAACTCCAGCGGATTCAGTGGTATGCTCGGACCGGAATCCGGACTAGCAGGGGTGGAGGGCATTCTGGGTTTCTACAAACAAAGTGAGGTGGGTGTTGACATGCTTTTCCAATATTCTGGAGAGAATTGGAGGTAGAAAGATGGACCTGTAGTTGGACCAGTCAGATGGGTCCAAGTGGCGGGTTTTCAACAGGGGTAGCACCATGGCATGATTCCAGGCTCGAGGGAGGAATCCCTTCTTAAGAGAAGAGTTCAGTAGTTCGACCAAGGGGTACAGAATGTTGGAACTCAGGATGCTCAGTTTTGCCCGGGGGAGAGGATCAGGAGGAGAACCGGACTTATTCGATTGAAGCAGACCCATACATTGCACTGGCTCTAGAGTGGGCAAAGAGTGCAGTTGAGCCGCAGGCTGCCTCAGCGCCAGATGAGTGTTTCCTGCAACGGAAGATGGATCAGCAGTAGGAGATATGTTATTAATTAAGGCCTGGGACTCGGCAATGCCTGCCAAAGCTGGAGCGAGTTGAATGTTTGTAACATTTTTGTTCCAATGATTTTGGGCTTTTCGAGATTTTATTGCAGAAAAGGGAGGCACGAGCCTTTCTGCAATTCCTGTGGTAGTGGCTCAGAGCAGACTTCTATTTTAGTTTGGAGTTATGATCATAGAACTTTCTCCACTCCCTTTCAAGTCGCTTGCAGAGTTTTTTTTCTTCCAAGAGAGATGGATTTGGTTGGTAGGAGTGTGTTAAGGGAGTTTCTATGCCAGTGTAGACGACGGGCTGGTCTATGTCAACCTGGCGGGCCAGTTGGGGAGAGGTGATGGTTAAGTGGGAATAAAGAGCAGGAATGTCGAGTGCGGCCCAGTTCTGGACAATTATGTTAGGGCCTGTTGTTATATTATTAATTTATACCAATGGTGTCTTGGCGCTAGCAAACCGAGAAGCAAGCAGAAGCATTAATCGAAAAACAGCCAAGTCTTGATAGATTCAGTCAGGGCAGATTTTCATGTTAAGCGGGAGGGAGTTTGAGAGCCTAATTGCACCCACCACAAATCTTCTACCACCCCAGCAAGATTTGTAAACTCTCTGAGAGAGTATCACTTTTGCTCCTCGTGATCTCAGACATCTATTGGGAGAGTACCAGTGAAGTGACTGTTTTAGGAACTGGGGGCCGGCCCCATGAAGTGACTTATACATAATGCACAAAGTCTTAAACTTGATCCGACTTCTGACTGGCAGCCAATGCAGACTTTGAAGATGGATTCCCACCGACTGATATTTGGGGATCCCCAAAAGAAGTCTAGTGGCCGTGTTTTGGATCATCTGGAGCCTATGAAGTTGCTTCATTGGCATGCCAAGATACAGCCCATTACAGTAATCTAGTCTGGAAAGGACTAGGGAGGGGACTACCGTTTTCCTGCTGTCTGTTGGAATCAGAGGTATTATTTTCTTAATGGTTTTGAGCATAAAGAAACTTGATGAAGAGACTGACTTAACTTGAGCTTCAAAGTCAAGTCTCTGGTCTATAATTGCACGCACATTTTTTACTTTTAGGACCGGGGTAGGTGTTGCTCCCATGTCAGTTGGCCACCAAATCTGGGACCATGAAGGGGAAAAATTACCAAACAGAATCACCTCGGTTTTCCCGGAATTTAACTTGAGGTAGTGCGAACTCATCCATGAGCTGACTGCTGTCATGCAGTCCCTGAATCTATTTACTGGCAGTGATGTTTTTTGACTAATAGTTACCACGATATAGGTATCATCCGCGTAAAATGTTAGTGCCATTCCAAAGGATCTAATAAAGGCTGCCAGTTCTGAAACATAAACATAGAAAAGTGTAGGACTCAAGGAAGAGCCCTGTGGGACACCACAAGGAAGTGTGAAGGATGGAGAAGTCAAGTTACCCAGAGCCACCGATTGTGCCCTATCATCTAGGAAGGAGGAGACCAATGCCAGAGCATTTCCAGAGATCCTCAAGGAATTCAAAATTTTAAGCAAGGTTTTGTGATCTACCGTGTCGAAGGCCGCCGACAAGTCAAGCAGGACAAGAGCTACAGCACCCCCTGTGTCCATTACTGTTCTTATTTCATCTGTGGCCTTTATGAGCACTGTTTCGGTGCTATGCTCCGACCTGAATCCAAATTGCGCCTCATCCAGCATATTATGCTCTTGTAAATATAGAGTAAGCTGGTTATTCATAACTTTTTCAGCCAGTTTCGCTGGAACTGGAAGGCGAGAAATGGGCCTATAGTTGCCTGGATCCAGTGCATCGAGGTTGGCATTTTTTAAAAGGGGCAAAATCGAGGTTCTCTTCCACATAAAGGGAAAAAACCTTGTCTGTAAACATGGTGTTAAAAATGGATGTTAGTCTAGTTCCAAGTACCTCCGGGGCTTGTTTATATATCATGGGAGGGAGTGGATCATAAGGTGAGCCAGAACTTATTTTGGAAATAAGAGTCATTATCTCCTCAACAGTTACTGCTTTGAATTCAGAAAAAATGGGGGCATTAGGGTGTGGCACCCTTAAGGTGTTGTAATTATCTGAATGTGCCCTATTGCCAAAGGTGGCAAAAATTTGCTCCACTTTATTTTGAAAGTACTGGGCAAGTGTGTTGCAGAATTCCTGAGAGTGGTTACACCCCTTTCATTCGGTGGGTGTAGACAGTTTGGTTACCACCCGGAAAAGTTCTTTGGAGGAGTTTTCTGCCTCCTTAATTTCTTTTGAAAAATAGGAAGCCTTTTCTGAGACGAGCAGTTTTTTTATAGTCAGCTAGAAGCATTTTGGATTTTCCCAGTTCATATTTATCATAATTAATCCTCCAGCATCTCTCCTGTCTTCTGCACTCCTGTTTTTTAAGCCTGAGAGTTCAGTGAACCAGGGGGCAGATGGAGTAGTCCTAATGCTAGAGGATTTTTTTTGGGGGGGCTAACAAGTTGGCAGTTGCTGTGAGCCATTCATTGAGATGAGTGGAGGCCTGTTCTGGTTCTAGTGGTCCTTTTGTGAGTAGTTGTGTAAGCTGGTGGTTAAGCTGGTTATTGTCTACCCATTTCCAGTTACGATATGACCCAGTTAACGGGTTGGATTTGCCTGATTGGCCCTTAAGCGGGTTATTGAGCTCAAAGATAATAGCACTATGATCAGTCCAATTCAGTGGTAGGATTTGCTTGCTCTCAAGTGCATCATGGTTAGTAAAAATGCCATCCAGAGTATGGCCGGCCAAATGTGTAGCGTCTTTGACCCTTTGATTTAGCCCTGCAAGTGTCATGGTATCACTTAGGGAAATCGTATTTAAATCCGTGTCTACGTCCAGATGAAAATTAAAATCACCTAGTATGGTGAGATTGTTCTCCAGTGCACAGGTTTCAAGTAGTGTATTAAGGAAGTCAAGGAACATATTTTTCTTTTGCACTGGCGGACGATATACCAACATTCCATTGAGAGAGAAGCAATTAGCGAATTGCACCAGGGCAGATAGAGGAGTGGAGGGGGATGAAGAAAGGAACTGCAAAGTGGTCTGTCCACAGTAATAGCATGGGAGGATCGGTGGTGAAACCAGTAAAATTGGATCCAGAGAGTGGCCGCTCTTGTGGGTGGGGTTAGAGTTGAACAAATTAAGGTTGCGAGCGTTCAGGCCGTCTCTGAAAGAGTGACTTAATTTGCAGCTGGGATGTTCAAAATGCATGGTTAGGTCACCAATGAGTGTGAAGTTAGCATTTTTTTAAAATATGGAAAAATTAGGTCAGTGTTGGTTATACACCAAATTTCCAGCGTAGCCCAGAGGTCGATAGATTAGGGAGCCGAAGACAGCAAATTTAGGTGTCAAATGAAGTGAGAAGAGGAGGGCTTTGCAATTGGGGGAGGATAGTTCCTCAATTTTACATTTAAAGGTATCACAATGAAAAAATGGCAATACCACCTCCTAACTTGTCTTTGCGATCTCTTCTACTAATGCAGTAGTTGATTGTCAGTCCAGAAATGACATCTGGTGTTGAGGCCTCGTGTAGCCAGGCTTCCGTGAGGAACAAGGCATCGGAGTCAGTATCTACGAGGAAGTTGAAGATGAATTGTTAGTGTCTGGGCAAGGAACAGCAGTTTAAATTAAAAAAGCGGAAACCACTCTTGGAGGAGCCGTCTGTATTACTTTGCCCTTAAAGGGTGTTAGTGGGTATGTTGCCTAAAAACAAGGGGTGGATTCTTTGGGTTGCAAGCAAAGTGGCAGTACTTGCAGTAGACCCTATCAGCTGAAGGGTCAACTGATAATCTGCAAGACTCCAGGCATTTTGGGTAAAGAGATTTCAGTTGGTTGGGGTAAAAAAAAGTTCTATGGACCTTAGGAGGGGCAGGGGTCCTGGGTCCTGGTCCCAGTCGGGCGCAGACGGTCTTGCATTGGTGCACCGGCAGCGTTAGGATGCTGTTTAATAGTACAGGCTGTGCGTCAAAATGCGGATCAGCTGCACCACAAGCCATCCAAAATTGAAGCCACCAGGGTGCCGATGATGAAGTGGAAGGATGCGTCCCAGCTCCTTTTGCACAATTGGGAAACCCGCGGCAGTCTGAGGAGCTGGGAAAAGAGCAGAGCAGAGCAGGAGGTTGCAGACCTGCAGAATGTCAGGTAAGTTCTAGGTATCTTTATTTAAAATTGTATTTATAAAGGAAAACCCTCATGTTCCCCAGTGTGTTTGAATTTGGCAAGAGAGAGGTAAAAGCTATTAAAATAAAATGAATTCCTATTTTAAAAAGAAAGATTACCCATGTACCCATACAATGCTGCATATGTTAAAAACAATGAGGCTGACCATCTGTGAAGTATGCAGAGTAGTTTCCCTGACTGATCTCTGCTAGGGGGCCCTCTCAATATTGCTCGCTTTTGTAAGAATTCCTGCATTTCATGCTGCAGGCATCGCCGTTCTTCCTTTTAACATCATCTTTCATTTGGTCTGAACCTCGGTGGTATCTTTATAAGTTCTATGCAATAGCCGTATAGGATGATGCTGTGAATCCGTTTTCCTGACACGACCCTCCCTCCACACCTGTAGAAGTCCACTATTCTGCCCCCACTGGTGTTATGTGGTGGGGAAACTGGTATGTGGAGTCACTTGGTTGAGGAGCCTGCTGTTCTGGAAGGTTGGCTACTCCCTCCTGCTCTACCCCGAAAGGTCTAGTGCTGGGTTGCTTGAAACAGCTACTGCTGCGTTTGTTATCTGCTGTTGCCCTGCGTGTTAGAATAGTGCCTGTGACAGTGTGCCCTGGAAACTTCCCCTTCCAGTTTGTCTCCTCAAAAGGGTTGCTCCTCTTTGGTGAAAATGCATTTAAAATTTCATTGAAAATGCATTTTCAATGGCTTTATCTGGATTTTTGTCCTGTTTAGGATACTGTAGTGTCATCCACCGCTGAGTTGAACTGTGGGCCTCATTTATATTCCAGTAGACAGTCCACTGTTTCGTCATGAGGAATGAGTGTCGGAGGAACCGCCAGCCACATTTATAAATAACCGCCAAGCAGGCAGTCATTTATAAAACACTGACAGGAAATGCAGTCACAACACTTACTATCAATGCATCTTGCTGTTTGGTGCAGGACTATGTCAGCTTGGCTTGTTCCGAAAATAAAAAAATAATGCTCCCCTTGTCATGGGAGTCATCTACCATGGCCAGGGAAGCATTATTGGGGTTTACTGTACCTCACAGCCAAAGTTTGCCTGGCGGTGACGGACAGTAAAAAATGGCAACATGTCCATCCATCCTGATTGATCTGACGGACATGTAGCCATTCCTCCAACAATGTTTACTCTGTCGGTCTGTTGAATAGGTTTGGCTATAGCGGTGACGCAGCAGTCACCGCCGCCGCCAAACCGAAGGTCCATCCAGATGCATTTATTTTGGGCGCATGGACATTCATGTTTGACGTATGTACTCTGTCACCATTGCAAGATCAACTTGTTTACGAAGTGCTGATCAACGAAGGAGCAGAGCCCTTGGTTATTTTTCTATATCAGGAAGTATGTAGAGCAATTCCTTTAGGGTTATGTGCTGGTCAACGATGGAACGCAGGCCCTGGTTATTTGTCTGTATCAGCAAACATGTAGAGCAATTCCTTTGGTTTTATCTGTGGGTTGGTACAGACTCTATTGCACTCTTGACATGTGCTTCAAACTGATGATGATGCGCCCCGGGTTCTTTGCAGCCCTGAACCTGTGCAAACACAGTGCAGCCTAATGACAAAATGTTTTTCATAGACTTGTATAAGGTACTTACTGGACCCCACAGATGGGTTAGAATATGCGTGGTTATGAATATTTAAAATGCTCCATTAATAGGGTAAAATTCTACGCACCTGGAACACCAGTTCTCTACCACAGGTATCATCATGAAATTAATAAATCCTAAATAATCCTTCATATGCGCAAAGATCCACTCACTGAAGAGTGTTTCAGAATATTAACCAATATGGAAAGACTATTCTTAGGCCCAACAGGAAATCTAATCATAAAAATAGTGAAAAACTTGTCGGAAATATACATTTTCTGCGCACAGTCATTGTAGCAAAGGTACATCTCGAAAAAAAGACCAAAAAGTTTGAAACATGACTAGAAGAAACTGTAGACCTGCCAATACAAATGGAAGCGTCAATAATGCTAATGAAAATATACTGACATGACAAGGAATAAAAAATACTAATTAAGGTTTTTGTGATAGCAAAAAATTATACTACCAAAAAATGGGGAAGAACCGAATTAGAGATATTACAAGAATGGGGAAGGGCTGTGCACTGGAAAAAATGTGGTTTAAAGGAGCAGGTCTGAAAAAATACATGCATATGTTGGGGAGGAAGGGAGAGAGGGGGATCAGTGGATATTACGGCAGATGCCACCCTCCTGCCCCCCATTTCTTCTTTCGATATTGGCTGGACTGATTCTAGATACAGACGATTCAACAGTATATAGCCACTGAAAGATGAACGGTACACATTGGCATGCCGAGTATGTGTAATTTTAAGCATGTGGAAGATAGGAAGTGGAGAATATTAAATCATCAAACATACATCCTTAATTGTATAAATGAATGATTGTGCTGTAAAAACGTTGTGTACCATGATGGCTGAAGCATAGTGTTTTTCTCTTTGCTGTAAATTTGAAAAACAATACAATATATTTTAAAAAGACAGGTAAACCGTGCAAGATTTAGGCAAATAAAAATGATAAAGAAGTAATGTCATTTCTAGACATGTTTTGCAGGTCCATATCCTTTTCTGCATACACAGCATACAACTTAAATTAAGTTTATTGTTTTATTCGAATATAAAATACATGTGGCATTACAGGATTTAAAAAAAAAAGCTAAAATAAAGGTTAAAAGTAGAGAGGAGATAACAAACAGTCCCAAGACATAATGAAAAAGGATTTCCACATTTACACATAATAAAAACGTCAAAGAGTTTCTGCCTGATGTGCCAGCTAGAATTATAAAGAATTAGACACAACAAACATGCAAAGGGGTATTTCAGTGCAATAGCAAGACGCATAGGCATCATTTGTTCTTCCACCTTAAACATCTTAAACAGAGGCGAGAGGCATTTTCGCTTGACAGTAACAAAGAGGGAATAATAATAAAAAAGAAAGCTGGTTATTATTTCGTCCTGTAAAAGGAAAACTTCTGACTGAGATCAGGCAATGCTCCATTTCTTGGTCACCTCACCAATTGGGAATACTCCCAGTCTTAGTTTGACTCAAGGGGAACAATTGCGCCATCCATCACACATTTTCATGAGCAGGATAGATATTACCTCTTGTTTAATGTGATATCTGTTGCGGTAGCCTATTGTGGCTCTTTACTTTTGATGTACCTGTCTATACCTACCATTTTGTTCATTCAACCCTATGTTCAGCGCTCTGATAGCCTTGGGTCAAGTGCGTGCTTTATAAAACACTCAATAAATGTTTTAAAAAAATAAAGAGACTCCAAGTTTGAAGACTATCTACTCCTTATGTCTTTTCTTAGTGACATATCTATCTCTAGGGTATAACAGATCAGGGATGCGCTAAATCTAGGCCACAGGAAACTTTTTGAATATGGTTAAACCGGGCGAGCGAGGCAAATGCTTCTCAAGAAAGATTTTGCAGAACGACTTCTCATTGGGAGTTAGTGCAGAGTCGTATCCAGAACTATAAAAGTCAAATACTGGACAACAATACCCCAAACTCCAAATACAACTTCAAAGTGGATGTAGATTGTGGGAGATATAATGGAGATAAATATCATGTTTTTAGTGGTGGAGAGACATTTCTATTTCAAAATGCTCTCAAAGGTCTTCCCTAGGATGTGCAGTATTGAGGGCCTAACATTACATAAATTTACAGTAGCATAGAAGGCCCAGCCGTGAAACTTATGATCAAAGGAATGCAAACCAGCAATGGTTGCATGGTTGTTTAGGTCTCGCCTGAGCTAGCACATGCGCTAGCTCAAGCGACACCTTTAGTAAGCGGGTTTTTAAAGTGCTACCAGAGAGGCTTTTGCTGACCTGAAACTTGTGTGCACGTGCGCGTGAACGTGCACAGGCCATCTGGCTTTTGTAATGGCTCATTAAGCCTTACAATGCTCCTCCACCCCCTCTGTCTCTCTGCTCTCCCTACCCCCTCCCTTCTCCCCTCCCTCTTCGTCAGCTTACTGTACGACGGTTGCCTTTGTGTACAATACCTCCGTCTCCTCCCCCATACTCTGTGCATTTAGGTATATTGTGCAAAGTGGTTACATTCTTGCTAGAAGCAGCGTGTTGTGAAAGGTGCTTGCACAAGCGGTACATTTCTGTCAGCCGGATTTCTGAAGTATTGCTCTGAACCGGGTTTGCTTTTTAGGTTAATATAAAGGTATGTGTCTGAGGGCAGCAGGAAATGGCCTTTGTATCGAAGTGCAGTCACAGAAATGAGCAGAGCTTAACGAAAGGCTGTGGTAATTGCCAGGGCAGCTGAATATCCGTGCGTGGTACAAACACGCTCTCCTAATGTACCGTGAACGCATGCCCCCCTGGCCCCCCTAACCAAAGCATGGCATCTCCTTACGCCAATCGCACACACGTTCCTTTGTACATTTATCTGCAGTTTTCTGAATGGAGCGCAAGCATTTTAAGTTTGGCAGCTCCCCCTACAGAACGATTGCCACAATTGGCCACCATGCACGCCGATGTTTGGCAGCACATCTTGTTTTCCTTTCTTCCCATCCCTCTTTCCTTCCTTGTTTTTTACTTCTCTATTTCACTGAATCATCTATATTTATTCTTTATTCATCCTGTTTGTTATTCTGTTTGTCTTGCATTTTTCTCTTAGATGTCTTTCTTTTTCTATATCACCCTTTCTTCATCTTGGCTCCTTTCTCTTTATTCATTTTCTTGTTTCTGTCTCTCTGTTCTTGCCTTCCCTTTAAACCACTTTCTGTTCTATTTTCCTTTTATTCTCCCTTTCATAGTTTATTTCCTCTTTATCTTCATACATTTCTCTTCGGATCTGCAAGAGTTTCTTTCCCTCATTCCTTTCAGCCTTTTCATTTTCCTTACATTCTGCCAGATTTGCTTCTCTTTTTTTCTTCCCCACTGCTTCTCTTGTTGAATTATTCCTTACTTCAATTCCGTCTCAGCTTCTTTGTCTTGTCTGCCTTTGTGACCCCCTGTAATCTTTATTTTCTTCGTGACAAACACATTTATAACCACTCGCATTTAAAAACGCCAGGCAGTGGCTAATGCAAGCTAATTTAATAGGTGTTATTGCTTTTTGACAGCATTCTATTGGTTTTTTACAAGCATCGGAGCTGCATTATTCCTTCTACCGATGTGCACTGATTGCATTATGCGTTTTTATGTTTCTAAAACCTAATAAAAATGTAAATAAAAAAGGGAGGTCGCAGACTAGCGGCAGCCTGTCTGTGCTTTGTGTTTGTGGTGTTTATAACAGTCGGCTCCTGGGCAGAGTTTATGCTCCGGTGCAGAAAGGGATTTGTTTTGTATACTGCAGGCACCAAGATCTGTACAGACAGGGCTTCAAGAATGCAAAAATCGACCTTCTGTGACCACCAGTGGTATCCGCATAGGTGGCGGCATTTAGTGGGCATAAAACACTTTCTTTTCTAGGAGAGAGAAAAAAAACGATAGAAGGAAATGTGATACTAAGACATATTGCTTTGAAGACAAACCATATCAAGCAGAATCAAGGAAGAAAACAAACTAGAAACAACCCACAACAAGCATTGGCATAGCCAATATAGCCAATAGGTCTCGCCTTTGGGACCTTATAAGTGTTTAGCCATGCAACAGTTGATATTGTTGCACCAAGGATATTGTGCTGCATAACTAAATACTTATAAGGCCCCAAAAGCGAGACCTATTGGCTATGCCAATGCTTGTTCTAGATTTATTGTCTGCTTAGTCCATGTACCATATGTGGTGAACCAGTGGCCTAAATAGACAAATCCTTGACCTATGCCAAGGCTTTTCCATTCAGGGTGAACCTCCCTCTCAGAATTTGTCTGGGGCCAATAGCCAGTACCAAAGAACTCTAAATATTAATAATGAGCCTTGAATCAATGTGAAAAATGCTCCCCGGAGTTGCTCAAGGCAATGGTCTGTACATACACAAAAGACCACATTGTTGGCATATAGTACAAGGGGTACTGGTCGAGTCATAACCTGGGTACGTCACACCTCATTGCTTTTAGGATAGAATCAAACCCATTAATAACAAGCATTGGCATAGCCAATAGGTCTCGCTTTTGGGATCCTATAAGTGTTTAGCCATGCAACACATTATCCTGGGTGATTTGCATTTTTTGAAGAGCACTTTCAAAACCATCTAAATGGAGGCATTGGCGGTGATGAGGCAATGCTTGGGTTCACCATTCCTAGGGAGCAAGTAAGACATAATAAAGCGCGTCAACTCCTTGTTGGGGTAGTAAGCGTACATAATTCCAATATAATACAATTACACTGTGGATAGCTCTGTTTGTCATACCAATTTTCAGTTTTTGTTAAAGAATTCAAAAGTGTGGACTGTGCATCCGTTAGCTTTGGAATTACACACTGATGTGTAGTGGTATTCGCTGGACATAGCTTTATTTTTCCAGCAGTCGTTCAATGGCATGAAACCACCATTAGGGTGTTGCAGTCTCCGAACTAGAGACACCTGGTGATATTCTTTCCAAATTGTGTGATGGCTAAACTGTGTTGCAAATTAGCCCAAGGCCACACATGGTGTCAGGGTGAATGACTCAGTTCATGACCTTCTACAGCCTCAGGCACTTCCCCCTGTCTCAAGGGGACTACAGGAAAACAAGCAAGAAAAAAATGTATTACTCATCTCGGCCACTACCAGCCGAACACACTGATACCTATGCCCAGCAATATTTGGAGAGAGGATGTGGCATAACACCCTGAGCTGTTGACTTTGGAACTAGGGAAACGGGTTTGAGTCTTGGTGTCAGCCCTCCCCGTGCCTACAAAAAAAAACAAGTTAAAGTAGCTTAAACTTAGAACCAAAAACCTGTGTTTTCCTGTACACCAAGACTATCTGGCCCAAACGTTTACAAGCTTCCCTTTGCCTGGGTCAGTGGCACATACAGCAAGGCTCTTCCTGTGCATTCTGGTACTTGCAGTCTCCTCCATTAATAATGGGAATGGCGATAAAACGAGTATCAGAACGCAACAAAAATGCTTAGGTGGATAAATTCCCCGAGTAGGATTAGACCATTAGGCTCGGTATCCCTACAAAGTTTGGGTAAACAAGCATCGCTCATTCGGCTTGTGATTCTCATTCTCAGCCTGAGCCATGGCTTCCCCTGACAAAAAGTGGAACTGTGCCAGGGCTGGAGGAGTGCCAGCAGAGGGCTAATGGAAGGAAGCGCTGCCACAAAGCGTGCCTTGGGAAGCAGAGAGGAAGTCTGCCAGAGAGACGCAAAGATGACAGCACAGAGACAGAAAAGTGAGACAATGCAAGGCTAACCTCAGGGAGCATGCTCTCGTCGACCCATGTGCAGTTAAGGGGTTTGGGAACGTTACTGCAGGGGAAGTAAACACACGCTTTAACTAAACATGCTACGAGTTAACACCAAGGTAAATGACCCAGTGCAACGTTGTATACTGCTTTGGGAAAAATGCATTTTCAAATATAATTAGAAGTAGAAATAATTCTCAATTCGCGGGAGGTGGAAAGATTACAGGACAATGGCAGCACTGAAAATAACAAGCAGTGATGGACGGGAGGTGAGTGGCACTGGGAGATTCAGTGAACTGGGTGAAGCGCTGTGCCCCGAAGCTGAACACTCAGCGAAGACACGACCTGCTGGGAGCAGCGACCGGCACGGGAGGAGCAGGAAACAATTAAAACAATAGCAATGCAGAACAAGCAAAGAACCCACCCTGAGATGTGGAGATCTACACTGAGAGTAGGGGTGGGTGTTCAGGCGAAGCAGCACACAGCAGAGGGAATATGAAACGCGCTCTGTGGTTGGGATGCACCTTTGAGCCTGGTCCACGGAAATGATGCCACACAAAGCGCATCGACACAGCCAAAAATAATAACAGAAAACCTTCAGAGTTGCCGATGAAGGTGAGATAGGGGAAGGAAGCGGACGCCTCGAAGGGCGGTTGGTCAGGGTGACGAGAAAGGCGCGCGCCTCGCTCTGAAGGAAAAACAAGCTGGGAGACGCGCTCTGTGGTGGGGGGGCATTGAAGCGAGGCGCGTGTGCTTGGGCGACCGAGAGGAAAGCCAGATGGCGCCTCTGCTCCTGCCTGTGCGCGTAACCGCACACTGTACGCCACACAAAGCTGTGGTCGGACTTTTAAAAGCCCACTCATAATGTCTTGCCAGACCAGCGCATGTGCTGGCTAAGGCGAGACCTAAAAGCGCTGAATAAAATTGGTGCTAAAATGATACTTTACTGTACACATTTTACTGTATCAGAATCATCAGTCACATTGCCTTCCTATGCATTGCAAACAGAAGTTGAATATTTAAATGCAGTTTTCAAACAAGATTAACCAGGCCTGAACCAACCCCCAATTTTCCCATTCTTTTAATTTACTGGGGGTCTATCCACAACATCAAAAGCACGCTTAACAAGAAGGAATGCCAAATAAATGGTCTCCGTCTTGAGATGTACCAATAGCATCATGCTGAAGTGAGGTTGTAATGCTTGGTCTATTGTCCCAAAGTCCCTGTGAAAACCAACCTGTGCACTGCAGAGAATCCTTTGTTAGTCGGTTGGCCCATTCTTTTAGCCTCTGTAGAACCCATCTCCCAAACGTTTTTCAGGCAGTCTAAGGGTGAGATCGAACAATAGTTCCTTTGTCCTGAGATGTCACGCTATTAATAAGTTGGTAGTATTATTGTTCTCTGGGATGACCCTGTGATGATATCAGACGTGAGAATTACGTTGACCTGGTCGGGATTACTCCTATAACATGCCCTGAATAGTATCTGGGCTTGGTGCTTTTCCCCACTTTCAGAACTTTCACAACTTCAGAGCGAGTGATTCTATCTGGGAAAAAGCATCAAGGTCTTGGATAATGGAGAGATGGGGATGTTGTCAGAATTGTATAATGCCTTACAGTTTAACAACAATCACCCTTATGCATCAACCCAAAATCCAGTCGGTAAAATACCGATTCGGTAATAGCTCCCGGTATTAAGGAAAAAATACCCAATCCCAATGCATCAACCCAAAAGCAGAAATCGCTATTTAAGGAATCCTTAAATAGCGATTCTTTAAATAGGGATTCCTTAAATACCGATTCCTTAAATAGCGATTGCATTTAAGGAATCCCAAAGTGAGATTCCTTAAATGCAATGCATCAAAGTTAAAAAATTAGCGAATTCGCTAATAGGGGGAGCAAATTACCATGAAGATGAACTGCATGGTAATTTGCAAAAACTTTGAAAAATGCACTTTTGTGCATTTTTCAAAGTTTCATGTTGCGCACACACATGCCCTTAGAGCATGTGTGTGTGCAACATATGTGCACATATCATTGTCAGGGGTGCAACAGGGTGTCCTTTTGACACCCTGGCACCCTTGAAAGTGCTCCCGCTATTAGCGATTCGGTAATACCGAATCGCTAATACAGACTGGCTTTACATTCATTCCTATGGGCCTCCAAGCCCATAGGAATGAATGGGTAGGTATTCCTTATTACCGATTCGGTATTACCGATTCGGTAATAAGGAATATTAAGGAATCGCTATTTGAATAGCGATTCCTACATGCATAGCCTTTTGCTATTCCTTATTAGCGATTCCTTATTTTTCGCTAATAAGGAATCGCAAATGGCATTGTTGATGCATAGGCCCCAATGTTTCTCCAGAGATTAGAAACTTTACATTTGGTCCTACCTACCTGTTACCTTAAACCGCTAGTGTCCAGAATGAAAGCGAGTCTTGTTCTTGCATTGCTTGATAAAAACAAATCTTCCCCGTTTTTTTAGCATAATCTCTTTTTTTGGTTATTAAGTACTTTTACTCTTGGCACAGAACTTTTGTTCCTTGAATGTAATCCTCAGCATGATGGCTCATTTAGAGAGCCTGGATTCTCCATTATACCAGTGTTTAATCTTTGTGTAACCACTAATGGCGTATTTCCTGCATCCGTTTAGTGCAATAATACTTCACCTACTACATGATTAAGTCACAATTTTGCCAAATGCTAAAGTAACTATGCATCTGCAAGGTCAGACTGTATTCATAATGCGCAAGAAAAAGACTCCGGTGTGCCCAAAAGGGAGCTGAAAATCGCAATCACTATTTAAAAAAGTTCCTTACCTTTGGTGGCTTTTTTTTGTATGAGAGACTCTATCTAGCAGCAGATTCCGTACCTTAGAATATTGCCCAGTAGTCACGCTGGATCTGGAATTCTTTGAGTAGTACCCATGTGTGCCATTGTTTGGCTCTGCGTAGACGTCGTCTGCGCCAAATGTGATGTGTGCTGGGCCTACATAGACGCTAGAAGCGGGGAGCCACGAAGAATGCGTACATATTGGTGTGCATTGCTAAGGCCCACAGAATGATGACCCTAATAGATCTGCTCACAGAGCGGGGAGGATAGGTAAGGAATCTGCAGCTAGATAGAGTCTCTACTAGATAAGGCCTTATCGAACATAAGTAACTTGTTCATCTGATAGAGAATTCTAGCCGCAGATTCCTTACCTTAAAATTGATACCCAAACAATACCTCCCTGGATGGTGGGTTTGTGAACAGACTGGACAAAAAAGTCTTGCCGGACCGAACCGTCAAAGTGCCCGTCGTGATGGACCTGACATCCAGGCAGTAGTGCTATGTGAACGAGTGCAACACCACCCATGTTGCTACATGGACAGGGACTTTGCAATCTAATGCACTGGTTGCAGCTTTGGCTGTGGTAGAATGAGCACACACGGGTTGGTCTGGCAACCAAAATAATACAGAAATGGTCGACTGTGTGCCCGGAGCAGAGTCCTACTGGACCAAACAAATAACAAATTGGAGAACCTGGGCTAAGGGTACAGAAAGGGGATCAATGTTTCTGGATGCACCCACACCCTATGCCACAAATTGCCCCAACGGCAGGCGTAAACTGTCTTGGTAGAGGGATGCCTGACTACCAGAATAGCATCACAAACCCTCAGGAGCAAAGCCGAAAACTGTTGCTGCTCAATCTCCACGCATGAAGGCGGAGTGCGCAGGTTTGGGTGCAGAATCCTCTGCTGTTTCTAAGACATAAGATCCTCAGGAAGGCGAAGCAACCTGACCAGAGGAACGATGCTCAAGCTCAGATGCTTTGGATACCAGACTCTCCTTGCCCAATCCGGAGCTATGAGAATGATTTAGGCCCATTTGCTCTTGGTCTTCTTGAGAACTCTGGGCAGGAGTGGTATCGGCAGAAAGGTGTACAGGAGACCGGAGTTCCACTCAATACAAAAAGTGTCTCAGAGCGAGAACTTCCTTGGAAACTCCAGCGTACAAAACTGCTGATATTGCACTTTCTCGCATGTGGCGAACAGATATACCCGACTCTATCCTCACTCGTGAAACAGACCTTGCACCACCACCGGGTGGAGACGCCATTTGTGATCCGCTAGGCATCAATGGCCCAGGAAAGCTGCCTGGTTCACCACCTCTCTACAAGAAGCCAGACGCACCTGCAGACGCCTGGAGAAGAGCTGGAGAAACACCAAGACAACCGAAAACCACACCACCTACAAGGACGCCATGACGGACTACCACAACCAGATCAGAGCCACCAAGAGGAACTTCATCCACAACAAAATCCTGGCAAACTCCACCAACTCCAAGGAACTTTTCAGTCATTCAAGAATTCACCAACCCACGGAGCGAAGCCACAGACATCACCCGATCCCAAGACCTCAGCGACAAGCTTGGAACCTATTTCCACCTTAAGATCAAAAACCTCTACGGCAACTTAATCGACCATCCACCAGGCGCCACAAACGGCTCCCTGCCCCCCCAGAAACACCAGCCAGCCCACCACCTCAAACTGGACAACGATCACGGCCGAAGACACCGCCTCGACCATGTAAAGCATTCACTCGGGCCCCCACGACCCCTGCCCCCCTCACATCTACCACAGAGTTGCGACTGTTATCACACCCGAACAACAACGCTCCATCAACACCACCTTCAAAACAGGCACCTTCCCAGACGACTGGAAGCGCGCATAAGTCAGACCTCTGCTCGAGAAGCCCACAGCTGACCCCACCGACCTCAAGACCTATCGGCCCATCTCACTCTTCCCTTTCGCAGCCAAAGTTGCAGAGAAAACAGTCAACAGGAAACTGACATGATTCATTGAAGAGAACGCCGTCCTCGACCCGTCACAATCCGGATACCGAAGCAACCACAGCACAGATACCGCCCTACCTGCCGCCACAGATGATACGCACCCTCCTGGACCAAGGCCATTCCGCAGCCCTCATCCTACTCAACCTATCAGCGGCCTTCGACACCGTCTCCCACCGCACACTAGTCGCCAGACTACACGATGCAGGCATACAAGGAACAGCCCTAGACTGGATCCGATCATTCCTCACCTCAAGAAGCCAAAGGGTCAGACTCCCACCCTTCCTCTCCAACCCCATGAAAATCCCATGCGGAGTACCACAGGGTTCATCCCTGAGCTCCACCCTCTTCAACATCTACATGGCCCCCCTCGCAGCCATCGTCCGACAACACGGCCTCAACATCGTATCCTACGCCGATGACACCCAGCTCATCCTCTCCCTCACCAAAGACCCCACCACTGCCAAACTCAGCTTCCAGATAGGAATGCAAGACGTTGCAGTCTGGATGACCAACAGCTGCCTAAAGCTCAACGCAGAAAAGACAGAAGTCATCGTCCTCAGTACCACCCCTTCTGCATGGGACAGCACCTGGTGGCCAACCGCCCACCTACCCCCTCAGACCTCGGCATCGTACTCGACTCATCACTCACCATGAACAGACAGGTCAATGCTGTCACCTCCAGCTGCTTCAACACCCTCCGTATCCTCCGCAAGACTTTCAAGTGGATCCCACTGAGTCAAGGAAGAAAGTCACCCACACACTCATCACCAGCAGACTGGATAATGGAAACGCACTCTACTCCGGCATCAACAAGTCCCTAGTCTGCAAACTCCAGACAATACAGAACACCGCCGCCAGACTCGTCCTCTGCATCCCCCGACACGAACACATCAGTCAACACCTACGAAGTCTCCACTGGCTCCCCGTGGAGAAAAGAGTCACTTTCAAAATCCTCACTAACGCCTACAAATGCCTACACAACAACGGACCCAAATACCTCAACAACAGAATCAACTTTGACGTACCCAAAAAAAACCTCTGATCTTGCAACCTCGCACTGGCCGAAACCCCCCGCAGCCACAGAGCCAGAGCAGGTTGAAGATCCTTCTCTCAAATTGCAGCCAAGACCTGGAACGAGTTACCGGCAGACATCAGACGTGCCCCCTCCCTGAACACCTTCAGGAAGACCCTCAAGACCTGGCTCTTCGGCTAAAAAGATCTGCGGACGCCCTCCTCAGCACCTTGAGACCCTCATGGGTGAGTAGCGTGCTTACAATTCCCTGATTGATTGACTGATTGATTGATTGACTGAATTTGTCTGCTCTGGAATTCAGAGAGCCCGCCAGGTGTTAAACGACCAGGGAAATGCCCTGACATTCCAGCCATGTCCAGAGGCGCAGGGCCTCTTGACAAAGGGTGCATGACCCAACCTCAACCTGTTTGCTGCAGTATCATATGGCAGTATTGCTCTCCGTGAACACCAGGTCAAAGAAAGAAAGGCTTTCAATGCCATCTCGGATTGCTTGGAGTTCCAGCATGTCTGGATTCCGCCACAGACCAGAGTCCTCTGATCTCTTTCTCTCCCAGTTGGCCTTCCAGCCCAGGAGTGACGCATCTGTCATTACCGTCAGCACTGGGTGGGGAATGGAGAGGGCTCACCAAATTCCTGGATAGACGGTGGAACATCGGAATCCTAGCCTAAATATCCTGGTCTCACTGTTCAGGAGCATAGGCCCAAAACTGCACTGTGTCCAGAACAGCCCTGATGAATGGGAGTGCCTAAGAGGGAGTCAGGTGTGACTTTGGCACATTGATAGAAAAGCCCCAGCGAATGCAGGCGGTCTGCTGTAGTCTGGAGGTGGGAGACAACTGCTTGGGGCCAGCCCGTCTTCAACAGCCAACCATCGAGTTATGGGAAGACTGGAAACCCCTGACCTGCACAGAAGTACTGCAACCAACGTAATCACTTTCGTACACACCAAAGGGGCAATGGTGAGGCCAAAGTGGAGCACAGCAAACTGGAAATGCTCTTGTCCCACCGTGAACCGCGGGTAGCGTTTGTGGGCTGGCAGGACAGAGATGTGGAAATATGTGTCCTGCAAAAACCACCATCCACTCTCCAGGACCGACAGGACCTGAGCTAGGGTGAGCATTCTGAACTTCTCCTTTTTCAGGAAGAAGTTGGGAAAGCACAAGTCCAGTATGGGACGATGGCCTATGTCCTTTTTGGACACCAGAAAGTAGAGGGAATAGCCACCACAATCTACTTCTAATGCAGACACCCTCTTGATGGCTCCTTTGGCCAAAAGAAGCAACAATTCTTGATAAAGCAAGGAGAAATGGTCCTCCATCAGCCTGTCCTAAGTGGACGGCATGGGTGGAGAGGTTTCCGGGAAATTGATAGAGTAGCCCTCCACGATAATCTGCAAAACCCACTTCTTGGATGTTATCAACTTCCAGTGGATAGATGATGACTGATCCTGCCTCCCACTGGGTGACCGTGCTGGTATAAGGACAAACTAAAAGGGTTTGGAGGAAGCTGCTACCGGGAAGGGTGGTGGACTGACCAGACTTCTGGCTGGTGGTCCCATGGATCTGTGGGAACTGTGTCCACAGCCACGAAAGGGCTAGGGAACCCGATTGCATTGGTATCTGGGTGGGAACATATGTGGCTGGTACACCCTACCATTGCCACGTAACGGGCGAAAGGCAGACTAGGGTTTGCAAGGGGCCATGGACAGACCCAAGGACCTGGCCGCAGCTTTTCTATACTTAAGATCCAGCGTCAAGTCTGCCTTCTCGCCAAAGAAGCAAAAGCCATCAAAGGTCATGTTCATGTACAGGGAGGGTATGCCTCATAGGGACGGTCACAGGGTGACAAAAGATGGCTGCTACTGAAAGGATTTTCTCATTTATGCTCCACGGGGTCAGTCAGGGTCTGCTACCTCTGTTGACTTCTATTGAAGTGCTTGACAAGACTATTATCGGCTGCTCCCAACCCCACAACCACCTCCTCCCCTCCTGCAAACTAAAGCACTGCATGCATGGATGATTCACAGCCTCGTCCCTCACTGCCCACTACAAGCTTACTGTTATAATTGCATCTGGTGACCTGAAAGAAGGCGCCATCATTTTCACAGACCAGACCGGAGATAGATAGATAGATAGATAGATAGATAGATAGATAGATAGATAGATAGATAGATAGATAGATAGATAGATAGATAGATAGATAGATAGATAGATAGATAGATAGATAGATAGATAGATAGATAGATAGATAGATAGATAGATAGATAGATAGATAGATAGATAGATAGATAGATAGATAGATAGATAGATAGATAGATAGATAGATAGATAGATAGATAGATAGATAGATAGATCTATTGATGCTCAGATATAGCTCCTTCCTAGGCGGTGGATTGGCTCTTCTACAGACCATGCACTGCTGCTTCTGCTCTGCATAGGGATGCCACTATTAACACTGTGGTCTTTCACAATTATTTATCAAGTGGGAAGTTCTCCTATTAAATGCCTCTAGTTGCTGCATACTTGTAACCACTGGATAGATGCTATACCCTAATGCTAAATCACTATGAGTACTCCCACGATGGACCAGTCAGCAATGAAGACTCTGCTGCTAACTCAGATGATGGTATGCCCTATTTGAAGTGAATAACACCACCTAGGCGTGGGGAAGGAAGCAAGTCCTTTTGTTATTATATTCCCTCACACACCCTAGTGGTGTCATGCTTCATCATCGGGACACCCCGACGCCTAAAGGTCAGGGTGGGCTCGACCAATATTTCAGGGAGCACTTAATGAGATGATTTTTGGCCAGGGGGTTTAAAGATTAAAAATCGGCGTCAAACCCCAGTTTCCCTTTATTCTTGGGTTTGGCACTGATGTTAAAAAATAGAAAAGAGGGTTTCTATGGGTATTATGGTCCTAGGACCCTATTGCCAACATGTTTCTGTCCCTAATGCCCCATAAAGGGTGCACGGACATTCATCAGGGCTTGTACCCCCTGTAAGATGGGAAAAAAATGGGGGAGAAGTTCCCTATACTAATATGCAGTAAGGGCAGATAGCTGCTCCTTATTAAAATGTGTTGTTCCGTAAATGAATTCACTCCATCTGTGAAAAACAAAAAAGATGATAAACAACATATATAGCGCGTCAATATCTTTTGGCAAAGAGACACTCCAACATTAACAATGTGACTGTCTCTATCCATTCCACATCATCATACGTGAAACCAAAAAATAGAATGTGCGCGTGATCAAGGCATAACCACTCGTTTAAGTGACACACAGCAATTTGGCGTGTATCTAATTAGGTGGCGGAAATTTTCCGCATCCTATTATTACTCAGAATTGTGGCGTGCGATTAGTAAAGTGGCGGTACTATACCGCATCCTATTCACACACATCCATTTGCGTGTGTTCGTAAGACAACAGTCTTACCAGTCGAACTTCCAGTGCACCAACACGAGTTTAAAACAAATCCAATCCTTAATCATTAATATGTATGAATACACTCAACCATTCTCATAAAGGTCATATGGTTTTGCTTACCCCAATTTAGGAGAGGATAAACATCTTGTGGGACCGCTACATATGGGGTAGCCCTGTAGTCACACTCTGTGTATTCGTATCATAAAAATTACATTCAGACCGGTGTGTCCCCGATCAAACGACCGAGGTTTTGGACATTAACCGTTCATCGTGAGAGAATCCCATCCCACATATAGTGGACGAAATATGAAAGAAAACAGAAAAAGGAAACGAACATGAGGCACAATGATCGCGCATTCACTCGTAATCACTCTGTATCTCAACTCGCTATCCCATCTTCGTCCAACGCACACTCTCATGTTACTCACGCCACCAAGGGCCCTGCCCCGTGTAGACACCTATTTGGTACTGGTTCCCACAGCTTGGAATCACTCCCGTTCTCGTAGCCATGGTATTTAAGCTCATATGCGGCCCTTGATTGATGATCCCGTCTCTTTCCAGAGTCTCGAAACCACGCCCCTGCGCGGAAGTAGATATTGCGCATGCGCCGTCCCGGGGAACGTGGGACTTGTTGTTTTATTAAAGACTTGGGTAGTTTTAAAGGCGCGGACTTATTATTTTAAGTTCTTTGTATTTCTGTCAACGTTAAAGAGTAGGGGAAGGAACAACGTGTCACCCGCTCTATCTTCATTATTAGGGGCTCGTGTACATGTTACTATTGACTATGTCAAAAATGCATATTCTCTCCAACGTGATGTTACGGTCTATACCCTAATGCACCTTTATAAATTAACACTGCTGGCACACACTTGTAGGTCTCGAAAAAAACATGTGATTATGCAGAAGATTGGAGTTTGGGTGGTAACCCTTCCATGCATATATGTACTCAATTATATATACGAACAAACAAAACAATAAAATGCTACTTGGAAAAAAAAGAGCATGTCCGTGAGCGACACTTGGACATCCCCAGAGACGCTAGTGGTTCTCAGCTAGGTACTGTGCCTCAAAGCCACTGTTGATGAAATCCCTCTGCCCAGCAAGACGATAGTGTCAAGCCTTTGCTGCATCTTTCCCATCAGCAATTGTTTGAGAGAGTATGGCTCGTGCCTCCTGTGAGACAATGGGCAGCACGTACGCAACTGAATCCCACATAGTGTGTTGGTATCTGCTCAAAAGGCTTGCAGTGTTCACCAATCGCAGTGTTAGGCTGGGGAAGAGAAAATCCTCTTTCTGAAGGCATCCATTCTTTAGGATTCCCTATTCGGTGGAGTGCTAGGGAACGCACCAGGATTGATCCTTGAAGTGGAAGCTTGGACCACCATACTCTCTGGTGTGGGGTGCTGGATGAGGGGACTGGGGTGCCCAGGAGCAGGGCGATGGCGGAGAGCAGCTTTCCTCTGCAGGGCGTAGACCAGGCCCCAAGGAGGACGTCCGTAAATGCTTTATTGAATGGGAGTAAGGTTCAGAAGGGGCGACCACCTCTGCCGAGACGTTCGTCTTGACTGCTGCTGTGGGTAACTGAAGGTCCAAGACCTTAGCTGCCATACGCACAACCACTGAGAATGTGGCACTCTCCTCCATAGTCATGGCAGGGAGAGAGACTAGGCCAGTGTCTGGTGAGGTGGCAAAATCACAGGCACCCACCAGTTCCTCATCCCAGCTGTCCTCTGTGTCATCCAGTAAGGGATGGTAACCATAAGGGTCCTCTGACCCCTCCCAATCATCACCATTTCAAGGCTTGTCAAAAGAAAAGGCACTGACCCCGGCCCAGAGGAAATGGTACTGGTTGGCAGAGGAGTTGGATGACGCCCACACAGCTTCGTGTTGGAGTCAGGTATAATGTTGGAGCCACCACCATCGCAGAGCGTAGGCAGCACCAGGAGTGACGGCTCTGGAGTGGGTGCTGAAGAAGGCTTGCATGTCGTGCCCCTCTGGATTCAGCACCGGATCCAAGGGGCTTGACGGGTTCCAAGTTTAAACCCGCCAGTGGAAAACCAGTAGGGCTCCCTCCCGTACTCGTGGGGCCCGAAGGTGCTCCAGAGCGGTGGGGTTCCACAAATTTCAATGAATCAATCAATCAGGAGCTTGTATACCGCGGCTACTCACCCGTGATGGTCTCAGGGTGACAGAGGGGGGCTGCTGATGCGTCTGGCGTGGAGGTTCAGTCGAAAAGCCAGGTCTTTAGATCCTTCATGAATTACGTCTGCGCCGGGGATTGACTGAGGTGGAGTGGCAGAGTGTTCAGGACTTGGTGGCGAGGTAGGAGACGGATCTTCCTCTGGTTCTGGTCTTCTGAATCCATGGGATGGTGGCCAGGGCAAGTTGCGTGGAGCGAAGTTGTCTGGCGGGTGCATTGAATCAGAGGTCCGTTGTTCAGATATGCATTGTGGACAGCCTTGTAGGCATGAGTGGGGAGCTTAAAGGTGATTCTCCTGTTGACTGGGAGGCAGTGGAGTTGATGGAGGTGTTGTCTTATGCGGCTGTGGCGAGAGATGTCGAGGACCAGCATAGCTTTGGCGTTTTGAACATTCTGTAGTTTCCTGAGCTGTTTTTGGGTGACGCAGGCATGGAGTGAGTTGCCATAGTCCTGCCTGCTGGTGATGAGTGCGTAGGTGGAAGTCTTTCTGAATTCCGTGGGGATCAATCTTAATGTATTTCGAAGCAGGCAAAGTGTTGGAAACATGATGAGGAGACGGCATGGATCTGGCGATTAATTGTGAACGATGAGTCCAGTATGATTCTGAGGTTTCGTGCATGGTCCGTGGGTGTGGTGGCAGGGGGTTCCTAGTGTGTGTGGGTGGTCCGTGGGTCTGGGGTGGGTTCCTAGTGCTGCAGTCATAGTGCATAGTCCGAAGAATCTACTTGAGTTGGCTGGGAGTCGTTCCAGCTCAGGGAAACTCTGATGCAATCTGCACTCTAGGCCTCGCCCTGCGGTGAAGCCTGTGCCAGGTTCGGTTTCGTACCAGGTCCGATGACCGGCCCAGAGAAGTCAAAGAATGCTTCTACTTCTTTTTCTTGTGGGACTTAATGTACGGCTTGGATCGAGACGGGCGACTGGATCGACACCATGAGCAGTCCCAGGACATTCTGAACCACTGGATAGAGAGTGTCGTGAAGGTAGTCAGACATTAGGCGGCGAGGAGCGTAAGTGAACACTTCCTCAACACCTTGGGGTTCACGGCACAGCATTCATCACAGGTCTTGGAGTCATGGTTACACTCCAAGCTCAGAACAAACTAAATGAGGATCTGTCACAGACATCAGCCTGTGGCAACACCACATGGTTTGAAGCCCGTTGGCTTTTTAGGGGATTTCCCTAACACACCAGGAGATACAAATCTCGAAAAAAGCCTCAACAAAAAAAATGAATGGGGTAGCTTTATCCAGATCTGCACTGACTGGCACTGAAAGAAAAATACACACATCAGCACGCTGGGATGGCGCCTATATAGGTACCGTGCACATTACATCTAATGCAGACGATGCCGACGTGGAGCATAACGAAGCTACCTACTGGTGCACAGGTAAACTGTTCGAAACACTCCAGATCCAGTCTGACACCTGGTGAATATTCTATGGTAAGGAATCTGCGG
Organism: Triturus cristatus; assembly: GCF_964204655.1. NCBI lineage: Eukaryota > Metazoa > Chordata > Amphibia > Caudata > Salamandridae > Triturus > Triturus cristatus. The sequence continues at coordinate 564,762,324 of NC_140581.1, forward strand.
CTAGAAGTCTATCAGTTACTGCCATTTAATCAATTTTCAATTACAAGGGACCCCAAATGCCCCATTTATATATCCAACCTTATTACTCTGGCTCACACGTTTAGCTAATTTGAACCAGACAAGTAAGGACACATGATTGCTTTTGACCCTCAAAACTAGCCCACAGTCCTTTACATTGACCAGTGTTAAACACTTATTAGGAAGTAATCAATCAGAAATTTTCCTCAGTGGAAAGTGGACTTCGCAGAAATAGTAATAAAAACCATCCACTAGCATTTCCTAAGAATAAGTTGTTTAATAAGGAATACCTATTGTCCATTAAGTGTTTCTTGTTTGAAACTACCTGCATTATCAACCACGTCCGTAAAGTCATAGGTCTCCCCGTCTGCTAGTTCCAAGTCATGGTATGGTGTGTTGAAATTCCATGCTGTCAGGGTTACTGGGATTGTACTAAAGAGCTGCTGTAGGATGAGTTGTTGAAACAGCTGGCTGAGCTTGTCGTGGGTGCCCAGTTTGTGAAGATCTTTCACGATCCTATTATATGGGTTGTAAATATGAATCTCAATGTTCTGTGTCCAGAACTTAACTTTTAGAATGTGTGAAAATTTATTATGGGAGTGAAAGGAGCTCATTCTTACAGTAAATGGAATTCCGTATCAGTAGAACACAAGATGGGCGCCCTCTGCAGTTATCTGCTCGCAAGAAGTATATAAAGAACCCTTCTTTAAATCCAATAACCATATTTCTTGTAAAGCAATTACGTTTGTCTGGCTTACAAATTCCTAGAAATCTATGCCTCCTAGTTTTGACACTAGCTCTGTGAGTGTCCATCTCAGCAATACTGGGGGCCATTGTTAATTTAAAGGAAGTGGTTAAGGTTTAAAAACTATTTTTCACTAGGCTGAGCAAAACTTTAATGGGGCAGATCCAGAATGACCATGAAGAGCAGCAGTAACCAAGGAACGTCAGGACCTCAAGTCCTTTATTGTTGGAGGGCAGTCCAGAACTAATTTCCTTATGTTCCCACTCATACATTCAGACATCATGTTAGCAGAATCTATGATTCCTGGAGGGATATCATAGGTACAGGTCTGTCGTTCACTTTTAGAGGAAACAGCTACTCTTATATCGAGATTCACATACCCCAGAAACAAACCCAGGGAACTTAGGTGTACTTTTATATATGTTGATTACAGGGACGCTTTGGATCCTAAACTCATCAAAAAGCACCCAGATTTGTTTTTTGGTTTGGTGAGAGTAGAATGAAAAAAACAATTAAATGTCATCTTGAAATCCCTCAGCCCTCCTAAAAAAGCAGACCGGCATGATGTCCCCTATTGGCAATATACATATATATGCAGTACATAAAGCAGTATATTACCAATATGTTATCTGTGCATGGCAAGTGAAATTGTCTATTAGGAAACAAATCAATGAATTACAGAATAGATTCCACTTTAAACTCACAAACAGATTGCTCCTCAGTCCTAGTCGTGCTCTTGTTGCAATAAACTCCTGACCATAGATTAGTGCTGTTTGACTTTGTTTGTTTTTTGTGACTTGATCGCGACACTGAGGATGCCCTTTGTTATTGCCTCTTGTGTAACTGAGGGTTTTGCTATGCTCACAGTAGAGTTGTGTGACCTCTTCCTAAAGGATATATATCAGAAGGATGAAGATTTGCCATAAAGTCTAACATGCAGATTAAGGTCTCTCTGAGTGCTTGGATAAGAAATTTCACTTCACTATTTGTAATCAATAAAGCCTCCATTTCAGCAACAGGAGAATGGTATTCAAATCTAACTTAAAGATATTTTTTTCCTACATCTATTCTTGCTTTTTTAAAAATTTGTTATAGGGTATTTTTGTTGCCGCTATTGTGTAGCTGTTGAGCAGCTGACAATCCATTTTCTTTCCGTTGGCTTTAATGCGTGCAGAGGTTACTGCAGAGAACAGTTCTTGGGTTTTGTTCACATTTAGGCTGTAGGAAACAGCCTGAACTCCATTACAAATATTAATGCTCAGTAATATTTGGTGGGTTGTGAGGTATCACCAGATGCCCCAATTTTGAAAAAGAAGGTGGTTCTGTGATGGAGTTTTTGTTTCGGAGTTGGTGAATAGTCGATTCACCCATACGATGCAGTATAGGTAGCGGAAAAATGATGAATGAGGTGCTGCCTGAATTGTTGGAGTTGGTGTGCACAGGTACAGAGGCAAGGACCTTCAGGTCAGGTTTAATTAGGGTGCAAATAATTATAGTTCGACTCACTAATAGTCCTGCACTGCCTCTGTTTTGTTAGAAGTTTGGCAAAAGACTAGAGTTACTTGACTCGAGATTATCAGATCTGAAATCCTTGGTTGAGGCAATGGGGGACCAAGAAATGTACTTTATAATGTGACATGGGTAGATTAAGGCCTATTACAATAAGACTTGCCACGTGGTGGCTCAACTACCAGCGAGTTAACAGAAAGAAGATTACCAATAGGAGGGGCTTTTTCTACAGACTTCCTCATTGGTATGGTATGTTGGGAGGCTGTAACGGAGAAAAGCTTAACATCGGTGAGGCATCATTACATATCCGATCGCTGCTGGCTGATAGCTGTGACTCAGTGGGCTATGCAAAATGCTGACATTGGTTTTAAAGACTATGTTGCCATTTGTTGTAGCTGGAGTTGGGACACGGCTCATGAGAGGCTTTAAGCTTCTTTGTATTTGTAGGGTTATCACATCCCTAACACACTATGCTTTCCTGGAATTCCTGTAAAAGAATTTTTTGTACTGAAGCAGAGTAGTTGGAGAAGTAATCATTTAAAGTGTGCTTCTTCCAGAAATTCGTGCCCTTCCTGGAAGTGAACTCTTTAACTTGGAGGTAGCTGAGATGGTTGGGGCTGTTTTGAGATATAGGGATTACTGTAAATTCCAGCATAATGACTGAGAATTCGGGTCTGTGGTTGGGTCTCTGATTGGATAACTCTCACTGTCTGGTTCATGCTTCTGGGTGAATAAAGAGCTAGGTTCCAGAAGAAACAAACTATAGAAAAACAATGTTGTACGTAAAAACAAAGTAAGAGTCCAAAGGTGTAGGCAATAGATCTTTGGGGTCTGTTAGGGTCTTTCAGGAAGCCAGTTCTAACAGTTTAGATGTCAAAAGGTTAACTGAAAGCAGTCACCTCAAATCCACAAGCTCATATAGCTCTAGCACTGATATTGGAGTAGGGGGCTAATGCAGGGGTTAATGCAAGTAATGATGTACGTAGTAAAGTCCAGTCATTGTTACACTTTTTTTTAACTGCAGCAATAAATACACAGTAATTATGCAGTAATGATGCAGTATTTACACAGTAGCTAGGTCTATAGTGGTGTCTGAGCCTATAGCTGCACCTTTTTGCTATACTACACTCCTGCTCCTTACTAGGATTCCAAACTCACTCACTGACATCCAGGTGCTCCTGTGGAGGGGAATGTTTATTTATCTGTGCCTTAATAGCTGGGTAATCAAGGCATCTTCTCATCCCAAGCTCCTTCAAGATTTATGCTGACAGCAGATCTATTTTTCAAGTTAGGTCTTCTCCTGAACGTAGACCTTAGTTCCTACACAGGCAATTCCATACTTAAAAGAGCAGAAGAGGGAAAATTAACCTAGCCTCTTTCTCAAGACGAGAAGTGGTGCAGGGAACCCTGTGTTTCCGCGAGTCCTACTCAGAAAATTAACCAATATTAACAGATTAGTAAAGTATGAATAAATGAAGAAGAAACATTTTAAAGGATCCTGCAAATGTAAATTAATTTGGAATTGGAGTCTAAAACTTAGGTTGGTATCCTCAGATTGATTTGTGGGAGCAGTGCTGCAAGTGCATCACACAGAATACAGTATGGACAATAGGTGGCTGCAATTGGATTTAGGAAAGCTCCAACCTTCTATTAAAATTACATTGTTGATTTTTGATTGATGCGTTTGTGAAGTAAATAAAATATGTAATCATTTTTGCTTGAGGAATGTTCGTTTCTGCATTTTTGTGTATTGCTTTGGGCTGCAAATCATCAAAATTGCTTAGGCTGGGGTTCCCGGCTTTTAGTAATAACTCAGTGGGGGGTTCCGGATTCCAATTATGATTCAATGGAGGTCCCTGGATTCCACTAATGATTAAGCGGAGGTACTCAGAAGTCAAAAGGTTAAGAACCACTGTCTTACAATTAGGAACAGCACAGTACCCATCAGTTTGTCAATTGCCGTCTCTTCTAGGATCTATGGCTTCATGCATCTCTCTAGTCTGGAAAACAAAGTTATACATAAGACCTCTGCAGCAACACTTGGAGGATCAGTGGTGACAGAAGCCAGGAGATGGGATGAAAAGGTATAGCTGTCAGTTTCATCCATCTTCACATTGAAATGGTGATGTAAGAGGAAAAACCCTCTGTCTAGAGCACTGCTGTATCCTTCTTGAACTGTGGTAACTGATGCTCCTTTAGAAGAATGGGGTGCTCATAAGGACAATCATACTACTTACGTGCTGTGGACTTTAACAGAGAAGGGATACGAAATCAACATGTTAGACGAAGGCCTATTCACCTTATTCTAAAATATTTCTGCCAAATGATCAAGCCTGGCCCTTTTCTACTTCAGATAGACTACATTAATTACATACTATCAAGACACACAAGGGGCTTTAAAATCCAGTGTTATCTCCCAGGAGGCGCATTCAATTTGGCACTGGATGCCTGAAAGAGGAATCTGAATGATGGTGATGCATCTTCCTGGACTGCAAAAAACACAAAAGCAGACAAACGCAGTTGTCATTGCTTGGAACAACATGAGTGGGTTTCAAACAAGGTTTTGGCAGATATCTTCTCTTACTGGAAACATCCAAAAGTAGACTTTTTTGTCGCACAATTAAATGCAAAATGTCCCAATAAAGCATCCATGTTTCCTGAACCAGAGTTCCTGGGGAAGGAATATTCAATAAGCTGGTCAAGAGGATTTCTCTACACTTTTACTTCGATCCCTCCTCTTCTCTTCTCAAGGTGATTTACAATTTCAGTGTCAGTAACGTGAATGATACTAATTGCTTCAAATTGTCCTCGCCAATGGTGGCAGCCAGACTTTTTTCAGGTATCCATTCTGCAATACAAGAGACTAGCAAGGAGGTCAGATCTGGTATTAAAGAAGTAGGATAGAATCTTCCATCCCAGCCTACCATCATTCAACTGGACTTCCGGGCTCTTGAGGTCTACAGTATGGACAACTGAAGTTACCTGGGACAGCATGGCCATTTCAAGGGAGGTAAATCACCCTTCTATAAGGTTGTACAAGGCATTAAAATGGAGGAGGTTCTGCTTATGGTCTACATAAGGGCAATCAAATCAGAAAACTTGCCATAGAGAGATTATATCGCCCAACCTTCTTTATCTGGCAGTGCTTGGTTAACAGTTTTCATCTATCACAGTACATTTGGCTGCCACCACGGATTATCAGAAATCAGCTCTCTGGCATCTTTGTTTACTATTTCAGTGATTACGAATTTCCTGGAAGATTTTAAGAAAGTATTTCCTCTAGTTAGTAGTCCTCCTCTGCCCAGGGAATTAAATGCATTTCTACAAATTAATGAGTTCCTTTTTTGAGCCAAGGCACAAGCCTGAATTATGGCACCATTTGCGAAAAGTGGCACATTTTATTGGTTGATAATTCTGGCTGAAGGGTGAGAGAGTTTCAAGCTCTCTGTATTGATGAACTATTTAAGTTGTCTTTTTGTAACATGTCACTAAGAATTCGTCCATCATTTTTTCCAACAGTTAATTCAGATTTCCACATAAATCATACTATTTCTTTGCCTTCTTTTTTCCTACAACCAATGGTCATAACTTAGAGGTATTGGCATACTCTCGATGTTTAAAAGGCATTACAATGTTAATTGAACAAGAATAAAGAGTGTCACCTGTTCAGCAATTCTTTGTCAATTAGGATTCTATTCAGACTTGTTTAGCCTCCTCTTAGCAGACCACAGTCATGTGACTAGTTTCTCACATTGTTACCCATTAGGCAAAAGCTAACAGAACCTTAGCTGCTAGGTATCAGGCCCACTCCACTAAAAGAAACATAGCTACTGTGGCTCTGATGAGCAATGTCCCTATTCCTGACACCTGTAAGGCAGCCACTTATATATAGATCAGTCCATACTTTTGCTAGGCATGGTTGTCTGGTATTTGACTCCTGGATGGATACCTGGTAGGTCAGGCTTCGGTTAGGGCTCAAATCTGTGGACCAATTTAACTTTTAAGGTTTGGTTAGCTTGCTACTCTATTCTACCTTTTAAGAACATCAGAGAGAATCTTATGGTGAAGCAGACAAAGTGACATGTAATCCTAATTCTTTCTGAATTCATAAAAGTCCACCCACCTCCCCGCTTTTGGGGCCACAGGTGTTAAACAGTTGACTGCATTAACATATCTTCATATGCACCAAAATCAAGTGACAGCCTGGTGGGCATGATGAGATACTGCAGCCTTCCAGTTCTCAGAGGTGCAGAATTGATTTTTATTAAATGTAATATATTATACTGTGCCATGATTTATTGTTCCTTTAATGTTGTTTGCATTCTACACACTTGCACAAGAGCAGAGATATTGTACCTTTTCTTCAGAGGCAATATCGTTGGTGAATAAGAAAACATGTTACTTACCTGTAACTACAGTTATCCAGTATTGGTATCTTTCATAGATTCACATGCCTGAATCATTCCCCGTCGCCGAGGCGGGAGTCCCCGGTAAATAAAAAAGTAGTGCCAAAATGCTAGTAGTAGTAGTAGTAGCCCAAAGAAAAGGCCAAAAGCCTGTATCTTAGCAGCCTATCTACCTCATTATGCAAAAAGAACCAAGAATTTGGTAACAACCAATCAGACACCAGCACCCTTCTAGAACCCTCTCAGCAGAGCCAGTTCTCCTCAGATTTTCGTAGCACAAGTGGGAAGTGAACGTCCCAAATTATATAGAACTGACTCTACGGGGAGGAGGGTGGGTGCATGTGAATCTATGAAAGATACCAATACTGGATAACTGTAGTTACAGGTAAGTAACTTGTTTTCTTATCCAGTATTGGGGTATCTTTCATAGATTCACATGCCTGAATCAGAATAGCGAGCAGTATACCAAGTATACAGTCGTTTGCGGATGGCGGGAGACTAGTGCTGATACTCCCTAATTGCATACACAGCTTGTTAACAAGAGGTATAAGAAAAGATCTTAAAATTCGAAATATGCCATCTATAAAGAGAAAAGCATGTAAACATGAAAGCAAATCATCATTGTAACACATTGCATTGTTATATTAAAGATATCAACATCTTACATATTAAAATATGAAAAAAGGGTACCTGAAGGTATTTCAAAGAAACAGATGTCGTAGTACAGCTTGCCCAACTGCTGCATCATCACGATGCGTAGATTGGAGGCAGTAATGTCTGGTAAAAGTGTGGACATTTTTCCATGTCGCAGCACGGCAGATATTTTCTAGAGTCACACCAGCAAACAATGCTGTAGACGCTGCTACTGTCCTCGTGGAATGGGCCTTGGGTTTCCTCAACAAAGGCCTGTGAGCCTTGTCATGGCAGAAAAGTATTGTAGATGCTATCCATCTGGCAATGGTGGATTTTGTAACCGCCTTTCCCAGAGTAGTTTGGCCATAAGCCACGAATAATTGATCGGACTTTCTGAGGTTCTTTGTTTTCAGAAGATAGAATTTAAGACATCTCTTGATATCGAGAGAATGTAAGGCTCGTTCCACTGGGGTGGATGGATTAGGAAAGAAAGTCTTTAATGTCACTGGTTCATTAAGATGAAACTGTGAAGGCACCTTAGGGATAAACGTTGGATTAGTTCGGAGGTGCACGTAGTCTTGAGTGAAGCGTAGAAAAGGTTCCTTTACAGTAAACGCCTGAATTTCACTCACTCTTCGAGCTGATGTTAAAGCCAGAAGTAAAGCAACCTTCCATGTAAGGAATTTTAGGTCAGCCTTGTGGATGGGCTCGAATGGATGCTTCATTAACTGCATTAAGACTGTGTTGAGTTCCCATTCCGGTGGCGGAAGTTTGACCGGAGGAAACTCTCGGAATAGTCCTTTCATAAACTGTTTAATTAAAGAGGATGAACAAAGAGAAGGGCCCTGAGCACCCCTTCTGAATCTGGAAAGTGCAGCTAAGTGGACCTTGACTGAAGGGAAAGAAAGTCCAGATCTTGCCAGGTGTAACAAGTAAGGAAGGATCTTTTCTGCAGGATCGTCCACCGGGTGCACCTGGTTTGCTTCACACCAGCAGCAAAACCGTTTCCATTTTAGACGGTAAGTTTTTATCGTGCTCTGAGCTCGTGATTTTGTTAATATATCCCTACAGTCCTGAGGGATATCCAGGTCCTTAAACTCTAAGAAGTCAGGAGCCATGCGTGTAAATGTAGGGACTGAGGGTCCGGGTGGAGAACCTGACCCCTGTTCCTTGACAGCATTGTGGGCGTCGGGCGAAGACTGATCGGCTGGTCCTGTGATAGCAATAGGAGCTCCTGAAACCAGTATTGGCGTGGCCATCTAGGTGCAATCAAGATGAGACGACAGCCCACCAACTTCATCTTGCGTATGACCCTCGGTATCAGGGGTATCGGGGGAAAAGCGTAAGCACAAATCCCTGACCATCGCATGGACAGGGCATTCCCCCTTGAGCCCTGTTGATGGTATCTGCTGGCATAGAAGCGGCATTTCTTGTTCTCCTTCGTGGCGAACAAATCCAGCGGTGGTGTTCCCCAAGCTCTGAATATTCTGAGCACCTGAGCTTGCTCTAGCTCCCATTCGTGGCAATCTGATTGGGATCTGCTGAGCATGTCCGCTAATGTATTGCAGAGACCTCTGACATGTTCTGCTCTGAGGGTTATGTTGTGGAGTGTGACCCATTCCCACAACTCCTGAGCTTCCGTGGACAAAGTTGCTGATCTTGTTCCTCCTTGTTTGTTCACGTAGAACATGCTGGTGGTATTGTCGGTTCGAATCAGAACCGAAGAACCTGCAATCCTTGGAAGGAAAGCTTGCAGAAACAGAAAAATTGCTCGCAATTCCAGACTGTTGATGTGTTTGTTTTTGTACTCTGGGGACCACTTCCCCTGTATCTGTAAATCTTGGAGATGACCTCCCCATCCTTCCATGGAAGCATCGGTAGTGAGGACAAAGTCTGGAATCTTCTGAATGAAAGTAAGCCCTTCTGATAAGTTGGGAATATGGGACCACCAACGTAGAGCGCTCTTCATGCCTGAAGTGACTCTGATGATGTCGTCGAAGGAGCCCATCACCTGCTGCCACTGAAGGTGTAACTCCTCCTGCAAGGGTCGCATGCGGAGCCGCGCCAGAGGAACGAGGTGTATTGCAGAGGAGCACATCCCTAGCAGCGACGCGAACATCCGGACAGAAACTGACTTTCTTTTGGAAATTCGGATTGCTACGTTTTGAAGACGAACCTGCCGTTCGTGAGACAAGAATGCCTTGCAGCGGACGGTATCTAACAGCGCGCCCAGAAAAGGAAGGATCTGCCTTGGTTGTAATTGAGATTTGCTCCTGTTGATCGTAAGCCCCAGAGAATGGAACAGACGAAGAGATGTTGTCACGGCAGTCTTGACTGATCTTTCCGAAGGACCCTTTATTAGCCAGTCGTCTAAATACGGAAAGACTTGGATTCCTTGGGAGCGCAACACTGCTGCCACTGGAGCTAGGCACTTCGTAAAGATCCTTGGGGCAGATTTTAACCCAAACGGGAGCACCTTGAACTGGTAATGGGCGCCAGCCACTGTGAAGCGAAGATACTTGCGATGCTTCGGATGTATTGGGATGTGAAAGTAAGCGTCTTCCATATCTAAGGAAGCTAGAAAATCTCCCTCGTTGAGGCAACCTAGAATTTCCGCCAGAGTGACCATGCGAAATCCCTGCTTCTTGAGGAATCTGTTCAGATTGCGAAGGTCTAAGATTGGGCGCCACTCCCCTGATTTCTTCTTGATGAGAAAAAAGCGGGAATAGAAACCTGTCCCCTTTTGAAGAGCAGGAACCTTCTCGATTGCGTTCTTGAGGAGCATTGTTAAAGCTTCTTTGAATAGTAAGTGAAGACGAGGGGGTCCCTTGGGTGGTTTGTTGGGTGGTTTGGTGACAAACTCTAAGGTATGACCGTTGTGAACCAGGTCCAGAACCCACTGGTCCGACGTAATTTCTTGCCACTTGGTCGCAAAAGTTGAAATTTTCGCACCCACAGGGAGGGGAAAAGGAGTGGAAGGCGCCCTGCAGAAATCATTGCTTCCGTGAGGTGTCTCTTCCCTGATTCTGCGATCTTTTTCGTCCGCCTTGACGAGAGAAACCAGATGTATTGGTCTGTCTGTAGGAAGACTGATATGATTGCCGATACTGAGGCTGGTACCTATTTTGTTGGGTATGATAACTTCCTCTGGAAGAAAATCCACGGCCCCTTGCACCTCTGAAGGTACCTCTTTTGAATTGCAAGGAGCCCAACGATCTTGCAGTATCAGTATCCGTTTTAAGTGCATCATCTATGTGTTTTCCAAACAATGATTCACCATCATAGGCCATGTCCAATATTTTTGTCTGGACTTCTGGTCTGAACGTGGTAGCTTTCAGCCAACCCTGGCGCCTAAGAACCGCAGCCCCAGCCAACTGGCGAAAGTTAGTATTCGCAATATCCAGTGCGCAGTCGATAGTCTCTGAGGCTGCACGCTCACCCTCCAACAAAATTTTTCGAGCATCTTGCCTGTTATCCTCTGGGATGAGGTCGATAAAGCTTGCCATTTCTAACCACATCTGGCGGTCATAACGCCCTATTATCGCTAGGGAGTTGGCCGCCCTGATGGAAGCAGCTGCCATAGTTGAAAAAATTTTCCCAATTAGATCCAGTCGGCGTCCTTCCCTATCCGGTGGTGTAGTGACCGGTGCTGCCGGATTCTTAGACTTTTGTTGGGCTGCCTAAGATATAACCGAGTCTGGACGCGGTTGACCAATGAGACAAGAGGGACTGTCGGCTGGAGCACGGTATTTTTTGTCAATCCGTGGAAGCACCGCTGGTACTGATGCCGGGTTTTTCATGATTTTAACCCCTTCTTTCCAAATATAGTCAATGATAGGGATAGCTCTCGTAACCTTCCTTGACTCCTCCTTAAAATCATGCAGAAAACAGTCAGACTGCTCAATGGTAACCAGCAAGTTGAACCTGGTCGCAGCTCGCTGCATAAGGTTATGGAACCCCCCTATATCTTCTGGAGGCGAATCAGATGGTAGAGGGGTAGGTGGCGAAGGCATAGGGATTATATATGAATCCCAAGGGTCTGCTGGGTCTGGCAACTCGCCCTCTTCGTATTCCTCCTCCGAGGTTGTATCCTGATGCGGGTCCTGTGGAGGATCAGGCAGTTGAGGCATTGGGGCTGGACCCTCAGGCAGAGGCAATGGGTCCGGCTGCGGCGCAGTCTGTGGAACGTTTGGCTGCGGTGGAAAACGCTGCTTATAATCTGCAAGCATGGCTTGTAGGTCTTGTATCAAAGTAGGAGGCAGATGTGACATCTCGTTCCTACGAGGTTGTGTGTAGCAGGGTCTATGATGCGGAACGACTATGTCTTCCTGATAGTAATGCCCTTGATAATTGTCATCTTCCTCATCCTCATCGTCCTCCTGACATTTGATGTGCAGTTCCGAAGGATGGCGAGCAACCCCAAAGGGCCCTTCGTCCTCGTCGTCCACATAATCATCATCGTCACACTGCACATAAGTTTCCAGGAGATGCGAGGGAGTAAGCGGTGAAATGTCCTGCCTTTGAAAAGACTTTACTTGAAAAGTCCTGGTGGAAACTGGAGTAGAGATCATCGTCGACGAGGTCGTCGTCGACGGGGCTGTGGTAGACGGGATCGTCGACGGGATCGTCAACGGGATCGTAGATGGTGCTATCGTCGTCGACTGGCTCAACGTCGACGGAGCCGTCGTCGACGGGCTCGACGTCGACGGAGCCATCGTCGACGGGCTCGACATCGATGGAATCTTCGTCGACGAGCTCTTCGTCGACGGGCTCGACGTCGACGAGCTCTTCGTCGACGGGATCTTCGTCGACGATGGAATCTTCGTCGACGATGGAATCTTCGTCGACGAGCTCTTCGTCGACGAACTCGACGTCGACAGGCTTTTTAATGGCGGAATCGTCGACGGCGGTACTGCTGACTTCGTCGACGAGTACTTCGTCGACGACCCCTCGACGGCGGGCTTCTTTGAGAGGATAGTAATCTTCGTAGACATAATAGGAGAGGTAAGCGCCGTCGTCGTGAATGTTTGCGTCAATGAAGAAGCAGACGAGGTGACAGAAACTGAAGCTTGAGAGTAAGCCAAAGATTTTGAAAGGCTTTTACTCACAGTTTGCTTGACTGTAGACTCCTGAGGAGAGTGCGCATCAGAAGTAGAATGATGCGATTTCTGACGCTTCTTCCCTTCGCTGGAAGAGCTGTCCTGCGATCTAGCTCTCTTGCTAGAAGTAGAGGCTTTGTCATCCTCCTCAGCCGAAGAGGATTTAAGCCACAAAAGCACTCTCGCCTCCCTATCCCTGAGAGTTTTTGTAGGGAAGGTGCGGCAAATCTTGCAATCTTTTGCCTCATGTTTAGGGTAGAGGCAGTAGATGCAGTCTACATGTTGATCATCAACATGGACTCTCTTCTTGATGCAGGTCCTGCAGGACTTAAACAAGGCCTTCTTGTCTGACATGCTGAAGCAAGTTGAAAGAAAACTGAGAGGCACTAAGGGAGACTCCCTTCCACACGACGTGCGATGAAAATCTGAGGAGAACTGGCTCTGCTGAGAGGGTTCTAGAAGGGTGCTGGTGTCTGATTGGTTGTTACCAAATTCTTGGTTCTTTTTGCATAATGAGGTAGATAGGCTGCTAAGATACAGGCTTTTGGCCTTTTCTTTGGGCCTACTACTAGCATTTTGGCACTACTTTTTTATTTACCGGGGACTCCCGCCTCGGCGACGGGGAATGATTCAGGCATGTGAATCTATGAAAGATACCCCAATACTGGATAATTAGGATCACAAGAAAGTAAATATTTCTTCTTTACAAATTTTATCTGAGCCATTGTGCTAATAATGGCTAAAGCCAACGGGTCACACTGGTCACACTTGCTGCCTGCTTGCTAGCATTGCTCTTCATTCAGTTAAGGACCTTATTTAGAGTTTGGCAACCATGGGTACTCTATCAAAAATGTGGTGTAACTGCACTATAAGTCAATTGCACTGCTAATCCTGCATACTGTTAGGTTGCGATGGTGTATTGTGTCTAATAAACTCTAGATAAGTCCTTATGTATACATGCCAATGTTTTTTGGTATTTCATGAGAGCCTGTCCAGGTGTTTCACCTCAGAATTGAAACAGAACTATCCTCACAGTGCCCAAGGTCTATGTTCCAGAGACATCCTCCCACAACTTTCTACTGTGCAGTGGAAGGTGTTAGATTTTGTCAAATGTGGACTAGATTTTTGGCAGTCACATGGTCAACAGATTCACTGTAAGCCAAGGAGGCATCCTGCCAAGCACAGTGAGAGGGCAAAAGGTACAAGGAGGACGTCATACTAAGCCTATCAACAATGCCATTAGGAGGCATTAGTAAAGATTCACATGCTCAGCTACACAATTTCTCCCAGGTCTCAGACCAAGACAGAGGCACGAACAGATAGTAAGAGTTTAACCTAAACATGTCGCTGTAGACACTTCATATGTAAGTAAAAGGTCATGGTAGGAGTGGCACACAGATCACTACACCAAACAGGACATAATACAGCCAAGCATACAGGTCTGCCTGTAATCACTGCACACCAGTGGTACTTTTCTGCTATACAAATTCCAGACAAAAGAATGTTCCCCAGTGCTAGATGGGATGGTTCAATTAAGCATACCACACTAGGTGGGTGAGGGTATACTTTTCTATATCACGTCTACTACATAGTCTAGACAAGAAAGCACCACACAACAAAGAATTAAGGATATTTATTGTGCTGACTCATAGTGAAATTCCTGCATCTCTGTTCTCAAATCCCAAGAGGTACGTTATACAATTCAGCTATCCAAACTTTTCACAATTAAAATTTTACCCATCATGTATAGGAGTGCTTTTTTGTATGGGAGACAAAATGCCTGAAACAGCACAGATGGGCAGTCAATGTTGACTTGATACATGATTGGCCTTGGGTCCTGGGTCAGCAGGCAGAAACTTACCAACACAATCCATTTCTAAGAACTGTAAACATACGGAAGTTGGTCCTTATAAGGAGTTTAGTGGCTGGACCACCAATACATATACAAATAACAACTGCCAGAGATGGTCTCCCTTGTAAACTGTTTGAGACAGTCACCTGCTAGGAATTAGGATACTTTGTACAGACCATAGTACGTTCCTATTCTGAATCTTCTGTATTTCCCTTATTCGAACAGAAGTACACATCTTGAATGCTACTAAACACATCCATTAGGGCATGTAATAACATTCTGTTTTATTTTCTGTTGGCCCATTGGTTCACTTGGAAGGCGGTCCTCCTAAAACAACAATAGCCTTGAACTCCCATTTTGAAGGATACAGTGCTCTACAAACAATTCACAAACACGAGAAAAGCAATGAGCCTACATTCATGACTAGATTAGAGAGTACAAAACATAGATTTGTAGAAAATGGGATAAACCTAACCGATTACTATTTATAACAGACTTTTAGAGTTCAGCGATCACTTATTAACTGGGTGTAAGAATTTTTTAAAAGTTCTGAAACCTTCAGGGCGAAGAAATAAATAGTCATCTGTAACCTGCTTCTCCATTATATGCTTCTTTTTTAGAAGGAATCAACACTAATTATCTTCCCCTACAATATGTTCTTTTTTAAACATTTATGTAAACTCTGATCTCTGTCAGTTTGCATTTTTCGTCTGCATTAATCTTTAAACCTAGAGAAAGAATAGCGCCGTGTTTTATGACTCCAGGATGACTATGCTCTACAGGGGGCCCAGCCTCAGCAGAAGAGTCATTTAATTTGTGAGCTAATGTCAGGTAGCTAGATCATACATTACTGCAATCCTTTCAAGATTCTCCTTCTCAGATTAGACAGCAGGTTATTCACGAATTCAGTAAAAATATGCATGACAGAAAAGTTTGGATTAAAAGTAGATAAACTCCCAGTAACACCCACCCCTTTTTAATTGTAACTGATTTGTGAATGCATGTCCTCCACCCCTTCCACTCTTTAATTTAACTCAAGAAAGACATGTTTGTTATGTGTAGGTGATTTGTCTCTATAACAGGTTTTGAGTATCCGGGCAAAAATGTTATGACACAGCACGTATGGGTCTATTCAACGTCTGGATCACAGTTGAATTTTAACTGTATTCTATATTATACATTTGTATAGACCATTTATATGTGTGGATGAACAAATTGTAAGTTAACCAAGATGGTTAAAAAACTCGGAATAAAGAATGCAATTTAACTAGGTTAACTTTTGCTGTCCCACGCTGGGACACTCCTCGGAGTAGCTATTGCGCGTTATTAAAGGATTTAACATATTGATCTTCACAGAAAGTCATGAACACAGAATAGAATAGAGGAGTTCACCCTATCCCTATGGGCAAGAAATAAACTAGAGGGTGACAGCCCTGATAAAGGTATATTTAACCAAACCAGTGACACAGAGATGCTTTAATCAGTTGGGTGCCTATTGTGGAATCAGATTCCACACAGTAATGTCTAACAAATGTGTGAAATCATCTACAGGTAGCACTTACGTTAATTTTAGCAACAATGGTACTTCTAAGTACAGTTGTAGTTCCTACTTTCCCTCTAGTTAAACAAGCTCTAGGACTTTCTGAAAGGAACCAGCTTGGCTTCTGATTACATAGAATGATGAGACAACTGAGCAGTCAACAGATTGTTTAGGTGCCTCGGGTCAAAAACCTGAATGTGTTTTATTCAAAATAATGTCTGCACATTTTTATATATCAAATGTGACGCGCTTTCTCTGCTAATCTGAATGAGGTTGGGTTAAAAATATAGATGGTACTATATTGAGCTCCCAAGGAGGAGTGTACCTTCTTCTGACTGCAGAGAAACCCTTTTGAAAACTGTCAGTGTGCCCCCTGATGGCAGCCCTCTGAAGAGGGGAAAGGGGGTCATAGGGACCCCCCAGACAATCTCTTGCAGGTGTGTGCAGTCACTGACTGCACCTGCCTGCAAGGGGATCTCTATTCCCCTTTAAAAGTGCAGGCGGGTCTCCGCCTGCACAGTAAAACACGGAGTGGCTGCTTTAAAGCCACTCCGTATTTCACTTGAATGCGCTGCCCCCAGGGCAGCACGGGTTCGCAACTGCCCTTGGGTCAGTGCATTATTTGTAATAGGGTGCACTTTCACTGTTTACGCCAGGTGCACCTTCACTGTTTATGTCAGGTGCACCTGTTTTATTGTGCGCTAGGGCCCTGAAGCTCTGCAGGTCTTGTTTTTAGGAATGGGTTGCCAATGGCAGGGCTCTTACCAACAATGCTGTGTGTCATCTTCTGGCAGGTGAAGCCCACCCACCACTGGATGTTCACTCACATCAAACGCTGTTTGCGAAACACAAGCAGTGTCTTTGGATGAGACACTGTTCCACAGCAAAGTTGCAGCTGAGATCTTGCACAGTTTTTAACGGTTGAGAGATGCAGAAATCCAAACAATCACTCCCCAATGGCTTGGGCAGTGGTTACACCACACACACCATTTTCTATTTACTTATTTCTATACATGTATGCATGCATTTCAGTACTCCTCTGGTTCACTTCAATACCCTGATATAAAATTGGAGACTCTGAGGTTAGGAGCACTCTTTTTTCGCTTTCCCCTCTACCACACATCTACCAAAGCTGTACACAAACTGTTTAAAGTTTACTCATGTTATACCATGGTTTGTTACCCCTTTGGATCTGCATCACAAAACGTGCATTCATAAACAAATGGATGTTAAATTAAGCAACGTCTTGAACCTTTTACTTATCAACTAAGTGTTTCTCTGCCTTAAATTAATGACTTTGCAATTGATCACATATGAAATCACCTCAAACTTCTCTAGCTAAAGCATGAAGGTAGAAAACAGAAGAACATTTCAGTGAAAAAATTCATTTAAATAGGCAGGTTTGTAATGCATTCTGAAATCAGTCAAGGAACTGTATTAAACAATAACCCCACTTAACTGCTACAAAAATACATACCAACTTCGTTGAAGTCTTCAAAGCTGATTTTGCCTTGGGCCTCACAATCATAGTCTTTGAGAATCTTTAATACGTCAAATTTCTTTACATCAAATCCTAAGGCTCGTAGAGCAACCTTTTGGAATAAAGCAGAAGTATGTAACACAAATGCTCATTAACTCTTAATTGCTTATGTATTCTATAAAACACAGTATAATTTAGAAACTGTTTTTATGCAAGCTGAAAATACCCACCTGTTCAAAAATATGACCTCTTCTTTCAAAATACAACATTCAACTTGTATCAAATAAATATATTTTGGCTTTTTCAAATAAAAATCCCTCTCCGTCCAAAGTCAGGCAGTCAAACCAACACATGCAGATATGCATGTATATCAGATTATTGAGTTGTTTATACTCTTCCTTGAGATGGGTATTTGTGGCGGCGGCGGTGTGTGTGTATATATATATATATATATGTGTGTGTGTGTTTTTGTGTGTGTGTGTGTGTTTATTATGATGTATGTGCGCACATGTAACACCAAGTGAAGCGTGGGACAGCAACGGAGGAGCAGGTAGGGCAAGCAGCAGCAAGTGGGATGGGGGAATGAAAAATACAGCTGGGTGGGAGGAGGAAAGGAAAAGCAGCATACAAAGGAGACAGAAAAACAGAGTGTGGGGGTGGAAAGTTGGCTAAGGATAAAGCACACAAGTGAGAGCTGCACACGCAGGAGAGAGCAACAATGGGGATTGGGCAGGTATTTGGCTGGTGAGAAGCACGTCAGAGAGAGAAAACATAGGCACTCTCATGGATTGCGTAAAAAAGGTAGTTCCCTAAAATTGGTTTGTGCAAGGGTACAAGTCAGCCAATCAAAAGGTTGGCAAAGAGGTTATGCTTAATGGTGGGGAGAAACGCAAAAATGGGAAGAAAAACAAGCAAATAAAAAGCAAGCAAATGAGAATGAAAACAAAGTCAACCAATTGAAGCAGTCAGCGGAATTTAAGCCCACTATAGGTTCTTGGTATAGTCCACACAAAAGGTCTTTGCAAAACAGTCTGGTAGGCGAGATCCAATAACCGAATAATCTTACATAATCACAAGTTAAAAACTAACAACACAAACAAAACGTAATATTTATATTTACATTTTGCTGCTAATGAAGGTCATTGCTATATTTCATTATCTGCTGCTGCAATTTGGAATCTCTGAGAGCATGGCTTCTCTAACTAAATGGTAAGCTAGAACAGCCTGCACCTAGGCAATTACCTTCCATGTACCAGAGTTGTGAAATTTTTCCCTACTTTCCCCCTATTTAAGTTTGGAGTCTGCCATGGTGAAAACGTGATACTATTGTCATTAGTGAAAAAGGGCAGTGATTAAGTTCCTTCACTTTAAAGGCAGTTCATACAAGCTTTGGGCACAGTAAAATGGCCATATTGAATGTATTCCTGAGCCATGATGGTAAATTCAAATGGAAACCGAGCATAACTAGTTTACACATTAATTAGCACCCAACTGTTTTTGGTTATGCATTTCCTTTCTTCGAAAAGTTTTTTATACTTCCCTCCTTCCTCCCCCACTAGAATGGCATACTGGGGGTAAGGGGCATTTGTGAGTCACTGTCGGGAGCTACAATGGGACTATGCCCAGAATCTGGTTGGCCCTTTTCAGTGAGGTAGCCGCAATTCCACTGAATTAATTTCTGAGCTAAATTATCTAGGTATTTACTCTCTCTGTCAGGAGACGTGGTTTCGGGAGCAGGTGTGTGTCTCATAAAACTGCAAAAAAAAAATCACAAAATCCGTTCTACGATCTCCCTGAAGTTATAGGGAGTCCTGCTCTTTAAATTTCTAAACAAGGTTAAGTATTGCTTCCTTTGTGCTCAGTGGTGTAATTAACTTTTCTTCTGCAATCTCTGCAAAGACTATAAATAAAGGTCTGGGCTGCTCCCTTCGATTTAATGTCTATATAATAATCAAGCATAAAGTCTGCGGTGTTTGAAGAGAAATATTTAAGAGGAAATCAGAGGGAGAACCGTGAGACAAGGCTGGAATCTAGGAAGTAGAGGTATCTGAATTGGTGACAGTAGCAAAGAACCATTTTTCTCGGGTGGTTGTAGCATACCACAAATTGAAACTGGATTTTTTTGTGGCAACAAGACTTTTAGGCATTGGAGTCATCAGAGGTGGCGACGGTTCTTCGAGTGAAGGAGTCATGGTGTAACTGGGCAACACTGTAGCCTTGGAGAATGGAAGAGGTTTACGTGATGTCTTGAGAAGATCATATGCAGGTACGATGATGATGCGAGTCCTTGGACAAACTTAGACACAGTAGGAGATGGGGTGGCAGAATGAAACATTCTCAATGTCAAACTCTTATGCTTGAACGTCAATGATTTCACAATCAACAGAGTGCCTTGAGTGCGAGTGGTAGTGTCTTCCTGCCATTGATTGCGTCCATTGTTGAGTGATGGGTCCGCTTCAACACTGTGATCAGCGATGCATCTGTTTGTAAGGACATTGGAGTGCATCCACCTTTCATGTAGTTCATGACTGAGCCTTTGGCACCGATCAAGCAAATGGAGTCTCTGGGTTTCCTATGCCTCCTTTGCTCCCTTAATCTCCCTCTTTGCAGACGTTAGGGATTGAGAGTTCTGATCCGCCTAAAGAGGCAACTTCACGGCTGCTCTTTTGAGCAACTGCGCAGATTGGTTTCCTCTTCAGGTCATTAACCATTCTACCTCTCGGACGAGTATCCTCGCAAACTTAAGAGTTCTTATTGGCATGCTTTTGGCAAAAAGTTAATTCTTGCATAATGTGAGAATTTGGGAGCCAAACCATCAAAGTGCTTTTAGGGCATCAGCTACCTTCTTTCTACCACAACTGGGGCATTTAACAAATAGAAGGCATGACTGTCAATCTCTGTGGAAAAAAGTGACCAAATCCACAAACTTTTTGTAAAAAATAAAAGACCCAGGTCTAGGGAAGACATTAAATGAAGACAAAAATAATTATGAAAAAAATACTACCAGTATATAAAACACTATTTTTCAACTGAAAGTGTTCCAGAATCCTTCTCTAGACAGCTGGAAAAAAGAACTGGTAATCTGAAGCAACTGCCAGTACAATGCATGATGGAATTAGGAAGCTGGTGGCTAATACATGAGCAATGTCCTAGTTTTCGGTCTGTCAAAAGTCAGCCTATCTAACTGATTTTTCCATAATTTCACACATTTATTCAGGGTTGTCCGGGCAGCAAAAGGTTGGCACCGCTGCAAGGTTGTTTTATGTGTTGACCAAATGTATCTTATTTTAAAAGAAGAAAGCCCGAAATTTAAAAATGCACCCTTGGAGAGGCTGCAATGTAAAGTCTTATGAAACCCAGCTCATGGGTGGAACAATTAATGTTTATGATCATCAATGAAGATAGTACGATGTAAAAGTTCATTCACGATGGCTACGTATAAAGCTAGAATTTTTGGGTGGGGCAGTGCACTCAGGGTTGCAAAATTCTGATCCCATAAAGTTCTAAAGAAGGTTATTTGACTGCGGAAATCCACTAGGTATAGTGGTTTGCTTACTTCATTGCTGACCTGTAGATCCTAATGTGATGCTGGAGACATATTTCTCTTTTTTTTTTTTTCGTATTCAATTTCTTCAATTTATTTTAACCTAATGTATGTGGGCACCTAGAAGGGTCTCAGTTTATTGAAGCCTTCAAAAAGCTTATTGTAAAATCAGTTACACATGTGATTTTTGGCTGAGGGAAGAAGTTGTGGAGGTCTGGGGCGTATGTGCTAAGAATTTGAATTTGTTTCACTGTATGTTGGTAGCCTTCTTGGTCACAATAATAATAGTTATTCTGGTAGGGAGGTTCACAAAGCAGGACATGAGATAGTGGATGTAGCATTCAAGGGGCTTCCATTTAAGTGTGTTGAGTCAGAGAAGCTGGAAAAGGTTTATGTACTTTAATGCTGCTACAGAGGCTTTCAGTTAGGCAAGGTAAAGGCTGTCCTAGTAGTACTTCAGGCCTACCAAAATGTAGAGACTGTTGTGGTGTACCGTGATTTACAGAGAATGCGCTTGATAAAGTTAGGTGAATGAGAATAGTGGACAAAAAGTGGTTTGCTTTAAGATATGTAAAATTCTTGAAAAGCCTGTAATTCATGTTTTTTAAATAACTGGCAGTCTTTCTCCAGGCTTCTCGGGATGCTTTTGGGGGTGGACTTTGTACGCAGATGGGATCATCTAAAGGAGGACTTTGAATGATTTAATCTCTTGCCAGGTTTTAGGGCTGAAGAGACGGTCCTATTTTGAATCCAAAATCAGGTTGTAGATATTTAATACGTTCTTGTATATAGCGTTTATGAGGCGACACCTCTACCCAATAGGGGTGGTTAATAGAAAGGGCATTTGAGGTTGATAAGTTGGAGGGAGGTGAGAAAAGGAAACTGAGGTAGGTAGAGGAAAGCTTGTTATCTGGATCCGTAGGTGGAGAAGGACCAGGGTTAGGGGTTGTAGGAGGCTAGGTGTGGAGGCGCTGGTTATTGGGAAAATAGAAAGTACAGGTATTATAATGAGTGAGAGAAATAGTGCAACCATGAGAAAAAGAAAATAAATGAGCTAAGAAATTGATGTAACGCACATAGAAAGAGAATGGGTCGAATGAGTCGAATGAGAGTATGGACCCAACCTTTGCTTGATAGCACTTGTAATGTCTGGTGGGGTGTGCTAGAGGAAAAAGCAGTAATATAATGTTCTTAAAGACTAGAGTGCCTGAAAGGAGCCTACAGATGTGATGTACAAGTAGTGTGCTGGGGAAAGGTCGAGAGAGAAAGTAGGAAATGGAGTGTTACACAAGATAGGAGGAGCACAAGGAGAGGGTGGTTGCACTGCAGTTAGAGAAGAAAGGTTGACGGAATATGGCCATAGGAAGGAAGAGTTGTATATGAAGACGTAGAAGGAAGATAGGTGGCCGAGTAGTTAGAAGGGAGGTGAAGAGAAGTAGTATGTGGTGGCAAAATATATGCAAGCCCTCCAATCTGGATGTCTGCCTCACTTTTACTGATCTGGAGTACTTTTAGCTGATGTATTTACTTGCTTGCATGTGTGCAATCAAGCTACCGCAAACATGTACTGTATAAGTAAGAATTACTTAACATCACACAATAATTTGCTTAGGAGGAGTTACCCGGGTAGGCAAGTTGAGGCAAGCAGGAGGGAAGAGATCATTTAGGGTAAGTTTACAGGTACACACAGGGAACAAATAAAGCAGCATACAATTATATGGAGAAAGTGGGAGGAGGACAAACATCTTAGAGAAGGGTCAATGTTATGAGAAATGGGATTCGCAGTAAGTGGGACGATAAGCTGAGCACAATGAGCTGAGGTAGAGGCAAGGGAGAATAAGGTGGGAAGGACAGGAGGGGGGACTCAGCAATTAGTGTGAGGAGGAGAATTAGTAGGGGCATTAAGGTACCAAGGAGACATAGCAGAATGATATGGGTAAGGCTGAGGAGAGGGTGGTTAGAATAGTGATGAAGAGGTATGAGGGGGAAATAACTGTCTCAGAAAAGGGCAAGAATTTCACACATCTATGGGAAATAATTGTATCTGAGCAGCAGATTGGAAAACCTATTAATCCATGTCCATTATACGTGGCAGAAGATTGACATACTGGGAGAGGAAGATGGAAGTGAAGTGCAACCCAGGTGGAGGATGCCACATCTGGAAGATAAAGCTACAACTGACATTAGATTCTAAGCTAAGAGGTAACTTATGAGTCTGTGGATCTGCTAGGTAATTTAAGACTCCTGAACACACGTAGAAACAGAGGCAGAATCTCATATGACTCACTAGTGGTAAGCCCAAGCACTAATAAAAACAAAAGAAGAGACCCTTCATTATACACAATAGGTGAGTGAACAAAAAAGTATGTGTGTCGAGTGGTAGGACTAGGACAAAAATGATCAGCCTGAACGAACAGCGTGTACCCATCATCCTTTAGTAACACAAGATTATCATCAAATGCAACAAGAAGGTATTCTTTCCTAGTGTCTGCCATGCTGATAACATAGATTGTAACGTCCAAACCAGAAGTGACAGAGTTAAGCTCTGAAGCAACTAGGCTGAACTGAGTCAGAGTGTTTGCAAACATGTTCCAGGGCACTGTGAACCAGAAGCTATCACCACAAGAATGGGTCTGTATGGTTACAACTTTATTTTGCATAGTATTATTGGGATAAGCAGGATCAGGGGGACGATGTATGCAAATATATGGTCTAAGGTACCAGAAGAACTTTCAACACCACCACCACCACCGTATTCCCACACTCAACCATTTGCTGCCGAGCAATCTAGATGTTTGTTCTCTGGTATCGCAAACAGGTCTAACAGAGGTGTCCTCTACCATTTGAGAGACCACAAAAGATCTCTGTTAAGTATCTGCCCACATGCTGTGCACCCGACACGTGTTCCATCATCAGGGTGACAATGGGATATATAACTAACTGCCAAAATTTTAGCTACTCAATGGACCCCAGTAGTGACTTTATGCTGCATTGTTTACAGATGTAGACCAGATTAGTTGCGTTATCTGTTCCAATTAGCACGTGCTTGTTTCAATTTATGTCAAGAACACTTTGAGTGCTAGTCTAACTCCCCAAAGTTCTAATGTGTTTATGCAGAGCACCTCTTCCTGAAGGTGGGGGGTGGTGATCACTTGTGGAGAAATCTTTGAAATGTGTCCTTCACATTTTCACTGGTACATCAGTTGTGAAACGAAATAGAGGTTCTTGTGCATATAAATCAAGTTATCTTGTTTATCGTTCACTTTAAGGAATGTTTCACCACATGCATGATTTGGGAATGTTGTCCCAATAACTGGTGGACTGCTTCCACAGATGTACTTCCTGTAGAGACACGGATATAAGATATGCCTTCAACTTTTTCCATGCAAATTGGTGCTCCGAGGTATATAGTTTGCCGCTGGGTCGCAGGCCTTCAGACTCTTTTTCCTTAAAAAGTAAAAAACCTTTGTGCTGTTCTACCTTCAACACTCACACTTCTTACTTAACAAGAAGCCTTTAGGATCACTACCTACAGCACACATAGGTGTAGGTGGTACATCTTTGGGTTGGGGATTCGAGATGAACTGTACATACTGGATAATACCCTGTTCCCGAAGATCCGTGTAGAGGATTCGTCATGGCGGCAAGAAATCCTACTTTTCAAGCTATACCAGTACTGACTGGGTATGAGGTAAGTGGACAGGCAGTCTGGTTTTTCTGGCCTGTCGAAAACTTTACTACAGAGGTCCCTCTTCTCTTGTGCCGGTCTCTTGTGCATGTATGCTGAACTGGGAATAGGACTGGTGTTAAGCAATACATCCCTCTTACCTTTTGTATGGTCAAAACGTTCCTGATGTAGATTGGTAGTTACTTCTCTGCCCATAATCAATAACTATGGTTATCACTACTGCCAGGTCCTCAGGCACCTTGCCATATTGTTATCTTCTTTAACAGATTGCTGAGCCCCATCAACATGTTTACTGAAGAGGCTCTGGCCATCAAACATGTCCAGGATCTTTGATTGCAGTTCTTGACGAAAAGAGGCCCTGCACAGCCAACCACAATTTTGCATTACTGCTCCATTGGCTGAAAAACAGTGTTGGAGAGAAGTCGACAGAGCAACCAAGGTATATTTGCACTTATCAATATGGCTTTAGCATTTGTGGCATATTGCACCCGAGTTGCCGGTTGTATCTGGCTAGGATAGCGGTTGCATGGGCCACTATAAAGGTAGCAGCGAACGCTTTTATCCTCTTACTTATGGCATCCACTTTTTTTCTTCGCAGTCCGGGAGGGAGTAAACAAGGAGTATACAAGGAGATGAGGAGTTGTGCAGCATTCTCTGAATAAATCAGTCTTCACTTAGTTAATGAGACATGGTGGTGCTCTGTCCATTTTGTTTTGTTTTTTTAAGCAGCCAGGCAACGCCAGTATTGTTACCAGTGAAGTTCTTCACACATCCTAAATCCTCATTTTAAAGGTGGTCAAGTGAGGGTATGGACCTTGAAGTCCAATAGAAAGCAAGTCTGTTTCCAGTGGTGCCCAAGAGAACATTACATTTCTGGGTTCCGCTTTTGATAAGACTGAACCTTGCAAAATATTCCACAGCAGGAGAACTGTGGGGAATAAGAGTCCCTGCGGAGGAGCTTCCATCTCTTCATCATGAAGGGTGATATAAGGTATCCAATCAAGTACGGAGTCAGACAGTTTTCGCTCACAGTAATTTCATGTTTTTATTCAAGGTGTGAAAGTCTTTACCAAAAACAGCATTGTGTATTGGTTAGACTCGGCCCTTTTTGCAGGGTCATCTCTGAACTTTTTGCCTTCCTCCTGATATTTTTTCTGACGTGGTGTTGGTGGTTTAAGGACTCTGGGCACTTTATCACTGCTGTCCAGTGTAAAATGCATGTGCTCTCTATGGTAAACGTGGTAAGATTGGTCTACAAAAAAGTGGGTGCCATATCTGTGACTTCCCTTTTACTACATATCAGTCACCCCTAAGGTAGGCCCTAGCTAGCCCTATGGACAGGGTGCGCTGTAGGTAAAAGGTAGGACATGTGCCTTAACTGTGTGGCATGTCCTGGTAGTGACAAACAGCCATTTTGGTTTCTCACTACTGTGAGGCTGCCCCCTCATAGGAATGCATTGGGGATTCCATCATATGTGATTCGGTGGTAATTCCTGACATGAGAGGAGTAGCGTGGTCAAGTCTGGTATGTTTGGAAGAGTGGTAATAAATGATGCGTAATGGTGTTCGCAGATTTATTATCACTATTTTAGAAATGTCACTTTTAGAAGTGAGCAAAACCAAAGGGGATGATGGACGGAAGCACTCACCCCCAGTCAACTGATCTGGGTTTAATCCATCATCATTCTTTAGCTCACTCCGCCACCCCAGTTCAGACATGGCCATATGCAAATCAATCTGACCCTGTGCCTCATGGGAACAGTTCAGCTCGAACTGCCAAGCCATGTCTTCCCTGGACCAGAAACAAGTATCCTGGGACCGGTTTCGGGTTCATAACCCTCATCAGCCAGGCTATCTTGAATCCAGCGGCAAAGTGAGCAAGAGACCTGGCTGAAGAGGAGTGAAACCCCGAAACCGGTCCTAAGATGCTTGTTTCCAGTCCAGGGAGGACCTGGCTTGGCAGTTCGGGCTGGACTGTTCCCATTGGGCACAGGGTCAAGACTGATTTGCATATGGCTGGGTCCAAACTGGAATGGCATGGTGAGCAAAAAAACGATGGATTTAGGCCCAGATCTCTGTACTGGGGTGAATGTATGACATTGTTCTGCATTCTGTCCATCAATAGTTTTTTTTACTTTTAGAAGTGGGCATTTCTGTTTGCTATGTGTCTTTGTGCCTGCCTCTTGTGTATTGCATGTATGGCTCTGGAGTGACAGCCTGGGGAGGTGCAGTGACTCCGGAGGGGCCCGGTGAGTCAGCACTAGGTTGAATAGGCCTGATCTGCATTTGGAGTGGAGGGAGGAGTAGCCACTGACTAGGACTGTGCCTGCCTTACACAATTCTGGCTCCATCCCCCCTATGGTGTGTCTGGGGCTAGAGCCTACACTAACAATAGGGACTGTTGTGCACTTGTTAAGTGCCCCCCCAGAACTGGTTTGGAATGGGTCCCAAGCCCTGTGCCAGGGCAGAACAAAGAGACATGTAGTATAAATATTGGGGCTGTGACCCCATGAAGGAAGAGAACTTTTTGGGTTACCTGCGGAAACCGAAGGACTGCTGGTGAGGAGGAACCGCCGTGGAACCCAGCTGATGGCTTCTGGGGTCCCTATGTGCTGGCCTGCCTGAGCCCAGCTCTACCATCAGGATCTGGGGACTTAGCACCTTGTGAGCGCTTCCTGTTTATTGCCGTAGTGCGAGAGGACAAGAGGATCGCTTTGTGCCCTGCAGCGTGGGCAGAGCCCCCCTCCCTGAGGTGGACGGATCCCCAGGTGGGGTCCCACGCTGCTCGAGGCGTGAGGAGTGCCTCAGGGGTTTTTGAGCTCGTAGGCGCTGTGCAGCGAAGCCCGCTGCATTTCAGGATCCTCCTCGGAAGGAATCCCGGCGTGGGGTTTCCCCTGTGCTGCCTGTTGGTGGGACGGCCGCCAGAAGTCAGGCAGAGTCACTGCCAATCAGAGAAGTTGAGCAGGAGCCTACCCAGTGTTCGTGGGCATCCAGGGCCCCAGAGAAGAAGTCAGGTGTTTGCGGCCTGGTTGGGGGCCGGCGGAGGAAGTGCTGCCGGAGCGAAAGTCAGGCAATCCTGTGCCTGATCCAAGGCGGGGCTCCCGTAGTGCTGAGGCGAACCCCACGTGCAGCCAAGAGCAAGACGGAGTCTTGCAGGCTCGCCCGACCCTGTGGGAGAGGGCCAGAGCCTCGCGCGCTCCCTGCGGCTAAACCCTTCCTGTTTGCCAATTGGCCCTGCAAAAGGATTGAAGCACCGGTGAGTGGGGCTTGAAAGGCACTGTTGGTGCCGGTCTTCGCGTCCACCTACGTCGCCAGATTGCGGGTAGCTGCAACGAAAGGAGGGAAGTCCCGGTGAGTGGGGTTTGCCACACACACTGCTGGTGCCGGTTTTCACAGCAGCGCCGCCAGATCGCGGGCAGCTGCAACGTGGGGGCACTCAAGCTTTGAATCAAGGGTGAGTTGCACCCCCCATCCCACCTGATTGCTGTGTGGATCTTTTTGGGGCATTGTTTCGGCTGCGTCTGCAGCTAGGGGGCTAGTGGAAGCCCAGTGTCCACGGAAAGGGACACGCAGTTTAGGAAGCCCCTTACTTGTAACAAGGGCATTGCGGGGAAGCCCAGGACAGGTCCCCGAGGATGAGACTGGCCAAGGTGCACCCTAGGGTCAGTGGCACCTAATGCCAGTAGGTGATGTGTGCACCTACTGAGGGTGCAGGGTTACTATAGTGCACTAACACTATGATATTATGCCTCATGATTTATGCATAATGTGTTTATGCTAAGTGCCTCTTGCCAGTAGTTACTGGTTGTTTCTTTATTTGCACTACTTGTGTGTTCTAATGGTTATGACAGTGGCCCGAATGGCCCTGTAATGTACATAATCCCCTGTAAAGTGATACCTAGTGCCAGGTGGCACAGTGTATATATGATTACATTCTAATGTGTTTTATGAGTAATACAAAGGCTATTTTTATATAACCTTGTGTGGAGTTTCTTTTGTGGTGTGCCTAGTGTGTCGCTGCTGTGAGAGTGTGTGTTGCGCAAACGCTTTACACATTGCCTCTGGGATAAGGCTGACTGCTCTGCCAAGCTACCAAGGGGGTGAGCAGGGGTTATGTCAGTGTGTAACTCCCTCGCCCTGACTAGAGTGGTGGGTTCTGCCTGGCTTAGGCGCATGCCATAGCCAACCAGAAATCCCATTTCTAACAGTATTAATATGTGCCATCATAAGAAAACGTTGCTGGGGACTGTTATACTGGTGACAGGTGTTGAAGTAATCATTCTCTTCTGAATCAACTGGCAGAAAGTGTGCAACCAATTGTTGCGGCCTTGTGGACCTGGTCAAAGCAAAAGTTCAGGGTTTGGAAGTGGACGGTCTCAGTTAAATAGGCTAAGTCTGCAAGGTTTAAGTTGATGAAATCCACCTTACTTGTCTTTGAAACTCAAGGTGGGAGTTCGCAGGTTAGTCTTCTCACCCCATAAGACTGCTTTCAAAACAAAGAGAAATCTATTTCTATGTTTCTCTGTTTTGGCTGTCAAATTACTGTAATTGTCACTTTTTGTTAAAAAAACAGAAAGTTGCCGGGCTATATGGGTTATATTATTTTGGTGCTATTTAAGCTACTAGCAAAGTTCTTTTTTCAGACCCCCTAAAATATTGCAGCATAGATTTGCAAATTTTACATCGCAAAAATTGGAATTTAGCAGCACAAAAATTTAAATTTAGCGGCATTATTGCGGCACTTTATTTTACTCGTAATCATTCCTTTTTAGTCTTAAATCAATGGAAAATCTTTTAGCAGAGTATTCCACTTTCAATAAACATGTTTAAAGTGTCTGAGAGTATTTGTTTGCTATGCTAAGTCCCCAAGTCCTGTAATGGCTGGCAAACTTTTTCTCATGTTGCTGGCTGCCAATCAGAGAACTTGCGGGACTCTGACTTTCGCAGGAGCAAGATGGCCCGAGGCAAATAAAGATCCCAGGACCAATCATAACTCTCTACTTTTAAAATAGCATGCCCGCATGAATCTAAGACACTCTTGCATGCCTAAATGCACCCCTGCTGGGTCCCAAAACAAGAAGAGAGGGGATGCGTTGGTGCCCAATGCTGCTCCCCGCTTCCGGTCTACTCTCGCCCCAGAACAGGGTGCAGGCACCCCTACCCTGTCCAGAGGCATCAACCCTTCCACTCTCCCACCACAGACGCTGCTTACAAGCCTACACCATGGTTTGCTGTAATTCGATTCTCTCCCGGCTGCTCATGCAACTAAAACTGCACAGTAAACAACAAGTTGCACACATGATTATACAGACTGACCCCCCCAACCTCCTCGCCCCCCACCTTCCACCTACCAACACCCCCTCCTCCAGGGCACAAGTCCTAAAAAAAAAAGAGGTGGGGGGGGACTAACCAAGTTAGGTAGTTTGCAAGTGACATCATGACTCGTGCCACCATAGCACATGACGCCACAACGCGTGGCATTGCACTTGGGATCACAGGAAGTGATCTCTCTGGACGTGACATCCGATATTAAGACCTCACACATATGTTTATCAGGAGTACATTTAAGCGCATTATGAGATTTAACAAATTAGATTTTGCTTTGGGCTTGCACCAAAGAAAGTGGTGCAATCCCAACGTAAAATCAAGGTCTCAACTAATAGGTTTTTTTTTCAAAGCCTTGACACAAAGAAATTGGAAACAAGGAGTAGCATGGCAGTAAATCTATTTTGCTTAATTGGTTGCAAAGTCTGCATTTTAAAATATTTTGTGGGGTTAAGGCATCTGCTACAGAGCTGCCCAGTAAATCACAGGGAACAATAATAATGGTGAGATAACTCTGGAGGTTAAAGCATTTGTTGGAGAGATCTGAATTTTAGGAGTCCCAGATTTGCATCAAAGTAAGAAGGTTAATGTGTCTCCTGCAAAGCATATCACGTAACATGCAGATGAGAGATTTTTATTTTATGTAGCTAGGTAAGTAAGTTACTACTTTGAACACAGAGATCCTTTTGTTAATTGCAGTTCATAAATTATAATCCTTCTAATATAGCACAGTGAGCTGTGAAGGACATGCGACTCCTACACCTTATAACCCTCACTGACTCATGTAACACATTTTGTACATTGATTTACACACTTACATGATTTATTATCAATGTGTATGTTAAGTAAAGCGCTCTGACACCCTGCATTGGGATGAGTAGCGCTATAAAAGAAATAAAATAGTACTATTTAAATTGTTATTTTTGTAATTACTTGGACAGACCAACACATCTGGCATTCTTAAAGTGCATGCACTTAATTACATAAAGGGACTGAACAAAGTCAAAAGCATGTACCTGTGAAGAGATAACAAGCTGTGTTATTTTGTGTCCCCTCCGTTGTATTTGCATTTAAGGTGAGGTTCCAGGCCGCTCCATAATACAACACAATACACCGTGTTTATTGGCAGCTGGTGGTGACAGGCTTAACTCTAGGTAGACATGTGAGTGCGTTGTCCTGTACAAAGCACTATGTAACCTCACTGCCCTCTAGGCACTTGAGCGCATTTAGGCTCCGTATCTGGTGCTGCTGTAAAATTGAGTACACTGGAACTCACAACCACCATAGCAATGGGCACCTCTCCCACTGCCTGCCAGGGGGTCTGAGACCTGCACAGAGATCTATGCTACTGTGGGCATCATACTCATTCGATCCTGGGCCTCTCTGTGGAGATTGCTACTCAGACTGTGCAGTGTGCGTCTACTACACATGTGGTGACACGGCGAGGAAAAATAGGCCTGGAGCGTTCTAAATGCAAACCCTATACCACAAGGTTTTATGGCTATGATGACTCAGTACTATGAAAGGCCAGTACCTTCCCATACCTCTCTGGGATGTCAAATATGTTTCAGTGCCATATATATGTAACGTCGCCGAGTTCTCCCGCCCACTAGGCAAAGTGAAAGAAACAGAGAGGGACGAGTCTCAGCTCTCGGAGGGGCAAGCTAGGCAGGCGAGATCCCCATTACACTGCATGAGACAGAAGGCACTTACAATCTGCCGACCGCGCCCTTGAAGCAAGCAGAGCGCATCATCACGGACTGAAGTTCCAACAGCAATAAAGCGAAAACAATATTAAACCACCAGAGAAAAGGGCGAGTCTTGCATCTTGTATGGTGCACGCGAGCCATCATTAGAGAAATGCAACAGAGGATATTTAGACGGTCTGGTCAGAGGGGAAATATCACAGCCCGCCTCTCTGCGTACATTACAGGAATGGTTTCATCAGCTCCGCGGACAGTTCGAACTGTAAAATCAAGATGATGAATTTCGAAAGACTCGCAGAACATAAGAAGAGCCATCATCCTGAACGAGTGAAAAAGATGGCGTTTATCTTCGACACAGCTGGAGGTGACAATAAAAAAGCCCCCCTTGCTGTCTGCACGTTGTTGCTGAGAATGCAATGCAGAAATTCCTCAACATATCTGCAGGCGATTTGGTCTCCATAGCTACTTTCTCTGCTCTTCCTTCAGGAGACAGGACTGCTGCAGCTTTCTGCCGCCCAGCCACCCAGCTGCCAAGCCGCCAAGCCCTGATTTCGTGGGCACTTTTGTAAAAAGCGCTGCCTTTTTACAAAAGTACTGATTTATCGTTTATTTTGCAAATCACGAAATCCTGGAAGGTCTATTTTTTCTTCAAGATTCATAAACCCTAAAGAGGGACTTCTTAAAAATGTGTTAATCATGAGGTACATTCCCACTACCAAAGCTTTGCCATGCAGGAACAAATAAGCACATCTTACACTTTGCAATTGGAGATGAGAGATGGAGGTCACAGGCAGTAACTGACCAAAAACGACAGACACTGGAGAAAACGTGAAGAAATGAAAGGAAAGCAGACCTTTCAGGATTCCCTCCTTAAGTTTGAGATACAGTAGAAAATCTGAAATATGGAAGAAGTAATAAAGCTCAAGGTCTCTTCAGTTAACCGGCCAGTTTTCAGGCCACAAAGGGCCTCATGTAGGTAGCCAAATACCGGTCGGTAACGGCCGATTTTCGGTAATTATACCGTTACCGACCGGTATTTTGGCCATTGGTATGTAGGGGTACAAATTTTGCTTTCGGAATTTACCGAATCGGTAAAATTACCGATTCGGTAAAAATACCGAATCGGTAATGTTACCGAATCGGTAACTTTTCCGAATCGGTAATTTTACCGATTCGGTAAATTCCGAAAGCAAAATCAAGATGTAGGGGGAGTGTGTGTGTGTGTTTAAGAGTCGGTATTTACCACCAACTTATAGTTGGTGGTAAATAATGAATGTATGTGTAAATGCATTTTTACGCGCGTAGCAGTGTGCAATGTGGCATACATACATGCCCTTAGGGCATGTATGTGTGCCACATGTGCACACATGGCCGAATCAGGGGTGCAACAGGGTGTCAATGTGACACCCTGCCACCCTTGTATGTGTTCCCCCCATTACCGAATCGGTATTTACCGATTCGGTAATGAGGCATACCTTCCCCTCAATGGGAAGGTATGCCTCATTACCGAATCGGTAAATACCGATTCGGTAATTACCGACTAGTAACGATTCGGTAAAAAATACCGACTCATTACCTACATACCAGTTACCACTTCTAAAATACCGATTCGGTATCGTTCGGTATTTTAGAAGTGGTAACTGGTATGCTACCTACATGAGGCCCAAAATGAGGTAAAAAAGACTACACACAAAGCATGACTAAAGCAGTATTAAATTACAGCGTATGAACCCTGTTGTTTAAACTTCGACTCAAAGTGAGGTTACCCAGCTTGGCAACTGAAAACAATTAGAACTTGTGAATCTACGAGAGAGTTAAAGGTTGGAGAAATGTGTTATTACAACAGCAAATTTAACACATAAAACACTAGTCCTAAAGGGTATAAACACTCAGTCACATAATGATAAAAGTGCACAATAAATACAGCAAGTTATAAACACAAACAGATGTGTGAAAAGTGTACAGGACCTAGAAATAGGAGTACATTGTCCTTAATGAAAAGCAAAAGTTATGGCAGACAAATATTAATTAGAAGTACCTTCAGTTCATGATAATCAATTGCTTTATCCTTATCTGTATCAAATAGTTCAAAGGCATCTTTGATTTCCTGCTTTTGCTCTTCTGTCAGCTCCCTTCTTTTCTTCCGTTTTGTTTTGTCTGCTAGCAGTTCATTTCTAGAAGTGGAATTAAGGTGAACAGTTTTAGCCTTATAATTTCGGACAGAAGGCTGAGAATTGTAAATTTGGCTTAACAGACAGGTTTCGCTGTCTTGCAAGAATTCTAGGCAGTAATACATTATAAGCCGACAAGCCACTGTTATTCTTTTCCCAGCATAAGAGTGGTTCAGGCATTTGTTGCCTGCTCAATGCTGTGTTGGATGTTTCCATTTCCATTCATATTAACAATATACATTGTCTGCTCAAACAACCCTGCCTAGTGACTTGCCACTTCTTGTGAAAAATAGATATCTGTATTTTCAGCACAAGGCCAGCAAGGCTTTATAAACAAGTTCAATACAGCTTCCTTACTGAAAGTTGCTCCTTTTCTTGAAAATGCATTCAGTAGGTAATGCCTGTAAAATGCATAAGGAGTAGCCCACACTGCTGTCCTAGAAAAAGGTGCAAAAGGCACGTGTTTTGGAAGGACACAAATTAGGTCTTTTCTCTAGAGGAATGAGTACGAAGTCTGAGTTTCTCCAATGTCACAATATTTAGGTATACAAGAGACTACAATTGGGACATATGTCACTTAATTGTTTGGAGAAATGCCACCCTATGTGACAATTACATACTTGGAGTTTGAACAGGTTTCTGCTTTCCAGGAAACCTAGAGGTTGGACGTCTCAACTATGCAAAGTCTGTTCACGAAAGAGTGGGAGGAAATTGAGTTATTTAAAATTTGTTGCATCTATCAGAAGGGAGAGTATGCAGCACAGACTTATCCTTATGGGGGGCATTTGTAAAGTTCTTCAAATGAAAGGTGGAAAAGAGGACTGTTCCTTACACAAACATCATAATGAGAAGTTAGTCACAGTCTATAACCAATTTTATCTGTACCCAAGCTAGAGGATGTGTGACAGGTTATCTGTTCCATATAAAGAGAATACAAACTGTGTATGTGGAGCTATTCAAGAACAGATTATGTGGTAACATCTGAAAAGTTATTGGGATGTGCGACTATTGCCAGCACTGGAAAACATGGTTTGGCCATGCGAGGGTTGCTCTGTGCTTCACATTAGTGGTCAATAGAAGAACATGAAAGAACTGGTGTTTTAATCCCTGAATGATGAATTAAAAAAGGCAAGTGGAAAAATAAGCTTATTTCTAGATGATAAAATGGGATATGTAGATACTTTATGCTACGCAATGATTTCACGGTTAACTTTTATTCTTGGCAGAAGGTTTTAAGGGAAGGGAAAACAAGCATTGGCAAATCCAACAGGTTTGGCATTTATACTGCATGCCACTGGTTTTGCCAGTGCACGGCGGAGTTCTGGACATCGAGCGCAGACAAAATCAATTGAAACATGGAGGCTTCAAAAGTAACAAAATCGTTTTTCTTTCTTTTCTGTAACAACCATTGTTCAGATGTATTTGCCAGCGATCCCATGCCGACTGATAAAGTATGAACCTGTAATTGTGAAACATATGTAGAATATGTAGAATATGCTCCAAAATGGCCAGAATGTTTATAATTAGCAAGTGAGTGGCACTACTGGGGAGAGAGGACTGACAAAAGGATCTAACAAATGTATGCTACAGACAATAAAGACACTCCTTCTTCTAGCAAGCTTACTCAACAAGATCAACAGTTTGCAGAAGATTCACTCTAGAAAAATAACTTGTATGTATGACTATATGTGGTATTTATACAGCGCAAACCTAGTCAAAAACTACAGAGCACTAAAGGGGATAAGTGAAGGAGATATGTTAATTACTAATCAGGTCATGAAGAACTGGCTTGCTAGATATGTTAATTACTAATCATGTCCCGAAGAACTGATTTGCTAGATATTTTGAACTGTACACTACAGAAAAAAGCGTTACTGGTGAGGAGATCGATTTTTTTTCCACATGTACAAAGCAGCCAATGCTAAAGCATTGTGTGATAAGGAATATGCTACTTACCAGTATGCATCTGTTCTTGGCATGTAGAGCTGCAGATCTACACACTATGCATAGATCGCCATCTGGTGTTGGGCCCGGTTGTTTGCACTTGTTTTTGTCTTGGAAAGTCTTTGGAAGTCACAAGGTAGGTGATCCTCCCTTGGATCATAGTGCGCATGGGCATCGGTTCCATCCTCAGATTGTTTGTCGCTGGCAGGGAAATAATGGAGTTTTGTAAGAAACAGGAAAGATGCCCATGTATGCTGTATCTAAATAAGATAATACTGGAACAGATGAAGGTAGCCAGGGAGGCGGGTGGGCGTGTGTAGAGCTGCAGCTCTACATGCCAAGAACAGATGCATACTGGTAAGTAGCATATTCCGTTAGAGGCATATGAGCTGCAGATTACACACTATGCAGATTGTATAGCAGTATCCCCTCCTAGCGATGACCACCAGTATCTGTTGCAGTAGTTTGAAATAGTGTTTTGAGTACAGCTTGGCCCACACTAGCCTGTTGTTTAGTTTGCACATCTACACAATAGAGTTTTGTGAATGGGTGCGGTGTAGACTATGTAGCTGCTCTGAAGATATCATCTAAGGTAATGTTCCCTAAAAATGCTATTGAAGCCCCTATCTTTCGAGTAGAGTGGGCTTTAGGAGGGACAGATAATGTACGTTTTGCTTTGTGGTAGCAAATTTGTATGCATTTGACAATCCACCTAGCTATCCCAGATTTTGATATGGGGTTGCCGTTGTGTGGTGGTGAGATAGACTCGAATAGTTGTTTGGTCTTACGAAAAGGTTGTGTTCTCTCGATATAGTAAGCAGTGCTCTTTTGACATCTAAGGTGTGAAGAGCTCTTTCTGCGACTGTTTGTGGCTGCGAGAAGAATATGTGCAGCTCCACAGATTGATTGAGATGGAAGGGAGAAATGACTTTAGGGAGAAATTTAGGATTAGTTCGGAGAACAACTTTAATATGATGCATCTGCAGAAAGGGTTCCTGAATGGTTAATGCTTGTAGTTCGCTAACTCTTCGTAGAGAAGCAATGGCTACTAGGAAAGCAGTTTTCCATGTTAGATATTGTAGCTCACATTTATGTAGAGGTTCAAATGGAGGCCCCATTAGTCTTGTGAGAACGATGTTTAAATTCCACACAAGTGAAGGTGGTACTCTGGGGAAATTATTCTTTTGAGGCCCTCCATAAAGGCTTTTATAGCAGGTACTCTGATAAATGATAGATGTTGTCTATTTTGTAGATATGCTGCTATGGCAGCAAGATGCAGTCTAATAGACGTGTAGGCTAAGTTGCATCTTTGGAGGTGTAGTAAGTAGCCTATGATGTGTTGGATAGACACATCTAGGGGATTGGTGTTGTTATGACAATATATTACAAAACGTTTCCACTTGGCTGCATAGCATGCTCTAGTGGTAGGCCGTCTAGCTTCTTTAATGACGTTCATACAGTCAGGGGGAAGGTTAAGGTAACCGAATTCTAGGACC
This sequence comes from Triturus cristatus, assembly GCF_964204655.1. Classification (NCBI taxonomy): domain Eukaryota; kingdom Metazoa; phylum Chordata; class Amphibia; order Caudata; family Salamandridae; genus Triturus; species Triturus cristatus. The sequence continues at coordinate 564,799,480 of NC_140581.1, forward strand.
TCAGGAGCTAGATCGCCAGGTTGAGCTGAGCTGGGTCCGGGTGTTGGATCTCTCCATGGTTCTGGGTTAAAAGGCGTGGAGAGAGGTGTAACTTCCGGTGCGGAACTACGGAGAGTTCCAGCAATGTGGTGTACCACGGTTGTCTGGCCCAAGTTAGAGCAATTAGGATGAGCGTTAAGGAATGTTGCTGTAGTTTGAGCACCACTAGTGGAATGAGTGGGAGAGGCGGAAAAGCGTATGCAAATCTGCCTGACCAGTTCATCCATATCGCATTGCCTTTGGACAATGGGTGAGGATATCTGGCGGCGAAGCTTGGGCATTTGGCGTTTTCTTGGGTGGCGAAGAGGTCTATCTGTGGTTGCCCCCACATTTTAAAAAACGGTTGAAGAACTTACGGATGAAGTTCCCACTCTTGGATCTGTTGTGTTTGACGGCTCAACAGATCGGCTATGGTGTTTTGGACTCCTGGGACATGTTGGGCTAGGAGAAAAATGTTCTGCGGTATAGCCCACCTCCATATGTTCTGTACTAGCTGAGAGAGCTGCAGAGAGTGTGTCCCACCTTGTTTCTGTATGTAGTACATGGCTGTCATGTTGTCGGTGCGGACTAAGACAGCCTTGCCTGATATGTGTTTTTGAAATGCTTTGAAGGCTAGGAATATGGCTAGTAACTCCAGGTGGTTGATGTGGGGTAACGTTTGTTGAGGTGTCCACCTGCCCTGCATGGTGTGATGTAGTAGGTGAGCTCCCCAGCCGGAGAGCGATGCGTCCACCGTCATAACTATTTGAGGAATCGGCTCTAGGAACGGTCGCCCTTTGGAAAGGTTCTTGGTGTTCCACCACTGCAGAGAGCGATGAGTACGACCGTCTACCAACACCAGATCTGTTAACTGACCTTGAGCCTGGTTCCATTGGCGTGCTAAGCACTCTTGGAGAGGACGCATCTGGAGTCTTGCATGAGGCACTATGAATATGCAAGAGGCCATCATCCCTATGAGTTGCATGAACACTCGAGCTGGAAGAGAGTGTTGCAGTTGGAATTTGGTGAGAAGAGTATGCATGCTTGCTATCTGGCGGGACTGGGATAGGCTAGCACCCTTGAGGTGTCTATTGTGGCACCGAGGTATTGTTGTGTGTGGAACGGTTGCAGATGGGACTTGGATTGGTTTACTGTGAGCCCCAGGTCGTGAAGTAGTTGAATAGTGGCGTGTTGTACACACTGATTGTATGAGCTGGCTTTTATGAGCCAGTCATCCAGATATGGGAAGACATGGATGTGCTGTCTTCTTAGGTGTGCTGCCACCATCGCTAGGCACTTGGTAAACACTTGTGATGCTGTGGTGACTCCGAGTGGGAGTACTTTGAATTGATAGTGCTGACCGTCCGCTATGAATTTGAGATATTTCCTGTGAGAGTTGTGAATGGGAATGTGGAAATAGGCATCCTTGAGGTCTAGGGTAGCAAGGAAGTCACCCTGTTAAAGTAGAGGAAGGACCTGCTGGAGTGTGACCATGTGGAAATGGTCTGAGTGTATGTATAGGTTTAGGGGTCTGAGATCTAGAATAGGCCTTAGAGAGCCGTCCTTTTTTAGTATGAGAAAATAGAGGGAGTAAACTCCTTTGTTTTGTTGATGCAGGGGAACTGGTTCTATTGCACTTTTTTGTAGGAGGGAGATTACCTCCTGCTTTAGCAGTAACAAATGTTCTTGAGACATTGGACGCTGTTTGGGTGGTATGTTTGGGGGGGGTAGATGTTAGTTTGAGACAGTAGCCTGATTGACTCATCTGTTGCACCCACCTGTCTGAAGTGATGTTGGCCAAGACAGGAGGGAATTGTTGGAGCCTTCCCCCGATTGGAGTGGAATGGTCTGGGAGAAGTGGAGAGAAGTCATTGGGTGGGGGTGGAGGCAGAGCAGGAGTTGTTGGTTTTGCCTCTGCCTTTGTTATTGTTTACCCCTGTAACCCCCTCTATGGTAACCTCTAGTAAAGGTGGATTGGGTGAGAGCCTTGTAAGTAGAGGAGGGGCTATCCAAGGAGTAGCCTCTGTGGGTGCTCCTGAAGGATGAGCGACGAAAGGAACGTCTGAGAGCTTGCGGCTGCAAGGCTCCCATAGATTTGGCTGTGTCGGTATCCTTCTTCATTTTTTCAAGGGATACGTCCACATTAGAGCCAAATAGGTGTTGCTCATCGAATGGCTGATTGAGTATGGAACTCTGGACTTCAGGTTTGAAACCTGAAATGCGTAGCCAGGCATGCCTACGCAGAAGGACACTGGTGTTTATTGCCCTTGAGGCGGTATCTGCCACATCTAAGGCACAACTGATGGAGGTGTTAGTGATGGTTTTACCTTCCTGTATGAGTTCATTGGCCCTATTATTATACCTGTCTGGGAGGTGCTGCATTATGGACTCAAGCTCATCATAATGTCCCCTGTCATACCTAGCTAACCGCGCTTGGGTATTGGCAATGCGCCATATGTTTGCCGCCTGTGACGCCGTTCGTTTGCCAGAGGCGTCCAGGAGATTAGATTCCTTATCTGGTGGTGGTGCATCACCTGATGATTGGGAATTGGCTCTCTTTCACGCATTGAAGACTACAAGGGAGTCTAGAGGTGCGGGCCTTTAATGTAGGCTGGATCAGTAGGGGCAGCCTTATACTTTTTCTTTATTCTAGGGTTGATGACTTGAGCCCTGACCGGGCCTTTAAAGACCTCTGGTGCATGCTTAATGACCCCTTTAAGCATGGGTAAAATTGAGGTGGAACTTTGTGTGATGTCAAAAGTGTCCATGAGAAAATCTTCCTCCACGGGGTCTGTGTGTAGGGCAACCCCGTGGTAATGGGCAGCTCTGTGGAGGAGCTGGTTGAAGCCGATAGTGTCCTCTGGAGGGGAAGGCCTGGAGGGATAGATGTCCTCTTGTGGGGTGTAAGGGACGTCTGGGATACTTTAATCTTTCCAGGGGTCTGGGGAGCCAGTAGGAGTAGGGTCCCCTAGTGGGTGATCGTCCGCACCTCCCCCTGCATCATCTGATGTGTTGTCATCATCATCATCTACTGGAGTAGGTGCTGGTGTAGGAGAGTGGTGTGGTGGGGGAGGAGGAGGAGGAGGAAGAGGAGATGGGATCCTTAATGGAGAGGTAGCAAAGTCTCTCTTTTTAGGTGGTGGAGCCGGTGCAGGACTATCTACCGGTCTCTTCTTGATGCTAAGCATTAAGTGACCAGTCTTAGGATCCTTCACATGAGTTTTTTGGGTAGGATCTGGGCGAAGCAGTTCTTCTGTGGGAGGCAGATCCTTCGGTGCCGTAGGCTTTTTCGGTGCCGACTCGGTAGCGGTTCTGGGTTTGGAACCGTGCGGTTTTGCAGTGTCTTTGGCCGATGGAACCGGTTTCCTCGGTTCCGAGGTCTTTTTCGGCTTTGAAGCATGGGAGTAGGGCCCCTTTGGTGGCAGTTTTTTGGTCGGCTCCGAGTGTGTTGTTGGTGTCGAGGAGCTGGTGCCAGTCTTCGACGCCGAGTGCTTGGATGTCGAAGCAGCGGTCGGCGTGAATGAGGAAGAGGACAACTTCTTTTTCGGTGCCTGTGTATGTTTTTCAAAAGGGGGTGGTGATGGACTGAGCATCAGAACCAATCAAACACTCACACCCAGTCAACAGATCTGAATTTGATCCATCACCATTCTTTAGCCCACTCTGCCACCCCAGTTCAGACATGGCCATATGCAAATCAGTCTGACCCTGTGCCTCATGGGAACAGTCCAGCCCGAACTGCCAAGCCATGCCTTCCCTGGACCGGAAACAAGCTTCCTAGGACCGGTTTCTGGCATTTCAGCCGTCTTCAGCCAGGCTTGCTTGAATCCAGTGGCAAAGTGAGCAAGGGACTCACGTCTGAGCATACCCTGCCAACTTATGGCGAACAAAGCGGTACAAAAGGGGGTGGTGATGGACTGAGCATCAGAACCAATCAAACACTCACACCCAGTCAACAGATCTGGGTTTGATCCATCACCATTCTTTAGCCCACTCTGCCACCCCAGTTCAGACATGGCCATATGCAAATCAGTCTGACCCTGTGCCTCATGGGAACAGTCCAGCCCGAACTGCCAAGCCATGCCTTCCCTGGACCGGAAACAAGCTTCCTAGGACCGGTTTCTGGCATTTCAGCCGTCTTCAGCCAGGCTTGCTTGAATCCAGTGGCAAAGTGAGCAAGGGACTCACGTCTGAGCATACCCTGCCAACTTATGGCGAACAAAGCGGTACAAAAGGGGGTGGTGATGGGTGTGTGTATGTTTTTCGGCACCGAGGGTAGGCTGACTCGAGCCCGAGTCACCTGAAGGCTTTGTAGGCTTCTTTACCGGGCCTGAAGGCGGGGCATGGGAAGCAGTCTCTCGGTGTGCACCTGGGCCCGAAGGTGAAGGTGGGACCGAAGCCTTTTTAGATGGTGTCGAGGTGGGGTTGGGGTCGGGGTCGACGTCTGTACTCACGGCCCTCTGTGCTGGAGTGATGTCTTCGACGTCGGAGTCATCTGCTTCGGAGGCGCGGATGAGGCCTTCCTCGACCCGCCCCTGCTCTGGCACATCGACGCCTTCATGGAAGATGTCGTCGGGGATCGAAGATGACGAGCGAGCCATGGTTCTTCTAGCTCGTCGGTCCCGAATCGTCTTCCTGGAGCGTAAGGAGGCGCAAGCTGGAAGGTCTCTGGCCTCGTGCTCCGGTGAGAGGCAGAGGTTGCACACCTCATTCAGGTCGGTGTGGGGAAACTTCGACCCACATCGAGGACACTTTTTGAATGGCGTCCTTTCCATGAGCCAGAAGATGAGGCCCAGGTAGGCCCGAAGGCCTTCGTCAACAACCGGAATTGAAAACTTCGAAGTTGAGAGTCGCGTCGAGTGGGAAAACGCGATCGAGATAGTACCGTCGAAAAGGGAAGGATTGCGCGTCGAAAGAGAAAACCGGTAACGGTTCCGAACTGGAGCGCGAGAAACACAATGGCAGAAAAAAACTATCTGAGGATGGAGCCGATGCCCATGCGCACTATGATCCAAGGGAGGAGTCACCTACCTTGTGACTTCCAAAGACTTTCCAAGACAAAAACAAGTGCAAACATCCGGGCCCAACACCAGATGGCGACCCCCAGGCTCTGCTGCTAGCAGCAGATGGCAGCTCCTGGTTTACAGCCCCCAACTTTGGATGGGACAACTTGAAGACTAGGAGGTGAGCCCACCTTTGCCAACTGAACCCCTCAGCTGGAGGAGGCGAAGTTAAGCACACTTTTCAGTCCCCTCCTTCTTGAAGCTGAGGGACTCCTCCAAACAGGGCTAGGTTTATACCACCCCTCAGGAAAGTGACATAATAATGGGTGTAGTCAACCTAGATAAGGTGCCCATTGGCCCTACCTACTACTCCCGTAAGGTGTCCTCTAAATTTAATATTTAGAGGGCTCCCCCAAACCCAGAAGCTAGATCTGCGACGACCACAGAAGAAAGAAGACATCCCTGCAGAGAAGACTGAAGATGGTGTCTGCCTTGGACACAGACCTACTGGCCTGACTCCAGCTTCTGAAAACCTGCGACCTGTCTTGCAGCCAGTGACCTCTGAAAACCCTGGGGGGACTGCTTCCTTCGAAAAAGACACCAATCTCCCTGTGGACAGCGGACCTGTCCACAAGAAACTAACCCCAAAGACCCCCTATCAAGGCGGATCCGCGTCTCCTGCCCACTCTGCACCCGACACCCATGACCTGAGTCTGAGTGGCTCACCTACCCAGTGAAGCCTCCCCAGCGATCCTGACCTTGATTACAGTGTTGGCTGACTTTTCCTGCTCTCCACAACGACACCTGCATTGTGAATCCGGAGGCTCCCGCGACCGGCTCTGGTAAGAAGATTGCGACGTCGAAAGGCACCCCTGCACTCGAAGCCCCTGTGCCTTGGTGAGCTGAACGGCGGTGCCCCTACAACCCCCTACATCTCTACTTACATCTGCTATCACTGGTCTCCCTCCTGCAATGTCCAGTGCAACGCATGAAGCCTGTTTGCCAAAAGAATAATCTCTATTGCAACGCATTAGGCGCCCAACGCTAAAATGTCACCCTGCACCCGCTCACCCCTGTGCCTCTGGTGGTGTATGTTTGGTGCTGCTTTGTGCCCCCTGTGATGGTCCTAAACGTCAAAGCTTGGCCCCTGCAACAATCCACTTACCTGCATGCAGTGTGGCTCCAGGCATCCCCAGTCTCCATTGAAAAGCATTGGGCCGAACTAATGAATTGATGAATATATTTTTCTGCTGTGCTAATGACTTGATGAATAAAAGTGCCACTTCAACTTGGTTTCTTCATTTCAAATATGTGTTCATTATTCTCAGATAAGCAGTGTTTCGGTGCCTTGTGACCACACCAGAAGGGTAACTGATTACACTTTAACACTTTGACCTCTGCACCCAGCTGCCCCTGTACTGCTGGTGGTGCAGGTTTTGTACTCACCTGACCTTTGCTCCTTGCTGACCTTTGGGCCTGAAGATTGGATTTGTAATTGTGATACTTACCTGTCTAACCACAATATTGTTTTCCCATAGGATAACATTAAACTGTGCTCACCAGTCTATAGATTCAGCCCTGAAGAGATTGTATATTATCTCCGCTGGGGTGGTGTAGTGAATAGGTTCATCATCGGGTCTCTCACTTGAGTGTTTGGTTCTCCAAGTGAGTTAAACCTCCACCAGGAGGGAGATTGTCTAGGTGTGAGACATTGATGGGATCTGGATGAAACATGTAAAGTTACCTCCTACGCCTGTGAATATGATTTATTGAAAAAAGGGGGAATGGGGTAAGACTAAAAACGTAGCAATGTTATTTTGGACAGATAATGGGTCCTAAATATCTAGAGATCTGGTCGACATGTTTCGGCCTTGTGTTGCCTCTATTGGTCCGTAGCCTTTGTACATTAACACCATTCCCAGGTGATTGTTTTTTTGAACACCCAATGTGATAAATAAGCGTTTGCCCCATATCTGTGTGGGTTATAGTCTGGAGTGTGTTTTACTGGCATCCTAGTATTTTATCTGGATGCAGTGTAGTCTTCTTCTGGTTCTTAGGCCAGTCTGGCATTTATATTGCCAATGGTATGCCTTTACCAAGTTGTTTTCTTGCTAAATTTGTCGTGATGGTGGGGTGGGTGAATCCCATGAATAGTGAATTAAAAACCAGGTTAAAAACTAGCGATTTATAACACAACATCAAATATGCACTGAAATTTTTATGTTCCCCCATAGTTTGCCGGATGTGTGTTCCCTTTTAAATGTATGGTGGGAGAAAAGTGTTCTGGAGCCGTCATCTGGGCACTATCCCTGGCTTGTTTGGATGTGGTTCCAAGATGCTACACGGGATGGTTGGTTTCTATATTTGGCTCCGTTTCATTATGGTGCTAGGTAGAATCACATGTCTCTGTAAAGTATAATTATCATGCACCTCAAAATGAGGTAGGCTTGGCCCCATGAGGGTTCTGGTAGAGCCGTGGGTTTTCGTCTGTAACCTACTGGTACAGTTGCAATAAACAAATTAGGGAGTTATTGCTCAGCTTGAATTTTTGAAAAGTTGCTGTATTTGGTTAGTGCTCTAAAGGCATCCCTGAAGGGATGCTCAGAAGGAGTTCATGAGCGAACTGTAATCTCGGTTGCAATGCCAGTATTAGTGTGCTATCTACACACTCAATTAGGTGCAGGTGGTAGCAGGCGCTGAGAAGGAAATGCCCAAAAGGGATGCTCAGAGGGCTTTCGTGAGCTATCTGTTGGCTCAGTTACAATGCCAGTATTAGCGGGCTAACTGGGACGTAGTTAGGTAATGGTGACAGCATGCGTTGAGAGTGAAACGCTCAATAAGGCCCCTGTAAAGTTACATTTGAATCTAAGCCATCTGTAAGCTTGTTTACAATGCCAGTTTTAGCAGGCTATCTGGGTTCTCAGTTACGTACTGGTGGCGTCATGCGCGGAGTATGAAATGCTCAAAGTAAAGCTGACTGAGAGCGCAATGCGGTGCCCAGTATGGCAATTAAGTGCCTCATAATAGTTTACAGCTGAAGCACAGCGTACATGTCATTCCTTGAAGGAGTGCTATATGTGGCTTGGAAATTGGCCTAAATGTCATTCATGCATAACGATGTGATGCATAATGACCGTTGTGTTCCCAAATTTGGGAATAAAAATAGCCCTCAATAGTACGTTATCTGCGGCATGATGATATGCAAAGCTCTATGTGATCACATGTCCTTGTTGCCTCAGATACATTCAAAGGCAATTTTAGAGGGGGCCTTATTTAGTGTTTCACTCTTAGTGCATGCCGCCACTAGTACCTAACTAAGTACCTGGATAACCCGCTAATACTGGCATTGTAACTGAGCTTACAGATAGCTCATGAACACCCTCTGAGCATCTCTTTTGGGCATTTCATTCTCAATACATGCTACCACCAACACCTAATTAAATACACAGACAGTCTGCTAATACTGGTATTGCAACCAAGCTTAAAGATAGCTCATGAGTGCTTTCTGAGCATCCCCTCCGGGGCCTTTATAGCATTAACCAAAGGTAGTAACTTTTCATAAAGTCAATGTGGGAACGTGGGTTTTCACTGCAGTACCCCCCACTTTTTGCCTGGGTTTTGATGCAACTTTGACTGAAGTGTACTGGAACCCTGCTATCAAAGGTTCCCAGTACCAGTGTTCTTTTCCTAAAGCTGTACTAGTAAATGGTACCCCTGGCATTTAGGGCATTGGGACTGAAGAGGGTCCCCTAGGGACCGCTCACCAGGGCCATGGTAACTGCCACTGCAGCCTGCATGCCCTGGTGCAGACAAAAATGATAGAGTCGACATGGCACACTGTCTGTGTGCCATGCCAAGCAGCACTGCCTAAGAAGTAGGTAAATCACCCCACTAGCAGGCATTACAAGCGCTAAGGCAGGGAGCACTATATCGCACGCGTGGGTACATCTGCATGAGCAATATGTCCCAATAATATTTAAGTCTATTCTTAATATTGTAAGAGCCAGGGAAGCCATAGAGAGTACATGGGCTGGAAACTTGACACCTCCAGTTCCCCAACACCATGATGGCTTCACTGAACCCAGGAGTGTTCGGTACCAAACAACTCCTCCTGCTAAACCTACACTGATGCCAGTGTTGGATTTATTAATACATTTACACAGAGGGCACCTCAGAGGTGCACCCTGAAAACCCTAGTATGGTCTCTGACTGGCTTTAGGCAGCCTGCCACCACAAGACATGTTTCTGGACCCTAGGTCCCGAGCCACAGCTCTCGGAGGCCAGAAACAAAGCACATCCTGGGTAGAGGAGTCACACATGCTCCCCCCAGGATGAGCACAGTGCTCAAGTGGGAAGCTTCGAAGGCCTTGTCGCCTTTCCAATGCGACCAAAATCTCTGCTGCTAGCAGCAGAAGGCAGCCCCTGCTCAAACCCCCACTTTTGGCAGGAGAACCAGCAGGAAAACTTAGTAAGAGTAGGAGGTAAGCCCCGCTTTGCCAACTCCACCCCTCAGGTGCAGGAGGCGAAGTGAAGCACATTTTTCAGTGGCCACCATTTTAAAGATGCTAGGGCTATGACCCCCTCCCACAGAAGGGTGGCTTAATAATAGTGACATTTGTAGAGCGCGACAACTACCTCAAGCAGAGGTGTCACAGCGCCGGGCAGAAAAAAGGTAGGGATCAGGACCAAAAGAGCAAAGGTCTTCAAGATCTTCCTGAACTTAGGTTCTGATTCAAGCAAGCGCATATGAAAGGGTAAGGAATTCCACAGCCTGGCGGTCCTCACTTCTTCCCATTCGGGACTTAGCATAACGACGTACACGGAGCAGGTGCTGGAAGTTGGATCTCAGTGTACGTTCATGTTGGTATGGGCAAAGCCTATGCCTGAGATACCTAGGTCCTTTATCATACAAGGCACGAAAGGCCAGGGTCAGAGACTTGAACTCTATCCTTTTCGCTACCTGGTGCCAATGGAGTTGCTTGATTTGAGGGGAGTTGTGGTGACGGAACGGCACCCGTCCGATAAGTCTCGCAGCCGCGTTTTGTACCATCTGATGTCTATGGATCAGATGCGAAGGTAACCCTAGGTACAGACTGTTGGCATAGTCCAGCTGAACGGTCACAGTAGCATGGACTACGACTCTGCGGCTTTCCTCCGGTAATAAGTGCAGGAATTTCCTTAAGCTTCTTAACTTCCCGAAGCAGGACGAAGAGATTTGTTGACAAAGGATAGATCGAAATCCCATTTGATGCCCAAATTCCTCGCTGTATTTGCTGGAATTGGTGGTGTGACCAGTTCAGCTGGCCACCATAACCCTGGGGACGGAGGGGAGGCCTGGCCAAAGAACAAGACCTCCATCTTGTCGGCATTTAATTTTAGTCTGTTAATGTTCATCCAGCAGGCGATATCCTTTAGTCACCCCTTAAATCTGGCAAACGAGTCCTCAGAGTGGTCTAGCTGGGTGTCATCTGCATAGGAGACTGCCTTCACTTCCCAGGTATCAATGAGGGTGAAAAGTGGCACCAGGTTGGTATTAAAAAGCAGAGGGCTTAGAGCAGAACCATGTGGCACGCTGCATCACAGTGGCTTAGGATCGATGCGGTTGGAGAAGACTCTTTGAGAGAGGTCTATGAGGTAGGACTGGATCCAAGAAAGAACTGCCCCCCACAAGCCCATCTATTTCAGTCTGTTTGAGTCTCTCCAGAAGAATAGGGTGTGCAACCGTGTTAAACGCAGCTAACAAGTCTAAAAGGACCAGCATCGCTGATGCTCCAGAATGTACCGTCATTCTCACTGTTTCGGCCACATCCACCAATGCGGTCTCGGTACTGTAAACTGACCGGAAACCATACTGGAGTATCATGCAAGATGTTATGTGTTTCAATAAAATAGGCAAGTTGACGCTGAGCCAATATTTCTAACATTTTTGCAGGAGCTGGCAATAGTGAAATTGGGCTGTAATTGCCAAGCTCCGTAGGATCAGCATTCGGCTTTTTCAGAAGGGGTAGTAAGAATGCATGTTTCCAAATATCTAGGAAGATGCCAGAGGATAGCGACGTGTTCCAAATGTGGTTTAAAACTGTGTTAATCCAGTGAGTCAAAGATCTAAAATGCTTGGGTGGGCAAGGGTACCAGGGGGAGCCCGACTTGCATCTTAGGATTTCGGCCATTGATTCCTGCAGAGTTATGGATGCGAAACTCCGAGAAGGTGCCAATGGCATTAGTAAATTCCGATGGTTGTGGTACCACAGGCGCCTCTCCAACTGTAAATGAGACATAGATGTTCTGAATTTTCTCCTGAAAAAAACTGGATAAGTTTGTTCACCAAGAAGGAGAGGGCAGAATCGTTCCCTCAATAGCAGATGGGCTGGTGAAGGATCTGACAATCCTGAAAACAAAGTATTCCCTTCTAGCCGCCCCCATCGATTTCGAAGCTTCTACAAGGCTTTCTTATAGGCTTTCTTTGCCGCCGGGCTGTAATCTTTCCTCCATTGCCTCTCTAGTCTTTTTCACTCACTTTTTTCTGCTCTGAGGTGGGCTGAGGGAGACTCTCTCGGGGACCTAACAGATCTCAGCAGTGCCACTGTATCGGGGGCGGAGGTGATCCTTAAGTTGAGCGTGACTGCGTCATCATTAGGATTGCCAGTAATCAGTGGTCCTCTGACTAGAAGTGCAGGGCCCAAGCTATCAGCCATAGCCTTTTTCCAATTCCTTCTTAACACCAAGCATTTGCCTCCACCCAACTGTGTATTCTCCAGAGTGAAGGAAAAAGGGACCAGTGAGTGGGTGTAGACACCCCATGTAAGAGACCCATTGGTCCCTGTCACTCCTCTGTAATGCCTCTAAATCTAGTATTTAGGTGTCACCCCCAAACCCTGAAATCCAGGAAGCACGAGCAGAGAAGACTGCAGACACCAACTGGCTTGGCCCCAGACCTACCGGCCTGTCTGCAACCCTCAATGAACCTGCACCAAAAGACGACCCGTCCTGCAGTTCAGCGACCTCCAAAGCCTTGGGACGACTGCCTGCCTTCGACAAAGACCAAGATCTCCCGTGGACAGCAGACCTGTCCGGAAGAAACCAACTATAAAGAACAAAGACCTCTGCCCTGAGGGACCGCAAAACTACCGCCGGACCCACCTCTGCACCTGATGCCTACCGCACGAGTCCAAGTGGCCCACCAGTCCTGTGAAGGATCCCCAGTGCTTCCGAGCCACAGTTCATCATGGGTGACCCTGGCACCTCGACGCCTGTAACCTTAACTTGAATATTCCCCTTGACCGCGACCTGCCCAGTAAGACTTTTCTGATGCCAAAGGACAACTCTGTACCTGAAGGCCTTGGGGAGCGCGACCAATGGTATCCCTACATCGCCTAGCATCTCTACTTACCTGGGCAGCTGTGGGTTTTCTTAGTCCAGCCTCCTGGCCCGAGCCGGCAGCCTTACTTCAAATCTGATCTCCCCCATTGGTTTGCACTGGGCGCCTGACGCTGTGTTGAGACTCTGCACCCGGCTGACCCTGAGCCGCTGAGGGTGTAAGTTTGATGCTGCCTTGTGACCCCCCTCTGTACTTACCATAACTCCAGGAGCTCGACCCCTGACTCCGCTTTACTCACCTGTGAGCAGCGAATCTTCGATCACCCCTAGTCTCCATTGGTTACTATTGGGCACCCAACCACAGATTTGCCCTCTACACCCAGTTACCCCAGTGCCGCTGGTGGTGTAGTCTTGGTGCTAACCTGAACCCTGCCTGGTGTCGACCATTGACCCCAAAGACTGGATTTGTAATGTGTGTACTTACCTGCAAAACTGTATTCTTGTGTTCCTCCCACAGGTTAACACTGCTGAACTGAAAAATTGCACTATCTATTTTTGAAAGTGAAAAGTATTTTTATTGAAAAAATGCACTTACCTTTTAACCCCTTCGACGCGCATGACGGAACGGTTCCGTCATGCACGTCGGTTGCGCTGTGCGCATGACGGAACCGTTCCGTCATGGCCCCGCCCGCGCACGGAATCTTCAGCGTGGCGTGGAAATACGCGCCGCGCTGAAGAGGTTAACATACACCTTGATCTTCAAATACATCTTGAAAGAAGCTTATTTTTATAAAATTGGTGTGGATCTCCTTTTTGAATTGTGTGTCATTTATTAGTCACTTTGTGTATAACAAATGTCTTACACTCCTCTGTGTTGGGACTAAGGCTGCTCACTCACAATACCACAAATAGATCACTTTGGGTGTACACTGAGCCCTGTATACTTCTGGAGGAATCTCTGGACTCTGTGCACGGTATAATCACTTACTTGTATATCACATAAAGTGACAGGTTCCTACAGCCAAGCTGAACAATGACTCCCTAATGTTGTTATTGCAACTTTACCTTAGGTTACAGACAGAACCCCCAGCTCTACCCGAACCCATGGGACCAACCCTACCCCATTTTGAGGTGACTATGATCTTTCTTGCCCGTCTATTTGTGTGTCACTTTATACACTTTACACAATTACTCTTCACTAAGACCTGCACAAATACTCCAGAAAAGTATAATAATCATACTTTACAAAGACCTACGATTCCACCTAGTACCATTTTGACAAGGTGCAAGTTGATAAGAGTGCTTCAAAAGAAAAACTTGAATTTGGGAAAACATAATGGGCAACCACCCTTGGAACCCGATCCAAACAAGCCGGAGATAGAGCTCACTGTACCAGTGGACACAGAGGAAAGCTGCAAAACACTTCACCCCCACCATATATTTCAAAGGCCACACACATCCAGTCCACTATGGGGGAACGTAAGAATTACTATTCATATTTGATAAATTGATCATTTTGAACCCGTTTTTTAATTCACTATTCATGGGATTCACCACACCACCACCATGTCAAAGTTAGCAAGAAAACAACTTAGAATAGGCATACCATTGGCAATAAAACTGCCAGACCAGCCTAAGAAACAGAAAAAAGTAACACTGCATAGAGATAAAATATTAGGATGCCAGTAAAACACATTTAGGACTAGAACTCACACAGATATGGGGCAGATGCCTGTTTATCACATCGGGTGTTATGAAAACTATCATCTGGGAAATGTTAATGTACATAATACGTATCCCACAATTTAATATATTTGTTTTCCTTTCAGTTATAGGCAACAACTACGCCTATAACAAAGAACTATCATGGGCCATAACAAGGCCTGTGCGAGAAGAATATACTGCCTCGACCACCAGGTCTCCGTCCCGGCGAAATACCTCGCCTAGACAAAACAACCAAGTGGCAGACTTCCAATCACGCCATTTTCACGACGTGAGTCTCTGGAAGCTGCACGCTGGAGTGTTCGCGGACCTCCATCGCAGATGGGGTCCCTTCTCAGAGGACCTCTTTGCTTCCCACTTGGACCACCAACTTCAGAGGTTCTTCAGCTGGAGGCCGGATCCCCTGGCGGCGAGGACGGATGCGTTCCTGCAGGACTGGCGGGAGGAATTAGGCTGTGCCTTTCCCCCGTTAGCCATGATAACAAGGGCCTCGGCCCAAGTTCGATGCCAGGGGGCGAATGTGGTGATGATTAACCCATTTTGGAGTTGCAAGTTTGGTTTCCGGTTCATCTGGAACTTTCTCCCCCGCTTTCCACCTCTCCTCCTCAATCCGGATAAAGATCCTCACCCGCTCATCGTGCAAGGTTCTCTAGCCCTAATGGCGTGGAGGATTACAGGGGACGACAGTACTGTCAAACGCTATCGCTCAACCTGGAGAAGATGGTATCGTTAGTGTGTGCAATGGGGTCTCGATCCCGTGGCAGCAGATGTGACATCTATCCTAAAATTTTGGGCGGCATTGGCCAAGGAAGGTTTAGCTTATAGATCCATTAACACATTCCCTTCTGCTATTTCAGCGGGACACACCATGGTGGATGGATTGCCGGTGGGGGAGCAGCCCCTTGTCTGTCGCCTCCTCAGAGGAATATGCCTTTCCTTACCTCCGGAGCCCCGATATTCGGCCCTCTGGGACGTAAATCAAGTTTTGAATCTGTTTCTGTCCTGGCAACCGAATAGGTTCCTTTCTAGAAAGGAACTCTCAGTGAAAATGGCCATGCTCCTTTGTCTGATCTCCTGCAGATGGGTTTCAGACGTCAGGGCCCTGGACATTTTCAGTAGGATATTTCACCTACAGGGGTTACCTTAACGATCCGTAGGCGCACCAAGTGTGGTACGAAAACCATTTTATACTCAGCCATACCGGATTCTCCAAAGCTGTGTGTAGTCTCTTGCCTTAAAGCCTATGAGGAGATGTCGGAAGAGTTCCACCCCAGCTGCTCATCGCTATAAAGAAACCTCATAGAGCTGTCTGCTCCCCCACGATCGCCCAATGGGTGAGGTGGGTGATGCAGGAAGCAGGCATAGACCACGTACCTTCGGGGCACATTCTACCAGAGGGGCAATGGCCTCTAAAGCCTTTACCTTGGGAGCCCGTCTGGATGACATTCTTAATGCAGCAGACTGGTCTTCGGACTCTACCTTTAAGTGGTTTACTTCAAACCGGTAATACAGATGGCTCACTTGGTAGTGAGTAAGCTTTAAACTAGCATAATCCTCGCCTCCGGTCCTGACATAGAATGAAACATTCCTAGCTACTGTAACGGAAAGTTTCAATTCTATTAGTGAACTCGGAGGAGAGGATTATCCCACCCAGGGTACAACTTTATTTGTAACTTTCCCACCCTCGTAGTGGGGTAAGTAAACTCTTTTGTTCACTTATGTTCACATTGATTGTGCATGAGTTTCTCTTAAATGTTTTTGTATGCCGTTTCTCCCTTGCAGGGCTAATCCTTAGCCATTGTTGTCGCCTAAACTATGTTGTTTGCTTTCAGGAGGGGATTCCAATAAGCAAGATTCATGACGCGTTCATGCTGGCTGATCTCGAACGACGAAAGAGGGGGAATGGGTAATGACAGAGGACTATGAACTGATTGAAGCTCCATGATTGGTGGAGATGAATTGGACAGTCTATCTGTGGAGACTCTATTGTTAAACTTTGTCATTACCATAGCCTCATGGGAATGGCAGTTTTTTTTATTGTTATCTTTAAATGGCTGCTATTCAACAAAGTGAAGAAAGAATAGCATAATATTCTCCCCCATGTGCTTAATAGAATTGAAACTTTCTGTTACGATAGCTAGGAAATTTTTCATCCTCCCACACTGTATTTGACATAAATTAACTCACTTCAATTTTCAAAATCAACATACAGGTATTGCCCAGTAATGCCCAGTAATAATACAAACCACAGAATTATTGTGTGGTGGGATATCTGCAAAGCAGAAGCTGACTTGAGCATTGTCAGCGCTACAACAGTAGGCTCTGAGAAGCTATCATAATGTTCATTCTTCCTTTGCAAGCTATCCATCCAGAATTTTTACTGTTTTACTTAACAAGGCCTTTTGTGCTTTAACTTTACAGATGACAACGCAATTGTAGTTGACATCAAATTAGTGGAGAAAAGTTTGAGATGAGATGCCAGCTCAAGTGAAAAAGAAAATATTTTGGCACCTAAATCCTTGAAAAAAGAAAGTGAATATAGTTGGCAATCAAGGTTTAATGAAGCCAAATTATGAAGAAGTCAAGTTAGGGAAAGCGTAGAAGTGCATACTGTTGGAAGTGGGTTATTGGTAGGGGCAAATGTAGGTCTGCCACTGGCAATAAGGCCAATAACATGATAGGACTCAACATAGGTCATAAAAAATTATTCCCATGCTCAACCCTTGGTAACATGGCTGCGAGCAGACATGCTTAATTTCAAAGACAGGTATGTAAAGCATTTAAAAACACAAATTCAGTAAATAATTAGGACACAACACATAATAAAAATCTAACACCAATTTATAAAAATAGGAAATATTGTTATCTTTAAAATGACAACAAAATGAGAAAAATCCAATGTAGGGAACCGGAGATATGAATTTTCAAAGATTTAGCATTATGTAGCACTTAGAAACATATAGCGCGTTATAGAGATATCTGGTCGCGATAGACCGGCTCAATGTCAAAGTTTCAGGCCGACCGCGATGGTGCCCTGAGCGGCTACCACTCGCGGTAGGTCCCGGTCACAGTTTTTACTTTCGGTCTTAGAAACTTTTCTGGAGCATTTCTTCTCAGGGTCCCTCGAAGCTCTCAGCCAGTCCGGATTCGGTGAGGGCTCACTGGATAGCCTTGCGATGAGCTCCCGGTCAAACTTATGGAAGTCCGACCTCCGGAGCGTTTCAGCGGAGCAAACCAGGATCCAGGCCGACACGCGGTTGAAGGCAGGCGGCTTGGCTTTCGCGGTTGCTCCCGGTCACCTTTTCTTCGTTCGGACTTAGAAACTTTTGCGGAGCTTTTTCTAGCGGGGTCCCTCGATGCTCTTCACCAGGCCGGATTCAGTGAGGGTTCGCCGGCCTCAGGTTTCTTCTATCCCGATCAAACTCTGGAAGTAGGACCTACGGAGCTTTTAGCGGGACGAACCTGGATGGCTTGGCCGGCTCGCGGTTCAAGGCAGGTGGCTTGGCTGGCCAGGTTGAGTCGGTCCCACTATGGAGCTTTTTTTTTAAAGTTGCGCCAAAGTTCTCCAAACTTCTGGAACTTCTTCCTGAAGTTCCTCAAGGAGTCCAAAGTGTCTCAAACTCACTCCAAGGGTCTGGAAGCTCCAATATGGTCCTTGAAAGTTGAGGACTTCAGTCCCCACAAGCCACTTGGACAAAACCCTTACAAATCCACTGGTGTTCTCCAGGTTGAGGATCCTTGGTGGTGATGGTCGAGGTGAGATCTGTTAACCTGTAGCTTGCAGGGAGTCCACTCTTTAATTCTTTTGGAGCAAGGTAATCCACAGGGCTGTAGTTTCAGCTGGTGCAGTCTTCAGAGGACAGGCCTTAGGACTTTGCACCCCAACTTCTCAGCATGGCAACGTCTTGTTTCCTTAAGTTTCAAGCAGCAGATCTGAGAGGCTCTACCTCTCTCAGATACTTATTCCAAGTTCTCTGGGTCAAGCAGGAGGTCACTGCTGAACAATGGGAGCAGGGCAACTCCCCACGAATATGACTGCATCCTGTAGAGTGTGGCATTATTTTGTCCCTGAGTGCACCAAATCCTCCAAGTTCATAATGGCTAATTTTCCAGCAGGGAGGAAAGAGCTGGCTAAACACACCCCTAGGATGGCTTACTTTCCTTAAACACTCTCCCTTGCATCTGTGCATTCCCTCCATAAGCCTAGCTCTTGCTGAGGTGAAAAGTTTAGAGTTGTAAATGACACTAAGACCTCCTCTTCTCTTTGAAGGCCATGGTTTACGACTCCTCCTCTTGCTCTGGCATTCCAGTGTAGCAGCACACTGCCCTCCCAGCAGAGCTGGTCAACCCCAGGGGCTCTTTATCACCTCTTCAAGGCAGCCTGGCTAATCCACTTAACTTTGGCCAATCAGGACAGACCACTGGAAGGCTGAATCTGGACTTACAAACAAAAAAGGTGTATAACTTCTTGTATGTACACTTAAGGAGAAATTAAACCATATCATATTATTGAGTTTATTAATACCATTCGGGGAAGTCTTTGAATGGTACTTCTAACCCTCTCCTATCAAGAGTCATTAGTTAATAACTTCCTACCATGTTAACATATGTAGCAGGGGATTTGCGATGGGAAAAATTACTTGGGCCATTTTTACAGCACCAGGACTTACAAAAACATATTTTATAAGAACTTGGCTTATATCTACAGGACCCCCACCCGATTGGACAACTAGGGAAGAATGTAGGGGTTCTGAATCTGTAGAAATATTGCAGATTCTCCCTCCACAGGGCTCCTAGCATCGAAGTCGAATTTGGGCAGCACTTTATCGCAATGTGGGGAGTAAAATGTGAAATTTCACTTAACCAGGGCATATAAAACTCATTTTATAAGGGTCTACCTTATAAATACCTGACCCCCCACCCCTGGGACACCTGGGGAGACCCTGGGGGTTCCTAATATGCCAAAACATTGTAGGATATCCATTTTTAAGTGCCCCAAAGTCGAGTTTGAACACAATTTACTTTTTAAAAGCAGTCCTGCACCCAGGGATACTTTTAAAACTGACCTCACGCTTCAGCAGTACACACATGCAATTGCAGAAAAGCTGCTGGCCTCCAAACTGCCATGCCCTATTGTGGGCTAGGCACTTCTAGGTAGTTTTAATCCCCCTGCCCTAATATTTAATAGGGTCGGATAGGGTAGTTCATGCCAACCACAGGGTTACCCCAACCCTTAGTGTATGTAGGTGTTTTCAATGTATTCTAAATGGGTCTCTTTCAGAATAGCACTGGCCCTGGGCCTGGTTAGGCAGAACCCAGGGTCAGTCAGAGTCAGTTACCACCAGTACCATTCAGCAAAAAGTTGGGGGGTGCCCAGGGCACAGGATGGCTTTGCAACACATACTGGAAGCCAAAACTCTAGAGAAAGAGGTTAGACTTACTCTATTCAAACAGGATATCACAGTGAGGGTAAACAGCCTCCAAAATGCTAAGTTGCACAGGAAGAGATTCAGTCAGAGAAGAAAAGGAAGCTGTTGCATAAATGATTAATAAGACCTCTTTCGGAGTATCATGTCCAGTTCAAAATATATACTCCAAAGCAATCAAGATAACACTGTTTACATCGAGCATCTTATGCAGCATAGTCTTAAAAACAAAACAATCCTCAACTAATACACATAACAAAAGAGCAGTTTTTTAGCTGCATGCAAGGTGGCCAGGGTCAGCATAGCAAAGTCCTTTACAGAATGCTTGGTGCGGCATCACCAAAAAATGTAATACACAAAAATAGAAATAAAAAGAAGATCACATGCGGATATTAAACGAGTAAAAACATAATTGTCATTGTTCACTTGGACAATATTGGACATCACCTTTGAAACTCCTGGCCTACGTTGTTGGGGGTGATCGAGGACATCACAGCCAGAACAAAAGAACCAGGAGATGGGAGACCTTGCCAGTAACAGCAATTGCTCTATTGTTGATACGTCACCAGTCAATCACCATCATTCCCATGCTGAAGTCAACCTAGAAGTAAACAAACAATTTAGCTAGATTGTTGTCTTTATCTTAAGACAATCCCTGCACTTTAATATGACATTTGGTTTATGTTAAAAAAGGTGTAAAGTACAAAATCGCCACATACAGAATGTGCAACCAGTCAGGGAATTTATACATTAAAATATTGGTTGAATGCTTAAGGTCCGTGACCAGGGTACAAGTCAGAGGTACACGCGGGTACACCGCGTCTACCCACTATTTTCACAGGGTGGACACCGTCCAACATGCTAAGAAGTTGGGCTCCATAGAAATATGTTGTATTGTCCCAGTGTAATTGTGAGACACCGGGACACGTTCATCAGCTCCTGCCCGTTGTCTGCTTTCAATTCCCAGCAGCAACATGCAGACAGCGAGGGGGCTTTTTTTTCACCTCCAGCTGGGCAACGATAAAGACAGAAGTTAAGGGGCCATCGACCTCCTTTGGATAGTGTACGGGACTGGAGGTGTCCTGGAACCTCACAAATGTAAATGCACTGGCGAGGAAACAAAAGCACACAGCTTGTTATCTCTTCACAGTTATTTAAGAGATACATGCTTTTTACTCTGTTGTATACAAGTGCATGCACTGTAAGAATGTCAGATGGGTTGGTCTGTCTCAGTATTTCCACAAATAATTTAAATAGCACCATTTTATTTCTTTTATAGCGCTACTCATCACAATGCAGAGTGTACACATTATCCATCCCAAATAAATCACGTAAGTGTGCATATTAATACACAAGATGTGTTACATGAGACAGTAAGGGTTAGGAGTCAAATACCCTTCATAGCTCACTGTGGTCTACTAGAAGGATTACAAATTATTAACTGCAAGTAACAAAAGGATCTCTGTGTTAAAAGCAGTAATCCACTTTCCTATCTACATAAAATAAAAATCTGTGATCTGCATGTTACATGATATGCTTTGCAGGACACAACTTTTTTAAAAAAACATATGTTATTGCATTTTCAGTTGTCATATGTTATAACATACACATATCAGAGCATCACTTCCAGTGAGGTAACTTCCTGTGATGCCACGTAGAATGTCAAGCGTCGCGACGTGATGTGCTTTGATGGCACGTGTCATGATGTCACTTGCATACTGCCTAACTTGGTCGGTCCCCCCACTTTTTTTTAGGTCTCAGCCTGGAGAAAGCAGCGCATATGCCGCACTCGCCATGCGAGGGCTTTTTGGGATCAATACGGATTCCGAAGCCCAGTCTCAACTACGCCTGCAGTTTTCATTTGGGCGCGTCGTTTGGCGTCACAAATTATGCCAAAGGCAGTGCAATGATTGCACCGGAGGCATTTCAATCCCTCCTGGTTGCCACCCTGTCCCCTTTTGGCCCTGCCCAGCGGGATTGGATCGTTTACTTGCGGAGGGACACGGCCTCCTTCAATTACTCGGTAAGCACTATATTTTACATTTGTTATTTTGTATGTTACATGCGCGGACCGCTTTCATTTTCGGGACCGCGACCACTATATTTTGCATGTGCGGTCCGCTTTCATTTTCAGGACCGCGACCACTATATATTTTTTTCTACTTTTCTTTGGAGTCGCATCTTTAATTTAATTATATGGATTTCTTAATTCAAATGGCACTTTTTTGGGGGAGAAAGCGCGATATAAGCAAGTGTCTGCTTTCCGTGCGTGTTCCGGACGCACTTCTATCAACCTCTGAGACACGGCATGAGGATCGATCAGCTGCTTGTTTCTTGCCTTAGCACAATAGCAACGTCCTGCAGAGGAGCCCTTTGTTGTGTGCTCATGTTTATTTATTTTTTTACTTTAATGAGCGTGGCGCTCGCTAGGCCACCGCGCTCGTTTTGTACTCCGTTTCTCAAGAGAGCCTTAGGTCATCACCCTTTCGGAAGCGATGCCAGCAGAGGCCTGATTTACACACACGGAGCCCCAGACGGCGCACGCTGAACCCCTGGCGGTGCAGACGGGCAGGATTCCATCTGTGTGGTGCATGTCCACAGTGCCCCGTTACGCTGTGGAGATGCCCCGTGACGGGGCACTACCAGGCCTTGGTGTCATATTTGTGCACACTGACATCTCGGGAGGCCCAGAGTTCTGCCCCCTGTGCACTGGGCCGAGTAGTTCTCAGAATCCAGTCCGTGAAAAAACTCTTCGAGACGCTAAATTAGCTAAGATCTCACGGTCTCCCACGCCGGTTGTGATGGGATGGTCCGGTGCTGCATTTCACTTTGCGATGTTGGCATTTCTTTTAATAACATCATTCTAAGTGTAGGATCGCAAGCAGGCGCGCAATGCCCATTGGGCTCAAAGGGCTTCAGCCCCTCCACCCCCCCCCATCGTGTGTGTCAGCCTGGCTGAGACAGCTTCCCGGGCACACACACAGCCACACCCAAGTACTTCACAGGTCTTTAAAAGACCATTTACTTTCCAACGAGGCTTTGTTGTGTTTTCATCCCTTCTTAGAGCCCCTGCATCTCCACTTTGCATATTGCTGGAAGAATCAGTGCACCCCGCCGCCCCCACCGAAATTTGGCTCTAGTTGCGCCTCTGATCGCAAGTGTCTGACTGTATAGAAATAGAAAAACTGTGGCTGTACGTGACATTCACTCCTAAGGATAAAGGACGGGGTCATTCACGCCGAGCTCGTTCCTTCCAGTCATAGGCTTTGATTTCATAAAGCAGTGCATTCTGGGAGTTGTAGTATTTCTTACTTGCAAGTACACAAACTGTTTAATGTGTGGGGGCCTCAAATTCACATAACTATCAGGATGACAGCGCCCGCGATTCTCACAGGGCGCTTGTTCTGTCCCATGCACTCCCCCCCCCTGGCTTGTTTAATAATTCTTGACATACATTATGAGCGCTGACCGGAGCTGCGCTGGTTTCTCTCTCATTGTCCATTTCCCAGCTCCTTCGTCTCACTTTCTGTGCTCCCATCCCCCAATCAGTCAGCAGGCTTCAGCACAGCCAGGTGGACGAGAGGGAGCCAGAGCTGTGTCGCAGCCTGCTTCAGAGCAGGGGCACTGCTGTCTGTGCCTGTCCTGCTCCTCCGGGCCGTGGACTGGCTCTAGTCTCCGGGGAGAAGGGTAGCTCTGAGGTCTTTCTGTCAGCTTTAAGTTTCTATCAGCGAGGCGCTCTCACGCTGGTTTGCTTTCAGTCTCCTGTCTCCCCCTTCTGCTTCTCCACCCCACTCTCTCTGATGTCTCTCCACCCTCCCAATCAGTCACAGTACTTTGCAAGACTGATACACGTTCGGTCATTGTTTTCTTATGATGGGCTGAACTGCTGCTGTCACACGTGATCAGCTCCCTGCATTCCAACCCTTGCCACTGGCCTGGCTCCCCACTGCTCCCCAGAACAGACCTGACTAAAGACCAAGGAGCAGCTCCTCCCCGGGCCGCCCTGCTTCAGTCTGTGGAGCGGACAAGTTGAAATAGTGAAGGGGTGGGCGGGTTGTGCTGTCTCATGCCCCTCGGCTCTCACTGCCATTGCCCGCCCTGGATCTGAGAAGGAAAGCAGCTTTTTTCACACTCCCTACTTGAGGTAAAGCAGCCAATCTTCATACTCACAGCAGCTTTGAAATAAACCGTTCTTGCAGGGAAACAACGACCTGCAAAAAGTACCACCCATCCACGCACCAGCTGAAGAGGTAATCCAGACATTGCGCAAAATTACATTTGAAATGGTTGAGAGAATTTTTTTTAATTTATAAATGTTGAAATACTACAAACACAGGCATTTTCATCCTTATTGCTACATACATGAAAACAATGTTTTATTTTAAATGGTGCTTGATAACTTGTTTTGTATCTTTGTTCACTTGGAGTCTAGTCGCCATAAAATGCTCTGCAGAAGGGACGCACCCCCCAGCAAACGACGGAGGGATGTCTGTTAAACTTGTGTTGGGAGTGAGATGAGCAGAGTCCTCAGTCATGAGCCAGAGCACCCCCACCACTCCAGGGTACATTTTTATTTATTTATTTTATTTTAAAAGTTTTATATAGCGCTAGCTTGACCCATAGGTATCAAAGCGTTTTACATACATACTGTAAAGAAAAACAGACGGAAATTGCATTACATAGTAGGCAGGCAGTAAGGAAGCAAATTCTCAACAAAAGGGAGCCAAGGGGGTCAAAGGGCAGGTCGCCCCCCTCTCATAACCATATATCAAAAAGAGACCTACCCCGAGAAAGAAGGTTATATTATTATATTTACTTGCACTATGAGCACCCAATTATCAATGCCCCTGTCTCACTCGAACCTCTTGTGTTTCTGCCACATAAGTGGAAATCTAATACCATACACAAACCGCATCTATTATTACAGTCTGTGTGAATGAAAACTCCTATGTATCTATGTGTTTCCCTGAACTAGTGTGCTGTGAAGAGCTACTAATAGTAAAGCAAAAAGAACAGGAAAAATGTGAAAGGCCGGCAGTGCCTCACGGAAGTAGCCTCAACGAGGTTGTGTAGACAGGTACTCGCCTACTACCTCACGTTATCATCATAGGCTGCTGCCGCCAAAACAGAAAAGAAGGAGTGCTGGAAACCTCATGCTAATCCTAATAACTAGTGTCTAGAAAGAAAATCATATGGTGACGTGTATCTATAATTGTAGAAAAGAAGGGGAGTGTCGACCCAACAGCAGGAAGACTGAGTCTGATCAGGACCCAAGTCACTCCGATTAAAACCGAGCAGTGCTACACTGGCTATATGAAACTTTATTCTATGCTGTGTAGCTGCTCATTAAAACCAACATGTTTCGTTGCCCAATTAAATTTAGCGGCAACTTCTTCAGGGCTAGGGTCGACTGGCCTCTCTGCGTCGCTAGTTCAGACCAGCGATTTGTCTGTCAGCACCTGGGGGAAACACAATTAAAAACACACACTCAGTTTAACACCCATATAATTAATATGGGTCCTTCACAAGTACATGAGAGCGATTGCTCATACAATACGATGCCTGCAACACAACTGACGTTCATATTTACCATCAAAGATGATGTCTGTCAGCATACCTGAACCTTTGGTATGTGTGGATGTATGTCATATCATAAAAACCTGGACTGCTTGCCCAGCGGCTGCGAAACCACGTTTCTAGAAAGGCACAAAGATACATACAGTAGTTAAACATCTCGATTTGGACTATACAGTCCCATCTACTCATGTGTCAATTGTCCACTCTATTAAAAAAAACAATTGTTTCAATACTCCAAGGATACACAAGTGATGCCAGCGTTACGGTATTACCCCGGTTTGTATTATCACTTCAGTGCACAATCAGTATCATTGCATGTCCATAAGTATGATACCGGCTAACAGTGCTGCTCTACGTGTGTTGATAGTGCTTCGACTGCCTGACTATTAAATAGACAAAACCCCCCCATTACCAAACGGTCCTTCGGTTGTACCTTGTCGCCATCTAGCTCAGGATTAGGGCTACATCCCTCAATGGTATCTCCGGGTCATGCCTGATCAATGTATCCACCCATTGCGATCTTACCTCGTCAGCCTGATCGTCCGGACGTGGCTCATCCTACATCACGGACGGGAAGGCTACTTCCTGCTTAAATGCATCTCGCGCGCTGTTATACGCGCATGCGCAGTTGTTTGCTGAAGGAGATGGCGGCCATATTGTGTAAACCGCCCGCACTTCCTCCACTACACCTGGTGTCTCCCTGGTTATATCTAAGATAAGGAGTAGTTTAATCTTGACATCCCAGACTGATGTTTACAAAGACTGGGAGCGCCGCTTGAAAAAAATGAACTGAAAAGATTAATTAAATTTAAATGTGCATCAACTTCAGTCATATGTGTCTATACTATGAGGGCTGCTAAGATGGGGTTAAAATACCCGGGAATGACTAGCCTCGTGTGTTGCGCCCGTCTGCTCATGTATAAACCTCTGGCATGTATACTACAGCTGGAAAGTTGCTCTATGTATGCGTAAGCATGAGCCATGTGTAGGTCTACAGATTGGGACTATCTACTGTGGGCTGGTCAAAGAATGTTTAGATGCTAGAAAGGCCCTCTGCCGCGTATCTCTGCCCATCTGCTCTAATATTGGCCCCGGCATTCATGTTGCAGTGAAGGAAATAAAGAAAATATTCCCACACAAAGGTCATGGGTGTCCTGCCTTACTGTGCCACCTTACCCCACTCAATGAAATCATTAAGGCCCTGTTGGTCTGCTTTCTCTTGGTAAATCCAACGAGCCTCCTTAGTCGATAGCCTGGCTTCCATATTATAGGTGTCACCAAACACTCGCTCCAGTACCACCCAACGTATATCTCTGGGGTTATGTCCGGCCACCAGGAAGTGCTGGACCAACTTCGTGGTCAGTTTGCCCACCCTGATGGTACTCAGGTGTTCCTGTACTCTGATCTTTACTTTGCGTGTGGTGAGACCGATGTACTGCAGACCACAGGGACATGTCAGAATGTAGATGACATTATTCGTGTTGCAGTTACTGAATGTGTTCAAGTGCCAGGTCTTGCCACCTACCAACGTGACACTTTTGGTTGGGGTGGTGAGTTCGCACACTGTACATCCGCCGCATTGGTAGTGTCCGGACGGGATGCCGGTGTCCTTGTTCTTATGCTGGGGTCGTGAGTGCACTAAGCGGTCACGTAGATTGGTAGACCGCTTAAAGGCAAATCGTGGTTGTGGCATCATCATAGTCGGAGTATTCAACAAGGGCCAATGTTTCCTGATCACCTGTCTAACTTTGGTGGACAAGGGACCAAAGGTGTAGTGGAGGAAGTGCGGGCGGTTTACACAATATGGCCGCCATCTCCTTCAGCAAACAACTGCGCATGCGCGTATAACAGCGCGCGAGATGCATTTAAGCAGGAAGTAGCCTTCCCGTCCGTGATGTAGGATGAGCCACGTCCGGACGATCAGGCTGACGAGGTAAGATCGCAATGGGTGGATACATTGATCAGGCATGACCCGGAGATACCATTGAGGGATGTAGCCCTAATCCTGAGCTAGATGGCGGCAAGGTACAACCGAAGGACCGTTTGGTAATGGGGGGGTTTCGTCTATTTAATAGTCAGGCAGTCGAAGCACTATCAACACACGTAGAGCAGCGCTGTTAGCCGGTATCATACTTATGGACATGCAATGATACTGATTATGCACTGAAGTGATAATACAAACCGGGGTAATACCGTAACGCTGGCATCACTGGTGTATCCTTGGAGTATTGAAACAATTGGTTTTTTTAATAGAGTGGACAATTGACACATGAGTAGATGGGACTGTATAGTCCAAATCGAGATGTTTAACTACTGTATGTATCTTTGTGCCTTTCTAGAAACGTGGTTTCGCAGCCGCTGGGCAAGCAGTCCAGGTTTTTATGATATGACATACATCCACACATACCAAAGGTTCAGGTATGCTGACAGACATCATCTTTGATGGTAAATATGAACGTCAGTTGTGTTGCAGGCATCGTATTGTATGAGCAATCGCTCTCATGTACTTGTGAAGGACCCATATTAATTATATGGGTGTTAAACTGAGTGTGTGTTTTTAATTGTGTTTCCCCCAGGTGCTGACAGACAAATCGCTGGTCTGAACTAGCGACGCAGAGAGGCCAGTGGACCCTAGCCCTGAAGAAGTTGCCGCTAAATTTAATTGGGCAACGAAACATGTTGGTTTTAATGAGCAGCTACACAGCATAGAATAAAGTTTCATATAGCCAGTGTAGCACTGCTCGGTTTTAATCGGAGTGACTTGGGTCCTGATCAGACTCAATCTTCCTGCTGTTGGGTCGACACTCCCCTTCTTTTCTACAATTATAGATACACGTCACCATATGATTTTCTTTCTAGACACTAGTTATTAGGATTAGCATGAGGTTTCCAGCACTCCTTCTTTTCTGTTTTGGCGGCAGCAGCCTATGATGATAACGTGAGGTAGTAGGCGAGTACCTGTCTACACAACCTCGTTGGGACTACCAAAAGTGTCACGTTGGTAGGTGGCAAGACCTGGCACTTGAACACATTCAGTAACTGCAACACGAATAATGTCATCTACAGACTGACATGTCCCTGTGGTCTGCAGTACATCGGTCTCACCACACGCAAAGTAAAGATCAGAGTACAGGAACACCTGAGTACCATCAGGGTGGGCAAACTGACCATGAAGTTGGTCCAGCACTTCCTGGTGGCCGGACATAACCCCAGAGATATACGTTGGGTGGTACTGGAGCGAGTGTTTGGTGACACCTATAATATGGAAGCCAGGCTATCGACTAAGGAGGCTCGTTGGATTTACCAAGAGAAAGCAGACCAACAGGGCCTTAATGATTTCATTGAGTGGGGTAAGGTGGCACAGTAAGGCAGGACACCCATGACCTTTGTGTGGGAATATTTTCTTTATTTCCTTCACTGCAACATGAATGCCGGGGGCCAATATTAGAGCAGATGGGCAGAGATACGCGGCAGAGGGCCTTTCTAGCATCTAAACATTCTTTGACCAGCCCACAGTAGATAGTCCCAATCTGTAGACCTACACATGGCTCATGCTTACGCATACATAGAACAACTTTCCAGCTGTAGTATACATGCCAGAGGTTTATACATGAGCAGACGGGCGCAACACACGAGGCTAGTCATTCCCGGGTATTTTAACCCCATCTTAGCAGCCCTCATAGTATAGACACATATGACTGAAGTTGATGCACATTTAAATTTAATTAATCTTTGCAGTTCATTTTTTCAAGCGGCGCTCCCAGTCTTTGTAAACCTCAGTCTGGGATGTCAAGATTAAACTACTCCTTATCTTAGATATAACCAGGGAGACACCAGGTGTAGTGGAGGAAGTGCGGGCGGTTTACACAATATGGCCGCCATCTCCTTCAGCAAACAACTGCGCATGCGCGTATAACAGCGCGCGAGATGCATTTAAGCAAGAAGTAGCCTTCCCGTCCGTGATGTAGGATGAGCCACGTCCGGACGATCAGGCTGACGAGGTAAGATCGCAATGGGTGGATACATTGATCAGGCATGACCCGGAGATACCATTGAGGGATGTAGCCCTAATCCGGAGCTAGATGGCGGCAAGGTACAACCGAAGGACCGTTTGGTAATGGGGGGGTTTTGTCTATTTAATAGTCAGGCAGTCGAAGCACTATCAACACACGTAGAGCAGCGCTGTTAGCCGGTATCATACTTATGGACATGCAATGATACCGATTATGCTCTGAAGTGATAATACAAACCGGGGTAATACCGTAACGCTGGCATCACTTGTGTATCCTTGGAGTATTGAAACAATTGGTTTTTTTAATAGAGTGGACAATTGACACATGAGTAGATGGGACTGTATAGTCCAAATCGAGATGTTTAACTACTGTATGTATCTTTGTGCCTTTCTAGAAACGTGGGTTCGCAGCCGCTGGGCAAGCAGTCCAGGTTTTTATGATATGACATACATCCACACATACCAAAGGTTCAGGTATGCTGACAGACATCATCTTTGATGGTAAATATGAACGTCAGTTGTGTTGCAGGCATCGTATTGTATGAGCAATCGCTCTCATGTACTTGTGAAGGACCCATATTAATTATATGGGTGTTAAACTGAGTGTGTGTTTTTAATTGTGTTTCCCCCAGGTGCTGAGAGACAAATCGCTGGTCTGAACTAGCGACGCAGAGAGGCCAGTCGACCCTAGCCCTGAAGAAGTTGCCGCTAAATTTAATTGGGCAACGAAACATGTTGGTTTTAATGAGCAGCTACACAGCATAGAATAAAGTTTCATATAGCCAGTGTAGCACTGCTCGGTTTTAATCGGAGTGACTTGGGTCCTGATCAGACTCAGTCTTCCTGCTGTTGGGTCGACACTCCCCTTCTTTTCTACAATTATAGATACACATCACCATATGATTTTCTTTCTAGACACTAGTTATTAGGATTAGCATGAGGTTTCCAGCACTCCTTCTTTTCTGTTTTGGCGGCAGCAGCCTATGATGATAACGTGAGGTAGTAGGCGAGTACCTGTCTACACAACCTCGTTGGGGCTACTTCCGTGAGGCACTGCCGGCCTTTCACATTTTTCCTGTTCTTTTTGCTTTACTATTAGTAGCTCTTCACAGCACACTAGTTCAGGGAAACACATAGATACATAGGAGTTTTCATTCACACAGACTGTAATAATAGATGCGGTTTGTGTATGGTATTATATTTCCTCTTATGTGGCAGAAACACAAGAGGTTCGAGTGAGACAGGGGCATTGATAATTGGGTGCTCATAGTGCAAGTAATTATAATAATATAAACTTCTTTCTCGGGGTAGGTCTCTTTTTGATATATAGTAAGGAAGCAAAACCAGGGATAACAAAAATACAGCATGGAAGATAAGGTGGTTAACACAGTCCGGTCACCAACTATCCTTGAATGTCAAGAGAGAGGAGTAAACTCAGATATTGAAGTCTAGGTTAGTTGACGTTGGTCAGGAAAGTATTTGTTAAGGAGATGGATTTTCAGGTCCCTTTTGAAACAGGAGAAGGATGGGTTGCCTCTGAGGACTCTAGGGAGAGCATTCCACATCCTGGGAGCGTTGCCAGAGACCGATCGGTATTGTGTGGTTTTCTTTTTCAGTTTCAGAGGAATAAGAAGGTGTGAGTTGGAGCTTCTCAGCGATCTGAATTGACCTGCTCTTATCAGTTTGTTGTTCAGGTAGTTAGGGGGCGGAGAGTGAAGGGTTTTGTGTGTGATGCAGGCCAGTATGTAAATACACCTCCCTTCCATGGGAAGCCAGTTGAGGGAGTTGAGTGCTGGAGTGATGTGATCAAATCTATTTACTCCAGATACGAGTCGAGCAGCCATGTTCAACACTGCCCTTAGAGGGGCTAGGTGAGCTTTTGGAGTCCCTGTTAGGATGGCGTTCCCGTAGTCGATTTTAGAGAGAACTAGGGATTGAACTACTGTCTTGAGGTCATCATGGGGAAGAAAAGGTTTCAATTTCTTGAGGTGTTTTAGAGAGAAAAGAGCACTTTTTGCAGAGTTTTTGATGTGGGCCTCCAAAGATAAGTTCTTGTCAAGGGTGATGTCTAGAGACTTAACTAAGTCGGAAAGGACGAAGGGGCAGTTTAGGGCGACCAGATTCTTGAGCCACTCTTGGATTGGACGATGGTTGCTTTTGGGAGAGAATAAGATTAGTTCTGTTTTATCTGGATTGAGTTTTAAGTGGTTAGCGTTGATCCAAGTTTGGATCTTGGTTAGAGTGGCATTGAGGTGTTGGATGTCGCTGGGAGACTTGATTTTGAAATAGATTTGGGTGTCATCAGTGTAAAGGTGGTAATTCACTCCAGCTTTTTTCAAGATGATTGTGAGGGGCTCCATGAAAAGATTGAAGAGGGCCGGGGAGAGGATCGAGCCTTGCGGGACCCCAAGTGTGACTTTTGTTGGCTTCGAGAGACAGGAGTTGATTTTAATTTGTTGCGAGCGGTGTTGAAGGAAGGAGGTGAACCATTTTAGTACTGTGCCATTGATGCCGGAGCGCTTCGACATGGTCTTCAGAAGCGCTGGATGATTTACTGTGTCGAATGCCGCAGATAGGTCAGTAAGGATGAGTCATCATCACCTTCATCAAAAGCCTTGTGAATATCGTCAGAGACGTTGAGCATAGCTGTTTCCGTGCTACAGCCTTTGCTGAATCCTGATTGAAAGGTGTCGAGGAGGTTGAACTCATCAATGTGTTTGTTGAGTTGGTGGAGAATGCATTTCTCCAATGTTTTTGCAAGGAATGGGAGGTTGGAGATAGGTCTGAGGTTTTTGAGATCATTAGGGTCGGCCCCTGCTTTTTTGAGAATGGGTGTGATTTGTCCAAGTTGAAGGGAGTCTGGGACAAAGCCTGAGGTGAGAGAGGCGTTGATGATTTTTGTCCAGAAAGGGGAAATGGTGTGGTTAATTTCTTTTATGATTGTGGATGGGATGGGGTCCATAGTGTGGGAGGAAGGTTTTAGGTTAGAAATCATACTGAAAACCTCATTTTCCGACATCAGCTCAAAGTCGGACCAATGCACATTGTTTTTTAGCTGGAGGCAGACCTGATTGTCCTTGGTAAGAACTCTTTCTGAATGATCAAGGGTGGTTAGAGTGGGGCAGGTTAAGAAGGAAGGAGGGTTAGAGGTTTGGATGAAGGATTGATCAATTTTGGAGACTTTATTAGTGAAGAAGGTGGCAAATTCTTCACAATGCTCATTGGAGGCTTTGATTTCTTGAGAGGGAGTGCAGTTAGTTTGGCTTTTGACAATGTTGAAGAGTTCTCTCGGTCTGTTTTTTGCCAGATCTAGTTGGCTGCGGAAGAAAGACGCCTTTTCACTGAAAATGAGTTTTTTGTATGCTTGCCGAGCAGATCTAAATTGCGCTAGGTGTAAGGACGAGGGGTTTAGTCTCCAAGACCTTTCCGTTTGTCTGAGTTGACGCCTTTCCTCATTCAGATCCACGTTAAACCAGGGTTTTATATCTGGTTTGCCTCAATTGTTTGAGTTTGAGAGGAGCTACTTGGTCTAGAACCTCTGTCAATTTTGAGTTAAAGTGTGCAGTGAGGTCATCGGCCGTCGATGATGAGGGTTGGAGTTGAAGATGGGCATGAATCCTGGATTCGAGTTCGGATAAAGGGATTGCTTTGATATTTCTGGTCCAGTGTTTAGGTTTGTCATCACAAATAGGTTGGTGGAAGACAAGTGCATCAATCTTGAACAGAATGAGGTGGTGGTTGGACCAGTCAATGGGAGAAATCGCTCTCAGAGAGACCAGATCATTGTTGGTAATGATCGCATCCAGTGTTGCACCTTTGATGTGAGTTGGTTTATTGCAGAGTTGTTTGAGGTTATATATTTCAAGTAGATTGGATAGGTTCTGGGCAGTGGAGTCTTCTGGGTCATTCCAGTGGATATTGAGGTCACCCAGGAACACGTCTTTAGTGTCTTAAATACAACAACTACCTCGAAACACGTGTCCAGGGATGGCTAATGCGACACATACTTTTCTACATACACCGTGGCATAGGCGTACTCGCCGTCGCCACTACATTGACCATAGTTCCTTGGGGCAACTTGCTGGTGTGACGAGCAGAGTGCGACCAACTTTTGATTAATTTATTACGGCTCCCTTGAGCCAACGGGCTGACGAGCCTTGGACCTGCACCTGCGCGCCATGAGAGGTACTCTACCTGTTTTAATTACATTTTGGCAGTCCACGCGGCACCCCTTTACATTGACCTGCTCCCTGCTGACGAGAGGCAACTACCTCGAAACACGTGTCCAGGGATGGCTAATGCGACACATACTTTTCTACATACACCGTGGCATAGGCGTACTCGCCGTCGCCACTACATTGACCACAGTTCCTTGGGGCAACTTGCTGGTGTGACGAGCAGAGTGCGACCAACTTTTGATTCAGTCTTTAGTGTCTGTCAAGGAGAACCGTGATATTAGGTCTGTTAGTTCTTCGGGGAAAAGGGTACGCTCTCCAGGAGGATGGTAGATGGTGTGGAATTTGATGGGTGAGGTGCCCTTGGCATTGAGTTCGACACCCAGGTATTCCAACAATAGGTATTCTGCAGGTTTAAGTTTGGTACTCTGTATTCCTGCCTTGTGGATGATGGCTAGTCCTCCCCCCATTTTGATCGGTCTGTCTTGTCTGATGATGGTGTACCCTGGAGGGGTGAGAATGTCAAGAATGGGTGTGGAGTGGACATTGAGCCAGGATTCAGTGAGGAAAGCGATGTCAATTTCTTCAGCGAGTAGAGCTTCAGCAATGTCTGTGGCGTGTTGTACTGCTGATCTGCAGTTGAGGAGCATGCAAGAGAGAGGACGGGGAGCCTCGATGATGGGGGGGAGTTAGGTTAATAGAGGAGTATTGAGCAGGAGGTCTATGTGAGAGGACATTTTTAGGGATTCTGTTAGTGCCGATAATAACAGGGATGGGGAAAGGGGCTGAATTCTGGCTCAAAGTGAGGTAAGAGTCGTTGATCTCATCAGTTTTCGGTATCGAAAAGGGTTGGCGATCTCGGTTGGGTCGAAGTGCCTGACTCCCTGACGGACTGGAGGGACGAGGGGTGCACTGAGGGGCCAAGGGGCCAAGGGAGCGGTATTGAGGGGGTGGGAGGAAATCTACCCGGGGAGAGGGAGAAGATCTTGTTGTAAGTATAGGAAATCAGCAGCAAGGGAGTTCATTTTCAGCTCCATTTTGTTCAGTTGCTGTGCTATTGAGCTGAAAAAGTTTAAGGTTTTAGGCAGGGGCCGAGAATGACTTGGGTCTTTGGAGGGAGAGTGAACAGGGGTCGGGGATTGGACAGAATCAGTGGGGTTAGGAGAGGGGAGAGATTGGACGTGGGGAGCCGGATTAGTAATGCTCCCATTCAAGGGGTTCAAAGGAGGAGTAGAGGGTCTACTATCCAAGTGAGGAGGGAGAGAAATTCTAGGTAAGAAGTCAGATTTCCGGGCCAAGCCCTCTCTCTGTTAAAGGGTGAAGGATCTGTCAGGTGCCTGAGATGAGAGCAACACTCCCCCCTCCCACCGAGTCTGTCTCTCCAGATATCAAGACAGACATATGTGCTTCAAACACGTAGAAAACAATATTTAGCAAAATGTCGCCATTTTCCATTTCGTCTAATTAACAAGGTTGGTATCTCTTGCGTGTTTCCTGTTTTCTTGGTGAGTGCTTTGAAGTCGGCAGTAATGAGGCTAGGAGCTATGACACCTCATCACTCTTCTGAAAATGCAAAAGGTCTCACCTTTGATTAAGTTAACGCCATTTGCTTTACTAATGGTATTGTATAGCAAAGCAAATAGCTTTAATTTAATGAAAGGCGAGACCTATTGCATTTTTAATGCTTGTTTTAGGACTTGTCGCCTGTCCGTGACCAATTCGCTATCGGGCATTATTTTGTATGCCTGCTATAACACTCCTGCTTTAATATCCAATTTTCAAAATGTTCAAGTGTATACCTTGCACAAATAGTTGTTTCTTCTCAAAATGTAAATGGAGTAAATGCACGAACACTAAAAAAGCCAACAGTTTTGCCCGCTACACAATTAAGATGCTTCCTTATGCTTCCCTAAGAGACCCAGAGTACCAGGTCAACCTTTACTTGCATACAACATGCAGTGCATCATTTGGTAATGAAACTTAAAATCACTAAAAAGTCTGAATCAAGGAAATATGCATTCGCGCCACCCAAAACTCTGGCTTATCCTGAATTCCATTCAAGCAATAGGTTTTTGAAACATTTGTTGTTGGTGGAAAATCACAATAGAAATTCAAAACATTAGCTAAAATCTAGTTAATAATAGCAAATCGCCGAGGACCCTGTGCTGCAATTCACTTGTGGATTAAACAGGTAAGCCACGTTTGAAGTGTGCCACAAGATTATTTTTTTTTGAGGAAAAAATGTGCCAGGAGGACAGCTAGAGTATTTGGGTCACTGGGTGGCCAGCACCCTACGAACCTAACAATTCCAGATACTTCTGAAAGCTATAGACCTAGGGAGTTGTGGCTACCATTTTGTTACACAGGGCGACTTGTAAACATTAAACTAACCCATGCTGCTGAAATGCTCTGCTGATGAAAACCCATGCTCAATACATCTATGAAATATGAAGATCTACTTCTAACTCAAATCAGAAGAACCAACTTGCTGAAAACAGGACAAACTCCATGACAGATCTGGGACCAGACACCCTGCAGAAAATATGACTTCCAAAACAACCCTCGAGATATCCACTCCACTAAAACACCAGTACAACCACTATAGCAGTCTACATGCCAATTCAACATCAAGCTGCCACATGCTTCTGTGTTGCTACATTTGTTGATGGTCCAAAAGGCTCCACACTTACCACAATCTTTTAAAAGTTCACACCAAACTACCAGGTGAACCCCTGTTTAAACACAGCATCTCCTTCCATCAACACACAGATGAAGCCAGCTATATCTGAAAATGGATTACTCAAACAACATTTCAACTTTAACACCATGCATATCTGATACACATCCTTGATGAAAAACACGCTACAGCTCAAATTCCAGAGAACAGATGATCTTGTTTTTTTAAACAAATGTGGAACCTTACTTATTAGCTTGAACATCCAAAAGAAGAAGAGGATTCCATCCAAGATTATTTCCCTGTCAAAAACTTTGGGTGTCATTTTAGATTCAAAATTTAATTTAGATACAAACACACACACAAAAGTGACGTCACAGCATACCAACTGTCACTTCAGAATTATATATAGCATTAGAAATTTCTTTCTCTGATAAAAAATTTAAGAGATTAATCTAGCCTACTGATATATCCAGAATCGAACACAAGAACATAATATTCACAGGAATCCCCAAGATCTGTCTTGCTCTAATAACAAGCATCTGCAATGCAATAGGGCTCGCCTTTAGGACCTTATACGTATTTAGCCGTGCAACACATTATGCTGGGTGTTGTAATATTTACTAATATAACATGGAGGTTTTTACAATAATATGCACATTTTCGCATTATACAATGTTTGTGATAATATTTACAAGATAGATTCAGCAGCTCTGTTAGAATGGAAGCCAGCGACCTAGTTAAACACATTACCTCCTCGTCCTGTCTTCCCGTCCCATTCCTTATCAGTGAGCAGCTAGTCTGCTCCCCAGAACCCTATACCTAGCAGAACGTTTTTAGCACTTCCCCCAATATGGCGCCACCAATCAGGCGAGCATATAGGGGGAAGTGCGTCACACAAACTCCCTGTTCATTTTTTTCTGCCTTCGCAGTCTCTTTGCCTAGCAGGACGTGGGTGGACGTGGTACGGTAAGTTTATCGTTTTTTCTTTTCATGTTGCCGGCGGCCTACTGTAGCGGCTGCCTTCTTCTGTGTTTATTGCGTGTGATAACTCTGTGTGTGCTTTTCCGCGGCTCGCTCTAGTGGCCGTCTGCGCCTATTTTTCTCATTGCTTGTGGTGTGCGGCGTGCTGTAGCGGCCGCTCACCTGTTTGTTGTCCCGTTTGTGCCCTACTTTAGCGGGCGCGGGTGTTCTTTGCATCCCTGCGGCGCGGAGCGTCCTCCTGGGTTCCACGCCTCGTTAAGAGGTTTCCGGCGGCCAGGGCTCTCCTTTATGCTTCCGCCTCTCGGTCAGTTTCGCGAGAGATCGGGGGCCTCAGGATTTCCTTCCCTTTAAAAGGGTGTTTTTTTCTGAGGGTCCTCGACCTTTTGCTGGTTATTGGAGTTCCTGATTCTGCCTTTTTTTGCCATTCTCGCTGCCATGGACCAGGGTGCCTCAGGCTCTGCTGCTCCTACTTTGGATGCCCTGCGCCTCATTATTAATGAGGCTGTCTCTGCTACTTTCCGGGATCGGGAGGCAGCTGGCCCTCCTGCCAAGGTGCCTCGTAGGTCTGTTGATCCACCTGGTGCTCCTACCGATGAAGTGGCTGAGGAGGAGGAGTGTGTACGTGGGCGTTTTGTTCAGGGTGCGGAGCTCTCTGATTTGTTCTCCCATGTGCTTGATAATTTGGGTTTCGCACCTCCTGCTTCTGAGATCCTGGAGGATGACTTCTTTACCCAATATCACCAGCCGGCGCCGGAGTCCTTCCCCTGGCATGGTGCTGTGCTCAGGATGCTGGATCATGAGTGGAAGTAGGTTGACAAGTCCGCCTTCCCGTGATTTTTGTCCAGGCGTTACCCTTTGGAGGGGTTTGCGGCTGAGTTTCCACAGGCCATCAAGGTACACAATTTGATGGCTGGCCTTTCCTCACAGAGTTTGGTCCTGTCTGATGACGCCCTTCCTTCCGACGTTGTGGATAAGTGTGTTGAAGGGGCGGTGAAGCGTTCTTATGGCGCTTCCAACTTTTCTGTCAGGGCGGCGGCCTATTCCAATTATATGGTCCAGTCCCTGCTGAAGGATTTCCAGTCCCTGGCTCTTCTTTTGCAGGATGGGGAGGATGCCTCCTCTCTCTTGGCCCTCATGGAGTTGCAGGTGCGCTATTTGTCCGATATCTCCTTTGACAATTTGAGAGCCGCTGCGGCTGCTTCCGGTGCTTCGATTGCTGCGAGACGTCATATATGGATGCGTTCCTGGAAGGCTGAGTCTTCTCAGAAGGCGGTTCTACTTAAGTTGCCATATGTGGGGTCCAAGGTGTTCGGGCCCAGGCTGGAGGACATGATCAAACAGTCGGCGGAGAACCGCAAGCTGGTGGTTCCTGTCTGCCCTCCTTCTTGGGGTCGTGGTTTTGGCTATCGCCGTGCCTTTGGTCCTGCAGCTAGAGGTGCTTCGCAGCCCTTTCGTGGCAGGGGTCGTGGCCAGGGGGGCCCCTGGTGGTGCCAAGCCCCGTGCCCCTGCTGCTGACCCCGCCCCTTCCTCTGCACAATGACTGTCTGCCTTTTCAAGTTGGGGGTCGCCTGCATTTTTTCCTGTCCCAGATGCCTGGGCGGTGAAGACTGTGTCCGAGGGCTACCAGATCAAGTTCTCCCCCCCCCCCTCCCCCCGGTCTTCCGGGTGACTCCCCTTCCCCATCATCCTCTCCGTGGGGAGGCTTTGTTGGACGGTGTGCACCTTCTGTTGGACAAGGCGACTAAAGTGGAGGTTCCTCCTCTGGAGCGGGGCCAGGGCTGTTATTCGATCCTCTTCCTGGTCTCCAAGAAGGATACATCGGATCTGTGCCCTGTATTGGATCTCAAGCGGGTCAATCTCTTCATCCCCTGTCGCACATTCAAGATGGTGACTTTGTAGTCCATCCTGCCCCTGGTGCTTCCCGGGAACTTCTTGGCGTCCCTGGAGTTGATGGATGCTTACCTACACGTCTCTATCCATCCTGTGGATCAGAAGTATCTCCGCTTTGCTGTTGGTACCTGGCACTTCCAGTTCCGGGTGCTTCCTTTCGACCTTTCGTCGGCACCAAAGGTTTTCACGAAGCTCTTGGCCCCTCTGGGGTGTTCAGGTTTTTCCCTATCTTCATGATTGGTTGATTGTTTCTCCTTCTTTTTCTCAGGCTCTGTCGGATGTGAACCTGGTGTGTAATCTTCTAGGGTCCTTTGGGTTCCTCATCAACCACCGGAAGTCCTCCCTGGTGCCCTCCCAGTCTCTGAAGTTCCTGGGGGCTCTGTTCCGCATGGATCTGGAGTTGGTGTTCCTTTCCAAGGAGCGTCAGTTGACTTTGTTTCGTCACCTTTCTTGGGTTCTGTCCCGATCCCAGGTGTCTGCCCGGCTCTGGTTGCGGAGTCAGGGGGAGATGACTTTCACTCTACAGCTCCTTCCTTGGGCCCGGCTGCATTTGTATCCCCTCCTGCATCATGTTCTGGCCCACTGGGACCCTGCCTCTCTGGATTACGGGACTCTTATTCCTGTCACCCCGGAGATTCGGGCTGCCCTCCAATGGTGGTGGTCCCCTCAGTCACTTTCCCGGGGCTTCGACCTGCTTCCTCCTCAGGCTGTGGTTGTTCTGTCGACGGATGCCAGTGCCATGGGTTGGGGGGCGGTCTTGGGTCCATCCAAGGTGCAGGGTTGGTGGTGCCTGTTCGAGTCTCGCCAGTCATCGAACTGGAAGGAGTTGAGGGCGGTTTGGTTGGCTCTCCGCTTCTTCTGGGTCGTGCTGTCTCGTGCAGACCAACAACCAGGTTGTTCGGGCTTATGTGAATCGCCAAGGGGGCATGTGCCGGTCTCTGTTTCTCCTCTTCAGGATGATCGGTCTTTGGGCCGAGCGCAATCTGTTGTCTCCGACGGCGGTGTATCTCCCGGGGACGGAGAATGGGCCTGCGGACTCTCTGAGCAGGGTGTTCCCTTCCTCTGGGACGATGTGTCTGTCTCCTCTTCTGTTTCAGCAGATTGTCCTCCGGTTCGGCCTTCCTTGGCTGGATCTGTTTGCCTCGGTGGAGTCGGCCTTTCTTCCTCGTTTTTGCAGCCCGGTTCCTTCTCGCCTTGCCTGGGCGATCGACGCCTTCACGGTTCCTTGGTCCCTGGGTCTTCTGTTTGCCTTCCCGCCTTTTTCTTTGATCCCCCGGGTCCTCTGGAAGCTTTGGTTGGATCGGGCGGAGATTCTTCTGGTGGTGCCGGAGTGGCCCTGGCGGCCTTGGCTTCCCCTCCTGTTGTCCTTGTCGGTTTGCCCCCACTGGCAGTTTCCTCTATGGCCGTCCCCGCTGCGGACTCCTCTCCTCCGGGTGTCCTCTCTGCGCCGCCTCCGGCTGGGGGTCTGGCACTTGAAAGGTTGGATTTGTTGGTCCAGGGTTGTTCTGACGAAGTGGCCCGGAGTATCCAGTTGTCGAGGCGTCCTTCCACCTTAAGGTCTTACGACCGCCATTGGAATAACTTTTCCTCCTGGTGCCTTGGGAAGGGTTTGTTGTCCTCCTCCTGTGCAGCTGCTCGGGTGCTGGACTTCTTGCGTGATAGCTTTGTCTTGGGTCTCGCGGTTTCGACGGTCCGTGCGCAGTTGGCTGCCATTCTTGCTTTCCAGGGTTCTGAGTGGTCCTCTATCTCCCCCTTGGTGGCCCGCCTACTGCGGAGTTTTCTGATTCAGCGTCCTGTTTCTCGCTCTCCTGTCCCGGCCTGGGATCTTCCCCTTGTTCTGCAGGCCTTGACTGGGCCCCCCTTTGAACCTCTGCATTCGGTGGACCTTAAGTTCCTTATGGCTAAGGTTGTGTTTTAGGTGGCCGTTTCTTTTGGTCGGCGGGTTGGTGAGATTGGTGCCTTGATGGCCTCTCCCCCTTTATTACGTTTCTGCATGGACAAAGTGATTCTTCGTCCTTGTCAGTTTTTTCTTCCCAAAGTGTTGTCTGATTTCCACTGTCAGGAGGATATCGTCCTCCCAGTTATTTTTCCGGACCTCTCCTTCCCGGAGGAGGTGGTTCTGCATACTGTGGATGTCTTGCGGGCTCTCCGCATCTATTTGGTTCGCTCCAGTGCCTTTCGTAAGGTCGATTCTTTATTTGTTACCTACGGGACTTCGGGTAAGGGGCTTTGTCCCTCCCTGTCCACCTTGTCCCGGAGGGTGAAATGTGCTGTGATTTCTGCCTAGGAGTCCGCTCACTGTCCCCTCCCTTCTTCAGTGCAGGGTCGTTCTACCAGAGGTGTCTCCTCATCTTGGGCCATGTTCAAGGGTGCCTCCTTGCGTGATATTTGCAATTCTGCCACTTGGGCCTCTCCCCATACGTTTGTGTCCCACTACCGTCTTCAGTTGGGGATGGCGGCCTCGGCTGCTTTTGGTTCTCATGTTTTGTCTGCTGTACATGATGTTTGAGTTGTACTGCTTTCATTTGATTAAATGGACCTTTTTTCGCACAGATTTCTGGTCTTTCTTTCTTGCAATCACCATGTGCTTTGGTATGGGCTCACTGATAAGGAATGGGACGGGAAGACAGGACGAGGAGGTAATGCCCGGTTACTCACTGGTAATATTCATTACTCCGAGTCCTGGTCTTCCCGTCCCATTCCTGAGCCCTTCCCTCCCTCCCGGTGTTTTTTCTTGGAGGCGATTGTTTTTCTTCCTGGGTTTTCTTTGGTATTCTCAGGAAGTTTGTGTGACGCACTTCCCCCTATATGCTCGCTTGATTGGTGGCCCCATATTGGGGGAAGTGCTAAAAACTTTCTTCTAGGTATAGGGTTCTGTGGAGCAGACTAGCTGCACACTGATAAGGAATGGGACGGGAAGACCAGGATTCGGAGTAATGAATATTACCGGTGAGTAACTGGGCATCACCACTTAAGGCTTTTAATTTTAAGTTTATGCCAGCAGACGGCATTTCTATCAAGTTAGTTTCAAATGCCATAGTTCTCAAGTGATTTTTCCATGCACACAATACCAAAACAATTAAACTAAATACTGGGGCCTTTGTTAGGTCTCGCCTGACCCAGCGCATGCGCTGGTCTGGTGAGACTTATTGAGAGGGCTCCAAAAAGTGCTACCAGGCCAGCCTAGAGCTACAGTGCATGTGCGCGGGCGCGCGCGCCGCGCTTTACCGCGATTTACTTTCACTTTCGCTGCCGCAGGGCTGCTTTGATGTTTGATCGCGATAGCGATCACTTTCGCGTCCGCACGGCTGCTTGACATAGCCAATAGGTCTCGCTTTTGGGACCTTATAAGTATTTAGTTATGCATCTTTTGCATGGCTAAACACTTATAAGGTCCCAAAGGCGAGACCTATTGGCTATGCCAATGCTTGTTTTTGAGTTTATAACCAACAAACAGGCTTCCAACCAAGTCAAACCTTTCTGCTGTATTTTGTCCCCACCGTAAATCATACTGAAATCCCTGTGTTAGGAAGCTGCTTCTCGGTTGTAAAAAAGCTGCGGGGGGTTTTCTTGGGTAAATCCAGATGGCTGC
This sequence comes from Triturus cristatus, assembly GCF_964204655.1. Classification (NCBI taxonomy): domain Eukaryota; kingdom Metazoa; phylum Chordata; class Amphibia; order Caudata; family Salamandridae; genus Triturus; species Triturus cristatus. Next base: position 564,841,870 of record NC_140581.1, read on the forward strand.
AGAAGTTAGAAGAAAACATTATGCTTTAGGTGCACATTCAGTTTTTCTGTGCAGTGCATTTTTTCACTCTACTGTAAAGCAGAGTAGGGCGCATAACAGCCCGGACAGCTGAGTGAGCGGTAGGTGTGATTTTTAACGCTTCCCTGCTTGTAAGGTTTACTACAATTTTCTGTCTGTTTGACAGTAGTATCAGGTTTTCTCTTTCTGTACTTGTGAACACATCTGTGTTTAAGCAATTTAATAAAAATAGCACAAGCACTAGAACTGGAGAGCATCTGATAAAAACGCAGCACGCAGATTTATTGGTTTTAACTCCGATGTATAAAAGCAACCAAAATGACTGCCTTGGAACAGTCAGACTGGTGGCAGCGCCGATGGACTGGGAGGACGTGAAAGCACGGTGGGAGAGAGGCCGGGAGTGGGTGGAACAAATGGAGCAGGATTGTAACAGAGCAGCATGCACGCACACTTCGCAGCATCAAAAAATAGGAAACATGAACTTAACACCCACTTAAAAACACGTTTTCAGCTTCTTTGTCATGTCATTAACAGGGGGAGGGCGTAGGGAGGAGGAGGCAGCTGCAGCCTATGAGAGGGAGCGAAGAGCAGCTGTTCAGAATACAAACAAGTGGCGTCGGGCAGGAGGTGTTGTTCTGGGGGGCACATGAGATTAAGTGAACTGGGAGCAACAGTAAGGACAGAGCAAAAGACAATGCAGTGCACTGAAAGAAAACATATGGCCCATAGTGAAAGGATTCATGTAGCAGAGGCAGTCTCCAGGGTGGAACAAAAGGAGGGACCACTAAGTGTATTCACCAATTATAAGCCAGGAAGGACAGTAAGAGAAGCCAATGAAAAAGATAGGCGTTTTTTAAGCCCATGTCCTAGATACAACATGTCTCTTCGAGACAGCGCATTCACTGCATGCACTGCCTAGACGAGACCTAAAAAGCAATGCTTTTTGTCAATTCTGCTCAGTATTGGCAAAAAAAGGTGCAATGACGTAGGCGCCGTTTCCTTTCATTTTTTCATTGACCAATCTAAGGTAGCAGGTGCCAGTTTGATCAGTCAATAAAAAAAAAGAGAAATTGCAAGTGCACAAAAAAGCACACTTGTAAAGGGCCAGCAGTAATTTGCTCCAGAGGAAAGGCAACCACAAATGGGCAAGAAAAACCATCAGGTAACACACAAGGAAATGAGAGTGGCAAAAGCCAACCAATAGTAAAAACGGATGGACTTTATGCCTGCTATAAATTCTTGGTAAACCCACAATAGGTCTTTTGCAACAAGACAGTGAAAGCTGTAGGCGAGATCTAAAAATATCCCATTACTGACAGAGTGATAGAGCACATTCCAAAGTAGCCATATCCAGCCCTAAATCGGATTAATCAAGACAGCGCCATGGGCAGAAAGAAAAGTTGGTGTTTGTCGTGGGGAAAGGGTGTCTTTGGGGTGTGACTGCAGGAGGTGTGTGCAAGATGGGAGGAGGGGAGGGGGTTGCTGGTGTGCTGTCAATTAAGCTGAGGTATATTAAGGGCCGATTACAAAGTCTTTATTGGGACCCGACTGAGACCAAGTGGGATGGACAAGCTGCTGTTTGCATGACAGTAAGTCAGGCAGCTCCCTGCTGCGCATCTCAGAATATTTGGTGCCCCAGGCCTGGACCCAGCTTGACCATGTCCAAAGCAGGAGCTGGAAGAAGCACAAATATGAGAATGGTGGGAGTGTGCTCTCTGTTCAACCCACAAGAACACATGGTCATATTCACTTATAAAACTTATGGCATTTTAACAACAAAATTAAAGTTAAATTACACATGAGCACATAAATGAATAAGAGGACCAAAATGGACGGGTATGGTGGGTACAGTACAGGTCAGTTTAGGCTGAGCCCATCACAATACAACGATGGATGCCTCCACAATACAACTTCTCGTGACTACTGGCCCATACAAAGCACCATGGGTCAACCACTTGCCTCAGACTGTCCAGAGCTAAGAACTTCACTGTTTAGCTCCCCGACAACAAGGTTCGAACAAAATAACTTGAGGGCGCCCCTCACTTTTCTGTTTTTTGCAGTTTTTGTATAGCATGAACTCAACCTGAAAGTACTGGAGCGCTTTACATGAGCACCAGTTGGACAAGGACACATTCATTTTTGTGATAGGCACGGGGAGATTAAGGGATTTGCCCATAATCACAGGATGTTAGGCCGACGCCTAGACTCATACCTGGTTCCCCAGCTCCAGAGTCGGGAGCTCGGACTGTCAGGCTGCATCCTCTTCCTTCTGTTAACCAGGCCCCGACACTTTGTTCCTATTGGCTGTTGTTTTGAATCAGCTATAAGAGCGCATGCAATATGAGGGGCTTCTCTCGAGCTAGAGAGTTCCCTACGTTTTGTCAAGGTTGCTAACGGACGAAATGCTGCAGACAGGGGCAGATCATTTATGGTGTGCTCTATCAGCTCGAAGTTGTGTGGCTTAAAAGGAAAGGAGCAGGATTCCTAGAGCGAGGGTGCCCGAATTAGGAAATCGTCCAAGTACGAGTGGATCTGAATATTCTCTCAGTCACCACAGCAGCTTGCAGGAGAAAGCCACGCTGATGGCAAGCACATCGTGCTGATAGTGCACTAAATCCTCCTGGGTGCCCAAAGGCTGAAACTGTTAGAACTTTTCAATAATAGCAGTGTTCAGGTCCTGCACACAAACCTTCTGGCTGAAGATATGGAACCACAGCTTACAAAAAAAAAAGGCGAGTAGGCCCTAAAAATAGCTCGTCCTGATTAAATCTGTCTTGTCATAGCGAGCCCTGGTGACCTTCTCAGAAAAGGTGGAATATGGACCCACCATTAGCCATTTGTAGGCTACGATTTTTAAATATTAAACACCAGAAAAGTCAATCCAAAGCATGGGAGGAGTAAGACCCCACAAAGTACAGACAACAGATCGCCTAACAGCTCCACTGCTATAAATGGCCAGAATGAAAAACAGCCTTGTGCAATCTGCCGGCTCATCTCCAAATCTTAGCGATTCAATCGTATCATCCCAGTCTTGCCATCACAAAAATGGCTGACACTAGAGGAAGAAGCACATAGATGAAAATGTTGCTCGAATATGAATTTACCTTGAAAAAACAAAAGACAAGAGGCTTTTGGCAAAACATGAACAATTGATTTAATTAAACACTTCGGTCGGGAGCACAGTTACTGAAGTAAGTCTGAAGACTGTCTCAAAGTACAATTAATCTGAACAAGTTTTTACATTTCTTTCGGTATCATAAAGTACTTCTGACGATCCTTTTTTGGTAAAAGAATGTGGGCCTTGTCTGTAGAGTCATAAATAAGGCCCCTGATAGCAAATGCAGGTAGGCCTCGAACTTGCGTGGACACAATGGGGGCTAGTGGGTAACGTGTTTAGATGTCTGACATGAAGGACATGTGATCACTGCATGTACTGTGTGTGAAGTGTCTTGATTGGCTGTGTTTATAACTTCATGTGGCATCCGACTTTATGATGTTTTGAGAATGCACGTGCCCCTCGGCCATGTGTGCTTTAATGGGGCTAATCTCCCTGGGCCATTGCAGTGTCGCTGCGATTATCAGGGGGACTGACCTGAGTTTCCTTTCGAGCGTTTGTCTGCTGGCTACGTACCACCCCACCTGTGACCTGTCAATCAGTAACCCCAGTCCCAGGTCTCAGAGCCTGCCTGACAACGTATTTCTGAGTCAGGGTTGATGGGGAGTGCAAGATTGGCGGATTTGGTAATAGTGATGCGATTTCTTTCTCAAATGTGAATGTATCATTGTGCACAATGACATCAAATTTATCAATATTAAAATTCTCCCCTATAGCTGAATTTTCAACTACACAATCTAACCCTTACTTCATGATAGCCATATTATCAGGGACTTGTTGTTCTTCAGTTTTGGCTATTAGTACTTTCCTAGTTACTTGCATTCCACCCAATTTGAGGACTATGTTTTTACAGCAGGAAACCTCCAGTTGCAGGAAACCACACAAAGACAATAGGAATATGAAAACAACAATGACGTGCACAAACTAGTCAGCCACCAGGGGAGCCAGGAGAACCTGTTCCTATATCACTCATGCTCAGGGGCATCTCCCTCCTCACGCATGTCTCTTTGTAAACAATGCACTACTTGTATGACAAGAGTCAAAGTCCTGTTTTCTATGACATAACCTGGGACAAACATGCAACAGGACGCTCCGATCTTGGCACAAACCCAACCCTCCTACTGCGGTCATTAAGTCCAACTATTATTGATACTGCATCACCACGAGGTGGATGGCTTCTAGTTCCTCCTTGATCGCATTAAGACCGAGCTTAGTGCTGTTCTTCCTCTTGAGCATCTTCCATCTGGTTATTTGTAATCAGCGGGCTTTTGCGTTTGTCTGTACAGTGAAGAAAGATACGGACCCTCCCGCATTTACTTGTGTGTTTCAGAATGTTCTTATACTCAGCCCAGCCAAAATACTCAGCAGTTCTTTTTTCTCGAGCCTGATGCAACATAGTTGTCTTCTTCTTTGACGGATGTTGGTGTAAGTCTGACAGATCTTCTCCAGGAATGACTAGGGTCAGGGTGTGGATGGTGATGAGGGAGCAGAGACTACACCACCTGGGGACGAGCTGAGTGTAAGCAAACTACCGCATTGTAAGTACATGTCCATCAGCATGGAGGTACCCCATTGCTTGTCCAGAATATGAAATATTGTATCACAGTTTTCATTTGATCCCAGTGGAATGGTTCCTTTACCTCTGAAACAGAATGAATACAGTATAAGTTTCCGTATAATTAGGGGTTGCCCCTTCCCTTCTAACCATATATATCTATTCACCTCAGTATCCCAGATTTGCTGACATGGGGTATCTGTGCTGTGGTTCAACCCTCCCCTACAAGACTTGTTTCCCTTCATATCCTCGAGATGGATGGCCTTACAATGTTACTCCATGTCTGGGGTCCATTTGTTATTAAAGAAAACAGCCCCAAATATGCTAAGGGCCACCCAAGAACCACAGATTGAATCAGGAGCGGACACGTTCAGGTATTGATGTGGTGGTTTTGTTACCTCCAAGAATCTCTTTTCTGGAAAGTATCAGGGTCAAACAGAATCCTCCCCTATTGTGCCCCTCCTACGCATACTGTCTAGCTCAGTTTAAATGTCGCTATACTCGGTGAAAAAGTACAATGCTGTGGGACTGGTCTCGTATTGGGTCAGATTCACTACTTCTCTATGGGGTTCTACTTTGTTGGTTTGTATCTTGGCCTTAATGCTACATAGGTATAGGTGGAGAAGACGTTTTGCATTTTTTGGGGGCTGCCTTTTGGGACAAGTAAAAGCCTGTATGTGCCGACTGCATGGGTAATCAACGAACTGACGTAACATGACCTGGCAGTTGTCTTGGAACCCAAGGCAGTCATGTGCTGATACCACAGGTTGTGTAAGAGGGCACTGTGTAGTTCATGCCGAACGCTAGTGTTGGGTTTGGTGTAATTATAAGTGATGTGGGAGAGGTCCCCAAGCAAGAATGTTAATAGCTTCGGGGTGGACTCTATTAGACTAGGCAGTGCTTTGGTGGTGAATGGATGCAGCTATACCCTTAGCTAACAGAGGGTACATAGAAGTGTAACAATACATATCTTATTGAAAATTGCAGGTCTTGGGATGAATCAAGGTGAGATGTCTTGTAGATCTCTGGTGATTGGGAGTTATTGACTTGAAAGCTCGGAACAAAAAGTTCAAGATACATTTCGTAGTTCTCAATTTACACATTGCAGATCTCATTGGGGTGTTGATCTGGCCGCGGAAAAGTTGTTGCACTTGCATGTTCGATTGCAAACCCGTTGAATAAGAGCTACGTTCATCGGTTAGTTAAGAAAACAGTGCGTTATTGAATGTGCCATCATTTTCTTTCGGGGATCCTGTGCTTTCCTTTTAAGGGTGTGCACTCCACTCATGCAATTATTAGTGATGCTCCGGAAGGTATCCCCAGTCGGAGTATCTTATTTCGAAAAGTGCATGGGTTGTTGGGCCTCTCCCCTTTCTTTGACGGGGTAATCTCATGAACATAAGATGGTATCAATTTTAGCTAGGGTTCCATGGTCTTTGCCAGCCTCTCTTTCTCCAATGTGTACATAGGGGGTGCTATTGGCATGGGCGGTATCTTTTGACCTACATGTGTGTGAGCGATGTATAAAGAGGGGGGATGTCGCAACTGAATGTTGTTGGCAATTATAACGTGTCCGCAGGTCACATGTATATCCCTCTAGTCCCGGCAGAAGCGGGCAACGTAACCCTCCCTGGTGGCGTCAGATGGCTGGACTATGCCCTTTTTCTAGAAACATCATTTGGGCTAGCTTTGGTCTTCTTTTTATTGGTCCTTTGGGTGCTTTCCTAGATCGCACGTGAACTGCTATCCTATTTATCAGGGGGGGAAATGGAGGTGGTCCAAAAGCTGTCCTGTGGCCTCTGTGAGCTTCTGAAATCGGGTTGTCATAGTACGGGCTCACTGCTCTTTCCAGATGATGTCTGTAAGGTCTCGTGTGTTGGCTGATTGCTAGGCCTGATGCAGGGGTGAGCACATTTCTGTATTCTAATCTCGCATAGAGCTGCGGACCCCCATCTTTCAGGCAGCCCTCTCACTCGGACCGCGTCTTTTCCTGGGCATTTGAACCAGCGGTTCCTAGCTGTGACCTGGAGCTTCTAACCGGCAGCATGCTTCTGTCGTGATTTTAGAGGGGCATGACCCGGCGAACAGGCTTTGGATATTAGAAAAATGTTTGAGGAAAAACATTGCTGCGCAGAGAATCTGGAATTTTACAGTCACAAACTTGTCAAAACCTGTCTCATGAAAGTGATGGACTGAGACAGTTGGTTATTCAGGCGGACCTCCCCTACCGACTGACTTGGCGCCGTGCAGCGCTTTGCGTCAAGTCAAATCTTGTGCGCTGGAGGTTATGGGGTCTTCACTATCCAACGTATGGGTAACTTGGTTCCGATACTGGAGGACAGCTTAGTTTTGAACTTAAAGGGGGCCTCCATATGCTGGAGGCTTCTGGGTTTTTGGGGGCGCTGTTTAAACCTTACGCCATGAAGACATTTTGGTCCCGGGCTGGATGCCAGAGAATGGGGACCTTCTGACCTGGTTGTAGGAACCCGTTTTAATTGAGTAGTGGGTTCAGGGAACTGGGTGCCTGCTTTTAAGGATTGGATGGGAGCCACCCTGCTCCAGTCAGACTTCCCACCCCCTGGGGTGTGGTCAGCTAGCCCTGCAATGAACGGGATAATTAGCAGAGTAGGGCTAGGCTCCAGCTGGCACCTTGAATACCGGACTCTAGTGAGGATACCCAATTGACAAAACACATCCAGCATCCCTGAATACCTAAACGCAAGTAAAGGCTCAAATACTAATGCTATCTCACTGGTCCTTTTTTTGTGTTTTGGTACAGTGAATTTTGATGTGTGCATGAAATGGAGGGTTCGCTTTGTTTTTTTTTTGCTAACTGCATATGTGAGTTCAGCGTCTGTGCAACGTCATTGCCTCCCCATAGAGTTAACCTTTCCTGCCACGGTTGTGGCCCCAGTCATTGTTGTACTGGGTTGCCCGTCTGTTGCTGCTGTTGCCACGAGTCTGTCCAATTACCTGATCCCTATTGCGGTGGTGTGGTGGCTGACTGACAGACTTCCCTGAGGCTGTGTGTAGGGTACATTTGGGTCTCCCTGGGCTGTTTTTTGTGGATGGGGGTTTTGTGGGGACTGGCCCAGGTTTATCGACCTCTGTTCATGACATGCTTTTAAGCCAAATCTACAGTTTCCCTTGGTTAGTATTCAAACTTACCCTCAGTAACTTATGCCTCACTCATATCAAATATACCGCTCTCACCAGGAAATGTCACCAGTTCACCAAAGCCAATATACAAATGTTTTATTCAATAAATTCCGATTACAAATATATAAAATAAAAAAAATCTAATGTAGCACTGTGGATTGACTTCCAATATATAAAATAACACACACAAAATCATATAGTCATACATTTAAAATACATTATGGGAGAATTTATCTAGACATTCAAGTTTTGTCATCTATAGCACTAATCCAACAGTAATTCCGTGGTCAAATCATTATTGTGTACTGTGCTTTTTTTTTTTTTACCAGGATAAATTCAATTTAGTGCAATTGTTGTAGCAGCGCGACGCGTTTCGGTGGATTCAAACTGTTCCAACCACCTTCTTCAGGAAGAAAAACGTTATATCTCCAAAGCTTCCCATCAGAAATTGAAATATGTTATCAAGCACTCCTCCTGGGATCCGACTCCTCAAGGTGAAGCAACAACATATTTAGTAAATACTCTACAGCCTGAATAAGTCACGAAGTGACGAAACAAGTGCTGTCTGTGTGCTTTTCTGAAGATTACAAGTCTGATAATCATATGCAAAGAATCACATGTATTTGTGCATCAAAATCTTACATATGTTTTGCAATAAACAAGGAACTGTGTTTGTTAAAAGGTACGTATTGTTTCGACATTATACTGTCTGTTTAATATACACTTGAGAGTGTTTTGGTCCTAAGTATAACCTGCTAAATGAGACCTTTAGAAAAAGTATTCATCATGACATTGTAAGGGATAAACGCTAACATTACACATAATAAGTACAAAGAAGTAGACGTTTATATAAAAATGTATGGAAGTAAGAAGAGTGAATTCAAAATAAAGGTGCTTTACCCAAAATTGAAAGTAGAAAAAAGAGAAAAAGAGAAAATGTGTGTCAGTAAAAGGACAAATAATAGAACCCGACACTTAGGAATTAGTAATTGCAAACACAAATTTGAATTAATGGGAGGTACCTGGCAGAATTTACAGTAGGAAGAGACAGCCATTACGGAGTTTATTTTGTTTGTGGACACGATGCCTATTTCCAATTGCCAGCTGACAGCGAGGGTATATGCTATTTAGCGGTTTTGTTTCCTAAGATGCATCATAGACAAAATGACTTTAAAACCCGCATATAGATGCACACGAACTGCAAAAGACAGAACTCAGTTAGTGGAAGACATTTTTGGTCCCATCATACCACCAGTGAGGCTAATAATATATGATTAAAATATGAAAGCTTTCAACAGAAGTAGACAAACTGACAACCAGAACCGCTGGAGCATTATTAGTCACTAACACAGAAGTAGTGGCCATTAGATTCATGGTTTTACAAAATCGCTATGTTTAGACATTTTACTCACAGAGAAAGGCGGAGTTTGCAAGATGCTGAAGCTTCAAAATTTCTGCACACACATACCTGACGAAAGTAATATAAAAGAATATTTCTGACCAGAAACCTGAATTAGAATCCTTAGATACACAGTGTCTTCAAATGTATTGGAAAAGGAATTAAAACAATTGGACATTGTTTAGCTACTGCAGGAGGAGAAATTTTGAAATCCATATTCATACCCATACAAATAGGGAACTTTGCTTAATATTGCTGATTGATTTGATCAAAGGCTGTATACAGTGCATCAACAGTCAAGAGAAGGGAAATGAGCAGGAGAGTAGATGAATAAATCGCATGGAATACCTGCATAAATGAGGAATACAGAAAGTCCAAACAATTCAAAAGTATGAAACGGAAACTAACAGACTCGTCTGAGGATGAGAGTGCACTCTGAAAACACACCTGAGTAAATGTGATGGTTAAAATAACCATCAGATGGGGGGTTGAGAGGGAGTTTAGAGAAATTTCAAATAACTTTTTTCATATTATGAAAATGTAATTTTAACACATAAACTTAAGAGGATAGTTAGAAGATTGGAAAATGAATGAAGATGCGCCAAGTACTGATAGTTGCACATACTAGGCCACAAAATACTAATGCAGGAATGCTTTTCAACTAAATAGATTAAAATGACAGTCAAATGCTCATGCTTAAATCGGTGACTTCTGTGACCACGTCTATTATTTTTTCTCTTCCTTCCTTCTTAAAATATTTCATTACACTGTAATTTATTTCCCTTACCAGAAGAACAAAACAGATTATATTTATTTTCTTTCTTTCCTCTTTTTACTGTAAAAACTCATTGTTTGAAATTAAACTTAGACGAATAACCAGGTAGGAAAAGTTGTATTATTTGGTACTTGATCTCCATCCAACATATTTTGCTTTTATTTAAGAGATGATTCCACCATCGACTAATGTTCTCACATATTCATGGGTTTCATTTTCTCTGCATAGTCATGGTTAGTTACATACAGTTGTACAATTTAGAAGGTTACAGATGTAGTCTTATCCGAAGGAAAGGGTTTAGAAATTGCAAAGTCTATGCGTAGTTTACAGAGGACAGACAGTGGGACATTCATGAAGATTACAGTGTTAAGAATCTTTGTTAGTTGGCGGAGATGTCATACTTCTTCCGGCACAATGGCACAGGTCCATCACCTGCCATGCTGAAGATTAACAAAAGGGGTTCAGCCCTGGTTGTGAAGGGAGATCGAACCATTTAAATCTGATTCCCAGCTCCAGCACAGCCAAGTGTAGAAGGGAGATGTTGTGATGAAAGATAACACCAGTACACCTCCAGTTGATTTTACGAGGTTTAATCGGAACAGCAGCCTGACATCAGCACACACCAAGATGCCAGGAACAACTGACATTCTTGGAACGCTGTACCCCTTACAATCTATCATGGAACAAACGGACATCACAACACATCCCCTTCCTGAAAAGAACAAGAAATGAAGGGTAGATGACATAAGGAATAAAACAAAAGAAATAAAATACAAGCATCAAGAAAACCCACAGCAACCACAAGTATCACATCTCATAGTCCTCCAGGTATGTGGGTGTTCTCCGAGTCCTGGTACTCTGCCTAGCATCCACAGTATTCTTCCTCACACGACCACCAACACCAGAACCTAAATAAATTCTCGCACCCGGACTCACCCCTACATCACCATCACCACCAGTCACCTCATGGTCACTCAGAATCATAATACCTGAGCATCCCTTTCCCTTGTTCCTCATGCACTGTCCTCCTGTTTGATACACAGCAACACTCCTACAATCCCACTTTTCTCCGTTATCCAAAGTCACAGAGAACTTGCCAGCTTTAACAATGCGAAATGGACCCTTAAATTGGGAGAGACCCCTCACAGTTCTTCCTGACCGAACCGTGACCCAATCACCTACATCGAGTCTGTAGCAAATCACCCCGTCAGGTTGTGATTTGCTACATTCTGAACCCACTCTCTCAACCAGGAGGGAACTAATTTGGTGCCCGGTAAATGATCACGCATATCCTGAGAAGGAATGCATCTGCATCACACTATGTGTAGTGGTCCAATATGTCTGCACCATATCACTCACCATGGCTCCCACATCCTCTTGATTGGCAATGGCCAACTGTATGGTACCCTTCACAAACCGGTTGACCCTCTCCACTAAACCATTCCCCTGGGGGTTATGTAGTGACGTGCGAGAATGTCTGATACCACACAATTTAAGAAACGTTGTCCTCTCTTGCAAAATTAACTGGGTGCCACTATCGGTCACCAACACAAGTGGGACACCTTATTCCAGAAAAATCTCCTTCAGCATTGAAATGGTGCTCCTTGTGGTGATGTACTTCACAAATGTAACAAAAATCCACTTAGAATACACGTCCACCACAATGGCAGCAAATCTCATCATCCCTGACAATTTTCCCATTGGACCAATTCAGTCCAAGCACACTGTATGCCATGGTTTACCAGGCTCATCAGTATGACCCAGCACACCTTTACTCCCCACTTTTAACCTCTCCTCACTCCCTTTGCAACTACCACAGCACTCCACCCATCTTTTAACCTGATCATCAAGACCTGGCCACCAAAATGCATTCTTGATTCTCCTACTAGCCAAGCCTTGCCCCATATGCCCCTCATGTGCTAGGGCAAATAACTTATGCCTAAACACAATAGGAGGGATAAAGCGATCTTCCCTCATGATGACATTGGAACCACACACTGACAACTCCTCCAGTACCTTATAATTAGGGCTCCCGGTTTTCCGTTTAAACTGATATTTACATATAAATACAGACGGGAAACTATTTTTCCTTTGTCTGTATTTATATTTAGAAGCGGTAAAATACTAGCAAACTTAGCGTGCTGCCGTGCTCCAGCTGAGTTGACTTACCATGCCCCTCACCTGCAGGGCCTTATAGTTTGTGATTTGCCAGAGATATCTTCCAATTAGGGTCTTTTTTGACCTGCTGCCGTGCCCCTGAGCCAATCGTGGTTCAATCCAGGCATCACTGTGTGGGCGTGTCAATATTTATCCGGCCCAACCCTCATACCTTTTGCCCTTTATTTTGGGTGTCACCCCCTACTTCCTCCTTCTTTTGCCTTCACAGTGACCACCCGGAGTGCAGAAGGAGCCTCCCTGTCGCCATTTTTGTTGCTGCCCCAGCCCTTCTCTCTCCATCTCCGGGGCTCCGCCACTCGAGTGAGCTCTGCGCCAGCCCGTCGCCATTTCAAGGTAAAAGTAAGTGTATTTATCCGACGTATTTACTATTGGGGACAGATGAATGGCGGTCCTTACATAATTAGTGCAGAAAGGTAAAGCGCTCCAATATCTCTTGGCCGAGTTCGCGCTATATTATTTAAATCAGCAACGTGTGGCTGCAAGAACAATCCGGCCACAAACACTCCAGCCACTGCGTCTTTAAAGCTAAGCGAAGCTTAATGGCAGCTTCACAGTCAGGGCCGGAGTGTTTGCCAAGTTTGTGGCCAGGTTGTTCTTTCAGTGCAGTACACAGTGTACTGTCACTTAATATTACCATGAAAACCAAAAATCAATGTGTCCTTACATAATTGGTGGGAAAATGTAAAGCGCTCCAATACCTCTGTGCCGAGTTCGCGCTATATTATTTAAATCAGCAACGTGTGGCTACAAGAACAATCCGGCCACAAACACTCCAGCCACTGCGTCTTTAAAGCTAAGCGAAGCTTAATGGCAGCTTCACAGTCAGGGCCGGAGTGTTTGCCGAGTTTGTGGCCAGGTTGTTCTTTCAGTGCAAGTACATTGTGTAAACTGTGTACATGTCACTTTATCTCCCCGTGCATACCAAAAATGAATCTGTCCTTGTGTTACGTATTTGGTGCGCATGCTTGTTTATTTACTTGTGCAGGGCTAATCTACGATCTCAAGCACCCTGATCGCATCCTTTGTTTCTTGAGTAGAGAGCTGGTGAATTTTCCGAAAAGGAGTTATAACATATTTTAATTGATAAAGATATGTTGAGAATCTTGGTTTGTACCGGCTTCAATGTGGATGCGCTCTTTAATGCTTTCAGTGGTGTGTTCATCGCACCAGAGGTCAGTCTAGATTAATTTCGGTCACACATTAAAGGTTTTTATTATTTTGGATGAAGGTGGTCAGTTATATTGACGGATTTATGTGGTCTCAATTAGGATTCTGAGTTGTGTGAACACTGATTTGAAATTTCCTAATGCAAGAGTTGACTACGAGTGGACCACCAACTATAGTGTTTACTACGGCCCTCAGTAGGGATTCAGAATATAGAGATTTCACAACATTATCAATCCAGACAGGTAAACTTCATTTTTTATAGCTGTGCTGGGATGAGAAGTGTGGTACGAGAGCAGACAAACTTCACAATAAGTCATGAGGATAGGAAATTACGCTAATAGAGGTTTGAAGGGCTGAGCCTCCTTTCACATATGCCCTTTTAAATACTTTCTGACAAATTCTTTAAAGAGAATTACAAAATCTACATTGGCACATTTAGCAGAGTTAGGCTGAATTATGTGCATAAGATAAATAAGCAACAATTTAAATAAATGTGGAAAAATACTAGCTGTAGATTCGTCTTTTGCTTGTGACAAAAATAAATATGGATAAATACAGATAAAATGCCCCAAAAATAAATCTGGATAAATACAGACGGAAATGGCAAAAAAATAAATACCATAAAACCGGGAGCCCTACTTATAATAAGGCCGCACAGACAGAGATAAAGTACTCTCCGTTGTAGCTCCACGACAAATCAAACACCTCTTGAAGAACATTGTCCTTTTTTATCTCATCCTCCCACTGAGCCATGGTGAATGGACCAAAACCACTCACTACCACATCCTGCATGGAAGCCACCACCCCTTCTGCCTGAAACTTTATGAGAGATTCATGATCCACAGACTCCCATAGCAAAGCTAGCCTTGACAAGCAATCCGCTTGGACATTCCTCCACCCTTGCACAAATCCCACCGTGTAAGAATATTCCTGCAGACACACCGCCACCCTAGCTAATCTAGCTGACCCGTTACCCGCACTTCCCAACGACAAAATCTTGATCAAAGGTTTGCGATCTGTTCTAATAATGAAAGTCAACCCCCACAAATAGACCATGAAATATTCAGCCCCCCACACACACCAGCTAACACCTCACACTCTATCACGGAATAATTCCTCTCGGCTTGGGTCAAGGTGCGTGGGGCAAAAGCCACTGTCCTTTCTTTCCTTCCATGGAGCTGTGAGAGTACCACCCCCAACCTAGTTGCACTGGCATCAACAGTGAGTATACAGTTCAGCTTGTTGTCAAACAGTGACAAAAACCCTGCCTCACATATGGCAGTCTTATTTAAATGTATTTTTATTAACCATCCAAAAAGTCGACAGTACAAAGTCTTTCAAACACGGACATGGGTACAAACAAACAAATCACATGAGTGACAGAGGGGACTACGGCGTAAGTTGGTCGCCTGAAACAGAATCTGGGGGGGGGGGAGGGGGGGGGGTGTTTACACAAATACATCCACAATAATTATTCCATTTGTTCCAGATGGGGGGCCATTTTCGGGGACACCCACAGTTTTCTCTCTGAACATGCACCAGTATATTTCGTTTTTCCAGGAGTTCACCCCGGGTGGCTCCCTCGCCCCCCATGACTGAGCTATGTTCCGCTTAGCTATCATTTGGCCCAACGTAGCCTATATCTTGTCTCTGCTATTGAGGTCAGTGGGCTCTCATATATTCAATAGGCATCTCTTTGCCTCCGGCCGTATGACTACTCCTGACACCCAACTCGTATACTCTAGCACTCTCGACCAATATGACTGAATAAGGGGGCACTCACAAATTATGTGCATGAATGAGCCAATCTGTCCACATCCGCGCCTACGATCCCCTTCATCCAGCCTACCCATTTTAACCAGTGTTGGTCCGAAAACATATATCCTGTGGAGGATCTTTAACTGGACCAGACGTAATCTAGAAGAGATGACAACCTCCTTCGTGGAGGCCAGAGCCTCCTGCCACTCCTCATCATCTATCTCAAGCCCATCTCCCTCCCAATGCTGTCTCAGGAGTATCAGGGGATCCGATGTATTGTTGACTAGCTTTTTGTATATCAGAGATATAACCCCATCTGGTAAGTAGCCATCTAGAAGTCTGTCCTCTAGTGGTGAGGTGTCCGGTAAGGAGGTGTTCTTGGGTAGGGTCGACTGTAGTGCATGTCTGACTTGCAGATATCAGAAGTACTCTGCGTCCGCAAGGTCATGGCTCTCCTGCAAGTCACCAAACGATACCACCTCCCCATTTTTCCACAGGTCTCCAACAGTAGAGAACCCAATCAGATCCCACTTGTCAAACCCCTTGGTGGTGCCCAGTGTTCCCACTTTTTCCGAGTCCCACAGGGGAGTAACCAGAGAAAGTTTCCCATCCCAACCCATGCTCTTGCTCGTTGTGTGCCATACAGCTACCGAATGGTTGGTCGGGCCCGTGAGGTGCTACCTGTGGGGTCTGGAGTAAAGGGCTCTGTAGTATGTCCCCCCCGAAATAGCCATTTGTCCATCCGATAGGCAGGGTCACCTCCAAGTTTATACACGCTGTGATTTATGGTTGCCAGGAGTGAGGCCCAGTAATATCTCTTTATGTCGGGTAGACCGATCCTCCCCATCGTACCAACCCAGGACTAATTTCCGTAGCGCAATCGGAGGCCTATCCTCCCACAACAAGTTTCTTTGCAGGGCTTCTATCTCCCTAAAGTAGCTGTCAGGAACTAAGTCGAGGGAATTCAGTAGGGCGTATAGAAAGCGCAGCAGTGACATCATTTTGAATAATGCCGCCCTCCCCAGGAGCAAGAGCGGGAGTTGGATCCTAACTGCGACATCACGTTTGAGCCTCACTAGTGGGGGGGGGGGGGGGGGAGGGGCGGAGTACGTTACGCTCATATCAGAGCCTGGGGTCAGCCGCAATAAAGATGCCCAAATAGCAGAAACCCTCTCTTGCTATTTGCATGGGACAGCCGCGGAGGGGGGGGGGGCCGGGAGGGGGTTCCCGTGAAGAACGTATAGCAGGGACTTACTCCACTTAATTCTATACCCCGAGTACCTCCCAAAGACAGTAAAAATGTCGAGAACAACTCATAGAGAGGACTTGGGGGAAGCTAGAACTAAGAGGATGTCATCTGCATAAAGTGAGATACGATCCTCCCATCCCGCCGCCCACTTGAGCCCCCGAATGGAAGGACTCCAACAGATCCATGCCGCCAGGGGCTCCAAGGACAGAGCAAAAAGGAGAGGTGAAAGAGGGCACCCCTGACGGGTCCCCCGGCTCAGCACAAAGATAACTGATTGTTTGTTGTTGACTACTACGTGCGCCAGGGGCTCAGAATACAAGAGCCGCACCTAGCCAATGAAACCTGGCCCGAAGCCCAACTTAGTCAGGACCGCAAAGAGGTACGACCACTTCAGCGTATCAAACGCCATCGAGGCGTCCAGCGAAAGCACCACCGCCGCCTCTCGAATGGTGTCAATACTGCCCATGACGCCATGGAGGCACCGGAAATTTAGCGCCGTATTGCGGTGGGGCATGAATCCCGATTGGTCAGGGTGTATGAGGTTACAGATTACTTGTACCAGGCGATTTGCCAGCACCTTAGCTAGGATTTTGGGTTCTGCATTGAACAGGGAGATGGGCCAATAGGAGGAGCAGTGATTCTTGGGCTTACCGTCCTTGTATATTTTCACCAGAGTTGCTGCACGCTGGTCGTAGGGCAGAAGTCCCTCCTATCGGCTCTCGTTAAACATATTGCGCAGGTGGGGAGCAATAGCATCCGGTTTCAGTTTGTACAGCTCGATCGGCAATCCATTAGGACCTGATGCCTTGCCGGTACGAAGGCCACGGATCGCTTTCGCCAGTTCATCGCCGTGAGTGCACGGTCAAGCTCATCTCTTTCGTCCGCTGTGAGGGCCGGCAGACGGATATCCCGGAGGAGCGGTTCTGATTCTGTAACAGAGAAGCTGGAAGTTGACCTATACACGGAGCTGTAGTGGTCTGCAAACGTGTTTGCGATTGCTTGTGGATCAGTTACTGTGTGTCCCCCCTCGTCCATCAATTCCGGGACTAACCTATTAGCCAGTTCCTTCCTAACCAACCAGGCCAACAGTTTCCCGGCCTTCTCCCCCAGCCTTTTCCCTCCCCAGTGTCTAGGCCATGTCAGTGGCAATGTTTCTGTACTCATCTCGTTTGAGCTGTAGGGTGTGGAGCGTCTCTGGTGTGGGACCCTCCGCCTCAGAGTCTTCGAGATGACGGATCTCGCCCTCCACCCGGACCAGTTCTTTGACCTTACCTTTCAAAGCCCAGCAATTGCGGACAGAGCCTGTCCCCTAAGCACCGCCTTGAATGCCTGCCACAGGACCTGTGCAGACCGCACCGTACACTCATTGTCACGAAATTAGTTGATGATAGTCTGGAGAAGTGTTCTCTTTACGGCGGGGATACGGAGGTACCAGGGGTTAATGGGCTCAATCCTCTCAACCTGTCCACCCCCCAGGACCAGATGAGCCAAGAGCGGAGAGTGGTCTGAGATGCCCCTTGCCATGTGTCTAATTTCCTGTGTCCCTGGCCAACAGGTAGTCGATGCGAGAGAAACTGCCGTGGGCGCCAGAATAAAACGTGTACTGAGCCGTGTCAGGGTGTAGTGTACGCCACAAGTTCACCAGTCCCATGGCTTCAAGAAAGTCAGGGAGCCATCCCTGGGACTGTCCAATGTCCCGAGGGGGGCGACGGTCGAGGTGCCCAGAGACCACGGAGTTAAAGTCCCCACCCACAGGGCTCGACAAATCCACTCGCCCGCTCGCTTTTGCGAGGTAGAATTAATGAGGACGAGCTATTTTTAGGTCCTACTCGCCCTTTCTGGCGAGTAGGAAAACAAATTAACTTTTGTCCTCTGTCTTTAAAAATGTAGCAAATGTGACAAGATAACAAGATTTAAAGGCATTTTTGTTGCTCACAAAGTGAATGAGCAATAAAGATTCCTTTAAATCTTGTTAACTTGTCACATTTGCTCCGCTTTCAGAGACGGAGGTCAAGTAGGTTGCAGTTAGGTCGAGGAGATTTTCAAGGTACTAGACCTGCAGGACTAGTACCATTTTTCGGATTTTTTTTGCCCTGACCCACTACCAATCTACCCTCAGGGAGAGCGAGTAAAAGAATGCCTAGGTCCTTAAACGTCAGGCTCTGCAGTCCCGGTGGGACATACACAGTCACTAGGTTAAGGGTTGAGCCCTCCCATTGGCCAGACAACGCCACATACCTTCCCCTGTCATCCACCCACATGCGCTGTACAGAGAACGGGAGGGATTTCTTAATCAGGATACCAACACCCCAGGACCAGGTAGTAAATCCAGAGTGGGCCACCAATCTGTAACCCCACCTATCCAGCGCCTCACAGGAGTTGCCGACCAGATGTGACCCCTGGAGGAGAACCACCTCCGGGGAGTGACGTTTGAAATGTTTTAAGACTATGCTGCACTTGAGTTTGTCCTCACGGCCATTGACGTTCCAACTTAACAATCTAATCTGCCTGTCTCAGCCGTTCCCTATAGTAAGTGATACGTTGCGCACCTTGTTGCGCCAGCTCGAAGAATAGTACAGTCGACATGGATAAGCAAAACATGAAAAAGGAGAACAAAACTACGTCCCCCAAAACCCACCCAACATCCCCCCTCCCTGCTCCCCTGCACTCTGGGCCTAGAACTGCCCATCGATAACTCTGCAGAGTGCCCAAACTGAACTAACGGTACCTGAACTTGGGGGGTGGAAGGCCACTCCCTCGTGAACTCCCACCCCCTTAAACGGAATCATTAAGGCTCCTGAAAAAGAGATTGCAGGCAAAAAATCCACTGTTCACCAACACATTACCCTGCATTCATTGACTGGCTCCTAATAACAAATCTACAAGATGAGAACGGTCCCACACAGGCCCACCCACCCTCCCCCAAATCTCAAGTTTGTATCAAACAGTTTAAGTCAAGTTTGGGGGGTAGGTGGCCACACCTTCATGAACCCCCACCCAATCATTGAGGCTCATACATTCAAACCTGCAGGCAACAAATCTGCTGATTATTAAAACAAACCCCAACATTAGAGTGACTAGCACCCGAACTGAAAATAGTCCAATGCGGCCCGACCACCCCCTCTCAAGTCTCAAGCTGTGCATCAAACAGTTCAGCAGTAGCTCACGGGTGTTCATCCGTGACCGTCCTGCTCCTCTGTGCATCTCCAGTCCTCAAGCCAGTCCGCGGCATCTTCAGGGCGATCGAAGAAGCAAGCCCTGCCATCTGCCTCCACCCGGAGGCGTGCTGGGAACAGCATCACATATTTCACCCCCTTTCCCTGAGCTTCTTTTTAACTGGTAAGAACGATCGTCTCGGTTTCTGAACAGCCAGGGTAAAATCCGGAAAGAAGGAGATCTCAGCGCTTTCGTAATCAAGTGGAGGGGCATTTCTGGCGAATTGGAGGATGACATCCCAATCGAGGTAGTTTAGTAATCTGGCCAGGATCGGCCGGGGCGGCGCTCCAGGTTTCGGTCTCCCACCAGGGAACCCTGTGAGCCCTTTCAACCACAAAGAATTTGGACAGTCCCTTAGGCTGGAGGTGAGTAAGGATAAGGTCCTCCACAAAGAGGTCTGTCGACTGCCCTTCCACTTTCTTCGGGGACCCCAATAATGCGCACGCTGTTGCGACGGGTGCGCCCTTCATAGTCATCGGGTTTCTTCTCTGCATGTTTCCGAAAGGTCTGGGACGTGTCGTCGACTAGACTAGAGGTAGTAAGCTCCAGTTGTTTCACCTTTTCCCCAGATATCATGAGGTCTGCCCTAATAAGTGTCACCTCCGTTGAGATAGCGTCCATCCTCTGCTCAATGGACACCCGCACACCAGAGACGGCATCCAAAACATCCTGGAGCGTCAGTTCAGTGGCAGCCCCCTCCGAGCTCTTTGGTGTGGTGCCCGTGTGTTGTGGATCCGGAGGCGTCGCCTTCGAGAAGGCATATTTGTCGAGTTTATTGGCCTGCACCCCTTTCTGGCCCCTGGTCCCCGAAATTGTCGCTGCGATGTGCCAGTCCCCGGTGTATCCAACACCACTGCAGGCCTGACGCACCCCTGGCGCAGATATCACCAGAGTACCTGGGGACACAAAAAACTGTGGTAACAAAGGAAGGGGCCACACAGCTGCAGCCCAGACCAAGAGGGCCCCACCCCAGATGGAGCCGGTCAACGGAGGTGATCCAGACAGGTTGCAGGCAGCTCCGGGGCTCCGACACGAGGTGCACCCCCAAGCGCGGGCACGAGGCGCTCAGAGTTAAATTCCACAACTCCGGTAACACCCTCAGCGCTTTAACCAATCCAGGGCTAAGTGGACAGCCGGTGGGGGTCCAGACCGAGCCTCCGCCGATGACTGACTCCAAGGGAGCAGGCTCCACAGACAAGCGCGAGGCATAGTCCTCGGTCCCAGACACTCCCCGGGCTCATCAAGGCTGAAACGATGCCGAAGAGCCGCTTCCCTCCCTCACAAGGACAGGCACACTCCAGGGGAGGAGGCGCACAGGTTGCTTCCCCGGTGGGTGAGGGTGGAAAAGAAGGATCAGCACCGCTCCAGTAGGCCCGCCCAGCAGTCAATTGGATGCAGCCACACCGGGCCCCAAGATCCGAGTCACAATACAGCCGGGAGCGCTCACCTGATATCCCAGTAGCAGGCGGGGGGCTGCGGGACCCCTCGATGCCCAGGTCCTCTGTCTGGCTGCTCGTTGTGCCCTCCGCTGGTCAAGGGCATCACCAGGCGGGCCGCAGGCCACGACCTCACGTGGACGGCAGCCCGCCGACGTAGCTCTCCACGCCCAGTACTCCGTGCCCCAATCTCCGAACAGGTGGGAAGCCCGGCAGGTCTCAGACCTCCGCTGGGTGCTTCTCGATCCCCGCTGCACCTGAGCCGTCATCGCGGACCGGGGCCACGGCAGTAAGCTTGCTGGCACGTTCCAAGCGCGTTTGGAGCACGATTTCTGTAGCGGATTGATGGGTAGAGTTCACGGGTGCCGGAGCTCTACCGACTTGCGGCCATTTCGCTTCGTGGCTAGGCCACGCCCCTCACATATGGCAGTCTTAATAGTGTCAAAACACTTCTGTTGTTCACTCCCCAACACAAACTTCTCACCTCTCTGCAATAATTTCCTCAGAGATTCTGTCCTGGCCACAAAATTGTCCACAAATTTAGAGTAGTACTCAACAAGCCCTAAAAAGGAACGGAATTGATCTTTCTCAATGCGTGCAGGTGCTTCTTGTAGGGCTCAACCCACCATTGGATATTGTGTATCCCAAGTATTCCACTTGTTCACACAAGAACACAGATTTATCTTTATTCAAAGTGACACCAAATTCCACCAGTTTCTTTAACACCAATCTCAACGTAGTATTATGTCTCTCTACAGTCCCTCCCATCACCAAGATGTCGTCCTGGAAATAGACATCTTTCACTCCTTCAAACATCTTAGCCATCATACGCTGAAAGACACTCGCTTTTCAATGCCAAACCGAACAGCATGCGAGTGAACTGAAATGTGCCTTTAGTAGTAATGAAAGCCGTCAAAGCTTTAGAATCATCATGCAGCTTTATCCAATGATAGGCACTTCTCAAATCCAATTTTGAGAAATACCTACCATCTTTCACCAAGGTCAACAACTCATTTATATTAGGAAGCAGAAAGGCATCAGTCACAATCTCTTGATTGAGCACCCTAAGGTCCACACAGAATCTCAGGCGGACGTCATGCTTCTAAGTAAGAACAACTGGAGAAATCCATGGTGAAACCTCTACGGGTTCAATGATCCTGTCTGTGAGCATGTCATCCAGAAATTACTTAACAATCACAGCAAGTGGCACCCTCCTAAGTTTGCGCTGAACAGATATAGAGCCCTCCTTTAACAAGATCTTATGTACATACCCCTTCAAACATCCAAGCCGCCCTTCAAGTACAGCCTCAACATTCGTCAGTACATCCTCTAAAGCAGTGTCCTCAACTACCATAATTTGGTGACGTGCTCTGGGTTTAATCATAATATTCAAATCAAATTGGTGCATCCATCCTAGAATCGGTAGGCCCTCCACTGACACATGCACTTTGTCCCTCATGTACCGCTTGACATATTGGATATTACCCTCCATATACCCCACTAGATCAATGGGTTTGCCTTGGTATCTTCCCAGGTTAATATCTCTAGGCAACAACTACACATCACCCCAATGTAACTTAAAAATCTTTTGGGGAATGATGGTATACAATGAACCAGTATCGACCATCAACTCAACATCTTTAACACACACAGAAAACACGGCCAGGTGTCTGCACATCCATCTGCTGTAACCTGCTTGACCCTCTATATTGGAACGATCACCCACAAGAACCCGGTCTCCCAAGTTGTCTCCATAAACCTCCTCCACACTACCCACCCATGGCTTGTTCTCCTTGCTCCCAGCAATGGTTACTTTGCACATGCGAGCACCCACACCTCCTGCATTCTTTGCTCACTGCAAAGCTTCTTTTTTAATCCGAAGAATGATACCCACTACCACACTGTGCGCACTCACTCTCCTTATTTTTAGCACCAAACATAGTTGCAGTCTTGCCCTCCCCCCTTTTTTTTTTTTTTTACATCACACACCTCACCCTCAGCACCTGAGGAGCTGTCTTTCATGCTAACAACATCATTCTTTTTTTTCAGTAAGTTCCTTCATGCACTTTTCCGACTCTTCAATTACTTTAGCCATCTCTATTGCACTCTTAAGCGATGGGTCTTTCGCTGCACATAGCCTCTCCTGAATCATTTTATCTTTACACTGAACAATCAGTTTGTCCCGAATCATCTCGTCGGTCATCGTGTCAAAACGTCATTTGATGGACAGATCCCGGATTTTTGCAACAAACTCATCAGCTATTTTGCAAACTTATTCTCCAGGCGCTTGATAGCTTCATTGTAAACATCAGCAATGGGCTGCCCATTCGGACCCATCGCTGGCGGCAAATATCAGAAGACTCTTTGGCCCTCATTACCTAGAGCACTCAATAACAACGCCTTCTTCCTTGCAGCTGCAAAGCCATGTCCATCTAGTGCTGTGATATAATTTTCTAACATCTCAACCCAATCCTCCCATAATATCGTCGGGGAACCAGGCTGAGAAAGTAAAGGTGGTGGAGTAAATATTGTGCGAAGCCATAATCTCCACAGAAGCACAAAGCACAACTCCACAAATCCCCAAAATACCAGGTTACACACTGCAATACTCCTGTGATGAAAGGCACATCAATAAAGTATTTGAAGACTCTTGATGGTGGTCCAATTAACGTTGAATAAATATTGGAGCCAGCACCTGAGAACACCATAAAGAATATAGGAATTACCCCAAGCACCGGGATGTACAATGCAGTACTCCTGTGAAAAGTACATCAACAGAGTATATGAAGTGTCTTAAATGTGTGCCAGTCATTGGCACACCGGCATAAAATAACTGTTTAACAACTACCGGCAATCTCCAAAATCTGACGAGGTATGGCACAAGCGTACATTAATCCCTGACGGAGAGCGTTGCCGCCAAATGCTGGATACCATAAGGTACTCCTGCTGCTCCGTTTTATCCAACCATTGTACGGTAAATAAGCTGTATGCACTTCTGCTGGAAAATATCACAGAGGAATTCACGATGGGAGCCCTACGCACTGTGACATAGTCACATAGCATTCCAGTGTTTCTGTTCCCAGAAATCACTGTGCACAGCGGAACTACGTGGACGTGCGCCACACAGGGATGCGCGCAAGTACTCACAGGCACAATACTGTTCCATGGGTTCCATGCGGGTGTCATCGCGACGACTCAAAGCGGTAAGTCCAGCGTCCCTTCACCCAAAATGTAGTCAGAGGGGTTTTCCTTCGTGACTTCCCCAAAGACTTCTCAAGGTACTTGAATAACGAATGAAGGCCAGTGATATCACACAGGATAACGATTAGTCCCACAAAGTAGTACAAACTCTTCTCATGGATACCCAGGCTGTGTTCATGTCGTTCCGCTGCCACACTAAACCATGAATCGTCACCAAAATGGTGAAATGAAAGATAAGACCAGCACACCTCCAGTTGATTTTACGAGATTTAATTGGAACAACAGCTGGCATCGGCCCGCACCAAGATGCCAGGCACAACTGACATCCTTGGAGCGCTGTATCCCTAACAATCTATCATGGAACAAACCAACATCACAACAGGGGACTTGGCCCAGCTGCTAAGGCTCCATAGTAGGGCGGCCCCGTGGCCAGGACATCAGGAGTAAAAGGCCTCATCCACCACGGTTGGGCCCAGTAGTACCTGCGTCCCTCGAGGCCCTATGACAGGCTCAAACCAGCTTCCCTGCGGTTGCCCGCGGCCCATGCAGGGGGGGCACCCTTTTAGTGCCAATTAGGCACAAACATCACCCCTCTAGTGTTGGGGACTCGGGGAGGAGTCCCCCTGCTCGGTGCGCTAGGCGCGTCACTTCCGGTGCACAGAGGTCGGGGGAGGGTATCTATACCTCCTCCCCGCCTTTCTGGCATCCTCTTTTGACCGGTCACGCCATCTCCAGCCCTACCACTTACCCGGCATGTAGCGGGCGAGAAGGGTACATGGAACGTAGTAATGTTTTCTTTTTGTGTTGCAGGCGGAGTTACAGGGCGATCTGGAAGCAGATGGGTACAGAAGGGTACCTCTGCAGGAGCACAATAGGGGAGCCAGAGCCAAATCCCAGGAGTCCTCATGGCAGGTTCCTGGAAGAAGTCCATCAGCGCCCCGCTAGTCCTTCGGGAGGTTGTGGGCCTGAACAACCGGGGGCTTGCCTTGCTACGCTCCACCCTGAAAGAGGCGTGAGTAATAAGAGACCAATGTGTCACGTGATGCGGCAAAGAGGATCACCCCATAATGTGTAGCACTGATTGGGTTCGCCACAGTGGAAGTTGGCTCATCAGGCAGGCAGGGCAGCATAGGTTGGTTACTGCCATTGGTCGAAGTGGGGGGAAAAAAGTAGGGGAACTGTGGGCGGAGAATCAGAGGGCGGGAATAACCCAAGGATTGGATCAGTGGGCGGATCCAAAGGTGTGGCCAGAATGCGCAAACATCCCAATTTTTAGTATTTGTTTGGCATTTCACTGCCCAGTTTAATCAACCACTGGATACACATGATTATTTAAGGTTATAATGAGTTATTGACATTAAAACACATTCACAAAGTGGGATATGTTTCTAATCACAGAATGTCCCAAATACGATGAAATGTGGAAGCACAGCCATTTGTCGCTGAGACATGGAGTTTGTCATCAGCACTTCTCCCTTTTTCCACAACAGCAGTTCAAACATGAATGGCAAAATATCCTAGTTTGCAAATGTTTTTTATATAATTATAGCTCTGCCATATTTGCCTCATAATGCAAGAGCTGCTCCATGATCTGACCATTTAAACTAATAAATTGTTTATAGCTCAAACATATCAAAAGTTAATAAAAAATGTGACTTGTTTTCCTGCTGAGTGGATGGCTTATTGCAAAGTTTAACTGATCACCTTTCTCGCTGTTGCATTTGTATGTTACACTGGTACTAATAAGGCAAAATCTTTTCAGAGACCCTCAGCATGTGTACACATGTCAAAATAATAAAATATCAGAAAATATACTGAGTTACGCTGCAGCCATTTTTTTTTTATAACCAATTTTTATTGATTTTCGGTTGCAACAAAGAACACAGCACCATTTAGTAATACATCTTAAAACGCAAGACCAAGACACAAACATATCACATTGGCATAAAAGATAGAAGTACTGAAGCCATTTTTTAATGCATAATTTAGTCAACACTGCGGCATGATTTTGTCCTCCTTTGCTGCATAATTAATTCCAGTGGCCCCACAGCAAGCAGCACATGTTAAAAGTGCTTGTGAATGAAGCAGAGAGACAGTGAAGTTTGTGAACTTAGTTTGGTGTGCGTGCAAATTCTGCATTGCAAATTAATCCCTGGTGAGTAGGAACTATTCCAGCACACCATGCTTTTCATCACGGAGAGGAGGACTCATAATTATCTCAAAATAAACTCGGACAAAACAGAGGTAATTATTTCTAATAACAGAATAGAACAGTAGACACCTGTACACTGGCCTGCTGCACTGGGCTCTCCTCCCATACCCAAAAATGCTGTCAAAAGTTTGGGAATCAAGATAAATGCTAATCGTTCCATGCAGGAACACATTAACCTGGTCTCGTCCTCATGAGTTTATCAATTGAGGACCTTCAAGAAAATCAGGAATTTTTTCTCCAGGGAGGCAAGCATAGCTATTTTGCTTGCCCTGATAATGTCCTGGCTGGATTATGCCAATTCCATTTATCTGGGACTCCCTGCTTACCAAACTCATAGGTTACAGCTCATCCAAAATCAAGCTGCCAGGCTAGTCTTTCAGCAACCAAGACACTGCCACACTAAACCTCTCATGAAACAGCTCCATTGGCTGCCTGTGATCCAGAGGTCTATGTTCAAGACCGGGTGCATGGTCTTTAACGCACTTCACGAAACAGGCCTTAAGTTCATCTCCACTAAGATCTCCAGATATTTACCCAGAAGGAATCTTAGATCAGCTACCATGAATATGCTGACTATCCCAAGATTTAAGCGAAAGAGAACGGGCGGCTCGCGCTTTTTGGTACTGGGCCCCACACTCTGGAATTCCCTACCAACAGAAATCAGACTAATTCTGGAATACACCAGTTTTAGGAAAAAACTTAAAACATGGCTATTTACTCAAGCCTACTGCTAGAGCCCTGGGGGACAGCTTCCCTCTCCCCACAGCTCCAAGAGACCGTTGGTATACGTTTGCATTACAAATTCCCTAAACATAAACAAACAGTTGCAGCTACTACTTCTGAAACAAGGCAAATGGAGGTACCTATGGGTGAGGCAGACTGGCCTCAAGGGCAGGGCCGGCCTTAGCACTGGTGGTGCCCTGTGCATTAATGGTTGTTATTGCCCCCCCAATGACCACCTCTGCCATGGATTCCCTCACTACCACCCTTTAACAGTGCCCTTCAAGTCTCCATAACCACACTCTCAGATGCATTTAATTTGATTTACAGCACCACACATACCAGTGTAGGGTGTCAGAGCACTTTACATCATACACATTACTCAGAGACAATCATTATGTGTGTATATCACTGTATAGAAAATGTTACATAAGACTAAAGACTACAAGGTGTAGGTGTCACATGTCAACCATACTACTAGGCTGTATAGTTTAATAGTGATTGGTCTGGAGAAACACTAACTTAGAATTTAAAACGTAATACAATGGTTGGGGGTTCTCTTTAATAATCAAAATTGATTTCTGTCCAAAAGAACACTTTTTGTAACATTAGGGTAATCAAAGACTGGGGGAAAAAACACAACGCTCTAATTTATACCTTGCAGTTTGATTGCAGCTCTTTGATGAAAGTTAATAGCTCACTGTTCTATGTTAGGATTTTAACTTATAAACTGCAAGTAACAAAAGGATCTCTCTGACAAAAGCAGGAGCCCACTGACCTATTTACATTATGTGCACTTTGTGAACTGCATGGTACATGTTCTTTGCAGCAGGCACATTAACCCTCTGAGCTACCTTTCCATGAATCAAAACTTCCACTAGACAAAATGATCTCTCTCTAGGAAGAACATTAAACACCAGAGTCATCAAGACATTTTTATTGTTGCCGTAAATTGCTGGAGGCCAGAAAGGAAGCAGCATGCGCTTTTAAAACCTTAATATACGTGCAAACATAATGCCTCCACCCAAAGACAGCACCCGGTGCGGTCACACCGGTTGCACTGCCCTAGTGCTGGCCCTTCTCATGAGTCCTGTGACCACAGTGACAGTCACTGTTGTTCTAGGCTGTGCTGCTTCATTGGCCTGCCCGCAAGACTGGAGGTGAACTTCAGTATGGATTGTGGTGGACAAACCTTGAAGGTTAACCCACACTTGCCACTGCTAGGGTCCACCTGTTGGTGCTAAGACACCAGGGCTTTTAAGCTCTTGCAAAGCCTTCTAAGGTCTAGCATGGGATTGTGCTCTCTCAGGAGAGTTGTCTGGTGGACTGGTTATTAAGGCTGAACCTGGTTCCCCAGTTCCAAATTCAGCAGCTCTGGCCATATTGCCACATCCTCTCCCCCACTGAGCACCATACTGCCCCACTGAGAAACACTCCCACTGCCTTCAACTACAACTCAATTGCTGCCGGCTATAAACACCTGGATGTGGCTCAATTAAAATGACGCACTAGACAAGAGCAATATGCGGCCTACAAAAAAAAGTAACAACATCCTGGAAAAAGCTAACACTCATAGAGAATGCAAAATTTAGCAAACCATGTGAAATGTAAGCAAGAACAACATGGTTACCTTAACGCTTTTACACTCACTATTCAGAAATCAGTGAGTGTTTTTGCCTGAAAAGTTAAGGACATGACTACAGGGCCCTGAATGGACCCATTTCAATGTCCATTGCTTATATTCTTACAAAAAATAAGCAGTATGGTAAAAAGACCACATCCCTGGACGCAGAGCCGCAGTACACATTTTTTTTCCAATCCACACTTTGCAGTACCTCCAGGATTGGTGCGCTAGTTCCAAGTCCAGGGAAAACAAAGACAAGAAAACAAAATTAGCGCTTCATTGGCAAACTCTGTAAAAGTGGCGCTAATGTGTTTGGGTGTGAATAAAATCTATCTGACCAGTTTGCTATCACCCCGTCTTACTTTATTTAGTTATTTTTCATATTTTAACCTTTTATTCCAGATGCTGCACTTAGGAATTGAAATACATTTCCAGCAAAAATGTTTTTCTTTTTTGGATCCATTTCACAGGGGAGCAAATAAAAGAAAGGAGAGGAAACCGAGTGAGAACCTCGTCTTGAAGTCACGGTTTTCAGTAAGAGAAGAACTGCTAGACAGAAAGAGAGGGAAGTAGGAAAGAGTGTGGGGGGGCGCTGAAGCGGCAGAGCAGAAGTGGACACTGTATTTTTCTTCTCTGGGCAAGAAGGAAAAGACTGCCGGCTGCCCAGGGACCACGAAGGAGACCCGCTATGAGGGCGGCCGCCTTAGTGCCACAAGAGGCACAGGAGGCAGTCTCCCAGTGGTTAGGACCCTCATGGGTCTGGCGTGCTGCATCACTTCCCGGTAGAGGGGGTGGGTGGGTGAGGTACATGTACCTCACCCCGCCCACTGGGCACCCTCATTGCCCTCTACCCTGACGCCGTTTCGGTCGTGTCCTCCGTGTGCTGCGGACCACGAGGTTAGTAGGCCACCCCCCCCCGCCCCATGGGGTCCCACCATTTGGGCTATGCCCGGGAGGGACCCGTCCCTAGTACTGGTGACCACCCGGCCCCCTTGTTAGGTGCGCGTCTTCTGGCCGTTGGGGGCTTGGGAGGGGGACCGGGGCAGGAGGGTTGTCTCCTAGGGGGACGGATTCGCTGTAACGGAGATTTCCCCCAGGCAGAATCCTGCTATGGCTCGGGTGAGCGCGGGGCTGGGACCGAACGGTGCGGGCCCCTGGGGGGGGGGGGGGTGTGGAGGCAAAGAGGCTGTCAGCGATCGAGCCCTATGCTTAATCATCGGCCGGGGGCAGGAGGTTACGTGCATGTTTTTCATGGGGCTTCAAGCAGTATAGGGCGCTGCAGCGCATGGTTGCACAGTTGCCTTATTCAGTGAACTGGGGAGCGCCCTAATCGTTTGTGAGGTCAGGGGTGCAGGCCCGACGAGGCGGTAAGGGGCCATGCCTCACGGATTACAGAGGAGTGTTGGGGCCACAGGGCCGGGTGCCCGCACTCTGTCTTGGCCAGTTAATCTGCGCACTGCATTGTGCGCCCACGGGGTTGAATGATGCCCAGGTACGCGCTGGTGCAAATGTGGCTAAAAGGAGGGGGGCCCCCACCCCTCCCTGATGGCCTTAGGAGACCTGCGGGACGGCGCACGATCTTTGCCGGGGGTACGGTGGTGCAGGGCAGTGCCCGTCAATAAGGCCAGGCACAATTGTTTGGGTTAGGAGTTGTCATGTTAATTACTCTCTTGCATATGGCCCGTCTGGTGTACCACAACTCCCCACCGCAGCGACATCTAGGGTCTAACCATGGTTCTTTGAGTGGCCAGCTTTCTGTTCTATAAGAAACCCATTGCTATGCCCCATGCTCCTAATTGCACCAGTCTTTGGGCAGGGCGGACCATATTGAAATTACTAGTGCGGACTGCCAATGCCTTGCTTTTAGCCGTTGAAGCTTGGAATAGTCAATTGGTTTTGTATACTGCAGGGGGAGGGACTCAATCATTTTCACCCCTGCCAATATAAAGCATAGTGATACACACTTTCCAGATTTGTACCGGGGGGGCAAGGGGGAGTTACATGGGCATAGCTCTTGCTGCAATCAGCGCACAAATCTAATGCATGTTTATGTAAGGGCATGGCATAGCACGATCTGCAAATTACATACATCCTCCAGTACCTTCAGTATACATGCGCGACCATTTCTCACACTTCCTGTGGAGGGCTAGGAATCCCGGGGGGTACAAAGGGAACCAGGGCTGTGGGGTTCAGCACCTAGGGTCACTGTTGGTCAGCAGGTAGGGTTACCTGGGATAGGACTACAGCAAGTAAGCAGGATGGGATATGTAAGGGTCACCCCACAGGGGGTGCAGTCACCGCAATAAGTGGGCACATTACAAACCTTCCCTCAATCCAGATTGTCTCCATTCATGAGTTCACCATGTTACAGGATGGTTCAATTAACAACTTTCCCTGCCCAGACAACCATGTATACGTGGGGGAGGAAGATGACTTCTAGCACGGGGCTGCAGTCCCACAATGGGAGAAACAAGGTACATAGCAAGTAATAATTACGATTGTACCGAGTGTGCCATGCAGTTATGATTAGTGTAAGGATTCCACTACACCGGCACAACATCACATATATGGGGCAGTCAGGACACAGCCTACATGTTCCACCTACACCTTAATGGGAGGTAAACACACATTGTCACTTGTTTGGGGTCCGTTGGTCTAAGGACTGGCCAGTGCAACTTCTTGCTGTCAGGTCTATGAGAGCAATGACTTTGAATTGTCTGGGGGGGGGGGGAGAGGGGGGGGGGGAGAGGGGGGGGGTTCTGGGCATGGAGACCCGGGCCAGTCCACCCCCTTTGCTTTATCAGTGACATCCCGCACCCTCCTTCAGCGGGGATTATTTCAGGGATGCTTCATAGGGTTCAAACTTGTGGTTTGCCTTGCCTTCGTCCTGTTACTGCCATATTGTTCCAGTTCCAATGGTTATGCGCTGGCAATTGGGTTTGAGCCAGAGTTATACCGGTTGGGGCAGCGATTTTGTGCATGAATGGAAAGAAACGCCATGGTTTGCCGGGCGCTCTACACCACCACATGGTGGTAGATAGGGCGGGTCATAGAGTGGTGCCGCCGCACGGGGCACAATTGTCAGGCAACCCAGGCATGTTACTGGTCGCCTCGGCCAGGCATATTCACCCGCACTTTAGACAGGGCAGCAGGCGGGTTTTGGTAGAAGTCATCTTCAAGTGGACTGCAAGGCAAAGTTGGTAAATACGTCATTAGAGGACATAAGACGACAAGGTATTAGAGACCTTTTGGCATTATCAATATCCAGACAAGGGCAGTTTTTTTGCACATATTGTTCCCTTCCAGTTTCCTCAGACTTATCTGCCCCAGGGATAACCTTCCTTGGACTAGTAATGAAAGGGGCATCTACTGCGACCTGTGTCCCAAATAGGTCAGTAGTCTACGCTAGGGTCGATGTTCCATAAGGGCAGGGTTACTGAGGTTGTCCCAAAGCTTTGTGGTCAAATTGGGTTGGAGCAGCAAGTCCACAGTCCTTAGGAAGCAATTCGACATGCGGTCGATCCAGTAGGGCAGTTAGCTTATATAGTATCAGCAAGTGGATAACATGCACTGGTTATTCAGCGACTTCATGCCCTGGGGGCACGGGCGCCTCTCAGCATCTGTTTTCATCAAGAAGGGTGCCAAGTGGCAAAAACCAGGAAATAGGTTTAATATGTGCCTATGGCCTTACAGCTCTATGGGGCCAGGCTCATTTAGAGGTACGCCTAGGTGGAAATTGGGTGCTTTTAAGGTTCTCATGACCTTTGCGGTTAGTGGTATCTCCCAGCGGATCCATTGTAGGTGTACTACAGTCTACATGAGATTGGGAATCTGGGGTCCCGACACTGTTGTGGGTTCTAGCATCCAGGGTCAGAGATGGTTAGCAGGTACTGGCATCGGTTTCCGAGGGCAGTTAAGCAAGCGGGGTGCGCTGCATAAGTTGGCACTACACGAAAGGGAGAGGTGTCGCCAACAGTGGGGGTCAGGTGCAATGCCATGGCATTACTGGGCCAGGCAAGGGCGGATGGGTACAGTGCCAGGAACCGCATGATCTCTGAAGCTAGCTATGGGCAATCAGCAGCGGAACGCATCAGAGAGGGGGGACTATGGGAATCCCAAGGTTTTATAAGGTACAGCCGTACGCAACCTCCCCGGGGAGTGGCCGGGAGATAGGTTAAGGTATCATGTGCTGGCAAACTTGGAGCATTCCAAAGGCACACTGTGAAGCACCAGAGGTTTGATGGGGTGCAGTGTTATTGTGCAACTATGTGCCAGCTGGAGTCGTTGTTTATACTGGTGTGCGGTTGTCAATAAGGGTGTTAGAAAACTAAGGTGGCCTTGGACTTGTTTGCTGGACCAGGGAGAGGCCCAGATATCAGCTGGATGTAGGCAAGATGCCTACCCGTGTTAGAAGGGGCATGGACAGGTTTGCTGGACCTGGAGAGGGGCTCGAGCAAGCAGGAGGTAGGTTAAAAGGCTTAGGTGCAAACTGGAGTGTCTAGAAAGGTGTGCAGTGCTCAATTAAGGGTGTTAAGCAAGCCAGCATTTCTTTATTTTGCCAGGACCATTGGTTGGGTATATGGCCTTTTGTGCGTCTTCTGGGTGGCACGAGGGGCGGAATGCAGGAATCAGAGACAGGTGTTGTCTTCACCATTGAGTCAATTCGGTTTGGGGGCCTAGGCTAGCGCTAGGACAGCTTGCTGGAGATAGCTGCAGCACAGACCGGGGGGGGTGTCAACCCTCCTAACAGCGGGACATACACGTAAGGGGCTATGAGTTGGCTGTCCTGTGTAGGCAGGCACTGCTGTAAGAAATGGCGTCCTCCATGCTTAAGAAAGCAACCATTGAGGGACATGTGAGTTATAGGGGTCAAGGATAACCCCTTGCTTAGTGAAGCAAGGAGCCCGGTCTAGGGAGGCCAGGAAGACTCGCGCAAATAAGCTAACCGCGTCATGCGGAAATTCAGTCAGTCAGTCAAAAAGTCTTTATTCGATTTGCATCATGAAAGACATACTACACATATTAGACAATTCGACTACAAAACAATTCATGTACAATACAAAAATAGACTATAAAACCTTTAAAATGGTAGATAAAATAGTAGATTAAAAATGATCACATCATGTTAAAAAATACAATAAAGTGCAAAGAGAGACGTGCCGTTTAGGCCATGGACCAAAGTAGATACTATTGTGTGGCAGCAGGGAACAAAGATTACGGCTTCAGTTTCTTAGCCCTAAGGATCCATGCCCAACTAATAAATTTAGCAACACCAATTACTATAGGAGTGGAAGTATCGGTTTTCAAAATTCTACTAGCGACCTGTGCAGAACGGGTGCTCATTAGTCTGCATGCAGGTCGAAGCCAGATACGTCTAGGAAGTTGATAAGTTGGGCAACAAAAAAGGAAGTGGTCCATGGTTTCAATCTTGTCTACACAGAATGGGCATTTATCACTACCAAGAGGACTCCAACTTTTGGTGAGTCCTCGCAGTGGTAGAGCGCCCACTATGAACTGGTGATACAACTTACGATCTAGGAACTTCAAGATAGTATCCCAGTAACTTTCATAGACAGAGTCATCCTTAAAAACTAGGAAAGAAGCAGTCATCGTGGAACCTGTAAGGGAAGCACATCTCCTATTCTTAATGTAATTCCAGTATGCATCCTTAAGCACCTTTTTTGCCGGGAAAACTTCTGTATCAGGGTTAACCCATAGATCACGCATCCCGAGATCATACAACAGGGTTTTGATGCTAGACAACCAGGGAATCCTATGCGACCCCTCCAACCCTTTGATCTCCAGAAGGGCTTTTGCATAGTTAGATAGTTCGGGGGTCGTCCACAAGCGGCGCCAGAACGCCAGGGGTCTATACCCTGCCCAGTCCTCTATAGGCTGAATTCCCAGGTCAAACAAAAGAGGGATGCGTGGAGTGGATTGAGGAACCCAATAGCTGTCCGGAGGAATTTATTCTGGGCAGTTATCAATTTGGACAAGTTATTAAAGCCCCAGATCTCAGCTCCATATAAAATTGCAGGTAAAATCTTGGAGCCGTAGATCTTCATGAGTGGGGCTATTGGTTTTGTTAAAGAGTGTTTGTGCTCTTTCAACAAAGCTCCTCCCAGTTGGGCATGCTTGAGCGCGAGAAGATCCAGCTGGTGAGACCAGCTGCACGTCTCGCTAAAAGTGACTCCAAGATAAGTAAATACTGCCATTTGGGATAAGTTGACACCACCCAAACACACCTCCGCCTTAACCCGCCGAGGGCCGCGAAAAACCATAAACTTGGTCTTCCCAACGTTTATTTCCAACTCATGCTCGCGGCAAAAGATCTCGAAGCGAGACAGGGCCAGCTGCAGTCCCTGTCTCGTCCTCGAGATCAAAAGGGTGTCTTGCGCGAATATGAGCAGGGGAATCTTCATTCCTGCCAAGGTAGGTGCATCTGTAGGGCTATTTAAGAAGTAGTTTACAACCCCATTGATAAATAATGAAAACAGGGTGGGTGCGAGAACACACCCTTGTCGTACACCTTTGGATACTTTAAATCTATCGGTCAGCTCCCCGGGTTTACCCCATCGGACACGGGCGTACGTGTTTTCATGTATGGTGACCAAAAAAGAAACCAGATCTTTTGGCATGCCCATGTCCAAGAGAACTTTCCATAGCTTGTCCCTCGGCACAAGGTCAAACGCAGACCTTAAGTCTACAAAGGCTGCATACAATTTGCCTCCCCCCAGAAAGACAACCTTCCAATACAGAAGTACTACCCTGAATACTTGGTCCAGGGTCCCAGTGTGAGAACGAAACCCTGCCTGAAGTGGAGACAGCACATCAAAGTCAGACATCCAAATTTGGATACGACCGAGTACAAGGCGGGCAATAATTTTTTGTACTGCGTCTATTAGACTAATGGGTCTGTAGTTACCCGGGGCAGAGCGATCGCCTTTCTTATATATCGGCAGTATCTCTGCCCCGAGCCACGAGTCAGGGACTACAGCACCACCCGCAAGGGCATTAGCCAGGAGGGTCAAGTATGGAATCCATACATCTTGTTCCTGAATAAATAGGTCGGGGGGGATACAGTCAGGTCCTGGGGCTTTACCACTCTTGATCGAACGTAGGACTAACTTAGTTTCATATGGGGAAAATTTTAGTGTATTTTCAACAACTAGAGGACAAGAAAACTGCCTGTCCGTTAAAGCACCAACCTTAAATTGTTCCTCAAAATACGCTACCCATTGTTGTGGTTCTACTTGATTAGAGGGGCGAATATCCGAGGGGGAGTTACCCCATTTAAGGAGATGCCAGAATTGGACCATGTTGCGATCATGACAAGCCTGATATAAATCCCTCCAACGCTCCTCATCCCAATTTTGCTTGGCCTTGTATTGGGCGTTTTTGTAAACAAGTCTACACTTTTGGATGGTAGAAAGAGAGCCTGATTTAATGGCCTCTTTCAGAGCACTTTGAGCCATTCTGCAATCCTTATTGAACCATGTACGTGGTCTCAACTCTTTACCCCTACCGGTGGCGGGTTGGCTTTTCACAAAAAAGGATTTGAGCTCCGCGAAGAGTTTGTTGTGGGAATCCCGGATGTTATCCTTAATCAAGTTTTGGGATTCCATTTTATTAAGTGTGACCAGGGTACTGTTGATTAATTCCCTGATGGCCACACGTGAAGATTCACAAGTGGCGATCTTCGGCCATCTCACCCTTCTAAGATCGTTGGTAACGATGACATCTATAGGGGAATTGCCATCTGGGTAGGTGGGGGAGGCTGCAAAAATATTAACCTTGATACACAGTGCAAGGGGATTGTGGTCACTCTCGACTCTACTTACTACCACC
This sequence comes from Triturus cristatus, assembly GCF_964204655.1. Taxonomy (NCBI): domain Eukaryota; kingdom Metazoa; phylum Chordata; class Amphibia; order Caudata; family Salamandridae; genus Triturus; species Triturus cristatus. The sequence continues at coordinate 564,878,500 of NC_140581.1, forward strand.
GTGTCGTCTATGAGTGGCCACAAATCCAAGCTGGCTAATATATAATCAATTCGGCTCCCTGACCTACCATTGTCAAATGTGAACCTCCCCATCCTGTCAGATTTAGTTCGCCCGTTTACTGCTCTCATGCCCTGATTTAAACATAAACCCTTCATAAAAAGAGCAGCTTGAGACCATTTGTTAACTGGTTCCAGCTCCAACATGGGAACACCCCAGGTTGAATCTTCTTCCTCGGTGAAGTCCCCACAATCGGCCCCCAATGGCTCAAAACAAACATTGAAATCTCCAGCCACAATCTTATACGTGAACATAGAAGCGGTCTCCAGAAAATTCTCCAGTAGTAGACAAGTGGGAGAGCACTTGCCTCCCGGGAGACCTCTTACATAGATGTTAATTATAAGAAAATCGGGGCCGCTACGAGATTTGACCCTGATAATCAAAATATCAGGACTATCAATTGGAACCTCTGACACTCTAACACCTTCACATTGACGGATCCAGGTGGTTAAGCCCCCCATGGGTCTGCCTCTATGGCTCTTAACAGCAGGTTTGTGGAAATTCAAAAACCCTGTACGAAAGTGAGGATACAGTGCCCAAGTCTCCTGAAATGTCCATATTTCGAACTCGTCAATAAAGTCAGCCCAATCAGGGATCTCGAGCCTTGACCCCAGCCCTGCAATATTCCAGGAGCCCATTTTTAATGTAGACTTCTCGACCCTGGTTTCAGCTGCTTGACCCGAGACATGATGAGAATCGAACGTTTCAACAGATGGTATCAAGATGTGACCAGGTGAGATAATCAAACAGGAACGATCTTTAGGGGGGGGGGGGTGTCTTGATCGTAAAATCATGGCTCAGATGACAATTAGGACCCACCAACCCTAGAGCAAGCACTGGGGTACGTAGGGAGCCATCCATGTGTCAATCATTATCCTCCAGTGTAGAAAGAATATCAAAGCGGTTGAAAGTCGCAAGGGGCATGTCAGACCTGACGGGAAATGTTGGAAGATTACAATTTTCCCGTAGGGGTTGTAAAAAGCCTGGCCTATAAAAGAAGCCCAAAGGGAGGATCTTAATTGTGTTAGGGGCAGGGGGGAGGTGGTGGGCAGCTTCCAGTATGTACTTGACTAGAGCAGGTGACCTGAAGCTTAACACAACACAATCCCCAGGAAAAGACTTGTGGGACTGACCGATCCAATTAATACGTCTAACCATATTGAAGTCATCAAATAGGGCCTTGCTATTACCAATTTTGGAACTCAAATAATGAAGGGATTTATTCTTAAGGTTGGACCAATGTTCGTAAGATCCTTCCAGGAGTGGTGGAACATTTGCCAAGATGATCGTGTAAGGGGTGGCTTGGGGCGGAAGGTGTAGACTAGTGGGGAGTGAAGAGAGCCCCGCTCCCACCCCTTCAGTACCAACCCTGTTAACTTGAGAGGGGCGTCTTTGCAGGTCATGACGAGTATTAATACTCCTGTCGGTAACAGCAGCATGACCTGGGGCGGTATCGTTCTCTTCCCCTATAGATGGTAGCAAAGGCGTTACCCCCACTGGTCTTGATGGTCTAGAGCTACCAGCCTCGTTGGGCACCTCCACTGACAACACCCCGTTCGATGGCAAGGGAGGCCCTGGGACTAAGCTCTTGTTACCAGAAAATCTAGCTTCCAATTGGTCCAACCTATTGGCTACAAGATCCAGTTTTTGGTGTACAGGTGCAAGGAGACAGGATAGATGATCTTTAAGGCCGGCAAGAAGTAAATCCAAAAGAGGTTGTAACTGGGCCTGGCTAGTAGGAATAATGTTTAGGTCCAAAACACTCCCTTCTACAGGGGGCCCGCTAGGCTTAAAAGGGAGCGACTCGACAATGAGTTTACTCTTTCCCTGACCTCTCGGTTGTTTATTAATAACGACTTTTGTATTACCTGTAGCTTTATGGGCCATCCTCCCTGTTGTAGTAACCCTGGAAGGACTCTGAGTGGAAACATAACCCTGAACTGGACCCAAAGATTCCTGCACAGGGGGAGTAAGTGCGGGAGGAGAGGTGTTACCATCAATAGGGCTAGAATGATCAGAGGCAGGCGAGCCAGTCTGAATCTGGGCACATGGAAGGGAAGAATTGGTGGGATCTAGGGAGAGTCTACGTTCCACCGCTTGAATCTCGAGGTTCAAAGCTGACTCTGCTCTTATTAAATAATTGTCGAGTGTTCCCCCCGGTTTGTCACCAGCCCTCCTTTTAGACATGCTACTGAGGCAAGTACGGCCACACTTATTAGCGAGCAACCCGCCTTCCATTAGTATAGCACTGAAGCTTGATATGGTGCACAACAAAACAATAGTAGCGTATCCCACTGGCAACTCACAGTTCTTGACGCCAACCACTTACAGCAGCGACGAGGAGAGCGATGGCAGAGCGAGGTCCCACCACAAATGTTAGGGAATGGGCCCTGCCCAGCCTTTTCCGGGCTTTGACGGGCAAGGACGGGCCCGCCCTTGGCCCGGGCTTCGCCCGGGCGCGGCCCGCGCAGCGGCTCTTCGTCCCAGCCTTTAACCCTCCCCGGCGCAGCCTGATGACGCTGTAGGCAAGCGCCCGGGAGAGGGAATGCTGGGGATGGTAGTTTTCGGGAGAACCGCCGTTCCCCTCACGGCACTGCAGCAGGTTGGCCAGAAGCTCCGGGTAGGAGAGCCGTTCCCCTCACGGCTAACGAGGTGTGTAGTGACTCCAAAAGTGCCCAGAAAGCCAAGAAAAGCGCGTACCGCGCAGCGGCTCTTCGTCCCAGCCTTTAACCCTCCCCGGCGCAGCCTGATGACGCTGTAGGCAAGCGCCCGGGAGAGGGAATGCTGGGGATGGTAGTTTTCGGGAGAACCGCCGTTCCCCTCACGGCTAACGAGGTATGTAGTGACTCCAAAAGTGCCCAGAAAGCCAAGGAAAGCGCGGAAATTCACTGTTCAAAGTAGACTTTATCTGGCTAGGATACCCAGGCATGCGCTGGACCGGCTGGATGAAGAAGCCACAACAGAGTCTTGGTGGGGGAGGGGGGGGCATTCCTCCTCCTAATGTACTGGTCTTACACCTGGGAGGGAATAATCTGGCATCTCTGGGGAGAAGGGCACTGCTTCAAGCATTGCCGGTCACCACGGGTAAGTTGAGCAACCGGCTGGGGATCTGTGAGATATGGAGGGCTGAGATAACGCACCGGCAGGTGTGGCGGGGCGCACAATCATGGGAAGCCAGGGAGGTCTCTTTCAGGAAGGTAACAGCGCCATGAAGGAATTCTCTGAGCTAAGGGGGTTTTCCTTCATCCGTCAAGGGTTACTGCACACTAAGGCCACAGGGTGTTTTGATGAGGATGGGGTACACCTGTCCAGAATGGGTTTGGACCTGTTTTTACTTGTTCTGGGTGAGGCCTCAGAGACAGCAAGGTGTAGGTAAGGAAGCCTATCTTGGTGGGGGGCTCTGGGGTGACGGTGGCCACACCCAGAGCTATGGCGGAGTTACAGGGCGATCCAGAGGCTGTAAGGTACAGAAGAGTACCCTCTCCACGAGCACAGTAAGGGTGCTAAAGCCAAATATCCACAGGGAGGTCCTCGCGTTGGACCCTGGAGGAGTGGCAGCGCCCCGTTAGTCCTAAGGGCGGTTGTGGACCTGCGCAACCGGGGGCTGCCTGGAAGGCTCCACCCCCCTCTGGGGAGTGAGCAAGGGAGTGGACTGGCGGTCCACCGGTAGGAGGGGTCGCCCCACCCCCAAATCTGACTGACTCCGATTGGATTGGCCATGGTGTAATTTGGCTCATCAGGCGGCAGGCGGCGAGGGGCTGTCTGCCTTGGGATCGCCCGTAAGCTAACCCACCAATCTTGGCATTGTGTAATGCTAATAAACCTGCAGCAATTTTCTCCACAAAGAAGGTGTCTTGTCTGGTTATTTCGCTGAGAGATTGCTGTATGGGGGGGATGGTGAGTGTTGCCGATATTGGCACTATGCCGGCTGCCCGGGGTCCACGAAGGAGACCCGCTAAGAGGGTGGCCGCCTTAGTGCCACAAGAGGCACAGGAGGCAGCCTCCCAGTGGTTAGGACCCTCAAGGGTCTGGCGTGCTGCATCACTTCTGGGTAGAGGGGGTGGGTGGGTTGGTTGAGGTACATATTCCTCACCCCGCCCACTGGGCGCCCTATTTGCCCTCTACCCTAACGCCGTTTCCCTCCCTACCGCATACCCGGCGTTCAGGCAGGGTGTTGGGGGGGTTATCTAATGTATTCTTTTGTGTTGCAGGCGCAGTTACAGGGCGATCCAGAGGCTGTAAGGTACAGAAGGGTACCCTCTGCACGAGCACAGTAAGGGTGCTGAAGCCAAATATCCCCAGGGAGGTCCTCGCGTTGGACACTGGAGGAGCGACGGCGGTGAGGACCTGCGCAACCGGGGGTTGCCTGGAAGGCTCCACCCCCCTCTGGGGCGTGAGCAAGGGAGTGGACTGGGGGTCCACCGATGGGAGAGGTCGCCCCTCCCCCAAATCTGACTGACACCTATTGGATTGGCCACGGTGTAATTTGGCTCATCAGGTGGCAGGCGGCGAGGGGCTGCCTGCCTTAGGATCGCCCATAAGCTAACCATGTACCAGCTCCTACTCCAGCCACAACTTAGGCCCTTGTTACAGCCCATAACACGGCCCCACCAGGAGCAGCCTGCCTAGCTGCTCAGCCCACCTCCAACTGTCATCACTCACCCACACAGGCACCCAGGCATTCCATTCATCACAGTCACACCAACATTCCGTTACCATCTCTCACTCTGGCTGAGCAGCTAGGAAGACCTAGGCTAATTACAATTAAGTAAAACTCAGGATATAACACTAACCCACCAATCTTGGCATTGTGTAATGCTAATAAACCTGCAGCAATTTTCTCCACAAAGAAGGTGTCTTGTCTGGTTATTTCGCTGAGAGATTGCTGTATGGGGGGGATGGTGAGTGTTGCCGATATTGGCACTAAGAGTCCCGTTACTTCTCTGCCGCCCGTCCTCCAATGAACGGCAGGATCGCCAAGCTTTATTTATAGGCAATGGTGATTTATTGCGTCCTGGGACGCATTTTCAAATAAAAAAGTAGGAGGAACGGAATCCTCGGAATTGAAGAAGTAGGGGCACGCCGTGCCCTGCCAATCCCGCCCACTTGGACCACTGGTTACCGCTGCCTGCCCTTGGATCGCCCGTAAGATAAGCCACCATATTGCATACTTTTGTATGGAATAAACCTGCAGCAATATTTTCCCAAACAAAAGTTGTGTTGTTTATTTATGTCATCATACATGCTAAGACAGTGGGTGGGGAGTGTTGCCTATAATGGCACTATGAGATGTGCACGTTTTACAGAGTCTGGCTTGAGCGGTGAAGGGGAGAATTACTGTTAAAGCAGGAGAGAACTGGAAAATAAATACAGCTGTATTTCCTGCTGCCTGAGGTAATCTTACATGAGACTACAGCCAACTTCAGCTGAGGAGAAACGGAGCTCCGATGCACTATACAATCTTTTGGATCAAACCCCACAAAAAGGGGTCCAACGTGGGAAGCCTTGTATGGAGAACAGGTATTGGATTAACATGTCACGTACTTTCGCGGGCACTAGACCCGTGCCTATTAAACAGAAAATACAATTTCAAGTCTGCGTAACCTAACAGAAAATAATGGGTGCTGCATGTATTAAATAAAAATGCGAAACGTTACGTTAAACCTACTCCCGCACTATGCATGAAAACACTATGCAAAGAAAATCCAGGGAACGCGACAGTGAGCACATGTATACATTTCTGAACAGGCCCGAGGGTATTACAGAGCTATTTGTCAGTGCCATGATATGTTGCATCGTTTTTAGGCACGAGGAGAAGGGATTTAGCTACAATCGCATACATTTGATCCAAGAAGGCTGAATTGGAGGCTGATTAGCCAGTTGCAAAATTTGCCGCAAAGACCAAGTAGTTATCTTTTATTCCCTTTAATTCTCTTTACACATATAATAATTTTACATGGTCTGCACCCCACGAGAAACAGCGTGGAACTATAAACACGTGAAAGGAACAACTCTGGTTATTTTTAGGCTTACCTGAATAATGTCGGTTTATAAAGCACGCTACTCAGGTGTGTTTATGTTCATGGACTGCAAAGCACCGCAGTAATCGTTTCCCAGACAACTGACGCCTACGTTAATTACTAACCAGATCTGTAAAAACGGTATACATAAAAAAAAAACACATTCTAAAGTGCGTGTCCATGACCTAGTCCCCGTAAATTGTTATTCGTCTTAAAACATGCCATTTACTCTATAGTACACACAATAATAAAGTAAATGAGTAGTAACATGATCCCGTGGAAAATGGAGCAATGAGACGCCCATGTTACTATAATAAGAAATAAATATTCCACAGTGACGGCATATTAACTTTGTTTTAGCCACACAATTTGCTACAAAAAAGAAAATTACCTGGAGACTATGAGCACAATACTGATACGAGACAAAATCACCCCTCCCAAGATGGCCGCCATTTTACACCGACTTCCTTAGAAACACTACGCGCCACCAAGTTTTGGGTGACGCATTCGTGAGATCAGATTGCTTTGCCTGTTCAGCAAAGCTGATTAAATGGACACAATAAGAATCCTCGAAGTACCTAACATTAATCTACATTGGTTTGAGCAAACTGCATTAAAAATAGTAATGCCCACTCGTCCTGCTAATTGCACGGTCCCATGGCAACAAAGTGTATACGCTTGGGACAACTTATAACCTACCTTAAGAAGCACCAAGAATGTACCAGGAACAGCAGGCGCTGTGTGATGTTACCAAGGCAACTGATGGGTTCAGAGGCAAACACGCATCAGCCCAACCAGTTTCCGTAACCGCTGCCCCTCAGCTACCTACGGGGCTCCTCCTTCATGCCTCAGTATAGGTTACACGTACTTCATCTTAGTCCCCGCCCTTCACTGACACGAGTTTCTTAACCCTGTCGGCCTCAGATTGTAATGAATCATAGCAGCAGTGTCCTTATCAAATCTGAATACTTCATATTGTTTTAAACGTGACTTTTTATTGTATTCGAAGATCACATTTTTACATTTTTTGTATTTAATATTATTCTTTTTGTGAAGACTAGTGCAGGAAAACGACTGAAATGTGATTGATACACCTTGAACGCTAACAGAATACTAAGCAAATATTGTTGTTCTCATCTCGTAGTCTTCATTTACAATGCAGGGAATCTATTGAATACAAACCTATAATTTATAATTTGAATCCTACTAGAATGCGATGAATACTAAAAGATCACTAAAGAAATAGTCATGTTCAGGCTGAAGTGTTCATATGTAGTATGCAAATATCAGTTAAATACAAACCATCCGAAGAAAATGTGTAAATTATTGCAATTCTAAGGGATACATGTGCTACCTGAACCAGACGTGTGACCCACACCACCTCCAAGAGTAAGTTGTTCACCCTGAAACGGCAAAGCGCAAAGATGTTGTACTTGGCAATTTAGTGAACTCACAGCCGTATTTTCTTCAAGGGTTTCTAAGGACATTAGTAGTAGTTTTCAAAAGGATTGTTTAACTGCGATGGAATAACGCAGTACCCTGAGAACTGGCATGTCACCATCCAAACTCTATAGACACATTGATTACCACACTGCACTGTGGCAACAATTAGGCAACTATGCAAACCATAAATAATAACCCCTCCAGCCAGCCCGCCATGAGACCAAATGGCTATAATGGCCTCTATCAGGTACTTTAGAAAGAATGTATAACTCATGCAACAATAACCCCCATCAGATATTCTAGCAAAGTTTTTTGCCACCGAGAACTATATAACAAAGATGACCCGATCAGGCAATTATTATTATTATTATTAAAAAATTTTATAGAGCGCGTAGTCACCCGGAGGTATCCCAGCGCTAAGAACCCTACCTCTACAGGTCAGAGGGCCGGGAAAGGAGGGGGGTAAGGGAGGGGAGGGGGGGGAGTAGGAGATCGGGGTTCCGGAAGAGCAAGTTGCTTTTAAGGAAAAAGGTGGGTTTTCGCTGGGGGTCACTGTTATAGGCATAATGACTCCTGTTAGGCACTGTTGTAATACTGCTACTCTCCCCTTCAGACATCACATCCATATTGATTTCTACTCATAAGGCTCAATAGTATCATTGGCCACCATAAAAATAATAATACCAGTGTAATAATATTAACCACCTTTCACTACTATTGCAATAATGATTTCATACAGGATTTACAGGAACAATGAGCATTCAATGGACTCTAAATTAAAAATAGCCTCAATGAGACATAGATAATTAGTGATGTAGAGGTAATTTCACGGTAATTTTTCAATGCAAAACATCATTACCCCTTGTTTACCCCTTAAAGGAGATGGACTTTTGCCACTGTGTTGTCATAATCAGGAGACTTTGCATAAACATGAAAAATCAAATGGGAATAATATTTAAGGTAATATTGAGAGTTGAGAGTAGTTTTAAAGGGTTTCATTTTCTAATCAAAAGTTAAGGTTCTCTGACTGTTTATTCATTAGTCAAATATCAATCAGGTTATGGAATTGAAAAATAGAATTAATACAGAACATATTGTAGACTGCATACAAGGCACTCCATAAAAGAAGAAAACCCTATTTATATGTCAGTCAGAAACTCTTAAAGAGTTTTAAGAAAATATATTTCTAGAGTGAGTTTTGCAAGGCTAATCAATAATTAATAATTGGCAAAAATCTATCATAAAGAGAAATAAATGCATAAGACAAATACATCTTTTCAAAGCCAGTTAGTCAAAGCATAAAACTTAGAATGTTAGTTTCTAACCCTTTCCTGTTCTATCAGCTGATTCACTCTGTTCATCTCTGCCTTTCTGAGTCCCCGCAGACGCTGCTCCTCCTTTCTCTCTGGCTTTGCAGAACTTTAAAAAAAATCTGTGTTCTGCCTCACATCTTGCTAAAAATAAATTATGAGCAAGGCTACACCTCTCAGCTAGCAACCAATATTTCTATCAAAAATACACGTGACTTGGTCTTCGTAGCTTGTCCAATAGGAGCTTCAGAACACATCGACACCCCATGGGCTGACTGGACACGTCATCAATCAGGCGAGTTCTTGTAACACACTTGAGTCTTGTGCTAAATGACTAACATCCTGAAAACAATTGACATTTTCTGCAACAAAAAGTATTAATTATGCGGAAACAGAAAATACATATTATAAGAAAAATGTGTGCTTTACAGTTTTTTCACTCCACGTTATGAAGTGAATAAAGCATTGTCTAAACAAACTGCATGGAGATAAAAGTATGCAACAAGCGAAGGTCTTTTCATGAAGAGACGGAAACAGGGGGGGTAAATTATGAGAAAGGTACTTTCATTAAAGCAGGGTGGAAAGAGCACACATTCCATTTCTTATCTTCAAGGCCAAAGGCCGCAGTGAGCTGAGCCTGCCAAAGAAAATTCAGCCTTTCTACACTGCAAAATGTGTGTTAATTCAACACAAATATATTCTACTTTGAACACATTTTGTAAATTAAATGTACATTCTATAGTGAGGTTACATTTCTAATCTAAACACAATTAAACAACCATGATTAATTAATTGAGCATGGTTTTACATGATTCATTAGACTGAAAGCATATGACCAGGCTTCATTCATGTTTCCACTTGCACCAAAACTTGGCGTGCCATTTTTTAAAAAGCAGTTTGTGTCTGAAACTTAAAACAGAGCAATGCCTACATCTAGGTGAAATCTGGGCACCATCAATAGCACCCAAAAAGAACCAAATATAAAAATATTGACATGACCTTAGACCCACCATATAATCCTAGCCAAGACATTACTCAGAAAAGGCACCTCCCAGGATTGCCCTTGCAGCTGAGGTTGCATATAATCTAGTGTAAATTGGTGTAAACATTAGTTTTCATCTTGGGATTCCCACCTGTCCAAATAATGTTATCATGGGCACAAGATGTTTCCCGATAGCTCTCCAGGCACCTATTTTCACAAGTTAAATCATCTAAAAACAGGTGATAGAAAAATATAGTGTAAAAATTATGCATATATATTAAAAAAATTACACAGTAAAAGGAATGTTATAACTTGTAATGTTGCTTTCCATCCTTTCCCTTAGCTATCTGTTCCCTGCTGCTCAGCCAGCATGAATGTGATGTGTGTGGACTGTTAGAATGCCTGATGAGGTAGTGGAATGCTGTAGTGCCGGGTGGAGTGGAGAGAGAGACAGCTGGAGTGTGTGGGCTGAGCAGCAAGGACGCTGCTCCTGGAGGGGCTGAACTGCTGAGCTCATTGTCCTACTTACCATCTTGTAACTAAGCTTAATATATCTCTTACATATAACCTACTTCATGGCTACATATGGACTTTTTTTTGGGATTGTAACAGAATGCTTCACCTCCAAGAAAAGCTATTTTAACATGCTTCTTTAAACTAAGAGACTCCATGCTCAGCATCATCATAACCAGTTAGAGGTACTTGATTCAGCCATACAGGGCGCTGCTCAAAAATGTTTAGGAAAGTTTTCAAACCCTGTTGTATTGATTGCCTTCTGGTTTAAGTCTCATAAATACAATTGGTTCTGACATTGGCCAACCATGGATGTTTATTTTCCCCTGTGTAAAAATATCCAGGTACATATTGTCACACCTTCCTCTCCATGGCACTTGAACACACACAGGCACACACGAAGAAATGAGAAAGTAGTTATTCATTTAACAAAATTGTATTAGAGACCATCATAACAAGCATTGGCATAGCCAATAGGTCTCGCTTTTGGGACCTTATAAGTATTTAGTTATGCAGCACAATATCCTTGGTGCAATAACATCAACTGTTGCATGGCTAAAAACTAATAAGGTCCCAAAGGCGAGTCCTATTGGCTATGCCGATGCTTGTTCAGTAGGCACCTGGCCCAACATACAGAACTACGCTGAGTGTGCAATTAAAAAACCTTCAACTCTCCAGGCTGTTTACACCACACTACAGCTTATGTGAAAGCACAGACTTGCCATAACTAAACAATACAGCATTTGGAAACCTAAGAGAATAGCTGGATCGGTAAATTACACCCCAAAGCTGCTGTGGAGGAAACGATCTCTTGAAACAATCGCGAACAAGCATGCTATCTCCAGAATTCCAACTATTTGGAGAACATCCACAAATCTAGAGATGCATCTTGTTGGCTAGACATCTTGATCCCCACTGAGGGGTGTACAACTCCTGCACGAAACTTGTTCTTAAAATGGTTTCCACTGCAAAATATAATAGTAAAAAAATAAGTCGGTGCCACAAACTGAAATCCGGCATGACTAATCAAGACATGTTAAAACTATTCTATCAATGTTTATTGCTTCTTCATAGTTTTTTTTTCGGTTACATTTCTTTGAAGCAGTGCAATGTGCTAACTAAGGACTGGGTTTACAGAATATTTACCCAAGTGTGTTGCAGGCTATTTTAAAGTGTGGCATACGTAAGACTGTTTCATATTCTATGCAAGGCCCTGAAATGTAAAGCACCAGACTCCGCTGCAGATGCGCCTTGTGATATTGGCCAACTACATTCTTAAGAAATCAATGATTCTCTTTTCTATGTGATAAAAACAAACATTATATCTGATTCACGTAGAGCTGTGAAAATCTTCACTTGGGTGTATGATAGGGCTAAGAGCACGAGGAATTAACACCCATAACAAAAAAGTTATGTTTCCAGGATGCATGTTCATAAGAATTAAACGTGCTTACTTGTTTTATATAGCACTTACACTTGCAGCCCCTGCCTATTTCAAAAAGTACATATTTTTGGCAGCTAAAGGAACCAAGACACAGGGGAACTAACGTGAAAGCGACACGGCCGTGAAAGTGAAAGCTATGTGTGCGTGTATGAGCGCTGCAAGTTGCAAAAAAAAAACAAGCATTAACAGCCCGGGAGTTGTGCGCGCGCGCGCTAAAATAATTTTTTTTAAAAAACAAGCATTGGCCACGAAAGTCATCGCGATCAGGATCGCTGTGAAAGCGAAAGTGATCGCGATGACGCAGAAAGGCATTCATGAGTGCTGCTGGCTGGCCTAGCGCATGGCGGCTGCGCGTGTGCACGCTTACGTGCATGCAAGCGCTAGGCCAGCCAGCAGCACTTAAAAAACTCACATACAAAATGTCTCTCCGAGCCAGCGCATACACTGGGCTCAGCGAGACCTAAAAATGAAAAAATGAGGACACCTTCAACCTGAAAAACTATCAGCCAATTTCTCTTCTCCCCTATTTGGCAAAATTGCTTGAGGTGCATCTAGCTTGCCATCTCTGCTACTTTACAGATGCCTCAGATTTCCTTGATACCTGCCAAGCGGGCTTTTGCCCAGCTCACTCAACAGAGGCAGTGATCCTCTCGGTAATAGATGACATGCAAGAGGAAGTACATAAAGGCAACACTGAAGCATAGTCCTCTTCGACCGGTCAGCGACCTTTGACATGGTTGACCATGACCTCTTGGCTGACCGTGTTAGGGCCACGGGACTCCAGGACTTAGCAATCAACTGGATCTTCTTTTTTCTCAAGGACAGATCTGTCAGTTCGACTTTTCCCATTCAACTCACCTGAAGTCCAATTGAATTGTCAGGTATCACAAGGCGCTTCTCTCTACCCTCATCTTTTTAATTTATATATCCGCCCGATTCATTCTCTCAAAAACATAAAAGTTAAAATGTTTAATTATGCTGATGACATGCAACTCCGATCACCAAGATCACCTAGAAGCCACAAACACAGCTAATATCACTGCTACGGGACTCAATTCAGGAACAGATTTGATATATGGGCACAAAGAGATTATTACAGCAGGAGACGGGGGTCTTGAAACCGACCTCAAATACAATCAAGCAGAAACATCAGATGATTCTTTTAATGACTCAATACCACCCAATTGCTGGACTGGATCATTGAGTCAATCCACCTGATTTTATTTTAATTGGTCCATGTTTACAACATAATAATCCACAAAATAACTCAGGTTTAAGACTGGGACCCAAAGCAGGCCAAAGCACTCAATCCACTAATGGGGAAAGGCATGAATTGAAACTCTCAGGTGATGAAGACACACCTCTGACGTTCTAGTGCTGACTGCGATGGGAGAAATTAGCAACACACTGTCACAAATGTCAGATGTTTTAACAAATCATTACTGCTTACAGAGAAGGTCGGATTACTTAAACAGATTGTAGCGGAATTGGCGTTGATGAAAGAAAACTCGAAAGTGTTGTTGATCAAGCAGAACTTGAGCCAAATATTAACTACCTCAAAAAATCTTGAGCGGCTGGGTGATATTGTTGATTCACTACAACTTCTTCCAATAAGGGTCAAAAACCTCATGAGACCACGAAAAGATCTATATATCATCTCCAACTACCAGGATAACCAATAAGACAAACAGCAAGACAAAAATCTTGAGCCACAATACCCCTAGGATGGGAAACTCAAGCTTGACGAGCTCAACAGGACCTGCGACGAATGCATAAACCCTTCACATAGACAACTTCACTGAATCACAGATTCATGAAGAATTACAAGAAGCTCAAGATGGCTTTGCCCCTTATTTAAGCAAGACACGGCTTTAAAAGCTTCAAAAGCTTAAGAAGAACACAGGCACCAATCATATAAACCAAGGAGCCTTATTCCCAGAACTAAGAAAACATTTTCCCATATTTCACAAACCAATAATGAAAACTATCGCTTGTAATACTAGCGACAAACACTGTTTTACAATTTTAGAAGAATCAGGGAAAACAGATATGTTATGTTATGTTATGTTAAAATGCGTTTATATAGCGCTCGGCTACTCTAAAAGAGCGTCCCGGCGCTTTCCACATACAGCTACAGTGTATAACAACATAACAATAAGAGCAGAGGCGCAAAAAAAAAGAAGAAGAGAGTCCGCTAAACAGAGAGATTAAAAAGCCAAGTCTTCAAATTCTTCCTGAATTGAAGCAGGTTGGAGGTACTGCGCAGTGCCAGTGGGAGCGAGTTCCACAGCTGGGAGGCCTTGTAGCTGAAAGAGCGCCCCCCGATCCGTGCCTTCCTCACGCGTGGAACCACAACCGTGAAGAGGGATTCCGAGCGCAGTGAGCGGGCAGGACGATAAAAGGCCAATCTCTTCTGGAGATAGCCAGCACCTGAGCCGAACAAAGCTTTATGTACCAGTGTCAGGGATTTGAACATAATCCGCTTTCGGATCGGGAGCCAGTGCAGCGTCTGCAGAAGACCAGAAGCCCGTGCGCGTCTATGTAAGCCAAAAATTGCGCGCGCCGCAGAGTTCTGTGTCACCTGCAGACGCTGGACCAAATAGTCAGGAAGACCCAAAAAGAGGGCATTAGCATAATCTAGTCTGGATCCGATAAGCGCCTGCACCGTGATCCGTCTATGCTCCGCAGAAAGTAGTGGAAGAAACCTGCCGAGCATTTTCAGAACCCCGAAACAGGCGCCAGCCAGGCCAAGAACATGAGATCTAAGAGAAAGCTGGTTGTCAAGCTTAACGCCGAGATTCTTGGCCACCAAGGAAGACTGCGCCGGGGGACACATGGCGGCCGGCCACCACTGCCGCCACTCGGGATCGATGACACAGCCGAAGAATAGCACCTCCGACTTGCTGGAGTTGGCCTTTAGGCTGTTCCGTTGGAACCAGCCAAAGACCATATCCAGACAGTCCCGTATTCTCTTCCCATCAAATGGCTGATCTTTAGCACATGTGAAAAGGAGTTGCGTGTCGTCAGCGTAGGACACGATCTGGGCTCCGTAAGCCTCCACCGCAGCCGCCAGGGGGGACATAAAGATGTTAAACAATGTCGGGCTCAATACAGACCCCTGGGGAACCCCCACTCCCAATGACGGCATCTCGGCGGAGCTCTGGGACACCCAGACCGTCTGGCGGCGGCCCTCTAGAAAAGATGAAAACCATCTGAACACCGTCCCCCTAAGGCCGATGTCATGAAGCCTGGCAAGGAGCGCCACATGGGGGACGGTGTCAAAGGCCGCCGACAGGTCCAACATGACTAGCATGGCCTTGCCACCCACATCCAAGGTCTCCCTGATGATCTCAGAGACCTCCACCAATGCCGTTTCCGTGCTAAAATTAGGACGGAACCCGGATTGGGATGGATGGAGCAGTTTATTAGATTCCAAGAAGCTCGACAATACACCATGCACATGCTTCTCGGTGATCTTAGCCAAGGCCGGGAGCAGTGAAATTGGCCTGTAATTGGCCAGAACCTCGGCATCAAGGCCAGGCTTTTTCAGAAGGGGGATCACCATCGCCCTTTTCCAGGTGCGAGGGACACTCCCCTCCCTCAAGGAGGCATTGAGGATCGGGTTGACCAAGGGATTCACCACTGCCGCCATCCCGGCCAAAAATTTGGCAGGGCAGGGGTCCAGTGGGGAGCCAGATTTAAGACTGGCCAGCAGGGCCCGGGACATATCGCTGGAAACAGGAGGAAAATCAGCCAGAACTGCCGTAGGCAGGGACGATGTTCCGAGTCCGGCCCCACGGCCACAGCAACCCTCCGCCACGCTCTCCGAGAAGGAGGCCTGAATTGCCTTGATCTTGTCGGTGAAAAAAGTGGCAAGATCACATGCCCACGCGTCCGATGGAACAGGCTGGGATGAGTAGGAGGAGGGGGCCGTGAACTCCTTCACAATCGTGAAGATCTCCTTACAGGAGTTCGCCGCCACCTCAATCCTCCTAGCAAGATAATCCCGTTTGGCACCCAAAATGTCGCGATGGTAGGCCTTCACCGCCGATCTATAGGTAAGTTTGGCCTCCCCGTCATAGTGAAGGCGCCAGGCCCGCTCGGCAACCTTGCATTGACTGCGAGTCAGACGCAACGCCTCCGTAAACCACGGCGCCGACTGCCGTATCACCGAGGACCGGGGGGTTCCCCTTGGTGCAAGATCGTCTAATCTCTCAGTAAGCCATAGCTGCAGGGCCTCTGTGTCTGTTTCCGGATCCCCCGAGAGGGGGCAGGGATGTTCCGTGAGCGCCTGCTCCAACATATCAGGCGTCACTCTGTGCAGCGCTCTCGAGGCCGCTCTGGGCACCGTGGGGGCGCAGACGTCAGACCGCCCATTTTCCAACACGGAAAACCCAATCAAGCTGTGATCCGACCAGAGCACCGGCCGTATTTCGATGTCAACAATAGGGACGGAGGAGAACACTTGATCGAGGGTATGCCCTCTCTCATGTGTAGGCCCTGACACAAACGGTGCCAAGCCAAGCGGAGATGTAATATCCAGCAGTTTAACCCCATTCGGATCATCCGTGACATCGAGATGAAAGTTAAAATCGCCTGCCAGCAAACAGTGCTGTGCAGACAGCGCCAGCTCCGAGATGGCTCTCTGGAGGTCCTCCCAGAAAGAGCCCACCGGGCCAGGAGGCCTATAAACCAACAGACCCTTGAGTGCTTGAACTGGAGACAGTCTAAGCGTGAAGCCAAGGGATTCAGAGCCCTCAATGGAATTAACAGGAAGAACAGAGCAAGAGATGTTCTTCCTCACCACCACAGCAACTCCGCCCCCCCCTACCCTTTGCCCTGTCTTGGCGAAAAATGTTATAGGTTGGAGGGATCGCAGAAAAGATGTCCGGATTGGACGCCTCTCCCAGCCAAGTTTCGGTCAGGAGCAGGCAGAGGGGATTATCCCTGACTAGAAGATCGTAGATAAACTGCGCATGTCTACCTACCGATCTTGTGTTCAACAACAGGCAGAGATGTTTCGTATGTACTTTAGAAGCCCTAGGGGCACAGCAGAGTGACCTAGTGGGCAACCAGCCACACGCTGGGCAGCGGCGTTTGCCCTTGTGTCGACCGGGGAAAACAGAACGACGCAGGCTAGATGTAGTGCGCAATGCTCGAAGCGTGGCTGAGGTATAATGTAACATACTACCCGCTTCCGATCAGAGTCCTCAGCCGCCCCGCCGCCTCCGAGACGCTGACGAGCGCAGACGGGCAGGACTCTGGCACGACTCAGGATAAGCGAGGGCTACCACCTGCGCGTACCGCTGTGCGGGGGAGGCGACTTTAAGTAGGCTCTCCCGTCACCCAATGCGCGCGAGTCCGATCCAAGATGGCGTCCGCCGCTGAGAGTGATGCCCCAAGCCAAAATGGCAGCCAAGATCGATCCCCGGATCCCGGACCCACCAAAGTGGTGGTGCGTTGAGGCGCAGAGTGCGCTTTTTTTAAATGCAGTGAGGGGCCAGAGGGCACGCGCTACAAACAAGCAGCCGCACGAGGCAATGCAATTAAAAGCAGGGGTAAGTGCAGCAACAAAATACAAAGCCAAATACAAAAACGGGACAGTTGTTAAAAACACAGCGCTAGTGCAGCGCGAGCTATGCAAAGTGGTCGGTGGTCAGGGACACCGCCACGCAAGGAGCCGCCTTAAGTAGGCTCTCCTGTCACCCAATGCGCGCGAGTCCGATCCAAGATGGCGTCCGCCGCTGAGAGTGATGCCCCAAGCCAAAATGGCAGCCAAGATCGATCCCCGGATCCCGGACCCAACAAAGTGGTGGTGCTTTGAGGCGCAGAGTGCGCTTTTTTTAAATGCAGTGAGGGGCCAGAGGGCACGCGCTACAAACAAGCAGCCGCACGAGGCAATGCAATTAAAAGCAGGGGTAAGTGCAGCAACAAAATACAAAGCCAAATACAAAAATGGGACAGTTGTTAAAAACACAGCGCTAGTGCAGCGCGAGCTATGCAAAGTGGTCGGTGGTCAGGGACACCGCCACGCAAGGAGCCGCCTTAAGTAGGCTCTCCCGTCACCCAATGCGTGCGAGTCCGATCCAAGATGGCGTCCGCCGCTGAGAGTGATGCCCCAAGCCAAAATGGCAGCCAAGATCGATCCCCGGATCCCGGACCCAACAAAGTGGTGGTGCTTTGAGGCGCAGAGTGCGCTTTTTTTAAATGCAGTGAGGGGCCAGAGGGCACGCGCTACAAACAAGCAGCCGCACGAGGCAATGCAATTAAAAGCAGGGGTAAGTGCAGCAACAAAATACAAAGCCAAATACAAAAACGGGACAGTTGTTAAAAACACAGCGCTAGTGCAGCGCGAGCTATGCAAAGTGGTCGGTGGTCAGGGACACCGCCACGCAAGGAGCCGCCTTAAGTAGGCTCTCCTGTCACCCAATGCGCGCGAGACCGATCCAAGATGGCGTCCGCCGCTGAGAGTGATGCCCCAAGCCAAAATGGCAGCCAAGATCGATCCCCGGATCCCGGACCCACCAAAGTGGTGGTGCTTTGAGGCGCAGAGTGCGCTTTTTTTAAATGCAGTGAGGGGCCAGAGGGCACGCGCTACAAACAAGCAGCCGCACGAGGCAATGCAATTAAAAGCAGGGGTAAGTGCAGCAACAAAATACAAAGCCAAATACAAAAACGGGACAGTTGTTAAAAACACAGCGCTAGTGCAGCGCGAGCTATGCAAAGTGGTCGGTGGTCAGGGACACCGCCACGCAAGGAGCCGCCTTAAGTAGGCTCTCCCGTCACCCAATGCGCGCGAGTCCGATCCAAGATGGCGTCCGCCGCTGAGAGTGATGCCCCAAGCCAAAATGGCAGCCAAGATCGATCCCCGGATCCCGGACCCACCAAAGTGGTGGTGCTTTGAGGCGCAGAGTGCGCTTTTTTTAAATGCAGTGAGGGGCCAGAGGGCACGCGCTACAAACAAGCAGCCGCACGAGGCAATGCAATTAAAAGCAGGGGTAAGTGCAGCAACAAAATACAAAGCCAAATACAAAAACGGGACAGTTGTTAAAAACACAGCTCTAGTGCAGCGCGAGCTATGCAAAGTGGTCGGTGGTCAGGGACACCGCCACGCAAGGAGCCGCCTTAAGTAGGCTCTCCCGTCACTCAATGCGCGCGAGTCCGATCCAAGATGGCGTCCGCCGCTGAGAGTGATGCCCCAAGCCAAAATGGCAGCCAAGATCGATCCCCGGATCCCGGACCCACCAAAGTGGTGGTGCTTTGAGGCGCAGAGTGCGCTTTTTTTAAATGCAGTGAGGGGCCAGAGGGCACGCGCTACAAACAAGCAGCCGCACGAGGCAATGCAATTAAAAGCAGGGGTAAGTGCAGCAACAAAATACAAAGCCAAATACAAAAACGGGACAGTTGTTAAAAACACAGCGCTAGTGCAGCGCGAGCTATGCAAAGTGGTCGGTGGTCAATCTGAAACAGATCAACATTCTAACGACGAGCCAGTCAAAAACACTACAGCTGTAGGGAGGCAGCTGACTCCTATGCAAGATATGACAAAAATGACATCCAGTGCGGACCAAAAGTCCTAAACTATTATTCCTGACCCGGCTAGTACAACTGCACTATCCACCATCAGTGCGACAACAGTATTACGGCAACCAATGCACAGCGAAGTGTTGCAGTCCAGGATACATATTGCATGCCCTGCTAATAATCACAAACATTTTCAATCTAAGGGCAATCTGTCTCCACCATCAAGCAAGGACTCTGAGTTGCTCATACAGATCATGGCAGGCATAACCGGGATAGTAAAAATGATAGCGGATAAGCCCTTTCATTTACCTGCCTTGTAGTGGCGGCTGGTGAAATTTTAAAGTGGAGTGGCGTAAGAACAATAAATTAAATTTGATGAGTAACCATAGCAAACAAGCTGGGCTTTTTTACTAGGGTTTGGGAGGTTCTCTTCAATGGAATATTTTATACCTTTGTGCGCAATAGTGCATTTTCCAGCACAATGTTTAAAAATATCCATCTAGTAGCTGTATTAGATTGTGTTAAAGCAAGAAACCTGTAATCAATCCCATCCTCCCCAGACCAAATTGTGTGATCCTAGGCAATTGCCTTATTTCACTATGCTTCTTTGTCCTTTATCATCACACTGTGTGATCCTAAGCAATTAACTTCACCCAAAAAGAGGCATAGTGAAATAAAGAAAATTGCCCAGGATGACACTGTTTGGTTAAGAGGGAACACAGGACTGCTAGAGCGTCTTAAAATACTTTAGGATGGGTTCTATGCTGAAACAATAGACTACAGTATTTCTCCATCCAGCATCGCAACCTAGGCCACATTTAAGATACACATGATAAATAACTTGTCTCTCTGTGTTTACTGACATCGTCATCAGGTTGGTGGAGTGAGGTGCAAAAACGTTTCACGTTTAGAGTCTACCGTTACTAATAATAAATGCCTCTCGAAGTATACAATATAATGCACTAAACTGAAACGCTTGGAACGTTAAAGAAATGCACTAGTTCTTTATGATGCCTGTTGGACTTGGCCCTTTTTGGCTAAAGTTCCTTAAACTTTTTGCCTTCCTCCAAGACCTTTTTCTGACATTGTGTTGCCGACCTAGATGCTTTGGGCACTTTGCCACTGCTGATCAGTGTCAAAGTGCAAGCGCTCCCTGTATAACATGTCATGGTAATTGGTTGTCCATAATTGGTATGTTTGTCTTACTAGTAAAGTCCCTAGTAAAGTGCACTATGTGAGCCAGGGCTGGTAATGCAAATGCTAAAAGTGGGCCTGCAGCACTAATTGTGCCACCCATATAAGTAGCCCTAAAGAGAGATCTCAGGCCTGCCACTGCAGTGCCTGCGCGCAGTTTGTCAACTGCCTTGTTGTCCTGACAAGCACCCATTTACCAGGCCTTGCCCTTCCCTTTTTATGCACATCAGACACCACTATAGTAGGCCTAAGGTACCCCCCTGTGCAGGGTGCAGTGTATGTGAAAGGTAGGACATGTACTGAGGTGTGTACCAAGTCCGGACAGTGAAAAACTGCCAAATTTGTTTTTCACTGTTGCAAGGCCATCTTGCCCATAGGGGAATGCTGTGTCACATGTTTCCAGCATATCTTCCCATTGGCATATGATGGAGAGATGAAGTTCAGTGTACCTGAATTCAGAATTTAATAATACATCTTTCTATGAAGATGGTTTTTACATTTTGTGCTTAGAAACCACACTTTTAGATGTGGCTGGCTTCTTGTCCTAACCATCCTGAGTGCCTCTGCCTGGTTGTGTATTGACTGTCTGGGTTTGGATGTGACAGGTTCTGGGGAGATGCCATGACACCAGGGAGGAGTAGGTGACACAGCACAGGCTATGCTGCTGCCACAAAAGAATGGCTCCACCTCCTGGGGCGCGTCTGAGGCCCAGAACCTGACTATCAAAGAAAGAAGGTATGCACTGGCAGGAAGACACCCAGGTCTGGTTTGGACCGGGGTCAGAGCCCCCTGAACACAAAGACTTCAAAGGCATTTAGAGGTAAATGTAAGAGCTGAAACCCCTGAACTCAAGACTGAAATCCCAACTGAAAAAGGATTGAAACTACTTCATGATCAAGAGGAACCTCTGCCAAAGGAGAACAGCTGAAGAGACTGAAGAGAAGGACTGCCCTTACTGTGTGTTCTGGGGCTGGCCTGCAGTTTGCTCCTTTGACTAAGGAGAGAACAAGAGACTTTGCTGTGTGCTCTGCCCCCCTGCTTGAAAGGACTTTGCTGTGTGCTGTGTCCTGAAGTAACTTGTCTCCAAGGGCCTGAGGAGAGCTGTTCCACTGTTGTGGAAACTCAGGAACATAAAAGTTTCCAACCGTGTCTCAGCGACGCTTGGTGTGTGTGCTTTTGCACGCCCGAGACTGCCGTGTGGTCCGTGGTGCTGTTTACGAGGTGCCCCGTGACCGCATTGCCCCCGCAGCATGAAACATCGTTAATGCTGCTGCATTGCTGTTTGTGGCCCGAGCCGTCATCGTAACTGAGGCTGTGAGTGAGGATCGCCACCGCCGGCCCGAGCTGCAACGTGCTAAAGGATTCCTGGAAGCTAAACTAAAGAAGCTGCAAGGTGAAAGGGATTGTGATCGTTGTTCGCCAAGAGGAATCTGCCCAAGATTGTCAACAAAGAAGAAGGCAGCGCCGTAACCCGTCCGGCTACAGCATCTCCAGCAACGGAGCTGCAACGTCATCGGGGCCACCCAGCAGGACGTCCGACGAGCAGAGAGAGAGAGAGAGAGGCAGCGCACCCCCCAGGTAAGGCTTGGACTCCGGTCAAGAGCCGCAAGCGTGTGTGGCCTGGGGAGGCGTGCAGGAGGAGTACAGGAGTGCTCCGATCTCTCTCCCGCTGCACCGTGTTAGACGCGCTGAGTCCCCGAGCGGCCCATACCTGCCCAGCAGGACCGGGGCCGCCTCTTTAAGCTCATGACCATTGTCTCTGTTGTTGAGGCCTAGTGGTGCCCGAGTTGATCGCGCAGATTGACGAACTGCATATTTCCTGCATTACAAACTGCCTGATTCTTGCATTACGAACCGTATTATTCTTGCATTGCGAACTGCATTACTCCCGCGTTACGAACTGCATTAGTACTTGCATTAAGGACCGTCTTATTACTACATCACTGTTGGAAAGTGGGTTATTGGTAGGGGCAAATGAAGGTCTGCCACTGGCAATAAGGCCACTAACACTTGATAGGACTCAGCATAGGTCTTACAAAATTATTCCCTAGGTAACGTGGCTACGAGCAGACAGGCTTAACTTCAAAGACAGGTATGTAAAGCATTTAAAAATACAATTTCAGTAAATATTTAAGACACAACACATAATAAAAATCCAACACCAATTTATAAAAATAGGAAATATTTTTATCTTTAAAATGACAGAAAAACGACAAAAATCCAATGTAGGGAACCGGAGATATGAATTGTCAAAGATTTAATAAAATATAGCACTTACAAGATTATAGCACCATATTGTGAAACCTGCTCGCGATAGACCGGGGCAAAGTCAAAGTTTCAGGCCGGGCACGATGGAGCCCTGAGCGGCTACAGCTCCCGGCAGGTCCCGGTCTCAGTTTCTACTTTCACACTTAGAAACATTTCTGGAGCTTTTCTTCCAGAGGGTCCTCAAAGCTCCCAGCTAGTCCGGATCCAGTGAGGGTTCGCCGGCTTGACTTGTGACGAGGTCCCGGTCAACTTCCCTGGAGTGAACGTAGAAAATTTCTCAAGATCACTTCAGCGGCCAACCCAGGAATCTAGGCTGGTACACGATGGAAGGCAGGCAGCCCTCTATCACCCACTGGCACCACTCTCCAACCCTACACTTACACTGGCAATCCCTGTGGATGGCCCCTTAGGGGGGAGCTTCTTGGCGCAGACAGCATCTCCCTGCTTATGCCCTGAATGTTATCCCACATTTGAGGGATGAAAGAACCTACCAGGCTTCCACTGAAGACCTGTCCTCCTTTCTTCTGGTCACCCCCCTGGTGCTGAATGGAAACCCGGGTTCTCATCCACTCATCAGCTGATTCACCCAACTCTCTGGGGTCTGTCAGCTTAGAGTCCATGAGATAGTGGCGTAACTTCTCTTCTGCACAATGAGTCAAAATATGTTCCTTCAAAAACAAATTATATAATCCCTCATATGTGTCAACTTTGTTAGCAACAATCCAGCCTTCCAGTGCCTTTACTGAAACATCCACAAAGTCTACCCAAGACTTTGAACTCATTTTCTGGGTGCCTCTAAACTTCACCCTGTACTGTTCTGGAGTCAGATCAATCTCTTGACTAAGCATACTTTCATCTGGTATGATTCTGCATCCTCTCCCTTCAGGGTCAGGAGCATATCCCTCCCAGCTACTGGAATCAACTCCCACAGGAGTGCACCCCAATACCTAGAGTGGACCCTACTCATTTTAAGGGCCCTCTCAAAAGCTGCTAGCCACCTGTCAATGTCACCCCCCTCTGTGTACTTGGGCAATATGCCCTGGGGAAGTTTAGGTTCAAATCTACAACCCCTGGACATCTCAACATCTTCTTCACTTTCACTGCCACCATTCCTCTTCTCCTCCTACCTCTCCCATTTTCTCTTAGTCAATTCGAATTTCCCCTTCTCCAAGGCAATCAACTCTAATTAAACCTGAAGCTGTCGCTCTGCAAGGGACAGTAGTGGTACCTGAGTAAGGGACCCTTCCCCACTCCCACCACCACCTTGATCCACCCTGCTAACACTAGTCACAATGGAAGAGGTCTCATCCTCACCCTCCTCTTGGGTGAGGTTGGGGGGAACATCCTCCTCATCCTGAGGAGAACCCCTGGGTTCTCCTCAGCTGCCCCAGCCCAGGCCTTTAGGGACTCAAGCAACTCTGCCTTCCTCATCTTCTTGGCAGCAGGCAGCCCCTTAATCCTACACTGTTCCCTAAGCTCAGAAAGCTTGAACTGGGTCAGTTTAGCCAGGTCCAGCTCCATGGATCCCTAGTTTTGGATCACTAAAAACTAGGCACAACAGACTTAGAACAATTTGGAAAAATCAAAACAATGGATTAAAAACAGTTTAGTCCAAATTCCAAAAATCAAACTCAAAAGTTTTGTTCTAAGGCAATTTAGAGGATTTTTATAATCTTAAATCATTCACTGAAAGGTGTACTTTTTAAACACAAGTCCTCATCCACATCGCTGAGCACCAAATGTTGGAAAGTGGGTTATTGGTAGGGGCAAATGTAGGTCTGCCACTGGCAACAAGGCCACTAACACATGATAGAACCCAGCATAGGTCTTAGAAAATTATTCCTATGCTCAACCCTTGGAAAACGTGGCTGCGAGCAGACAGGCTTAACTTCAAAGACAGGTATGTAAAGCATTTAAAAACACAATTTCAGTAAACAATTAAGACACAACACATAATAAAAATCCAACACCAATTTATAACAATAGGAAATATTTCTATCTTTAAAATGACACCAAAACGACAAAAATCCGATGTAGGGAACTGGAGATATGAATTTTCAAAGATTTAATAAAATATAGCACTTAGAAGATTGTAGCACCATATTGTGATACCTGCTCGTGATAGACCGGGGCAAAGTCAAAGTTTCGGCTACAGCTCCCAGCAGGTCCCAGTCTCAGTTTCTACCTTCACACTTAGAAATGTTTCTGGAGTTTTTCTTCCCGAGGGGCCTCAAAGCTCCCAGCCAGTCCGGAGGGTTCGCCGGCTTGACTTGTGATGAGGTCCTGGTCAACTTCCCTGGAGCGGACTTGGAAAATTTCTCAAGATCGCTTCAGCGGGGCAACCCAGGAATCCAGGACGGTAAGCAATGGAAGGCAGGTGGCTTGGCTCTCGCGGTTGCTCCCGGTCACCTTTTCTACGAGCAGACTTAGAAACTTTTCTGGAGCTTTTTCTCGCGGGGTCTCTCGATGCTCCTCATGTAGCCGGATCCGGTGAGGGTTCGCCGGCTTCAGATTTTCTCTAGTCCCGGTCAATCTCTGGAAGTTGGACCCATAGAGCTTTTAGCGGGATGAACCTGGATGGCTTGGCCGGCTCGCGGTTGAAGGCCGGCAGCCTGGCTGACCAGGTTGAGTTGGTCCCTCTATGGAGCTTTTTTTCAAAGTTGCTCCAAAGTTCTCCAAAGTTCTTGAACTTATTCCCGAACTTCCTCAAGGGGTCCCAAAGTGTCTCAAACTTACTTCACGGGTCTGGAAGCTCCAAGATGGTCCTTGAAAGTTGAGGACGTCAGTTCCCACAATCCACTGGTACAAAACCCTTACAAATCCACTGGTAGTTCTCCAAGGTGTAGATTTAGTTTGTGATGTACCAGTTGAGCTCTTTTAACCTGTAGCTTTCATGGAGTCCACTCCTTAGTTATTTTTCAGGAAAATAATCCATAGGGCTGTAGTTTCAGATGGTGCAGTTTTCAGAGGTCAGGCCTTAGAAATCTTTGCACAGCAAAACCTCTCAGCAGGACACTTCTTGCTTCAGTAAGTTTCAAGCAGCAGATCTGGAGGGCTCTGCCCCTCTCAGATACTTATTCCAAGTTCTCTGGGTCAAGCAGGAGGTCACTTCTGACCAATGGGAGCAGGGTAACTCCTCAAGGGTATGACCACATCCTGTAGAGTGTGGCATTATTTTGTCCCAGAGTGCATCACATCTTCCAAATCCATAATGGCTGATTTTCCAGCAAGGAGGTAAGAGCTGGCTAAACACACCCCTAGGATGGCTCATACCTTCCTTAATCCTACCATCTGCCTGAGGTGGTAAGTTCAGAGCCATAAATGACACTGGTCTCTGTTCTCCTCTTTGAAGACCATGGTTTACGACTCCTCCTCCTGGCCTGGCATTCATATGGAACAGCACACTGCCCTCCCAGCAGAACTGGTCAACCCCAGGGGCTTTTTATCACCTCTACAAGGCAGCCTGGCTAATCCACTTAACGCTGACCAATCAGGACAGATCACTGGAAGGCTGAATTTGGACTGAAAAACAAGAACGTCTTATAACTTCTTGTATGTACACTTTAGAAGAAATTCAACAATAAGATATTGTTGTATTTAATAATACCATTCTGGGAAGTTTTTGAATGGCATTTCTAGTTCTCTCCTATCAATAGTTATTAATCAATAGCTGCCTACAATGTTAACCTGTGTAACAAGGGATTTGCAATGGGAAAAATGACTTAGGCCATTTTTCCAGCACCAGGACTTACAAAAACATATTTTATAAGTTCTTGTCGTATAGCTACAGGAACCCCACCCCATGTGCAACTAGGGAAGACGTTAGTGGTTCTGAATCTGTAGAAATATTGCAGATTCTCCCTCTACAGTGCTCCTAGAATCAAAGTCGAATTTGAGCAGCACTTTACCACAATGTGGGGAGTGAAATGTGAAATTTCACTTTACCCAGGCATACAAAAACTCATTTTATAAGGGTGTACCCTATAAATAACTGACCCCCCACCCCTGGGATATCTAGGGGAGACCCTGGGGGTCCCTAATATGCTACAACATTGTAGGTTATCCATTTTTAAGTGCCCCAAAGTCGAGTGTGGGCACAATTTACTTTTTAAAAGCAGTCCTGGCACCCAGGTCTGATATTAAACTGACCTCAGGCCTCAGCAGTGCACACATGCAAGTGCAGAAAAAGGCTGCTGGCCTCTAAACTGCCATGCTCCAGGCTACTGGGGACTTCTAGGTAGTTTCAATCCCCTTGCCTTATTATATACTAGGGGCTTAAAGGGTAGGTCATGCCAATCACAGGGGTACCCCACCATACCATTGTGTACCCTAGTGTATGTAGGTGTTTTATCTGTATTCTAATGTGTCTCTTTCAGCTTATCACTGGCCCTGGGCCTGGTTGGGCAGAGCCCAGGGTCAGTCAAAATCAGTTACCACCAGTATCAGTCAGCAAAAGGTTAGGGGGTGCCCAGGGCAAAGGATGACTTTGCAACAATTACGAACTGCATAGCATTGCATTAGGACTGCATTAGATCATCGTGAACTTCTCATTAATACCGCAAGAACCTGCAAGTGATTGCTGGCCTAATCACCGGCAAAGTGAAATATTAGGAATACGCATATGTTGGATTTCTATCGTTTGGTCTCATCGTATTCCGTTTGATAAAGATACCGCTATTTTTATAAAACTAGTGTGGTGTCCATTTGTGGTGTTATCACTGTGTTACTGAGAGTGTGGTTGCAAATACTTTACATATTGCCTTGGAGATAAGCCTGACTGCTCAGGCCAAGGTACCGGGGGTCAGCAGGGTTTATCTGAGAGTGTGTCCCTCCTTTCCCTGACTAGAAGCAAGGGTCCCTATTTGGACTAAGAAACCTACCTCAGCCAACTAGAGACCCTCAGTTCTAACAATGCCGAAGTGTTTCATTTTGATGCATTAGCTTGTTACGTTAGTAGTAGCAGCAATATATTAATTTGAAGTACTAAACTTAAATGCTTCGGTATGTTAAAGAAATACTGCATTTCTTTAACATACAAAAGTGTTCCAGTTTAGTGCATTAGATTGTTACGCTGGCAGGGACATCAGTGTAATAATTTCATGAGCTAAACTGAAACAATACCGCATGTTTAAAAAAGAAGGGCTTACCTGTGGGCAGGGTGCATGCATGAGTGAGGGTCCGGTGCTTTCATCCTGTGTTGGATCATGCCAAGTGAGGCATAGTTAACTGCACGTGACTCCAACGTCAGAGGCAGTGATGATTGGCTTGCATGCCCAGGCAGGACAGGGCTTAAGCCCAAAGCGCCCGGGGCTGCCTTTTAAAATCACACTTATGTGCGTCATTAAGGGGAGGCTCTGAAGACCCACCAAAACGGCAGACCTGGGCTGAAAAAATGTAAGCCCTCATCCCACTTTAAATACTGCACTCGAAGACAAGGACATGCGCACTTGCACATGTGCTTGTTAAACTGTGTCTGGCTGCCTGGCCCTCGCTAAAACAAAAGGGTCAGAGAATGACAGCAGCCAATATTGAATTGCGGCATTGTACTGCCAACTTTAATGAGAATATTACTTTTAAAATTAGAGTTAAAGATGGCAATACAAAACATTGTACAATAATTCAAGAAGAAGCTGCTGCTGCATTGGCTAACCCAAGTTCTGTGCTTATAATTTTGGAAACGAACGACTCCCCAGAATCAAAAGTTGAATTGAATGGTGGTGACATGTATTCACAACAGACTAACAGAGAGCAGGTACAGATGGAGATTGCGATGGTCTAAGTCAGCACATCTAAACAGCAGCCTACAACCAACTGCCGGTCAGTCAAGAGAATCATATTAGTGACTTTACACCTTTATACAAATCTGTAGGTTCTCACGACATATTAAATCATCAGAATATATTGAAATTATTAAGTTCTTTTGAGGATCTGAAAGATGTTGACTCGCAATCGCTGCTAACTGTCCATTTTTTCTTTTGACGTAAAACAAATTTGGATTCCGAAACCACCGGAATAACGTCGGCCTCGCAAGATATCGCCAAAGACTATTGGCCCTAAGAGAGACCATAGGACAATGGGGAATTACGGTCTTACAACCAGAAAAACCGAAATATTCACATATACTTAGAACCGCACACAGATACTTAGAGTTTCCTAATTTATCAACAACTACCAGGCCGCTCTATAAAGGCCCTAGGTAACAACAAGATTTGAAAAATCACAAATCACATAAAGAGAAACATCACCCAATGTGCTATTAGTTGCATGGCCAGTGAAATCATGACCACTTTATCAATTACAGCCTCCAAAACAGTAACCTAATGAGCAGAAAACAGGGGACTCTTGGTAGAATGAATTTTCCATCATATCGTGGACCATTGCAGGTTATGAGCGGCAACTGAAAAAAGCAGGGATAAAACTGTCAAATTACATACAAGAACATGGTGTAGTTTGTTTCAAGAAACATGACAACCTTCATCGTTAACAATCTCAAACTACACCACACATGAAATCAAAGCAAAAAAAAAAGTTTTTGGAAGACGGAGTGGAGGGCTGGCAATATCAATCAACTATAAAATCTGTATGAAAAGCATAAAAATAAAACCATCTTCGGATTACATTTTGGCAGTTCTTCTCACAAATCAATCTGTTGATAAACTTCTGATTATAAATAATTATTTTCCCCCTCATCCTGTAAAAAAATAAACATAAGTACCGCAAAACACAAGAAGAACTGGAGCAGATAATGGAAACATGCGGTCAGCTATTTGTAATAATTACGGGGGACTTTAACAAAATCCTATTGCCTCCAGTGAATCAGCTCTCTGTTATCGAGGATCCAGATCTGAGTTATAACATGCCTCACCCAAACCTTTTACTACAGGAAAAACAAAAGGGCTCCAATGCCCAAACCACATATACCTATAATCTTCTGGTCAACTTTGGATATAGAGCACTAAATGGGAGACTGGCAGAAGATTAGCCTGCTGCACCAACTTTTCAGGGTCCTGTGGCCTCCACTATCAAAGGTTATACATTTGTTCACTACTCATATTATCATCTCCGCAAAAAATACACTATTATTCAGAGGTGTGAAAGTGACCATGACCCTCAAAAGTTAATAGTAAACATCAAATATGAACAGTGGAAGGCCTGGATTACAGCGAACAGCAATCGAATGATCGCTGTTAATGGCAAGAGGACTATATGGTACAGCGTGCTAAAAAACAAAGCATCAAATCTGGGTGGAGACTTAACATCACTTACTAAAAAGATTTCTTCCCATCTAAGATAAGCTATGACTGGATGAACACATGGCAAATTACTTTAGAGTACATATTGCTAGCTTTGATGACAAAATTGCAAAATTTGTGACCAAACACTTTGCATTCATCTATTGCTCTGCAACAAAATGAGTCAAAGAGAGCCTACCGTAAATCAGTGTGGCATACTCTCAAATTACCTGTGTCCAAGGTTTGCAACTCAAGTCTCCAAAATCTGAACAGTGCATTCAAGATTAGAAATAGACAGATAAAACGGGACAGTGAAGATAATGCCAATGCAGAATTGTTCCATGCTATTTTATTATGAAACGATTGAGCATTCTGGTCTTTGGTCGGTTACGGCACAAGATCGTATAAGCAACCTGATGACCTGTTCATTCCTAACAATAAATGGGAAAGTCACATAAAGTTCCTGTTCAAATCAGTAATAACTTGCTCTTTTGAACCACCAATAGAACTCAGAACACTTTCTGATATTACAAAGGAGGAAATATCAAAGCTAATAAGAAGTTCACGCCCGTCCAAAGCAGCTGGACCAAATAGCATAACGATAGATTTGGTCAAGCTAGATGTTATTTTTTGGAGTACACTGCTGGAACAGCTATTCTTGTGTGTTATCAAGTCCAGGAAAGTTCCATGTTTTGGAAGGGACAACTGCACATCCAATATATAAACGAGGCCCAAAACAAGATCCAAACAACTACAGATTAATAGCACTCTTAGCATTTGAAGGATTGCGAAGCACCTACAAAATCAATTGAGGCTATGAGCAGAAGAAAAATCATTAATTTCAACAACACAAACAGGATACTGCCCTGGCTGTTCAACTGTTCACTTTGCCACTGGATTCAAGCAAGCCTGGCTGAAGACGGCTGAAATGCCAGAAACCGGTCCTAGGAAGCTTGTTTCCGGTCCAGGGAAGGCATGGCTTGGCAGTTCGGGCTGGACTGTTCCCATGAGGCACAGGGTCAGACTGATTTGCATATGGCCATGTCTGAACTGGGGTGGCAGAGTGGGCTAAAGAACAGTGATGGATCAAACCCAGATCTGTTGACCGGGTGTGAGTGTTTGATTGGTTCTGATGCTCCGTCCATCACCACCCCCTTTTGTACCACTTTGTTCGCCATAAGTTGGCAGGGTATGCTCAGACGTGAGTCCCTTGCTCACTTTGCCACTGGATTCAAGCAAGCATGGCTGAAGACGGCTGAAATGCCAGAAACCGGTCCTAGGAAGCTTGTTTCCGGTCCAGGGAAGGCATGGCTTGGCAGTTCGGGCTGGACTGTTCCCATGAGGCACAGGGTCAGACTGATTTGCATATGGCCATGTCTGAACTGGGGTGGCAGAGTGGGCTAAAGAACGGTGATGGATCAAACCCAGATCTGTTGACCGGGTGTGAGTGTTTGATTGGTTCTGATGCTCCGTCCATCACCACCCCCTTTTGTACCACTTTGTTCGCCATAAGTTGGCAGGGTATGCTCAGACGTGAGTCCCTTGCTCACTTTGCCACTGGATTCATGCAAGCCTGGCTGAAGACGACTGAAATGCCAGAAACCGGTCCTAGGAAGCTTGTTTCCGGTCCAGGGAAGGCATGGCTTGGCAGTTCGGGCTGGACTGTTCCCATGAGGCACAGGGTCAGACTGATTTGCATATGGCCATGTCTGAACTGGGGTGGCAGAGTGGGCTAAAGAACGATGATGGATCAAACCCAGATCTGTTGACTGGGTGTGAGTGTTTAATTGGTTCTGATGCTCCGTCCATCACCACCCCCTTTTGTACCACTTTGTTCGCCATAAGTTGGCAGGGTATGCTCAGACGTGAGTCCCTTGCTCACTTTGCCACTGGATTCAAGCAAGCCTGGCTGAAGACGGCTGAAATTCCAGAAACCGGTCCTAGGACGCTTGTTTCCGGTCCAGGGAAGGCATGGCTTGGCAGTTCGGTCTGGACTGTTCCCATGAGGCACAGGGTCAGACTGATTTGCATATGGCCATGTCTGAACTGGGGTGGCAGAGTGGGCTAAAGAACGGTGATGGATCAAACCCAGATCTGTTGACTGGGTGTGAGTGTTTGATTGGTTCTGATGCTCCGTCCATCACCACCCCCTTTTGTTCCACTTTGTTCGCCATAAGTTGGCAGGGTATGCTCAGACGTGAGTCCCTTGCTCACTTTGCCACTGGATTCAAGCAAGCCTGGCTGAAGATGGCTGAAATGCCAGAAACCGGTCCTAGGAAGCTTGTTTCCGGTCCAGGGAAGGCATGGCTTGGCAGTTCGGGCTGGACTGTTCCCATGAGGCACAGGGTCAGACTGATTTGCATATGGCCATGTCTGAACTGGGGTGGCAGAGTGGGCTAAAGAACGGTGAAGGATCAAACCCAGGTCTGTTGACTGGGTGTGAGTGTTTGATTGGTTCTGATGCTCCGTCCATCACCACCCCCTTTTGTACCACTTTGTTCGCCATAAGTTGGCAGGGTATGCTCAGACGTGAGTCCCTTGCTCACTTTGCCACTGGATTCATGCAAGCCTGGCTGAAGACGGCTGAAATGCCAGAAACCGGTCCTAGGAAGCTTGTTTCCGGTCCAGGGAAGGCATGGCTTGGCAGTTCGGGCTGGACTGTTCCCATGAGGCACAGGGTCAGACTGATTTGCATATGGCCATGTCTGAACTGGGGTGGCAGAGTGGGCTAAAGAACGGTGATGGATCAAACCCAGATCTGTTGACTGGGTGTGAGTGTTTGATTGGTTCTGATGCTCCGTCCATCACCACCCCCTTTTGTACCACTTTGTTCAACTGTTGATAACATTACAGCATTGGATCTACTCTGAATTTTTTTTTTATACAGAAATCAGCGCTATATGCCTGTTTCGTGGATTATACCACGGCCTTTGACAAAGTGAACCGGCGAAGGCTGTGGAACAAGCTTATATCGTGGAAAATAGATTTTAATGTTTTGCATTTTATCATCGAATTGCACACTGAAACATGGCTACAGGTGATGCTATCTACCTACAATACCCTGTCTTCTAAAGTTTGCACTGAGAACAGCTTTAAACAAGGATTTATTCTGGCTACTTTAATATTCTCCTTGTACATCACTGATTTAACCGAGTCACTGGAGTCAGCTCAGGGTTTTCCCCCAAAGCTGGGAGGCATAAAAAACACATGTGGCCTATGCTGATGACTTTGTGATCCTGTCACAGATGCCAAAACGATTACAGCATAAATTAAATCAATTGCACTAATGCAATTTGGAGAATGGACTAATTGCCAATGTGTCCAAAATGAAAATTATACCTTTGGGCAGCAAACTAAATTTATGGGGGGAGTCTTGGAGATACTTTAATTGAAATAGTGAAACAATACGACTGTCTCGGCGGAAATTTGATAGTAGGATACCAGAAAATTGAAGTCAATAATGATCACCAAATCAGTCCTAATATTCTCAAATAAGATCAGCAGAAAAGCAATTATGCCTTCATTGAAAGAGTTAAACATGAAATTGATTCTCTATCTACTATATGCTTCTCCCGCATTGAATCACAAAGCCATTTCCAGTCTTGAATTTTGTTTTCTGCAATGTGTTAGCAAACTATTGCACCTTCGCACTGCCCACTCCCCACTCCCCACTCCCCACTGTGTCATAAGATTAGAATCAGGTTTAAAATCTTTAACATCACTCTATCACAGAAGCACAGTGAATTACACCTGTGAATGTGCTAAAGTGGATTCAACATCACTAAAATATCTACTACACCAAGAACTGAGCAAACCTACATAAAGGGATTTAGAGTTGCATATTCTACTGCCGGCTTAGAATATTATAATTTACCTGACCCACAGACACTGGGGTAAATGAGTTGATCAGCCCAGAAAATCTTCCTCTGTGATACTTTTACAGTTAATCAGTGGGACTCACAGTTGACACAAGCAGGAAAATACAAGCATATGGACTTGGTGACCGTCACCTACTCTTTGCAGAGTCGAAAATATTTAGGGTCAAATTTGCCTGGCTATGTTAAAAAGAATTTTTTAAAGGTTTAGATTGTTTTACATTCCAATCTGTGAGTTTGAAGGGAAATGGAACCCAACTTTAAAAGGTTAAACTGTCTATCATCTCTCCAGGCATGCAATCAAATCCCTTCAGCACATCATAAGTATTTGTTCTAAATTGTTGCATTTAAGGAAAAAATATCTGCACTTCATGTTTAACAAAGAAAAAATAAGATCAAATGCAGATGCTGTCACGTATTGTTTTAGAGGCAGGGAAGAAAGTGCAATAATAATGTTGTTAACATTTTTAGATCAAGCTTACAAAGCTTTAGCCATATGATTTTACACCCCAAACTGTTGTATTTAAAGAAACGTATTTACGCCCCAGGCTCAACAAGGAAAAAACAAAACCTATTGTGGAAATCATCAGGTACTGTGTTAGAACCAAGGAAGATAGGGCAATAACGTTGTGGTTAAGAATTTATTATCCATTTATATATCCGGAATTATCTTAAGAAATAATGAATTTGTTTGTACAAAACCTGTTTAACTTATATACCATTTTGCACTTTTTCCGTATTTGCACTTTATTGGAAGTGGTCAGTAGGTCAAATATGATCAAAGGACGAGGCTGAAAGTGTTTTGGTCAACTTAACGATAATTATTGGGTGAGACCTAAAATGGTAAACTCTTTAAATTTCGTAATTACACTACACCAATTAGTCATGTATTAAGTTTCATGCAATTTACTTTCAAATTATGAGTAGAAATATATATCTCAGGGCGTTAGTGCACTTTTGAAATTGTATTTAAGAAACAGTAGCTTTTTTAAGGACATTTTTAGATCAGATGCATATATTTTTAACTATGTGATTTAAAAAAAAAACGTATGCTTAGAATCGTACACTATGAGTCTATATGCACAGAAACCGATCTATTGTATGTCACAACTTTAGAATTCTATCACTATAGAAGTTTTTTCTTATTTTTTTATATTTACACCATATGTAATGCTTTATACCTTTTATTGTAATCTTTGATTAATACAATAAACTATATACTACTACTAACTCCTCTTCACGATTGACAGCACTCCAAATTCTAAGCTGCATTTCCAAGACACCATGCCGTTCATCTGGGATTGAATGAACAACAACCACTTGAAACTAAACTCTGACAAAACAGAGATAGTGGTCATTAAAAATAAGTCTGACCTTTGAAGTTCTGCCTTCTGGCCCAATGAGATGTGCCCTCCTCCCATTCCTAAGAAGTCGGAAAAAAGTCTTGGTTTCATGATTGATGAGGATCCATCTCTGAAACTGCAACTCAGTTCAGTGATATCCTCCTGCTTTTTCCAACTTTGCAGATTTAAGAAGATCAAGAAGTTCCTTACCACTGAGGCCTTGGTTCAAGTTATAATAGCTTTGGTCATGTCGAGAATTCACTATGCCAATTCTCTTTACTTAAGTCTCCCTAAACATCTCACCGGAGGCTTCGGCTGGTCCAAACCCAAGCTGCTCCGCTAATTTATCAGCTTCCTAAACCTTGGCATGTTTCTAAAGTGACAAATGACCTTCACTGGCTCCCATTTGCACAGAGATCTACATTCAAAACATGTTGCAATATTTGCAAAGCTTTGCACATGAAAAGTCCAGATTTTATTAAATCCCAGATTCACAAGTACTCCCCCACCAGAGATCTTAGATCCACCAATTTGCTCCTGTTAGAGATCCCCAATTGAAGTGGAATAGGATAGGTGGAGTCAGGTTTTCAGTCACAGCTCCTTGTGTCTGGAACTCCCTGCCCCTGGAACTCAGGACCACCTTAAATTATGGAAAGTTCAGACAGATGCTGAAGACTTGGCTCTTTAAGCAAGCCTATTGATAAGTATCCTGAGCCATGTTGTGACAGTTACCTAGCGCCAAGAGACTATTTGCTGTATGTGAGATTTACAAGCTGCATTAACATAACATAACAAATGCAATTACAGCCATAACACATATTACTGTCCTGGGGAGTTGTATAAGCCATCCCCTTAACAGAAAACTCTGAATCACAGATTCAAAGTTCACTAACTGGATGACAGAGAGGAAATAGAGGGAAGGAAAGTGGGTAGAGGTGCAAAAGGAAAGAAATTAAAACTCACATCATGAACATTGCTGCCGTCCGATCCCCTGGCATTAGAAGGGGAAGGGCTTGTCAACATTTCATGCCTGAATAGCATAGTCACATAAACACATTCAGGTTTCAGAGGCTATTGATTTTCCAGGAGCCTACTTAATTTTCTAGCCTCAGGAAATGTTGGGCTACTTATGGTTAGGTAAAATAAAATGTACTACTACAACAGGTCACTTTTAAGGTTGGCTAGGAACCATAAAGTTGCCTGACAATTGATAGACAACCTTGCAGTTCATCTCTCCTCATTTATGTGGCTCAGTTAAAAGCAAAATATCAGGATCCTGCTTGCTTGAACTTAAGTCTTTCTTCCTGGCCTCAACTGTATTCACGCTAGGTACAGTTTTCTCTGGGATTGGTCCCCAGTTTAAACCAATATAGTGCCAGTACCAGTTTCATCAAACCAAGGCCTCTGGTCAGATACTCACCAGTTTATGCAACTCTTAAAGAGCCACTACAACCTGTTCTTGCAAGAAATAGAAAATAAGAGCACTTAGATAGCTGCATTCATACTAGGTTGGTACCCTCAACCCTAACACTTTGATTAAGGCAGCCCTTGAAAGATTATCCAGGCTCTCCACCTCCTGCTCTAACCGACGCCCAAGCATGACTACATTCTCATTTGTAATCATAGGAGAACATGGTGTCTCTCAGCGACCCAACCTTAGTTTCCAGAATCTGCTTCTTTGTCTTGGACACATTTCTTCTCATCTCTTTCAGTGTTTTCTCCATCATAGAGATGATTTTCCTGATCATCACAGTCATTGTTTTCATCTTATTTCATCACTTAAGGATTCAGAGGAGTACAATATGGTGAAAGGTCCCCGCTTCACTTTTTATTTCTTCAGTAGATCACAGTGTAGAAAAATATATTTTGTTTTCTTCTGCCCCTTCGATTTGCTATTCTTTGGAGAACAGTACAGCAGTCATGTGCTATATTTATAAAGCTCAATCTCAGGGTGATCTGCCACATGGCCTCCGGTAGGACTTCTTCACCTCCCTATCACCTTAAGGCAAGTCCAACTGTGGTAATCAAGCAGGTGGTGATAGGAACTGGCCACTGAAACCCAGCTTTCCACAGCATTCAATGGAGTCAACATAGTCAATGCCTTCAGTCTTCACCTCAGGGCAGATGCAGTCCTAACAGCACCGGTATCACCTCTGCCTTAGAACACTTATGGCATTGCCTCAATCCTCCAGCCAATATCTGGAAGGAACCTGCAACAGAATTTCATCCAAGAGCGGCTACCCAGCAAGGTCCATCAAAGCAGTGTCCGCTATACTGGATCACAAAATCAGCAAAGGGGAGTCTCTGATGGCTTGCCCGAAAAGGTAGATGCAAGAGTGGCCATGGGCTCAAACACAGTCCCTCTGGATCTCCTCTGTCTCCTACTACTGTCGCCCGATCCGTGACTCCAACTCAGCCTTCACACAGCTGTCACTAGACTTAAAAATGGAGGGGAGTTAGAGCTCCATACAAAAACATCCATCAAAAGGCCCCTGTTAATAATGCCACCCTATTTGTTGTTTTCATATTCCATGCACTTCACTAAGACCATTCACTAATACATGTTGGAAGGTATGTGTAGTGTAGACTTGATAGCTCTCTACCCTATAGATGCCAACCTTTCAGAACACATAAGAGGACGATTAAGCCATTTAAATCTAGGGAATTCTATCTTCCCTTTAATGTGCTTTAAATGAGATATGTTTGAGTGTGAGCCAGCTAAAATAAACCTGTTTATGGTATAAAAAATTGGAGCTCCTTGCCTAAATATCCACGTGTTCATGTCTCAGACAATGATGCGACACAATGAAATGAAGAGATTGCTTTTAGAAGCTAAGTACTTTAAAAAAAATGAGGGGCTGGAAGAAAGAGAAATAAAAACATAAGAGAGACAAACAGGATGGAAAAGGGAAAAGAGAGGAAGAAAAAGAAAAAGAATAACAGAAGACTGAATAAAAAATAAATAAAAAAGATGGAAAACAAAAAAGGAGACAAAGAGAGATGTCAGGATAAAAGAAGGAGAGAAAGAACAGAGGAAATAAAGGAGAGAGGAAAAAAGAAGGAAACGAGAAAACAAAGGTGTGCAATAATGTAAAGACGGAGC
Source organism: Triturus cristatus (assembly GCF_964204655.1). Lineage (NCBI taxonomy): Eukaryota > Metazoa > Chordata > Amphibia > Caudata > Salamandridae > Triturus > Triturus cristatus. Next base: position 564,916,808 of record NC_140581.1, read on the forward strand.
ATGAAGGAGAGAAAGAAAGAATCACTTGAGTGAGAAAAATAACAGTATAGGGAAGGATAGAAAAGGAGAGAAAAGAGTAAAGGAAAAGAACAAAATTAAAGAATTAAAGGAAGGAAGAAAGTAGGGTTGAGGAAAGAAAGGAACAAATGGGGAAAATGTGATCGAAAAAGCAGAAAAGAAAGCAGATCAGGAAAGAAAGAGAGAGCAGGAAAGAAAGAAATAGAAAGAAGAAAAGGAACAACAGCCTGAAAAAAGCAAAGACCTACTGCAAATGGATGCTCCACCTCTGACAAGTAAAAGTTAAGGCCAATAATGATATACCCTATGTATGATGCCTGTGGTACCAGCCAATCATGAGCATGATTATAATATCTAAAAAGCACAATGTTTAAATGTGCGACGATGATTGAAGATCTGGCTGACACACATGCTTGCCACCCTCCTGCCTGGAATTTTGATTGATGTGCTATGACGTTATTTATGCACTGGTCATGATTTAAGAGCTAATCACAAAAGGAGGGATCACACGGCCTAGCATACCAGCAAAAATGTGCCCAGATGCATTGCAATAAATGCAGTGCATGATAACACTCACTTCAGTTGAAAGTCATAAGTATTCACCATTGCGATGTCTGTACGTGGGCCGGCCCGTCTGTCACAAGAAATGGCTAAGCACTATCAGTGGAGGTTAATTTTCAGACCGCCTGTCGGAGCTCCAGCCAGCTTGACTAGGTACACTGCAGGCGAGTGTATTTACATGAGCTGTAGAGGACAGGAAATGCTTTGTTGTTCTGGCACAAATAAGTGGGACATTTAGGAAAATAAATCATGAGAAATTCAATTTCCTGTCATCTTGTCATAGAGTTAAAAATGTTTTAAGCAGCATTATGGTGTCATTTTTGGCTGGATGTTTGTTGTAATTTATAAAGACAATGGGTGCCTTGGTGTCGTGTTCCCCAGACCCCACAGACCACGCGAGACGCGCCAGAGTTTTCAGGTATCTTTTATTGTTTCCTTATCGTTACACTAGTGGGCCCTGACCTCTCGCCCCGAGGTCCTGCCTTGCAATGACCTTTGTTCCCCTTGCCCCCTCCCCTCACCGGAACTGGTGTCCAGTGTCCTCTGCCCTCTGCCCTTGCGTCCCAGGGTCCTAGTGCCCCTGGTCTGGGCATGACATCTCCCCCCTTGTTGCAAACAAACATTTTTTTTTTTTCTTTAGAGAGAGAGAGAGAGAGAGAGAGAGAGATAGAGAGAGAGAGAGAGAGAGAGAGAGAGAGAGAGAGAGAGTCTCCACGGACCTCTGTCTCCTCACATTTCTTCAATTAGTCTTTTTGTTTTCTTGCATTCTCTTCTCGGTCGTTGCGTTCTGCTGTCCGCTTGATCTCTTTCCTCATGTGTCTTCCTTCAGTTCATGTATTGGCAGCTCCTCTCCTTTTGATTTCAATTCTCTGAAATGCGAGCTGTTGCGCGTGATGTGGTATGGCCCTGCTGAAGCCGTTATCATTGGCCCTGTGACTCCTGTCACTGTCAGTGGGTCCTTTGAGAAAACACTGTCTGACTTTCGCACTTGTCTCTGCCGCACTACCACGGTGTCTCCTTCTTCTATTTTTGTGCTTGCCGCGTGTCTTCTCCGATCAGCATATGCCTTCATCTTTTCCTTCGCTTGGGTGTCTCTCGTTGCTACGTCATGTCGCTCTATGCTTTCCTTTTCTTTCACCTGTGGCAACCTCGTCCTGCTCGACCGTCCCAACACCAGCTCTGCGGGGCATCTTCCTGTGGAGCTGTGCGGGGTGTTTCGATAATCCCTTAGGACTTGGCACAGAGCTTGTCCTATCGAGATCTGCGTCAACTTTGCTCTTTGTATGGCCTTTTTGATTGTTCCCATGAACCGTTCTGCCGTCCCGTTTGCTTGTGGCCATAGGGGTGTTATTTGTCGATGATTGATCCCGAGGTATGCCATGAACCTTTTGAATTCTTCGCCTGAAAATGGGGGCCCATTGTCCATCTTTAGTGTCTGTGGCGAGCCCCATGCTGCGAAGATGTCGTCCAAGACTGGCAGTGTTGCGTTCGCTGACGTCGAAGCTACCGGCCTCACTATTGGGAACTTGGAGAATTCGTCTATTATTACCAGCAGGTAATTTCCTGTCTCCAGAGGTCCATAGAAGTCAGCCGCCAGTTCCGTCCACACGGCCTTAGGTAGTTTGGACATTTGCAGTGGCTCCGGCTTTGGTGGGGGACCTGTTACTTGGCAGATGTGGCAGTGCATCACGGTCTCTTCCACCATGTTGTCCAGTCCCAGGAACCACACCTTCTCTCATAGCATTTTTTTTGTTGCCACAATCCCTCGATGTGACTCATGTGCTAGTTCTACTGTTCTTCTTCTTAGAGTTTGCGAAATTACAATTCGGGTGCCTCTCATCATTATTCCATTTTCGCTTTCGGAGAGTTCTCCGCTGATCTTTTTGAATGCGAGCAGTTCTTCTTTTCTCACTCCTTCTTCCCAGTTGTTGTTGTTGTTGACGTGCCTCCACCTTTGCTGTTTCGTCACTTTCATTATTGCTTGCATGGTGGGGTCTTTCCTTGTCTCCTGTTCCAGTTCTTCCATTGCTATTGTTGCCGGTGTGTTGAGTTTTAATGCAAAGTTTAGGTACTCCTCCGCCATCATAGTTGCTTGAGATGCTTGTGGCAGGGGGTGTCTTGACACATAATCCACCGGATTGTGTTCTTTCCCTGGTTTGTGTATTATTTTGAAATTGTAGTCCATTAGCCGTATCCCCCACCTCTCTATCCTGGGCGGTATTTTTGCATTTGGATTTCCGTATATTGTTATCAGCGCTTGGTGATCTGTTATTATTGTGAATGGTTTTCCGTAGATGAACATGTGGTAGTGTTCACATGCCCATACTACCGCCAGGCTCTCTTTTTCTGGCTGGGAGTATCCTTTTTCGACATCCGATAGGCTTTTGCTTCCATATGCTATTACATGTCTTGGGGAGTCTTTTCCCGGTTGGTGTTGCAATAAATCTAAAAGATAGGCCCCCCCTAAAGATAATTAGAGGTCCAAGAGGAGGGGGGAAGAACAACCAAAGAAAAAATCTGAAAAAACTCTATCAGGACCTATATTACTTTAACAGAGACTTATACAAGTTCTCACATGCCAACCATAATAAACTGATTGAAAATTTAAACAAAATAAAGTATTATTTAATAACCATTTTTATTTTTTCCACTTTTTTTCAATTGAGTAAGATCTATTTAGAAAATAACATCCATTATTTTATAAACACTTCACATACATATTCATTTGGTGATATACAAAACAGAAAACACTTATTTTTAAATGTACATAACCCCGTCACTAATATAGCACAAAACAAATCTCTCATCATACTCTCAATCATACATCAGTCATACTCATACTATTAAAATAGCAATGAACATTTAGAGGTTTGGCACGGTCCCCCAAGATAATGAAGGGAGAGAGACAGCAATTGGCACAGTTCTTTTCTGATGGTGCTGGGTCTCTTGGGACCTCTCCTCTAGATGGATAGGGTAGGCCTACGCGCGTTTCGGTGGAGAGCCACCTTCTTCAGGGCCACCAACAGGAAGGGCAACAAGCCCTAAAATGGGACGGGGTTTTCTGTAGAAAATTAAATATACCAATTTTAGAATGAGGCAGGAAACACTTTAAACAATACGTTTAGACTTCATAAATCCTAAGTAAATCCACAGTCAATACATCTAGGATCACCTCAAACGTGCTACAAGCCCAACATATTACCACAATGTATGAAAGGTGAAGAAGAAAACCTTAAAAGCAACTAAAGAAATGTGAGACCTTCACCTAAAAGTTAACGAAAATGAGGCCTAAAAGTACAAAGAGAGTAATTCTTAAGCAAACTACCTGGATAACAAAGTAAACAGTTAAAATGCTAGTCAGAATAGTGATGTTCAGGAGCAATCTTGTCTGTCTAGTCGACCCAAGGGCAATCAGCGTCTGAGCAAAAAAGTAACAGTTATTTGGAATGCATTACATTGCATAAAGCAATAAGTTTTGTTTTCTACGTATAGGGCATAAGGGAGTGCTTACCCTTTCGTATTTACGAGAGTAATGAATTTGCTAGTCCAAATGCGTGTGAGAACTTCTTCAGTCAAATATTTAGTTCCGCGCAATCCGCTGTATGGTTACAGCCAGGGCGGTCCGATCTCAATGCTGCTTGGGATTACCTCTAGGGGGATGACAACAGTATTTCAAAATATATATTTAGTATTATGTGTCTACCGTTACGCAGAGATTACACACCACCTACGTATAGGGCATAAAGGAATGCTTACCCTTTCGTATTTGCGAAAGTAATGAATTTGCTAATCCAAATGCGTGTGAGGACTTCTTCAATCAAGTATTTAGTTCCGCGCAGTCCGCTGTATGATTACAGCCAGGGCGGTCAGGTCTCAATGCTGCTGAGGATTACCTCTGGGGAGATGACAACAGTATTTCAAAATATATATTTAGTATAATGCCTGACTTTCATTCTATCTAATATACCGTCATGTGTCTACCGTTAAGCAGAGACTAAACACGGTCTATACAGAATCCACAAAAAGACTGCCATTGCGGAAGAGCCGGCACGTCTTCACAGTACATGTATATAAGAATATATCTATCATTCATTCTATCAGGGTGAGCCGTCATATAACTGCTGTCTCGCACTAGCTAAACGCGGCCTATACGGAGTTTTACAAAGAGGTTCTTATAAATGCTTAATGTGGAGTTAGATAACCCGTCAAAAATGACGGAAGGCAGATAGCGAAAGGCTATATTCTTTTATGAACGCTAAGATATCTTTACGGGCGTGCTAATCTCAGCTTAAAAGATCTGATGGAAGGATGCTAGCATCTATGATTCGCCACTCGTGATTAGCAAATGCAGCACAGTCATAAGAAACCAGCGCTTAGTCTGAAACAAGATTCCTTTCATCTCCGACAGCTGCTAGCGAAACTTACCCGATAACTGCAGAGTGTCGATCTGGGTCATACATCACCATAAGGAAGTTCATCGGAACTCGTGATGCTAACGCGGATTTTAAATCTCACTCTGTATTGTGATTGGCCAGAGTAAAGTCACGAGGTGTCCCACGGGGTCACGAGAGAAGAGCTTGCGATCCATTGGGATGTGCATGGAATTGCGGGCGCCATATTGTAATATGAGGCTATCCATGGTTTACACAGTCCAAACGCGCCCTGATATCTAGCCCTGGTAGATATGCTGACTGTACGGTTGGTGTTGCGCCAGTATTGCCCCTAGCCCCACTGGACTGGCATCTACTGTCAGCTCAGTGCATAGCCTCGGATCAAAGTATGCTAGGTGGTCTACTGCTGTTACAGCGCTTCTGATCTCCTCAAACGCTTTGCTGCACTTTTCAGTCCATGCGAAACTTTGGCCTTGTTTTGTTAGTTCCCTCAGTGGTGCACTTACTGTAGCGAAGTCTTGAATGTACCTTGCACAGTAGCTGGCCAGACCAAGAAATGACCTCACTTCTGCCACGTCACTTGGTTGTTGTGCTCTTTCCAGCGTTTTTACCTTGTTGCGATCTGGTCGCATTCCTTTCTTGGAGAAGATGTGGCCAAAGAATACTAGTTCGTCTCGCTCCAACTCACACTTCTCTTTGTTTAGTGTCAGACCCGCCTGTTCTAAGTGAGAGCACACCTCTCTTAGCGCTCTGTCGTGCTCCTCGTTTGATTTTCCAAACACCAGGATGTTGTCGCTGTAGTTTAGGCTGTTCTTTACCGGCCTTATTACTTGTCGTATTGTCTCTTGAAATATTTCTGCAGCCGACGATACACCGAAACTCAGACGTTTGTATCTGAACAGGCCTAGGTGTGTGGAAAACGTCGTGATGTATCGAGACCGAGGATCTAGTTCTAGCTGGTGGTATCCCTTGCACAGGTCTAGATTAGAGAATCGCCTCATGCCTGTTAGACAGCTGATCATGTCATCAAGGTGTGGTCCGGGATGTCTCTCGCGTTCGATTGCTTTGTTTGGTATCCTCATGTCGACACAAATTCTTATTTTTGATGTATCTTTCTTTGGTACGGCCACAATCGGAGACACCCATGGTGTTGGTCCTTCTGCTCGTTCTATGATGTCTTGCTTTAGTAATGCATCCAATTCCTCTTCTACCTGTGGCTGCAGGTGTATTGGTACCCTCCGATGATGTTGCGCTATCGGCCTTACTGTTTCATCAATGTGTAGTGTTATTTGCCGCCCCTTTAGCTTCCCTAAGCCTTGCAGTAGTTTGGGGTATTCATTCAGGATGCTTCCTTTGTCTGATATATTGTAAGTCATTTCAAACAGACCCATCATCTGAGCCGGGATGTTGCTCAAGAGGCATGGCGCTGGGATGTCGCACTTTAGCACATGAATTTCTTCTTTCGTCTTTTTGTCTTTGTATGTCAGTTCTTCTGTGAATTTCCCCATGTTTGTTACTGGTGTGTGGGACCCCCAAGTGAAGACTTCAATTCGAGATGGCCTCAAGCTGGGCTTTATTTTCATTTTTTCGTATTCCGACACACACATGATGTTACATGTTGCGCCACTGTCTAAAACGAACTTTGCTTTGTGTGGCCCTACACCTATTGTCACCGATTCTGTCTTTTTGATCTTGCTTTTGTCTACCAGACATATGCTTTCTCTGCTTTCGCCCTCCTCATTTTGTTCGGTAGTGACATCCGACATGAGGTATAGTCGTCCCGTCGGTACCTCTTCTTTTTCTTCTTCTCCTTCTGATCCTATTGAGGGGCTCCTTGTTCCTGTGTCAACGTGTCGGACATGCCTGCTGGCTGGTACTCGTGGCCTTTCTGTTCTTCCTCTATCATTCCTGAATTGCATTCCTTGACACACACTGGCATAGTGATTTCTCCCATTGCATTTCCGACAAGTCTGACCAAACGCCGGACACGGCCCTCGATGTGGAAATTCAAGTCTGCACCTGTAGCTTGTTCCTTCCGGTCGTTTCTTCACAGTCTAGTCATTTCTGTCTTTTTTCCATCCACTTGTGCGGTTGTTGTTTGTCATTCGGTGCACTTGGTCCACTGACCGTTCCTTTCCTCGTTCCATTTCCTTTGCTTGTGCTGTCGCTCTTGCTTCCGCTCTTGCTAGTGATAGGATGCTTTCTAAAGACGTTGGTTCTTTTAGAATTCTTGCGCGAAATTCCGTGTCACGGCAGCCCTCTATGATGCGCAGTCTGATTGCTTGTTCGTTATCGAATTTGTCAAATTCGCAGTGTGTTACTAGCTTTCGCAGTCTCGTTGCGAAGTCATCCAGCGTTTCGTCTTGTTGTTGGAAAGCGATCGTGAAAGTGTATCGCTCAAAATCAACATTTCTCTGCGGGTCAAATTTGTTTGTCAGGCACGCCTTTAGTTTGTCATAGGTGGTAGTCTCCTCTTTTGGCAGTGTCACAAGTAGGTCTTCAACCTCATCTCCTGCTAAGTTTAGGAATAGGCCTAGTTGCTTCGCTGCTGTCACATCAGTCGCTTCCATGTATCTTTCAAAACGCCTGATCCATTTCTCCCACCGTATTCCTGCTTGTGGCTCTGATGGGTTAAATGGTAGTGGTCTTCGATATTGCGCATTTTGTCTTTCTGCCATCCTTTTCTTTTGTTGCTGCCTCTTTAGTTGCCTTTGCCAAGGCTTGTTTTCACTTCTGTTTCATCTTTACTTGTCTTCGCCAATGCTTCTTTAGTTACTTCTTGTCTTTTTTTTCTTTGCCAGTGCTTGTTTTCTATTTATGGTGTTTCTGTTATTGTCCTTGCCAATGCTTGTTTCCCACTTATGGTGCCTGTTTATTTGCCTTTGCCAGTGCTTCTTTAGTCAATTCTGGTGCTTGTTTGCCGTTGCCAATGCTTGTTTTCTCCTTTTTGCTGTTCTATTTGGCACTTCTTTATCACTGCCTGACCTCAAAATGGCCGCCGCGCTGTTCTCTCTTCCTATTGGTCTGTTCGCCTGACCTCAAAATGGCCGCCGGTGGTCTCGCAGTACTTTTTCCTCCAATCGGGGGCGCTGCCTGATTTTAAAATGGCCGCCCGCTGCTTCTTAACGCTTACTGTCCTTGTTTCTGCCTGACCTTGCCCTCTTCTCGCGATATTTCACGTTTCAAACAGCGCGCGTCCACTCGGCTTTCAGTCTCCTTACCGGGTGATGCAGGACAGTCTTCTTGCGCTCGATTACGGTCGGGGTGGGCTCCCGCACCGTGTCTTCTTCGATGGCTGCACACAAGAGCCAGGGTGGGCTCCTGGTCTCGATTCCGGTGCCTTTCGACTCCTCAGACCGCCGCTCTTCGAATCTTCTGCTGGGCCCTTGTGATCACGCACCTTCGTCGCCAGTTGTCGTGTTCCCCAGACCCCACAGACCACGCGAGACGCGCCAGAGTTTTCAGGTATCTTTTATTGTTTCCTTATCGTTACACTAGTGGGCCCTGACCTCTCGCCCCGAGGTCCTGCCTTGCAATGTCCTTTGTTCCCCTTGCCCCCTCCCCTCACCGGAACTGGTGTCCAGTGTCCTCTGCCCTCTGCCCTTGCGTCCCAGGGTCCTAGTGCCCCTGGTCTGGGCATGACACTTGGTGTAATAAAAATGGCTCCTCAGAGGTACATAGTGATGATTTATATTTTTACGGTTAGAGTTAGGTCCATTTATGTTGGATTTCACCTTAGCATTCGTAGCACGTTTCTTTCTCTTTAATTGTGCATTTGTTTGAACTGTTTGATGCACAATATCTGCTTTTATATAAGAATGATTGCAGCTGTCGTCTATTAAAAAAATACACCTGAGCTGTGCTGAGCTTCAACTCCATGTTGTGGTGCTAGATTTAAGGACCATGTATCTCATAGATGCCAACATTTTAGAAAAGGAAAGTGGGAGATTTAAAAAAAATAATTGGGAGAATGAATTTCTCCCATTGACTTCTATTGAGGCCTGAGTCGGTCTTTTGGCATGTATGGGATTTGCAACTGGGTTGCTGCAGGATGGAATATCAGAAATGCAAATTTATGTTTTTTCTTTACCTGTTTAGAGCACGAGAGGCAGAGAGAGCGTGACAAAAATGCTGTACACTGGCCCGAAGGAGCAGGTCACTGGCAGAGCATCCTCTGAGTCACACAAGACCAGTCTCTGTAAGCTGAAGCCCGCCTTGAAATTGGTAGTCTCCCTCCAGAATAATGAGGGTTGGCATGTATGGTATTATCACTTTACGAATATGAAATCATCAACGTCTATGCATATTTCACTGCATGTATTTTTGATGTTTGCTTTCTTTATTCAAATCTAAAGCCTTCCTGCATTTCTTTCGCTCTGTTCTGCCCTGCAGTGGTGGCTTTCAACGTTTACAACAGGTGCATCACAGAGGCTGGGATATCATATGCTTGCATTTAAAACCATATGAAGATGTTTGTGCCTGATTTTAGCATAGTTACTTATGAAGAGAGTGGTGCTCCAACCCGACCTAATCAGTTACAGCTAGTGCTCAATACATTAAAAAAATCAAAGAATCAGCACAAAGCCCAAAAGTTTTTCTTTTTCTTTTAGACAACTAAGACCCATATTACGAGTTGCATTTTAATTCCTGCTGTGCTGGTAATGGCCGTTACTAGCTCAATGAGACGTATGAGACTTGCTGGAGCAACACAAATTTCTTAACTTCCATCCAGAGATTCTGGCTTTGTTTAGGAGCTGATATCTCTGGCTGAAATTCCGTCCCAAAATGAGAAATTACAAGAGAATCGAACCCAAAATTCTTCATTTCTTAGAGGACCATCAAGGTCCAGCTCGTAATGGGTTGGAATTTCCTTAACGGCACCCCTCGAGTTATTGATACCCCCGCTATCTGTAACTTCTGGGGTGCAGAAAATACGGCCCTTTTACCTGGCCACTCACAATGGTTTGTGTGTCGGAACCATGCATGCCATTACCACGCATGCCTTCACAAAGGGACCACACATTTTTTTTTACCATGCATATACCTTTACTACGTATGCTAACACAACAACAAAAAATTAATATATATATATATATATATATATATTTAAAAAAAGGTTGCCCAAAGTGGAGAGGCCACACCCGAGGAGGTAAACACACAAATGCTGCCGGTGGTTGAAAGCAAGCCTGACACACCCCATTCCAACCACCGGTAGCATTTGTGTGTTTACCTCCTCGGGTGTGGCCTCTCCACTTTGGGCAACCTTTTTTTAAATATTAAGCGGCCAGCCTGGTCGCGGGGAGGCCCCGACGCTTTCTCATGGCTGATCTGCGCTGCTTAATTACTACAAGCGGCGATTGGACTGAGGAGGGCCTTAGCTGCAGGTACATATTGGTGTGATGGCAGCTGTGTGTATATCCCTTTCCACCCACTTGGGAGAGACATTTTTGCTACTAAAGGACTTTGGCACCCACAGCGGTTTGCGTCTGGAGTCCGGCAGGAACTGCTAAGACCATAATGCCTTGCCAGAGCCCATGTGGGCGGGACTACTACGTTGCAATAAAAACAGGTGCACGACATTACCTTGTCTTTGTGCTTTTGTAGTGGAGCCAGTGATCAAGGGTGGGATGACGCCCCAAACGCGTTTGGCAAGCCAGCGGAATGGGGTGTGTCAGGCTTGCTTTCAACCACCGGCAGCATTTGTGTGTTTACCTCCTCGGGTGTGGCCTCTCCACTTTGGGCAACCTTTTTTGAAATATTAAGCGGACAGCCTGGTCGCGGGGAGGCCCCGCCGCTTTCTCATGGCGGATCTGCGCTGCTTAATTACTACAAGCGGCGATTGGGCTGAGGAGGGCCTTAGCTGCAGGTACATATTGGTGTGATGGCAGCTATGTGTATATCCCTTTCCACCCACTTGGGAGAGACATTTTCGCTACTAAAGGACTTTGGCACCCACAGCGGTTTGCGCCTGGAGTCCGGCAGGAACTGCTAAGACCATAATGCCTTGCCAGAGCCCATGTGGGAGGGACTACTACGTTGCAATAAAAACAGGTGCACGACATTACCTTGTCTTTGTCCTTTTGTAGTGCAGCCAGTGATCAAGGGCGGGATGACGCCCGAAACGCGTTTGGCAAGCCAGCGGAATGGGGTGTGTCAGGCTTGCTTTCAACCACCGGCAGCATTTGTGTGTTTACCTCCTCGGGTGTGGCCTCTCCACTTTGGGCAACCTTTTTTGAAATGTATATATATATTATCTACTGGCGGTCGCCAGTAGATAGTTATAGTTAGGACCGTGTTTCCATAGGAAATCCGCAACATTCTATTTGGAATAACTTTTGCGCCGGTTGTCGAATCCTCGCGAAATTTTCAAAATAGGTGGGGCGCTCCGCTCCGCTCCTACCCTGAAAGTCTCGGCGGGATTCGTCAAGCGGGGGCTGAGAAAAAAGGGGGGTCCCAAAACGTGTTTTCCCCATGCAATTTTCCATCGGGACCTTTAGTCCAATGTACAGCCCGAACGGCTGAACAGAATTACTTGGAAGTTGGCAAAGAGGTAGTCCTCAGGTCAGGCATGTGCCTTTTGCATATATGGTGTCAATCTGTTCAGTAGTTCCTGAGAAAATCAAAAGTAAAATCATATACATATCTGGGCGGAGCCTAACCACACATCTCATCGTGAGATCTGATTGGCTGTCAGTACTTCATCCAAGAAGTGTTGGCAGCCATCTTGGGACCAATATACATGATAGCACCTCATTAAAAAGCATTGCAGTTAATAGAAGGTTTTAAGACTTTAGTTACATTATAAATCATTCGTTGATGGTACCATACTCATTTTAGGAATTGTGGTGTGTTCTAAGGTGATTTTACCATGTGAAAAAGCCTTCTGCTGTGATATCACGAACCATGTGTGAGAGAAACAGGGGTGGGGGAATCATATCGCCCGACGCCCGAACAATGTTGTTTATATTGACGGGCAAGAAGATTTATTGTCTATTTATGTCCGACGGACATGTAGACATTAATCACGTTTTAATCACGTTAAAACAACAGGCTGTGGGCACTCTGGGGCTCACAGCCAATCCGGAGCTTGCAGAGAGCCTTTGGCGGCATCTGATTGGCTAGCAGCCCATGACTGGGCTCTAGCCAGTGATTGGCTGGGGGAGTGAAACGTCACTCAGCCTCTGCAAGCAGTAGTCCGTGGCCGCCACGAGGCTTGCAATAAGCATTCAGGTAAAATAAGCAGTTTTGCCCGCTTGAATTGTGTGATATTGTGACGGAGGTGCTGCGATTTTCTTTTATTTATATTTTTAGCAACCGTGCGTGGGTAGATTAATTAGTACAAAAGCCTAGGCCTGGCCCGCCTCGGCACCTCAGATGAGGACGTCAAAAAAGCGTATCGCAAGCAGGCGCGCTGCGCTACCACCGCTTCATGGGGGAAACACCCATTACAACGAATTCAGATTCACGCGCTGCCATCGCAACGCGGGTTTAACATCGCGGGTGCGGAGCCTTCATACCGCAGATGGAAACAGATCTGCAGATTAATGCTTTCAAAAGAGACATCCGTTGGTGACTTGCAATTTATAACTTAAAGTCCTAATATAGAATAGTGAACTATTAACTTTCAGCCCAGAACTGCATAAACACACCGACAAATATACATTACAAAATTGATTAATGTTGCAAAGAGGGTACATTTGGTGAAAAAACGATTCTTATTATTAAAGGAAGCTCCCAACTTTGCTGTTTCTTTTTCGACTCTGCGTTTGTGCTTCTCCACACCAAGCACTCTTAAACTACTGCCTACCAGTATGGGTGACATGTGACTCCTACACTTTCACTCCTTTGGCTTATGGGCAAAAAAACATTGTCGCACACGGCGCAGCCAGCACTAAAAGCTTTCGAATAACCTGCTGCAGCGTTTCTTTCCGCCGGCAATTACCAGGCCTCACAGAAATGTGTAGGAAACTTGTGTGATGAATTACCATCCTGGAAAGAGATCCGTGTTTTGTATAGTTGAGGTTGTGACCTCGGTGAAGTTAGTGCAGAGGGTTAATATGCCTGCTGCAAAGAACATGTACGAAGTCGATTACAGAGTGCATAGGATGGAAACAGATCTGCAGATTAATGCTTTCAAAAGAGACATCCGTTGGTGACTTGCAATTTATAACTTAAAGTCCTAATATAGAATAGTGAACTATTAACTTTCAGCCCAGAACTGCATAAACACACCGACAAATATACATGACAAAATTGATTAATGTTGCAAAGAGGGTACATTTGGCGAAAAGATCCGTGTTTTGTATAGTTGAGGTTGTGACCTCGGTGAAGTTAGTGCAGAGGGTTAATATGCCTGCTGCAAAGAACATGTACGAAGTCGATTACAGAGTGCATAGGATGGGAACAGATCTGCAGATTAATGCTTTCAAAAGAGATATCCGTTGGTGACTTGCAATTTATAACTTAAAGTCCTAATATAGAATAGTGAGCTATTAACTTTCAGCCCATAACTGCGTAAACACACCGACAAATATACATTACACAATTGATTAATGTTGCAAAGAGGGTACATTTGGCGAAAAAACGATTCTTATTATTAAAGGAAGCTCCCAAATTTGCTGTTTCTTTTTCGATACAACTTGCCGATTCGCAAGGAACGTAGGGCTCACGTCTGGCCAGCTGCAAAAGTGAGGGGGAAATGGCAGGAGGCACGCTGGCTGACACCTTTTATATCCCACCCATACGTTTTTACAAGGGTGACGGTAAATTAGTACATTACGTATGGTTTGAAATGTACGTATTTTGTGGGAATAAATACACAGCCAAGGGTGACGGTAAATTAGTACATTACGTATGGTTTGAAATGTATGTATTTTGTGGGAATAAATACACAGCCAAAAAAAATTGAAAAAAAGGGGAATAGAAATAAAAGAATTGCCGTCAGGGTTAAGGGGAGGGGGCGCAGGGGGGCAGGGACGCGATAATATCACTTGACAAGTTTTCCTTTAGCATTATTATTGCACAGCATTCAATGGTTTACTGATTTTAATAAAGCAAAAATATATTAATGTTTCTCTGTCAGCCGGAGCCCTTAGGTTTGATGTGGAACGGGGGTAGGTGGGACAAGTGGATTTTAAGGGACATGTAGATCTCAGTGGCATTTTGTCCCTTGGACAACTAGATTATTTGGAAAATTCCACACCCCTGAAATAAAAGACCGGCATCGCGCCGGAGGTCACGCCCCCTCCTTGCAGCACTCTGCAAACGTGCCCCCTGGCCAGTTGTAAGTTGAGGAATTAATTCCCCTTCAATACTGAGGGTCCCTGAGGGCCAACTAGCCCAACAGGTATCTCCAGTATGCGCCAGGGAGCTGCGTTGCAGACAGGTGTTCTGAGGCCACGCCCCTTTTTACACCTCCATGCAACGCAGCTCTGTGGCGCTTACTGGAGGTACCTAGTGGGCTAGTTTGACCCTAGGGACCCTTAGGATTCAAGGGGACTTAATCTCTCAACTCAGAACGCCCACAGGCCCTGTGGCGCGCTTTTAAGTTGGGGAAATAATTCCCTTTCAATCCTGAGGGACCCTGGGGTCCAACTAGCCCACCAGGTGCTTCCAGTAAACACCACTGCTCTGCGTTGCAGAGAGGTGGTGCAGACCGTGCCACTTTTTACACCTCTCTGCAACGCAGCTCTGTGGCGCTTACTGGAGGTACCTAGTGGTCTAGTTGGACCCTAGGGACCCTCAGGATTCAAGGGGACTTAATCTCCCAACTTAAAACGGCTACAGGGCGTGTTTACACAGTGAGGAAGGGAGGGGACGGGGCATGATGTGACGTGTTCAAACACGCCCTGTGGTGCGTTTTAAGAGGTAGTTTTAATCCCCTGCCCTATTATATACTAGGGGCTTACAGAGGAGGTCATGCTAATCACAGGGGGACCCCAACACATAGTGTGCCCTAGTGTATGTAGGTGTTTTCACTGTATTCTGAGTGTCTTTTAACATAGCACTGGCTCTAGGACTGGTTAGTCAGACTCAGTTACCACCAGTATCTGTCTGAAAAAGTTGAGGGTACAGGATGATTTTGCAACAAGGCTTGTTTCTGCTCTTCTGTTTGTTCTTTCTGCACGTTATACTTCTTCCTGCACTTTTCTTCGTCTTTAAGGACTTCTGTTGCTTCTTTCTGCATTTCTTTTTTTTCTTTCTGTGCGTTTTTCCTTCTTTCTTCACATGTCCTATCTCTGTAGGCATAGCTAGAAATTAGCATTTAAAAAACCTTTGAAATTCACTGAAAAAACCATAGGTTTCAGGCACGTTATAGCTAGGAATTAGCATTTAAAAAACCTTAGAAATTCACTGAAAAAACCACAGGTTTCAGGGGCATTATAGTTAGCTGGACTTTTTACTTGTACAAAACCATAGAAATTCCCCCGTTATAGTTAGTTCAGCTAACTATAACTCGCGCGCCCACAATGCACTGCTGATGACGTCACATATTACATCACTCATGACATGGTCAGTGACATCACTCATGACATCACTGATGACATCACTGATGACATCATCCTTGTGATAGAGTGGCAGACCTCCTCTCCCCCTAATATAACCTTTGATACACACATTCAAAAATAGAAATTAAAATTTTCAAAACAATGGACATACCAATACCAGTTACAACAACCTATTCAGTAATTGTAAGATCCACATCCACATCCACTCATTCACCAACAGTCCTATACAGTCACTCATACATGTACTCACTCATCATATGTACTCATACACCTATACATCCTGTTACACAACGCCACTCATCCATAAAGTTACTCACACACATAGTCACTCATGCTAATAAAGAATCAAACATCCGTTTACCTGCATATACAGTTATACACACACCACCACACTTACTTCTACAGAAACTTACACATACTTAGTCTTTTTAACAATCACTTATAGAAACACATACTTATTCATACAGGAACTCTTTCAATCTCTCACTCTCACATATACTCACTTATATACACCAATAGTCACATATACTAGTTTAAAACATATGTAGTTACTCATAGAGACACTATTGAGACAGTCATTCACTCACTAACACACCCATGCACACACTCATCCACCCATACAGTCCTGCACACATGCTGTCTTCAACACATACAAACAGTGAGTCACTCATTCATGCACCTATGCACTACGTAATACCCCCCACCGAACCATACAGACATCAGACACTTATACTGATACTCAAAAAACCAACTAATAACCTATATAGACACTCATGTAGCTACTCACCAACCCATGCAGCCACTTATACACAAAGTGAGAGATTGATACAGATATTTACATATTTAAACATTACTCACTAAGCCATGTAATTACTAAGATACACTTAATCAGTCAGTTATACAATCAATTTTTCAAAAACAAATCATCCATTTAGACATTTATATACCCATTTATTCTTCCATCGACCTTGAGATATACATATATAAAACATATGTAATTTTCAGAAAAACACACATTCACTGGATGATGTCATCAGTGATGTCATAAGTGATGTCATTTGAGATGTCATCAGTGATGTCATGAGTGATGTCACTGACCATGTCATGAGTGATGTAATATGTGACGTCATCAGCAGTGCATTGCGGGCGCGCGAGTTATAGTTAGCTGAACTAACTATAACGGGGGAATTTATATGGTTTTGTACGAGTGAAAAGTCCAGCTAACTATAACGCCCCTGAAACCTATGGTTTTTTCAGTGAATATATATATATATATAACCTACTGGCGACCAAGTTTCCATAGGAAGACATTTTATTGTTTTGCTTATAACTTTGGCGTTGTTTGATGAATCTTCATGAAATTTTCCAAACTAATTCTTTGTTCATATCTGTTCCTATTTTGAAATTTTGTGGGTGATTCGTCAAGGGGTGGCAGATAACAAAGGGGGGGTCCCAAAATGTGTTTACTCCATGTCAATTTCCATAGGAAACTTTAAACAAGGCTACAGGTTGAACAGGTGAACGGAATTACCCCAAATTTGGCAGGGAGAAGGGTCTTGGTCTGGAAAGCACACTTTTGTTTATTTGGTGTAAATCCGTTCAGTAGTTTTGGAGAAATATAGAAATTTACAGATATCGATATTTGGAAATTCTGCCTTCTGATTGGCTGATGCCTTACGAGCACGATCTTGCTCCTCATTGGCTGCGAGCAGTACGAGCGGTTGCAACTAGGAAGAGTTGGCAGCCATTTTGTGATTCCGTTGAAGCGAGTAAGGGCAAAAAAAGGCAAAAAGAGGAGGGTAGGAGCACTGTGAGGTCTGTGGGGTGGTTAGGGTGTGCTACATAGGGAGTGTGAAGCGATATATTCACCCCAACCGTTGTGAAAGTGCTGTTTTGCCCAGAGTGAGATGGTGCTGAGGTGAGGTGCCGGTACACTCGGGGATGAAACCGTGAGCTGATTTCTGTAAACTGATGTGCTCTGGGCGCTATAGCATACTGGCCGCTGTAGCATAGCTGTGCAAGTGGTGTTAGTATGGGTTTAGACTATAGCACTGTGAGCTCTGTGGGGGTGGTTAGGGTGTGCTATACAGGGAGTGTGAAGCGAAATATTCACCCCTAGCGGTGTGAAAGTGCTGTTTTGCCCAGAGTGAGATGGTGCTGAGGTGAGGTGCCGGTACACTTGGGGATGAAACCGTAAGCTGATTGCTGTAAACTGATGTGCTCTGGGCACTGTAGCATACTGGCCACTGTAGCATAGCTGTGCAAGTATGGGTTTAGACTATAGCTGGAGTGGGAAGCAAACTACTCACCCCTACCGGTCTGAAGACTCAAATGGAGTGTTTTAGCAAGCAGGAATATAGAAATCATCGTGAAGAATATAATGCAGAATGTTGCAATGACACAGAAGACAAATGGTTAAATCAGGTGTGTTTAAGAAAGTGGCTGTGTGGGCTAAAGCGATGGAGTCTGCAAGTTATATAAAAAGTGTCTTTATTTAAGTGCCATAAATGGAACCACTGGTGCAAGAGCTAAGGCATTCAGCTGAGGCAAACTCCAACCGCTTCTGCAGTATTCAAACCTAAGCTCCTGCATCAGTCAATTCCACATTACATGTTACAGTTCCATGTGACATAAACAACACCTATTAGACATGAATGACTGTAAATTGTAGAATGAAAATAAAGGTAGGATACAATTACCACACTGTGCCAACCAGTTCCTAAACAATGCCTTGTTTTTTTATCTTGATCGTCAGCTCGTGAGCAGAGGCTGCGGATGAGCTAATTTCTGAGAAAGGGCTTCGTAGATAACAGGCAGGCAGAGAGACGTGTGTAAAAAGAATAGATATGGTTTCAAAATGGATGTCGGGTTTAGGCTAATTTAGCAAGTAAATAGCGTATTTGCATAGGCCATACATCATCCATCCCTGGTTAGTGTGGAGACGTAAGGGCCAATAATGAAAACAGAGTTCAAATGCCTAAGCATACTTAGAAAGTTATTATATGAAAATAGTTCAATTGAAGTGTATTAAAAAATGTAATAGGAAAAAGTAAAAAATCAATCCTAGAATAAAGTGAATTTCTTACAAGTCTTGGAGATTGCAGTCCGGAAGTTATTCAGCAGCTTGAGATGCGTAATGTTCCAAGAGGCGATTGTTGCCATCGTGTGAGAAAAGCGAAGCGATCCAATTAATATCCTCGAAGGGACAGTAATGTTCCTCGAATGTTGGAGCGGCAATTTGAATTGGCAGGCAATCTGGATGTTGTCAAAGGTCGCACATTGCAGGAGAACTTTCGCGGCTGCGCAGGAATCCCATTCCACCAGGATACCTTTTTGCGTTGCATCCACCATTGCTCCACTGCCCGAACAATCAAGTTCATGGTTTTCAAGATACTCCATTACCTGCTGGATATCGGGAGCGTTTGCTGGGATGTTGGCAAGGCATAGATCCATTCGCCAGTCGATTGGGCAAGTTTTGCAATAAAAAGATGGTTGCACGCAGATTGTATATGTGTAAATAAATGTCATGTTGTAGCTGGCTCCGATAATAGATAGAGGCAGGCAGCCGAAAAGTTGTTCCATTTTTTCACGGTATTGATGGGGCGTATTCTGTTGGAGATGCTTGTTACCACAGGGAGCACAGCCATTTTTAACAAGCTAAAATAGTAGTAGGATGGCCGCAGAGCGAGAATTATGGGCACTGTTCCTGTTATTCCAGAGATGATCGAATGAATGAAGTCTGGTATTAGACCAAAAACTGTTTGAAAGCCTGTGACAAGTGACGGAGGAGACAGTGTTAAAAAAGTGTGCCAGACCTTAAATGTCAGATGTGTTGGAAATTGTGTAACAATTCACAAAGTGTAATGGGAGGTTCGTATTTAAAAGGGAGTGTATTTTACTTGAAGTTCGTGCTATCTGCAGTCCATAAATTACTTTTGGAGAAGTGAGGGACACTTCTGTTTGAAACAAAAGCGCTTTCAGTTTGCTCCGTTTAATAAAATCTGTTTTTAAAGTAGGTATTGAAGGCCAGGTTGAACTTTGGGAGTTACTTTGTGTGGGTGGGAATAGAGATTGCCAGAGGAAGTTCTCCGGTTTGAAACAGTAAGGACATACGGTATGGCAGCTCACATTGCGTAGCAGTCCATGTAATTAAGAAGCAGATAACTCCCCTTAGAAAGCTGTGTGAATGTTGGTCTGATTGTGGGAGTTGGCGTGCTTTTAAGAAAGCATGCAAGATTGGGGGCTGTAAGCTTTGAAGCGTCGTGCAGTTGGACATTCTTGCATAGTAATGAATGACTGCCATTGTGGTCGCACTTTTCACCTGTGAGAAAAACTTTGTATCCTCTTTAAGACAGCGATATGTAAATGGGAGAAACCACTGCTCGTAAATAAACGCGCTACCTTATATAATCACATACAACATGACAAGCAACATGTACACCTAGCAGACACAATGACACTACATACTGTGGGAACCGTGGCTAGCCATGTACACAAACCAAACATGGCATGGCACCTCTGCCACACAATGCAGAATGCGGGGAGAGATGGGAGCAAAGTATGTGCGAAGGTGGCAAGTGATTGTCGATTATAAAAGTATACAATGCAAAGTGTTGAGGGGATGTGCCGGAGAGACTTGAGTATGCAGAGCACAGACATTTACATGTCAACATACACTGATGGTCTATTGAGTGAAGTCGACAGTGGACGCAACCATGATAGTACAGTCAGTACGGAAGATTACGAAAACATAGCGCGTACGTACCCCCTCCCCCCAAATCTTTAGCGTTGTGGGCTGGCTCGGCGTACCACAGGCTAGCGTAGGGGTATGAATAAAAGGCAAGATTCTCTGGGTGTGGTTCTCTTTTGGAATGGCGAACATGTCTGTCAGGTCTGCCCAGACTGAGGCCCAGCACCGTGGAGTGCTCTGTATACTACTAACACAGTAGTCCAACAGGTACCAACAGTGGAACTGTTAAATGGTAGCGGCAGTTTCAGTCGATAATCTTTCAAGGATTTGCCCGGCGGTAATCGCCTCTCATACCACTCGATGATTTACCAATAAAAGAGGCAGGCGCCGGAGACTGGAAGGCAGGAAACAAAGTTTTATTCCGTCGGAGCAGAACACATCAGATCAGACAGCAAGGTATCGTCACGAGGTGCTCTAACTGCATCTCTGAGACCTGGTCTCTTATACACTGGTTTATTGCTTTATTACATATAGTACATTCTTGAGATTCCCTTGATGTGCGGGGAAATATCCCCTGAAGCCCCGGCTCAGATCCGATCCCACACATGGTTACAGTAGAGGTTCCCACCCTACCCGCAGTGGGAGATGGCTATCGCGCAGCAGGGAATTCCGCTAATTCCCGGGGGTGTGTGCAACCGGCCGGGTCTCAGGGGGTAGGGGCTTTGATTCTACTGTAATCCCTTTGATGTGGGGTGTTTCCCTTACAGTAGGGGCAATAAACTGCATCCGCAGGGCTAGGCGATGGCCTGGGACCAGTTCAGACAATGGGGTGCAGAGGAAGGGGGGGTTATCAAAGGAGAGGCATGACCATGTATGGGTTGTCGGTTGGAAGTGGTTCCGTAGCAGGGTCGCGCAGAAGGAGAGGGTTTATGGCCTGTATGAGAGAGCGGGGGTGGCCAGCGCGCGGGGGATGCTTGCAGCGCCAGGGGAAAGCGCTGGCGGTCGAGAGTGAGCGGGGAGAGAGTGGGGTGCCTAAAATGGCGGCCGTGCATTCGCTGGTGCGTGGTGCTGGGGAGGGGCAAGATGGCGCAGATAATGTTCAGTTTGCGAGCTAAATTTCCACAGTCCTCCCTTTTAACATATCTCGCCAGCTTGTCCGGCCAATATTCGCCTTTGTTAGCCTTTCAGTTACAGTATCGTCAATGTTCGTCACACATTTTAAAGATACAGAGTCGTTTTAGGGTAGGCAGGAGTAATCTGACACATTTGTACATTGTCTCATACAGTTTGATAAAGTAGGCGAGGAGGAAGTACATTCAAAGTTGCAGTATAGTTGTGTACATGGCTGGTGTTGTATGAATGTTACTATACAAAGTTACATTTTCTTAACTTCTCAGTGTACAGTCGGAAGTGATTGATGCAACATCATGAAAACTTGATGAGAAGATAGTTAATATAATAAGGTGGTTGGGAGAGGATTTTCGACTTTGACATGGGTTCTTCTTTCCAGTGTCCTTGTTTATAAAGAGCTATCACTGGTAAGCTCTCATTGTTGTTCTTCTTTCGTTGGCACTGTTGAGCACCGGCGGTGGAACTAAGGTCCAGTTCAAATCCGATTTCTTCACGTGGCAGGGTGTGACCACTCACTGTTCTTTGATCATAGTCCTGTTCCTTAACACAGTTCACCACAGGTACCTTTGAGACAGGGTGCCGGCCTTTTGTTCCTCGGTAGTAGGTCAAAGTCATAGTCCAAATGAAAGAGGAAGAGAGAATGGGGTGGCAGGGGATCAGATCAAAAAATGCGGACCAAGGAGAGCAGAATCTTTTCGGCACTGGGCCCATCAATCGGGCCCGACGGGTTAAGACTTCAGGCACGCTGGTCAGTGAGCAGGGGCCTCGATGTAGCCCTTCGCGCTCATCGTTCTGATAATGGTGCCTCGTCTCACACTCTTGTTGCTTCGTCGCTTCCCCCTTGGTCGATGTCATAGATGTTTTATGATCCGCAGCCAGACTGTGCGTCACATCCGACCCCTCTCTTCCGATGTCTGCAGGTTATCCTTGAATAGGTTATAAGAAACGAAAGTCTTAAAGATCTTGGCAGGGAAGACATTTACATACTTCATTCTCTCTCCCAACCACTGAGTAGTTGCGGAAATGCTCTTATCTGTTACTATATGATTGGTGTCTATTAACTCTGATGTTAATGTGCGTGTTACTAATCTATTAATTGCTGCTGTGGTGCAGGGTTCTGTGGGTGTCCCTATCCATCGTCTGGCCTTCTAGGTGTCAGTTTCTGCGCCCTATAATGCAAGGTTTGGTAATATCCGTAAGTGCGAGGTGCTATGGTCATGCGTTCACGAGTATCCTTTTCATACAGTAGGTGACCCTTTATCAGTTAAAAACAGGGGCCATCAGCTGTTTTGTTCGAGATACTCTGAGACGGCTAGTATAGGGCTGGAGTTATCTTTGGGAGAACAGGGTGCTTTAGACATTCTATTTCGGGCTAATTGGTCAGGGGTAAGTTTCCTCCCGTCTTTGGATAGTAGGTGGCCTAGATACGTTACTTGGGGCTGGCAGAATTGCAATTTCTTTCTGGAGACCTTGTGACCGTTCTCCGCAAGGAAGCGGAGGAGGTGAATGGTGGCTGTGACGGCAAGTGGAGTGGTGTCGGCCGCTAAAAGAATGTCATCGACGTACTGTATCAACGCCACTCCATCGGGTAGTTGGACTGCATCTAGTTGCCTCTTGAGGGCCTGGCTGTAAATACTGGGACTCTCAGTGTAACCTTGGGGTGCCCTACAGAATCTGTACGAACGGGCTTTTAAAGTGAAGCCGAACAGGTAGCGGCTGTCTGGGTGGATGGGGATGGAAAAGAATGCGTTCTTGAGGTCAATGACAGTAAAGATGGTGGCGGTGGATGGAATCAGGGTGAGGATGGTGGTGATGTCTGAGACTACGGGGTACTGGGGTATGACTACTTTGTTAACCTCTCGCAAGTCAACAATGAAACGGTAGGCTTTCTCATCCCCCTCGCCTTGCTTCTTTACAATGGGTAGGATAGGGCTGTTGCAAACATTACTCGCTACTTCTTCTACCACTCCTGCCTCGACCAGGGACTCGATGATTTCCACCAATGCCTTCTCGCCTTCGGGGGATATCCGATACTGAGGAAGCTTTGGGAGCACTGCGTCCGGTCGGACGGTTATGTGTACCGGGTCGATCACCATGCGCCCTACATCTGAGTCGGTTTTAGCCCATAGATGTGAAGGTAATGTGTCGAGTAGGGACATATCGGCATCGGTTATAGAGAGCATACGCCGAGTGTGACAGGGTCTGGACAGATCTGGGTTATCGTGTAGGATGACTCGAACTCCGTCTGGGGAGCATCTGATAGTGGCTCGAAAATGTTTTAGCAAATCAAGTCCCATAATAGCATCGGGGGTGTTGGAGGAGAGCAGAAAGGTCGTGTCAGTGGTGTTATCTTCTAAATCAAAGGGGATTGGTGCTGATAAGGGGTTAGTGGAGGGCGTTCCGTCAAAGCCTATTGAGGTTACGTGTGAGCCAGACAAGGGTGCCCTAGGAATCAGTCGTTTAGATAACGCACTACGTGTCGCCCCAGTATCTACCAGGAATGGAGATTTTGTGCCCAAGACCTTAGCGGTGACGTAAGGACCTTGCTGGTCAACACGGAGTTCGACTGGATCCCTCCCTTGCCCCTGGCGGTCCTATGCGAAGTCATGAGTGCTTTCATAGTCGGACTGCTGACACTGGTTTTGTCGGGGGCGATCAAAGGTGTTTGATCTGCCTGGCCTGTCGTTGATGGCGTCGTTCGTGTGCCCTCGTTCCCGTCCTCTATTTCTGTGGTCATATGCTGTGTCTCTGGGGTTCCTATTTTTATTCATTTCCAGAAGGACCGGGCACTGGGATTTCCAGTGTCCGAACCCTCTACAGAACGCACATTGGTTCCCATCTAAGTCTCTCCGTCCGTTGTAGGGCGTAGGTGTATGGTCTCTAGGGGGTAGCTTTCTAGGGGCGGTTGGTTGGTAATTCTCTTTTGGGGGTTCCCTTCCTATGGTCACCCCTTGCAACTGTGCTATCATCACCCTCTCCTTTAATTCCTTTTTCTTCTTCTCTGACGCCCTATCGTTCTCGTTCTTCTGGTTTTCGTAGTATTGGGCCATCTGGAGAATTGCTGCGGGTTTGGAGGCTGCCCAACTACTCTCGCTGGTCTGTAACTTCTGGGAAACTTCTGGCGACAGACCCTTTACATAATTCTGGACAAAGAGGTGGTGTCCGGTTGCGGTGGTCATGTCTTGGCCACTGTAATCGGAAAACACAGTCTCGAATCGGGAGAAGTATTCAGACACATCTTCCTGGGGTTTCTGGCGGCAAGCTGTCACTATCGACCAGTCTACCTTTCTTTCTGGGATTAGAGTCTTCAGTTTTTGTACAATCTTGTCTGGGAGCTCTAAGATGGCTTTCGGGGGTTTCTGTCCTGGCTCTCGCTGTTTATCTATGGTATCGAGTTGTACCCAGGTATATCCGAACGGCTCAGCGTGGTCAACCTTCCGGATTTGTTTCCACACATCAGCCGGCAAACATAGCCCAAAGAACAAGTCGATATCTGCTAACGTCATTATCGTTGAGCCTAAGGCTGTGCCTAATTCAGTGTAGAAGGCAGTCGGGTTCTTTCTCAAGTCGGGTAGGGTCTTTCTAAAGGTCAAAATATCTTGCCGGTCCCACGGCTGGTAGACCCAGTTATATACAACCCTTCCCTTCGCATCTTGGTGGTTGATGTCGTCGTGTGTTCCCTGACCCCGTGGGGGGGACCCAGTAGGGGGCAGCTTCTTTAATGGGCATCATGGCATCGGCCCTTCCTCCCTGGGGCTTAGTTGCCATGGGGGTTTCCGTTGTGGTTGTCTGTCCATGTTCTTTAAGGTGTCGGTAGACCTCGAGTGTACGAGTGAAGAGGTTCGTTACATCGCCCTCTCTTTCTTCCCCAATGTCTACCTTCCTATATAGGGCCGCTAGGCCTTCGGGACCTTTATCGTGGTACCTATTCTCATATGTATTCAGGGTGCGATAACAGAGCCGTACGACGAAGTGTCGTCTGCGGCTGTCGGCATACGATTTATACACGTCCGTTATATACTCCTCACTTTCTTTTCGCTCCACCAGCGTCCCTACTATCTTGTCAATTCCTGCTCGTTCATCTTTAGTTAACCGATTCATTCTGGTGGACTCTTTCTTTCCTATCTCATGGTCGTCTAACGTTGTAGTCGACGTTAGGTTCAGTACAAGAGGCTCAGCCGGCGCGGAGGCCGTGAGGGCCGAGGCCCCTGTACTGCTTTCGTTCGTGTTCGGGGGTTGTGGGTGTTGCACTACCGATTGGGAGGGTGCATACGGAGGGGGCATGTAAATGGTCGGGGGACCTAACAGTAATTCGTCATTCGTTTGCTGCTTGGAGGACAATACAGGGTAGAGCAGAGAAGGGGTCCTAACAGCGTACTGGCCTGAGGTTTCGGGCTCCTGTCTTAGTTTAGTTTCCCTTCTCTCTTTTATGTCTTCTTCTAACTTTTTAGCGGCAAGGTGAGCTGCCTTTCGTAATTCCTTTTCTGCTTTTACTTCTTCCCTCTTTTTCCGTTGCGTTGCTTCTTTGCGCCACATGCCGATACTGTCAAGCATAGTAGGCGTCGTCTTATTGCTACGCAGAGCTATTTCTAGTGCTTCTATCTTATGGTCGTCGAAGGATCCCATCAGTGGCCACTGACTTTCGGGGTCCTTCTTGGTATATTTATGCCACAGCTTGCTATAAGCTACGGCGACTAGTCCATATTTAGTGAACATGTCCTTATTAGGGGTGCCCTCCAGTGGAGCCGGATGGTTCACCTCTAATAAGCGGTCCGGGCAGAACCAACTACCAATCAGTGGGGAGAAGATAGGCATGACGGGTTTCAACGGGGACAAAAGTCAGCACTACCTATCTTTTCACTGCTTGCAAAGACTAGACAGAATATCTCTATTCTTCGTTATTTGTAAGCAGAGAATACCTCCAAAGAACCAATATCGAACAACTAGTGTTCGGACAATCAATCAATCAATCAATGGGGAGATAAAGATAGGCACGACGGGTTTCAACGGGGACAAAAGTCTGCGTTACCTACCCTTCACTATTTGCAAAGACTAGACAGAATATTCCTATTCTACGTTATTTGCAAACAGAGAATATCTCAAAAGCACTATTCTTCAAAACAATCAATGTTCGGACAATCAATCAATGGGGAGATAAAGATAGGCACGACGGGTTTCAACGGGGACAAAAGTCTGCGTTACCTACCCTTCACTATCTGCAAAGGGAGAGAGAGAGAGTATTCCTACTCCTCCCCGTTTGTAGACAGCGAATATCTCAAAAAGAACAATCAATGAGCAATACTAGTATTCAAACAATCAATCAATTATTTCGCACTTTTGTCGTATTTCACGACCTTACCCGGACCGCATGGACAGTTTCTCGTCTTCCGCCTCCAGCGCCCGATCGTCCTCCATTCTCCGTATTTGCCGCGGCACTCCTGATGGTTCCCAGTCAGGACCGTAGATCACTCGAGAGAGGTCTGCTCGGAACCAGTGAAGTTCGGATGATCGGCTGCCAGACGAGGGTCTATTGGGCAGGAGCTCTCCCGATCGTTGCAGTCGTTCACTCTGTCGTCGGGACCTCTCCCACTGGATCCACGTGTCGCTGATGGGCCCCACGTTTGGGACGCCAATTGTTAAATGGTAGCGGCAGTTTCAGTCGATAATCTTTCAAGGATTTGCCCGGCGGTAATCGCCTCTCATACCACTCGATGATTTACCAATAAAAGAGGCAGGCGCCGGAGACTGGAAGGCAGGAAACAAAGTTTTATTCCGTCGGAGCAGAACACATCAGATCAGACAGCAAGGTATCGTCACGAGGTGCTCTAACTGCATCTCTGAGACCTGGTCTCTTATACACTGGTTTATTGCTTTATTACATATAGTACATTCTTGAGATTCCCTTGATGTGCGGGGAAATATCCCCTGAAGCCCCGGCTCAGATCCGATCCCACACATGGTTACAGTAGAGGTTCCCACCCTACCCGCAGTGGGAGATGGCTATCGCGCAGCAGGGAATTCCGCTAATTCCCGGGGGTGTGTGCAACCGGCCGGGTCTCAGGGGGTAGGGGCTTTGATTCTACTGTAATCCCTTTGATGTGGGGTGTTTCCCTTACAGTAGGGGCAATAAACTGCATCCGCAGGGCTAGGCGATGGCCTGGGACCAGTTCAGACAATGGGGTGCAGAGGAAGGGGGGGTTATCAAAGGAGAGGCATGACCATGTATGGGTTGTCGGTTGGAAGTGGTTCCGTAGCAGGGTCGCGCAGAAGGAGAGGGTTTATGGCCTGTATGAGAGAGCGGGGGTGGCCAGCGCGCGGGGGATGCTTGCAGCGCCAGGGGAAAGCGCTGGCGGTCGAGAGTGAGCGGGGAGAGAGTGGGGTGCCTAAAATGGCGGCCGTGCATTCGCTGGTGCGTGGTGCTGGGGAGGGGCAAGATGGCACAGATAATGTTCAGTTTGCGAGCTAAATTTCCACAGAACGGTGTCTTGATCCCACAATGGCGAACATGTCTGTCAGGTCTGCGCAGCTTACACTGCCACAAGGCTGACGCCGTGAGTGAAGGTGGCTGCAGGAATAATGCTCTCAGACTGCTGGTACCCAGAAACCATCATGGCCGCTGCGACGCACATATGCCCCACAGTTCACCTTTCGACACCGCCGTATGTGAAAGAGGGCTCACCACGTGCCAGCGGAACCTTTTGGGCCGAGGTCTGCGAGCTGGGAAGGCTCCTGAGATCAACGCTGGCTACCGCGACACAGGCCGACAGCACCCAGCCTGAAACCCAGCACCGTGGAGTGCTCTGTATACTACTAACACAGTAGTCCAACAGGTACCAACAGTGGAACGGTGTCTTGATCCCAAAATGGATGATGTTAGAACTGCATCTGAGAGTGCAGATGAAGGTACTTCCTTCGACCAGGTGCAACCAACTCTAGGTCCCAACAGTGGAACGGTGTCTTGAACCCACAATGGACGATGTTAGAACTACATCTGAGAGTGGAGATGAAGGTACTCCCTTCGACCAGGTGCAAGCAACTCTAGGTCCCAACAGTGGAACGGTGTCTTGATCCCAGAATGGACGATGTCCGATATTACCTGCTGCTTGGTTTTCACAGAACTCCCTCCGTTGAGGTGCATCAGACTCTGTGCTTCCGTAGCTAATTGCTGCACATGATCATTGGGCTTGGCTGACTGCCGTTGCTGGAGTAAATTGCGGTACAGCATGTCCGAACAGTGGAACGGGGTCTTGATCTCACAATGTATGATGTTATAACTGCATCTGAGAGTGGAGATGAAGGTACCCCCTTAGAACAGGTGTAACCAACTCTACGTCCCAACAGTGAAACGGTGTCTTGATCCCAAAATGGACGACGTACGATATTACGTGCTGATTGGTTTTCACAGAACTCCCTCCGTTGATGTGCATCAGACTCTCTACTTCCATAGCTAACTGCTGCACATGATTAGTGGTCTTGGCTGACTGCAGTTAGTGGAGTACACCGCGGTACAGCAGGTCCGAACAGTGAAACGGGGTCTTGATCCCACAATGGACAATATTACAACTGTATCTGAGAGTGGAGATGAAGGTACTTCCTTCGACCAGGTGCAAGCAACTCTAAGTCCCAACAGTGTAACGGTGTCTTGATCCAAAAATGGACGATGTCTGATATTACCTGCTGCTTGTTTTTCACAGAACTCCCTCCGTTGAGGTGCGTCGGACTCTGTGCTTCCGTAGCTAACTGCTGCACATTTTTATTGGGCTTGGCTGACTGCAGTGGGTGGAGTACACCGTGGTACAGCAGGTCGGAACAGTGAAACGTGGTCTTGATTCTGTGATTGAGGATGTCAGAAGTTAAAGTTTGTGATGATTTGTGTGTACCCGCTCCGATCAGGTGCAACCCACCCTGTGCTTTCGAATTCAACGGCACGTGCTGTGAGGCGTTAATGACCACTGCATCTGGCCTACACTGCGGTCAGCAGGGCTCACAATTCAGATCGAGTGGTGATTGTTTAATTACAGAATCCAGTAGGTAACTAACTACAACGTCTATTAAAAAATATACACAATAGCCTTTTAGTATACTTGTTTGAAGAACTTTTTTAAGATGACTTATAGGTCTAGTACAATAACCAAATTCTTCTTGGTAGTGGTAAAGAACACTGAATAACAGTGTACAGAGTGGACAGCAGAGAACACAATTCGAATTGTTTTGATTTATTTATTGCAGAGTTTTGTGTAATTTATGTTGTTGTATTTTGTGAAGAGGAAGTGAGAAAAAGTATTCATGGAAGACTGTGCTCACTACTGCCTTCAATTTACACTGCAGATAGCAGTGTTCACAATTCAGATCTAGTCACTATTGTAGATGACGTTGTCCTGAAGGCAAAAGACATTGCTCCAGTGAGCTCTGTCCGCACCAGGCATACGCATCATCACAGGGTCCGCACACGGTTTTTGTTGCTTCGCATATGGCAAACAGGACAGCTCAAGTCAACGCCACATGGCTGTGGGCCCTTGCTGACTGCTCTCTGGCCTACACTGCAGACAGCAGTGTTTACAATTCAGATCGAGTCGCTATTGAAGATGATGTACTGTTGTAGGCAACAGACATTGCTCCTAGTACGGCCCGCCCGCAGCACGCATCATCGCTGGCTGTGCACATGCTGAATGCTTTTGATGTGGCTATCTGAGTGCACTAGACCTGATGGACTCTTTATGATACAATTTTTTTGTGTATTATTTCAGATCTACTGCCTGTATCTCAGTATACCACAAGTTATGGTTCTTTTACAATAGAATCTTTTCTGTATTATTTCACATCTAGTGTCCCTACCTTACTGCAGCACAAACTATTGACCCTTTAATTATTGAATCTCTGTATGTGATCCAATGATTACTGTTGTAGTTGATGCTAGCAGCAACCATTCCCTGAGGGCTGGTTTACACTCACCTCAAACGCATTCAGAACAGAAGTCACTGGATATGTGACCCTGGTAATAAAAAGGAGTCGAGCGCACATGCTCGTACCCACTTCCACTATCTATCTGTGTCTGTGTGTTCATTATCTATGCATGATACTGCCCCTGGGCCGTACCACATTACATTGTGCTGTGGACAGCGTATGCAACCATCTTATCTCTGGCCGTGGGGAAAACTTCTGTTATGTAGCTTTTAGATGCATGGCTATCACAGGTGGAAGGCTACTTTACAGAGCATGAATATTGATGAAGATGATGGTTGCATGTTGTGTGTAGTGTCAGATATGCGTACATAGCAAAAAAAAATCAAAATAACTCTCTAAGCAGAAGAGGAGTCTCTCATCAAACGCTGTAGAGAGAATGACTAAAATGGGTGGGGTCCTCCAACTGTTACAATGGGAAATGTTATGAACTAATCAAATGCTTTTCTTTAAGGTCACATGGCAATCGTGCACCGAGCGCGCAAGGAGGCTGCATCCGTCGCGATTTTGAGAAAATATATTTACCATAATATAAGTTTATTACAGTTAGAAATATATAAATGTTTGAAATATTTTAGATTATCGCTTGTTCTCATATACACTTTAAACTTATTCAGATATAGTTTTGAGACCAAAACAAATGAGGCAATGGTGTACCCGGTGTGACACGTCTATGACGTAACTCAGGTATATTTTAGTGATGGCTCCCTTCCTTCCCTTCACACTTTGTACATCCCGTCTCACCACCCCCTTTATTCTTACAGAATTCCAGCCCGCTTGAAGTCATCCCTCGATGTACGCTTCCACGCGTTCATTCAGATTGTTTAAATCACTCAGGTGAATACCTACCTTGTACATTTCCTGTCCATTCCTTGCTAACGTACACCATTAACGGTCCTTCTGACACCGGGGCTTGATGCTCTTTTGGTCTGTTTTTATTCATGTTTTAATCCATTTTTTCACTCGTTTACTACTAGCCTCCACTCGTTTATTAATTAGCCTCCTCTTTCTCTTGCTCACTTTGGCTCAATTGTTTCGGGCTACTTCTGTCAAAATATTTTTCCCTTTCTGGCTCTTAATCTCTCCCCTCCCGTTTCTCTCCTTTATATACAGCACTGTCTGAATTTCACAATCCGGTCCTGATGATGATCCCAAATCGTGGGGATCGAAACGCCGTCGACCTGTCAGCCTAATTGATGGCACCACCTTGTTATATGGTTCTATGAAATGGATAAAATTCAATTTCATTGTTATAATTGAGATTAGAACCGCCGACTGTATTATATTGTATATATTCACTTTCACTTCACCTTGCGCCGTCCCCTTGCTGACTTCACTTTGTCACTTGTGTCGCTGTCTTTATGTGTCACGTACACTTCCCAGCACCAAGTACAATTTTCAGATTGTTCTATGCGAATTGATTCTGCCTACAGTGCTGATATAACTGTAACTTTCTCCTTTGAAGATTGGTTTATACCCTTAATCCTCTTCCTTTTGTACAAATCGTATTTAATACATGATTGCTTTTTGCTAAAAAACTTTTATTGTTTGAGAGTCTTCCTTCTTTGCTTGCAATCTTATTTACATGCATGTATAATTGCCTCTGAATGAGACCTGTTGAGATCTCTTGTTGTTTATTTACTCACTTACCCTAATCTCAACTAGGTTTATGGGTTTATGCTCCTGTAGTTTTTTACAAGTAACACAGGGCCTGGCAGCGTGCACTCGTCGCAAACGCAACGCACAGCGGGCGTGACCTCATACGTACATGACGTAAGGCATGGCTTGGTACTGCGTACCCATCGCATACCAAAGTAGCAGCTAGCGCAACCACATACGTATATGATGTTACGCGGGACACGGTGCCACAAACCCATCGGATACGAAATGCGCATCCTATATGAGTTCAGCAATATGGCGGATAGGATTCGCGTGCTGATGGGGCTTGGTACACTACCGGTACGGGACAGTTTTCTAAAAAAAAAACAAAAGAACGATATACATACTTTTTTTTAAAGATATAAAACATTACATATTTTTCACAAAAAAAAAAGGATAATAGAGTTCCAAAATATTACCAAAAAAAATAGAAAAAATATAGGTTTTATAAATATTCAAATATGAAATTAACATTTAAAAAACCTTTGAAATTCACTGAAAAAAACATAGGTTTTACAGACGTTATAGTTAGGAATTAGCATTTAAAAAACCTTTGAAATTCACTGGAAAAAACATAGGTTTCAGGGACATTATAGTTAGTTGAACATTTGACTCATATAAAACCAGAGAAATTCGCCCGTTATAGTTAGTTGAGCTAACTATAACTCGCACGCCCGCAATGCACTGCTGATGACGTCACATATTACATCACTCATGACAAGGTCAGTTACATCACTCATGACATCACTGATGACATCTCAAATGACATCATTGATAACATCACTGATGACATCATCCAGTGAATGTGTGTTTCTGTAAAGTTTAAATATTTTTTATATATATCTATGCCAAGGTCTATTGAAGAATGAGTGGATGTAGAAGTGCCTGAATAGATTATTTTGTAGATGCATGACTGACTGTATAAGTCAATGATTGAATGTATGTTACTGAATGCATGGGTTAGTGACTAAACTGTGTGAATGTCTATATTAGTCTCTCAGTTGATGTGTAAGCAGGTGCATGGGTTGGTGAGTAGCTACATCAGTGTCTATATGGGTTATTGATTGATTGCATGAGTATCTGTATGGGTGTCTGAGCGTCTATGTGGGTGGGTGGGGGCTGTCTGACTCTGTGCATACATGTCTGAATGGCTGATATACTGTTTGTATAGATTCAAAAGTGTATCTCAGAAGGGCTGTATGGGTAGCTGACTGTGTGTACAGGTATATTGATTAGTGAATTGATGTCTCAGTTGTATATATGTGAGTAACTATATATGTTTTTAGACAGTATATGTGAGTGTTGGGGTGTATAATTGACTATACGTGAGAGACAGTGATTGCAAGAGTGTCTACATACATGAATGTGTACTTGTATTAGTGATTGTATAACAGAGTAAGTATGTGTTAGTATCTATATAAATAAGGGAGGTGGTGTGTGTATAAATAAGTCAGGTGGTGTGTATATATCTGCATAGGTGAGTACATGGGTGTGTGATTGATTTTTGAGTAGATGTGTGAGTAACTCTATGGATCAGTAGCACTGTGTGAATGTATGTATAGGTGTATGAGTGGATATTATACTGATGTAATGATGAGTGACAGCATGTATGAATTACTGTATGAGTGTATGTCTAGCTCACAATATATAGATAGAAATCAGTGGATGGGTATCTAGTATCTGGTATTGGTGTGTCTATGGTTTCGAAAATGGTAGTCTGTATTTTAGAGTACGTCTATCAAAGGTTATATTAGAGTGTGAGGAGGTTTGTCAGACTATCACATGGATGATGTCATCAGTGATGTCATCAGTGATGTCATTTCAGATGTTATCAGTGATGTCATGAGTGATGTCACTGACCATGTCATGAGTGATGTAATATGTGACGTCATCACCAGTGCATTGCGGGCGGGCGAGTTATAGTTAGCTCAACTAACTATAACGGGGGAATTTCTCTGGTTTTACATGAGTCAAATGTCCAAGTAACTATAACGTCCCTGAAACCTATGGTTTTTTCAGTGAATTTATAAGGTTTCTTTAAATGCTAATTTCTAACTATAACGTACCTGAAACCTATGGTTTTTTCAGTGAATTTCTAAGGTTTTTTAAATGCTAATTTCTAACTATAATGTCCCTGAAACCTATGGTTTTTTCAGTGAATTTCTAAGGTTTTTGTAAATGCTAATTTCTAACTATAACATGCCTGAAACCTATTTTTTTCAGTGAATTTCAATGTTTTTTTAATGCTAACTTCTAATTATAATTGTTCATTTAACCTATAATTTTTTCCAACACCCAAGAAGGACACAACGCCCACTGCCACAACCCTCAGGACCTCCCCCCGTACAACCCCTCTCCCTACTACAACCAAGGCAGTGCAGAACAGGACAGTGAACCCTCCAAAAAACGGCATGGTCCCTTAGCCATATAATAGCTCAATGTTGGGAAATCTGGCAATTGTTTTTTCAGTAAATTTGAATTTCTTTTTAAATACTAATTTCTAACTTTAATCTTCCTGAGACCTATGTTTTTTGTGAATTTCAAAGGTTATTTAAATACTAATTTCTAATTATAATGTTCATAAAACCTATGTTTTTCTCAGTAATTTTGAAAAACAAATTGATATTTTGTAACTTTTATATCCTAAATATTGTATTTTTTTTACTTATTATTTAATGTCTTCTTGTTTTTTTTAAATATTAAACAACTAGATACAGTATGAAAGGGAGCCCAGCCCAATGCCACTTCTGAAGACCGACACATGTCATAGACCTACTGATCAAGCAGCTCCGACACCCAAGAACGCCACAACACCCACCACCACCCCAGGACCCCCCCACCACTAAGGCAGCGCAGAACAAGACAGCGTACTTTCCGAAAATGGCATGGCCCCTAAGCCACACAATAGCTGAATATTCGCAGGTGTGAACAAACTATATGTGAAGGAAGCAATTCACCCATGAATAACAATGCACACAATGCAAAGTGTAGCTGTGATGTTCTGGACACATCTCAGTATGCAGAATACACACCTCTCCATATGCACTAATACTACTGGTGCTTGTAGTGTTGTGGACAGTGGACCCAACGATGTTACGTCAAACACTAGGTACGATCTCAGTCATGTAGCTGTATCGTCCCCCCTGTAAGCATAAGCGTAACCGGAGTGGGCTGGCCGACATACGCCACTTCAGCGTAGGAGTGTGAATAAATAGGCCAGGGCTCTGGGCGTGGTTCACTTGTGAACTGTGAAGACCCACGATTGTGCCAGAGCAGTGGGCCTCACCCTGCCACGAGGCTGCCGCCATGACCGCAGGTCTGCTCGGCACAGGCCCCCTGCGAACCCAGCAGCACAGCACCGCAGACTTATGTCTGTACAGATTAATGCCTTCGATCTATACTGCGGACAGCAGGCATCACAATTCAGATGGAGTAGCGATTGCAGATGATGCAGTCCAGTACGCAAGATACATTGCTCCCAGTGCGGCCTTCTCGGACACGCATCATGGAAGGGTGCGCACACACTGAGCGCCAAAGGTACCACTAACTCAGTGCACCAAAAGTCATCGACACGTGGCCTTATTGAGGCAGAATTCAATAGACAACAGACATAGCTCCGAGTGCGGCCCCCCTGGACCACGCATCATTGCAGGGTACGTACACGCTGAGCGCCAAAGGTACTACTAACTCAGTGCACCATAAGTCATCACAAGGATGAGTGAAAAGTTCTATGTCAGCAGTGAGGCATACTATCACTCGAAAATCACCCAAAAATACTTATAATATAAAAAGAACAGAAGAACCAAAGTACATTAATGATTACAATCCAGTAATTTTGAAGATGTGGAATGCAAATATGGACATACAATATGTTGCAGATAACTCAATTACCGTTCCTCGCATACTATCCAAATAGAGGTTCATTCCTGGAAAACATATGTCTATATGAAATACTGCAACATTACAGTTTTAGAAAAAATGTTACAGAAAAAATAAATGAAGGGAAATATGCTGTAATTGGATCTTATGGATGTTTCTTAAAGAATGTCAAAGGAAATTTGATTAATCACAGGAAATTAAGTTGTGATACTCCAGATAAGAGAGAGTTTTTCTATTTAGCACTTCTGCAACTCTTCAAACCTTGGAAGACTGAAATGGAATTACTTGGAGATTTTGACTGCTATGAAGATTCTTTCAAAGCATGAAAAGACATTGCTACCAGTGAGGCCCACACGGACCACGCATCATCGCAGGGTGCGCACACGCTGAGTGCTTCAGGTGCCACTAACTCACTGCACCACAAGTCATCGCCACGTGGACTTATTGAGGCAGAATTCAACGCAAGCCGCACCACATGATGCCACTAACCCTGTTCAACACAAGCCGGCGACACGTGGTGCCACTAACCCTGTTCAACACAAGTCGATCCCACATGTGGAACTGTGTCCTGAGTCCTGAATGGCAGTGACCACAAGTCCGTGGCAGCGACCACAGCACCAGACTCCCTTTGATCAGTTAGGCATAATTCCATATGCAAGGCCGGCGACACGTGGTGCCACTAACCCTATTGAACACAAGCCGATCCCACATGTGGAACTGTGTCCTGAGTCCTGAATGGCAATGACCCCATGTCCGTGGCAGCGACCACAGCACCAGACTCCCTTTGATCAGTTAGGCATTTTTCCATATGCAAGGCCGGCGACACGTGGTGCCACTAACCCTGTGCAATACAAGCCGATCCCACATGTGGAACTGTGTCCTGAGTCCTGAATGGCAGTGACCCCAAGTCCGTGGCAGCGACCACAGCAGCATACTCCCTTTGATCAGTTAGGCATAATTCCATATGCAAGGCCGGCGACACGTGGTGCCACTAACCCTGTACAACACAAGGCGCGACACGTGGTGCCACTAACCCTGTTCAACACAAGCCGATCCCACATGTGGAACTGTGTCCTGAGTCCTGAATGGCAGTGACCCCAACTTCGTGGCAGAGACCACAGCACCAGTCTCCCTTCAATTAGTGACGCGTATTTGCATATGGAAGGCCGGCGACACGTGGTGCCACTGAAACTAAACTACGCAGGCCGGTGGGGCCACCAACCTATGCATGTGGCTGTGGGCCCTTGCTCACCGCTACCTCTGGCCTACACTGCGGTCAGCAGGGCTCACAATTCAGATACAGCTGCGATAGCTTTAGTACAATCAACAAATTCATTTTCAAGTGCCAACAAACACTCATTAACAGTCTACACTGCAGGCAACAGAGCTCGCAATTAGAGTTTTTGACACGTGGTGCCACTAACCCTGTTCAACACAAGTCGCAACATGTGGTGCCACTAACCCTGTGCAACACAAGCCGATCCCACATGTGGAACTGTGTCCTGAGTCCTGAATGGCAGTGACCCCAACTTTGTTGCAGCGACCACAGAACCAGACTCCCTTTGATGAGTCAGGCATATTTCCATATGCAAGGCCGGGGACACGTGGTCCCACTAACCCTGTACAACACAAGGCGCGACACGTGGTGCCACTAACCCTGTTCAATACAAGCCGATCCCACATGTGGAACTGTGTCCTGACTCCTGAATGACAGTAACCCCACCTTCGTGGCAGCGATTACAGCACCAGACTGCCTATAGTTTTATTTGTTGTTGTTTTGTTTAAATAAAATGTTTTATATGTAAATCTATACATGACTAAGATTCTTGTTTGTCCAACCGCAAAGGGACAATTCCGGGCCCAAGAAGGTTGTTGGGGGTATGTTGGTAATGTGGGAAGAGGGTGTGTTACCTGCTGATGTGGGGAGAGGCAGTGTGAAAGGGGTATCTCTCACAGAAAGAACTCCGGTATGTTTTCGGAAATGCCTCGGACAGATGCCAGCTGACGGACTGCATCATAAAATGGCTTTTCAATGCTTATCAAGTGTGACTTATGAACAGTTTGCACCCAGGCTCGCAGAGGGACAACTGCGGCCCGTCCGGTTGACTCACAGATGCAGTACTACGAGCCGTCTGCTCCCAAAGTCACAGCAGCGTAGTAGGTCGCAGAGGTACAGGCACAGCAGCGTACTAGCTCGCAAAGGTAGAGAGCTGCGAGCTGACGGACTGTCTTCTAACTCTATCGCTGCAAAGTGGTGATGTTGGGAAGAGGGAGCGTGAAAGGCTTATCTCGCACAAACAGAGCTCCGGTATATTAAATTGCTCCCGGGACCTTTCTTTTATATTTTCACTCAATGTCAGAAAGTGTGGTTTCTGGATCATTACCTTTCTCCCTACCAAATTTGGCGTAATTCCATTCAGCAATTTGACCTGTATCCTTGTCTAAAGTTTCCTATGGAAAATCCATTGAGAAAACACGTTTTCACACCCCCACATAGCTACCTGTCGCAGGCGTACTATCTGTTTTTGTGCAGGTAAGTGGTCTAGATGTTAACATGTCACGGCCACTCCCTGAGGGCATGTTTGCACACACACCACACCCATCCGGCACATGCGTCACAGGCCATGGGACCACGCAAATATAATGCATCGACAACTTCACATCTTTTATTGACGGTGGTGACTGGATGGCGGACGCTCCATGGGTCTCAATCCTAAAGAGTCCATGAAAAGTTGCGCAGAGGGTTAGTCGCACCCTGAGCTGTATGGCCGTCAGGGGCCTACTATCACGTGGCGCGGACGTGAGTTGCACAGGGTTAGTCGCACCCTAAGTTGTATGGCCGTCATCGGCCTACCACCACGTGGCGCTGACTTGCGTTGTACACGGTTAGTGGCACCAAAAGCTGATGTGGTCTCTGCCATTGATGACTCAACGACATGTGTGAGATCTGCCGGGCCGCGGAGAAGCTGATGTGGTCTCCGCCATTCATGACTCAGGACTCAGCGACATCTGTGAGATCTGCCGGGCCACGGAGCTTTGACGGGCACGTGGAGTGCCCACTGGTAGACACTCCGGTGGCTGCAGGTAATTATTTGGTCATGGATGCGCAGGGGCGGCAGTATCTCTCTCTCTCTCTCTCTCTCTCTCTCTCTCTCTCTCTCTCTCTCTCTCTCTCTCTCTCTCTCTCACTTCCCTCTCTCTCTCACTCACTTCCTTCCTTTCCTTCTCTTTCTCTATCTCCCCTCTCCCTTTCTCACTCCCTTTCTTTCCTTCCCTCTCTTTTTCTCTCTGGCTTTGTTTTCCTTCTCTGTGTCTCACTCCTTTCATATGCGCATTACGCACGTCCTTATTTTGTGCTTTATTTTCCAGGCTGTGTCGTCGACATTCATGGTCCCGACAGGAGTCTTCCGCCTTGATGTTTTGATTTAATTTTGTCAAATTGAGTTTATCCTTTATATATACATTTACAAAAAAATAAAGTTTGGAAAAAAAAAATCAATAAAGTTTTTGGTTGTTACTTAAGTGCTGTGTGACTCTTTCTCATTCTTATTACTGTTATTTGGTGGTGTCCACCATGGTGTTACATTTTGGGGCAGTTATCGCGGGAATACTGGTGATGTCTGCAGTTTGCACTAGCTTCTGAATAGTGTGTTAGATTTAGCTCAACTGCAGTTGCATTAAAGTGCTGATAATGAGATGCAGAGTAGGCGTTCCCGTGCAAAAACACACAAGGTGCACCTTTGCCATATATTCTAAATACTAAAATCCTGTATTGAATTGCACTGTGGTAGTGGGTGCATTTACAGTGTACAAACAAAATCAATGAAGAAATCTCATTGTATTTATATTGATTGGGAATAGTGGGTCAGGTGATGGATCTTGACGGGATACACTGTCCAGTTCATTTATTTTTCTGTACACAAAAAAAACCACATCACAACTTTCACAACGAAAGGCAAAAACTGCGATGCAAAACAAATTCTGGCGAGAAGCTACGTTAGCACCAGAGATTTTACACCTGCTTTCTGCTGGTGTTGAGCAGGACGACTACCTGCAGCATGAAAGGGAACACAGCCAAGAGCCACACCTGAACACCCACAGGTGCCATAGAGTCAATGAGCATGATACACGGATTCCAATGAGGGCCATAACACTCATCGCAACAACCCCAGGACAGCCAATGCCCCTCGAACCCGCATCTGAGCAAGTTTGTCCGTGTGGTCATTGTGTTCGTGTGGTCATTGTGTTAGCATGATAGGCACGAGCCCTGCAACATCACAGTGTGCTGCCTTCAGCGGACGTTACCATGTCACCTCAGCGTTGGCAGTGAGCCTGGAGATGTAGCTACGCACGCATCCTCCTGCATGCACAAGCGGCAAAGCGAACGGGGTGTCTCACACATGTCCGTGTGCAAGAAGTGTGGTAAGTGTGTCTCTGTTCTGGTGTGGCCACCACAAGGGCCGCAGCAGTCAATGTTGTAAAGTGGCATGTACCACCTCCAAATGGCAGTGTCACGGTGTGATTGGAATGTCGCAGGACATGCGTGAATAGGCATTACAATGGTGTGCCGTAGGAGTGCACAGGATACAACAGCGCAGCGCACAAAAGTGTGGGTACTCATGGGAGGGAGGAGCAGCTGTTTGGCAATGTAACACACAGTGAACCCGCCCATGTGCCACGTGCTGGGCATCTCATCCATGATGACCAGGGTCGCAGGCATTCCACAACACCCACGACCCGCCTTTGTACACATCCTGTATGAATGCAGCTAGAGAAGTTACTGTAAGGATGAAAGGTTCTTTGTCTGAACTATCTTGCGCTAACACATCTGATGCTCCGAGAAGGAACTTGCAAGTGGCCAACCCCCCTGACAGATACTATAATATTTGCATCCGCCTCCCACACTACCCACTGCCCAATTTGGGAACAAGTGGACATCCCACACTCAAAAGTTCTTTGTTGTAGTTAGCGTGCATGAAATGGCCGTCACACATACTCCCACCACAACCCTGCCCAGCACCCATTGCACACAGACCCGGCTAATTGCACCAAGCTGTGCCATTTCATCCACAAGAATGGCACACGGCAAGCCAGTGAAGCTACAAGCAGAGCCACTGATACATAGCAGGGCATCCCGAACACATGGTCGACTCCATTCACGTCTACCTATACCTTGCACGTCTGCTGCATGTCTTGGATGCACTGCCTTCGGCAGTGCTGCAGGTCACTTACCGGCTGAGCTTTCGCATTACGGACGTCACCAGTGTTTAACCTGTATTGCAATGTCACACGTGCCTATCCGAGTGGTACTTGGACGTGTGCCTCTCCAACGTGTGGGTAGCAGCTGACATGGATTACGACGGGTCTGTGCACCCCCTGTTGGCCCACGACCAGGAGTGTCATGGTGATGCCCGTTTATGGCATGCATGGATGTTTGGCAGGCATGTGAGGAACTGGGCCTGGGAGATTGCACGTGTCGTAGTATGCAGTGAGCAAATTGACCCACTTCCCGATTCTGCTTTGGTGCACATTGGGTACAGTGGTTGGAGTCAGCACATATGTCCTGGTCAGCTGATGGATTACGTTGACGACATGTCAAATATTGTGGCCAACCATCACTCATTAGAGATAGTGGCTTACGCAGCTGCACTCGCGTTCATGGACGAGTGACAAGGTACCTGCAACCATAACTCAATGTGCCACATTGCAGATGTCCCGCCGCATCATTGCACGTTGTGCATCTGGTCACATGTCCCAAGACGACAGTGGACATGACTGCATTGGCGTTGACTCATGTCCGAGGGGCGGATAACCAATGCTGCTTGACACTGACGTGTGTTGGTGATGGACTACCCCGAGGTGAACATGGATATTTTCCTACGTTCCTTATTCAGGCATGCTGCTGCATTTTTCTGCATATCGTGGCACTACTCTTGGCCATACTCTCACACACTTTTTTAATAAAGTTTCCACATTTTCACTTGTCTCTAAATGTTGCTACCCCATCCGGACTGTGGGTTTGTACTTATGCGTTCTCATGTGCCTGTTTCGTACTGACGCTTTTGGATGTTTATCCGCTGCAGGCGAGTGCATTTGTGTCCTGTGTTCGATTGTGCGAATATTCGTGTTTGGAAAACATTGTGTTGGATGTTGGTGTGCTCTGCTTCCTATGTGTGTGTGCTGCATTGTGTGTGAGATGCCCCTTCATGTGAGGTTTTGTTCACCCTTCTCCCTTTCAGGCAGTGCGGTTTTCTCTTCTGAGCTTGTTCAGTGGTGTGATGCTGGCGGGTTGTGTGA
This sequence comes from Triturus cristatus, assembly GCF_964204655.1. NCBI lineage: Eukaryota > Metazoa > Chordata > Amphibia > Caudata > Salamandridae > Triturus > Triturus cristatus. Next base: position 564,958,903 of record NC_140581.1, read on the forward strand.
CTTGTGCTCCTTGTTGGTGTGTTTCACTTTGGCTATGGTTTGTCTGTAGTTGTGCTGTATTTAATTCTGCATGTTTGCCATTGTGCCCATCTCCCCTCGTCCCCCCACTCCCTTCTTGTTCCTCTTCCTGGTGCTGCTGTGTCTGTAATTTTGTTACTCCACGTATAAATACATGTAAAGAACAAATTAGAATAGTTCTATGACTCTTTTAGATTGCAAAACTTCTCTCTATTGGCTATTTTTGAATTTTCCATATAAACAGTTTTTTTAATATTCAAGGACACATAGAAGTCAGAAGTCCAACGTATTCTATCGACACACTTTCTAGAACATTCTACAACACGTGCAGGTTAGAAGTTCATCAATTTTTTTAAACCTAACGATATTTTTTTGTAACATTTTCTCGAACATTTAACTGCACATGCAGGTTAAAAGTTCACGGTTGTTTTAAGTTCGAACTGTGCCTTCCAAATGCAAGTAGCAGGTGTGGTTGTGTTGACAACATTTTATCCTATGATATGTACTAAACTGCTTTTTCTTAACCAATCACAAAGATGCTTTTCCAAAAAACGAATGCGCACCCTACTTTTAAAAAACAATGCTTTTCATCTCCCAATCAGTTATCGTTATGAATGAGAAAAAAAGGTAGTTCCCCCCCTTAAACATATCTCTTATTCTACGAACGAACTACATGAGCTACAGACATCTATCCATACTTCCCAGCCATACCTTCAAAATGCTAGTGTGGATCGTAGGACATAGCTATGTTTTCTGGTGCCAAAGGTATGCAGAACAGAGACGTATTGACTTAGACCTAGGTTTACAAAATTGTGGACATTAAATGGTTTGGACAGAGAGGATTGAAGTGGCACCAATTGTTGCCTTTGGTTAAAACCTGTTTGCATCTACAACACCCTGACCTCATGATTGTGCACTGTGGTGGAAATGACCTAGGCACATTGACTGAGGTAGGTTTGGAAATGCTAATGAAAGACACCTTTCGACAATTGATGTTGCTTTTGCCTCAAACTGTCTTTGTATATTCCAATATATGCCAAAGTCAGAAGTGGAAATGGTCAAACCAATTTTGTCCTCAGATTGAAAAATCTAGGAAGAATGTCAACAAAGCTGTGTCGGCATACCTTAGAGACCATAGAATGGGGTTGATCTACAACAACAGCATACGTTTTGATATGCTGATATCTACAGAAGTGATGGAGTACACTTCACAGATCAGGGAAATCAAGTTTTTCTGAATAACCTGAAGCTGTGCATCCGCACTTATATGTAGCTCCAACTAATAAACACAAGGGCTCTTTTTAGAGCCACCCTATAACTGACAACTTAGGCCTGCTATTTTAGGGCCAGGAAACAGCAACTCCCAGACCCTCGCCAAAATGTATTCTCCACACAGCTGTGGTGCAGCGGCCAGACCATCTGACTTTGAAGCACAGAGCTCTGGCTTTGATCACCGGCTCTAGCGACAGCTCAGGATAGCACCATGTGACTCTGGGCAATAGCTCACTTAATTTCCATGCCGGCCCCCAGCGCCTGCAGACCCGTACGAGTGAGTAGTTTGCACTTTACAAATACCGGATTGATTGGAAACAGCAGAATTAAACTTCACACTCCCTCTGTAGCACCCCCCAATCACCCTACAGACGTCACACTGTTTAAAACAAAAGTTCCTCCTAGTACGTATGCACACATGCTGACACTACTTGGACAAGTGTGCCGCAGCGGCCAGAAAACATGAGTTCAGAGCACAGGGCTCACGGTTTAATCCCCTGCTCCGGCAGCAGCCCAGCTCAGCTCAGCGCCATGTGACTCTGGGCAATAGCTCACTTAATAGCTCACATAATTTCCACGCCGGCCTCCAGGGCCTTCACACCCATAGGGGTGAGTAGTTTGCGCTTTACAAATACCGTATTGATTTACCTTTGCACTCCCTGTATAACACCACCTAAGTACCATATACAAGTTACCGTGTTCCAAACAAAACTTCCTCCTACTACGTATAAAATATTGCTGACACTACTTGCACAGGTGTGGCACAGCGCCCAGAGCACATGACTTTACAGCATAGGACACACAGTTTGGGCTCACGGTTTCATCCCTGAGTCCAGCAGCAGCTCAATTTAGCAGCATGACACTCTAGGCAATACCTCACTTAATTTCCGTACTCCGCCCTTTCAGACCGGTAGGGGTCAGTAGTTCAGCAGCTTTATCCCCGAGTCCAACAGCAGCTCAGCTTACTCCCCCAGCGCCATCAGACCCGTACGAGTGAGTAGTTTGCACTTTACAAATACCGAATTGATTTGATACGTGCAAATTTACCTTCCCACTCCCTGTATAACACCCCCTAAGCACCATACACAAGTTACAATGTTCAAAACAAAAGTTCCTCTGAGTAGGTATAACTACATGCTGACACTACTTGGACAGATGTGGCACAGCAGCCAGGGCACATGACTTCACAGCATACAACACACAGTTTGGACTCACGCTTTCATCCCCAAGTCCGGCAGCAGCTCAGCTTAGCAGCATGAGACTCTAGACAATACCTCACATATTTTCCGTACCCCAGCATTTCAGGCCAGTAGGGGTCAGTAGTTTGTCCTAGTAGGTATAAACACATACTGACACTACTTCCACAGGTGTGGTGCAACGGAGAGGGCACATGACTTCACAGCATAAGACGCACAGTTTGGGCTCACGCTTTAATCCCTGAGTCCCGCAGCAGCTCACCTTACCAGCATCAGACTCTAGGCAATACCTCACTTAATTTCCGTAGCCCAGCACTTTCAGAGGGGATGAGTAGTTCGCTTTGCACCCCTGTATAGCACACCCTAAACACCCCACAGAGGTTACAGTGCTCCTACCGTCCTCTTTCCTACTTTTTTTTACCTTGTTTCCCCTTACTTGCTTCAACAGAATCACAAAATGGCTGCCAACATTTCCTAGTTGCAACCGCTCGCAGCCAATAAGCAGCAAGCTCGTGCTCGTAACGCCTCAGCCAATCAGATGGCAGAATTCCCAAATATCGATTACTGTAAATTTCGATATTTCGCCAAAATTACTGAACGGATTTACACCAAATAAACAAAAGTGTGCTTTCTAGACCAAGACCCTTCTCCCTGCCAAATTTGGGGTAATTCCGTTCACCCGTTCGACCTGTAGCCTTATCTAACGTTTCCTATGGAAATTGCATGGAGAAAACATGTTTTGGGACCCCCCTTTTTTCTCGGCCCCCCCTTGATGAATCACCCCCAAACATTCGACATAGGAGCTGATATGAACAAAGAATTAGTTTGGAAAATTTCATGAAGATTCATCAAACAACGCCAAAGTTATAAGCAAAACAAAAAATGCTCTTCCTATGGAAACTTGGTCTTAAATATAACTACCTACTGGCAATCTCCAGTAGGTAATATATATATATATATCTTATCTCACATGTAAATTAGGCGAGGGAGGGCACAGAGATGTTTCGCAGAGTAGGGGATCAACACCTCCCGGGGGGCTTCGAGGCCAACTCAAGACCGGGGATCGGCAACCTCCGGGGCTTTATTTAAATATGCAGGGTGAGCCTCGCCAGTCCTTGAAGCCTCGGCGGCCCTAGGCAGTGCCTTATTGGTTCTGAAATCACACGGGCAGTACTCATGGTGTTATAAAGTGATACACTCATAGAACTCTTGCCGTTGTACAATTACCCAGGCTTCATTTATGTAATAGTCTGTTGGTTTATATTTGGTAGGTGCACCAGAAAATTAAACAACATTTCCCTTATAACCTACTATCAACTGCCGATTTTCACAATAAACTACAGACAAGTGTTGTCAGAAAAACACTCAGTTATTTATTGGTAAAAAAAAATAACTTTTATTAACACAACACAAATAAATGGAAATGTAACTTTATTAGAACAACAGTAAAACATGAAAGAAGTGGGTGGGACTCCTCTGGAAGCAGTGTACAAAACCTGCAAGACAAAAATGAAACATAAGCATGTGTGCCATGTCTAAGAGAAAAAGAAAGGTAGTGAGAATGAATGGAGGAAAGTGAGAATGGGACAGAGAGTGAGTGGGTGGAAGGGAGAAGGGGAGGGAGAATAAAAAGAACAGAGGGAGGAGGAGACAGAGCGCCGGCCTACTGCACCCAGCCCTCACTTTTCACCTCCCGTCACCCGTATGTCTGTGAGGCTGGGGTCCGCGAGAAAGAGTGCGGTCCAGCAAGTCCTTAAAATGAAACAGAAATATGAATGAGGCCAGAGATTACATTATTATCTATGGCAACATTGCTTGCCTGCACCTGTGCACCCAGGCTGCTGTACCCCAGCCCCTTTCTCCACTCTGTGCTCAATTGCAGCTCCTGCGCGCCGAGGCTTGACTGCTCACCTGCCACAACCGGTGTGTCCAAGGATGTGCCGGTGCGAGCTCCAACTCCGGGGTGCCGCTATCAGGGTGGCCCAGCAGGTCTCTGGTCGGGGACGGTGTCTTGATACCACAGTGGAAGGCGTCAGAATGCCCAGGGCATCATCACAGGATGAGCAACCGCTCCGCCCATTTTGGCTCCACTAACCCAGTGTCTGAAAAGGGAGAAAAAATATAATGTTGGAAACGTCTTGAGGTAAATGAAGGTTTCTTTCAATGTTAATAGAGAACACCAGTTGAGTGCATCCTTCCTTCTTGAAGTACGATCTTCGAACTGTTAGTGGTAATCGTGGTTCAAAGAGGAGTTGGAGTGCACGAGAATACACAAGGTTAAATAATAATATGTTATGCCAAAGTTCACATACAAAGGAACAGAGCGCATGCTAGAAGTATAATGTGCGTGTGTAATGCAGTGGCGCAAGCCTGTGTGCATGTACACTTAGTAATCAGCTCACTACAGTGCCCCAAAAGCCAACACCACATGTCTGTAGGGCAGCGCTGCCCACTGGCTCAGGCCTACAGTACGGTCCAGCAGGTCCTTAAAATGAGACAGAGATGTAACTGAATGAGGTCAGAGATCCCATCGGTATGCAGGGTAACATCGGTTGTTCGCACCTTTGCACACAGGCAGATGCACCCCACCCCTCCCGCAGCACTGCGCTCAACACGTGTCTGTAGGGCAGCTCTGCCCGCTGGCTCAGGCCTACAGTACAGTCCAGCAGGTCCTTAAAATGAGACAGACATGTGACTGAATGAGGTCAGAGAACACATTATTAAGCAGGGCAATATCGCCTGTTTGTACCTGCGCACCCAGGCCGATGCACCTCACCCCTCCCACAGAATCGCACTCAATTGCAGCCCCTGTGCACCAGGACTCCACTGCTCACCTGCTGTCATTGTTGTGTGTCCAAATACGACAGGCAGCAGTGTTCACAATTCAGGTGCAGTGTTGATTGCGACGATGGTGTACGCCTCATGGATCCCTTTTTTTTGTTGTGCATTTTGATATGCGAGGTGGATGTGGCCATATCACCTGAGACAGTGTAGAAGAACTGGGACATGTGGTGTCATCGTTATCCTCTTTATAGGTACGCAAAGTGAGCTGGGCTTGCGTACGCCAGGCGAGCGTAGGGGTGTGAATAATAGTTCCGGGGACCTGGGCGTTGTTCAGTTCCTGCCTGGCCAGGAAGTGTATTTATGTGTGTTTCTGTTGCAGTTTTGACGTCGCAGAATGTGCAATTTACATTAATGTAGCATGAACCGGGAGGGTGGCAACTATCGCTAATGAGATGCTGTTCGAAAACATTGAATGGCCAACATCACATGTTGTTGTCAAGATTGTGGATATGCGCAGACACTCATATAAGTGGTGTGCGGTATTATTGAAAGTGTTGCCATCGCGAAGTGCACACATGTGAATGTGCTCAGATGGAGGGAGGATCAGCAGTGAGGCTATGTCATAAATAGTGATAACGTTCATTATAGTTAAGCAATGCATGCCAAACGTGAATCTGAAAGTCTCACATATGACACACTACTATACTGGTAAAGCCTGACAACAGAGAATACAGCAATACAAATGTACAAATTACTGTTTACTGTGTGTCACATGTGATCTAGGATGTGCACTCTGCCCGTGGCTGATGATACCCCTTCGGGCCAGCAATACCCAGGCTGTCAGGCAGCACAATAATGTGCACACACACAGACCAGGGGAATCGTGTATCACATATTTGATTTTTGATGTAACGTTTGAGATGCATGGCGATCACACGTGGAAGGCTAATGTACAGACAATGAATATTGATCAAGATGATCGTTGCATGTTGTATGTAGTAGAAGATATGTGTACACAGCAAAAATACTTTTCAAAAAAGATCTCTAAGCAGAAGGGGTGTGTCTCATCAAACGCTGTAGAGAGAATGACTAAAATGGGTGGGGTCCTCCAACTGTTACAATGGGAAATGTTATGAACTAATCAAATGAGTTTATTACCGTTAGAAATATATAAATGTTGAAAATATGTTAGATTATCGCTTGTTCTCATATACAGTTTAAAGTTATTTAGATATAGTTTTGATAAATAAAAAAAAAACGAGTGAATTGCCTTCCCGGTACGACATCATACGTCTATGACGTAACACAGGGCCTGGCAGCGTGCATTCGTCGCATACGCAACGCGCGGCGGGCGCGACTCTATACATACATGACGTAACGCGTGGCTTGGTACTGTGTACCCGTCGGATACCTATGTATCAGCTGGCGCGAACTCATTCGTATATGATGTTACGCGGGGCGCGGTGCCACGAATCCGTCGGATACGAAATGCGCATCCTTTACGAGTTTAGCAATATGGCAGATAGGATTCGCGTGGTGATGGAGCTTGGTACACTACCGGTATGGGAGTGCAGTTTTCTCAACAACAACAAAAAAAGATATACATATGTTCTTTGGGAAGAAATAAAACATTACTTAATTTTTAAAGTTAAAAAAAAAGAAGTATAATAGAGTTCCAAACTATTACAAAAAAAATAGAAAGATATAGGTTTTATAAACATTAAAATATGAAATAAACATTTAAAAAACCTTCAAAATTTACTGAAAAAATCATAGGTTTTACAGACGTTATAGCTAGTAATTAGCATTTAAAAAACCTTTGAAATTCACAAAAAAAAACCATAGGTTTCAGGGACGTTATAGTTAGTTGGACATTTGACTCCAGAAACCAGAGAAATTCGCCTGTTATAGTTAGTTGAGCTAACTATAACTCGCGCCCCCGCAATGCACTGCTGATGATGTCACATATTACATCACTCATGACATGGTCAGTGACATCACTGATACATGGTGAATACATTGCTTCACACTCCCTGTATAGCACACCCTAACAACCCCACAGACCTCACAGCGCTCATACCCTCCTCTTTCCTACTCTTTTCGCCATTTTTTCCCCTTACTCGCTTCAAAGGAATCACAAAATGGCAGCCAACACTTTCTAGTTTCAACCGCTCGCTGTTGTGCTGTTTTGCCCAGAGTGAGATGGTGCTGAGGTAAGGTGCCGGTACACTCGGCAGGGGCGTAACACAGGCCCCCGCAGCCCCCGCGTTGCGGGGGGGCCCCCTCGCTCCGGGGGGCCCCCTCACACAGCTTGGGCGTGTGGCTGCTTGATTTAAATCATGAGGAGGCCGTGCACCATTTAATTTATAAAGAGGCTTGCTTGCTCCTCTTTATAAATTAAATGGTGCACGGCCTCCTTATGAATTAAATAGTGCGCGTCAGAGTATTTCGTCAGAAACGTTGATTGATTCCTAATCCTGCCGCGGTGCGACTGACGTCACATCCTGCTGCATGTTGTGGGAGGCTGGCTAGAGGTATTTGTGGCAAATCATGGCGCTCGCAGCAGAGCTGCCTGCTTCCACCGTCCCGCCGCATTATGCTCCGCTATCAGAAGAGCTGCAATTAAAATTAAGCAGCCCCCTCCCCCTCCCCCCCATGCCCACCTCGTGCCACAGAAAATTAATTTGCTAAGACCGTCCTCGCCACAGAGAGGCGAGCAAGGCTGGTAATCTTTCTTCTTTCCCCTGAACAAGTTGGTTCCACCGCCTGATTCATACCATGTCTGTTCCAGTGCCAAAGACAATGATCTGTCTCCTGAGGAATTACCTTAGGCTTCACGACAATGAGGTAACGTGTGTCAATTTATTTCAGTGTAATAGAGTTGGTTAACGCTTATCTCGCCCCAAAAGTAAGTGCTAATGGGCTCCAGCTTGTGCGCACTGTAAACACGGGCATCTGCAATGTCCTTAAAAAGTTACTAGTAGAGAAACTTAAGAAAAGAGTGATCACCGGTCGACTGCAGGTCTCAGGTTTGTTCCCGTCGATCACTGCTGAATATATAGTGTTAAGAGGCGTGCTTTCTAGAATTGAGTTGCAATGAAATGCGATCCGGACCGTGGACATTTTAAGACATTTTATTTCAGCAATACTGAAAGCGGGGACGGGATTACCTGTATTTATTGGCAGCCAGGTGCTTTTCGAACAGATTAAAAGTACTGAGGCTGCTGGCGTCAGATATATGGAAATACAGCAGCATATTAATTTCAAGTGACTGTGTGCCTAGGGTTAATTATAAAGCGATCTGATACCCCATAGGGTCTTGTTCGCGCTATAGAAAATGGCAAAGTAAAATAAACATATACTTGGAGACTGAACCTCACAATGCTAAACGTAAGCACCACGAGGCCTGCTTCGCTAGATAGCCAGAGGCCTGCTGAGCAGCAAAAGCCTTAAACTGGAGCGAACAGTCAGAGACAGGGGTCTTGTGCACACAGAGTCAGAGCCATGGGACTGGATGACAAATCTGAGGCGTGCTGCACAGAGTATGAGGCCGGGGCGCACTGTATGCAGTCTGAAGCTTGCTGCACACAGACATCCAGCCGCATGTATGCAGAGTCTGAGAGATGCAGCCTGAGGCATGATCTCTAAGGTCTGCTGCACCCAGTTATACCGTACACACAGACACAAGCCTCCTGCACCCATACATCATAGCACAAAGTTCACTGTGCACACAGACGCAAGCCTCCTGCATGCACAGAGCAACATGCACAGCCACACTGTGCACACAAACGCAAGCCTCTTGCACCCATACAGCATAGCGCACAGTTCACTGGGCATACAGACGCAAGCCTCCTGTATGCACATGGCACCTTGCACAGCTAGAGTGTGTACACAGACGCAAGCCTCCTGCACCCATACAGCATAGCGCACAGCTACACTGTGCACACAGATGCTAGCCTACTGCCTCTATACAGCATAGTGCACAGCTACACTGGTCACACAGTTGCAAGCCTCCTGCATGCACATAGCATCGTGCACAACTACACTGTGCACACAGATGCAAGCCACCTGCACACAAACAGCATCACACAGCTGCACACTCTGTGGTGCCCACTGCTACACACAGAATGAACCCACAGTCTATTATACATAGAAAACCTGCAGCCAAAAGGGGCAGTGCAATAAATACTAGACTGTTTGAGGGCTTCTGCACATGGGGCCAAGACCTGATGCGTGCAGTGCTCCGAGTCATACAGAGATCGAGGGCACACCAAACTCAGCAGTCACTAGTCTGTCTGCAAAGTTGTGCCACTCCTTTAATTCACTTTATTAGGAGCGCGTGGCTTCTGATATTTATTTCCCTTGCCTTCATTGCTTGATTTTGCTTGCGAGAAAGTGTCACTCATAGTTGTTGAATGTCACTCATAATTATACTGAAATTATGAAAATGTCACACATGGCAATCTGAAACCTTGGCAGCTATACAGATGTCACTGTGTCGTCTTCAGGGTGGGGGATAGAGTGGGGCTGGTGACCAATGCCATACAGTCATGCGCATTGCGCAGCAGCGCAATTAAAAGTGCGAGTGAGGTGAGGCATCCCAGGACCCAGCCAGAATATTGAGAAAGGCCGTCACCGTGCGGTGCCCCCAGCCATAATTTAATTAGTACTAGCCCCTGCGTAGCTAGCCTTGCCTTTGCCCTCTTCTGCTGCCCGCTTGCGCCTGCCACTGAAGCTGCAGGCCAGGCCTCAGGTGAGTCTGTCCGAGCCGAGCCGAGCCGAGGCAGGAGTGGTCCGTGGTGGCGAGGAGTCTCAGTGGGTGTGTGGGGTGGGAATGAAGCCATCCGCAGCTTCTTCCTCCCGAGCTCCTGCACGCCTATTCTTTCTACCCCTTTAAATCCCCATCTCCTTAAACCCTTTATTCCTGTTGCCCCATTCTATTTAAAAAAAATGTCACCCCCTTAAGTCCTCCATTCCCTCAGTAGTCTCTGCAGCCTCACCCTCACCTCATACAATGATGGCCTTAGATCAGGGTGTAACGCGCTGTCGCCACATGCCTAGGAACTAGATACTTTGGTGGTGAATGAGGAGGAGGTGGGTAAAAGCCCAGAGCAAGGGTGTGTGCAGTGCAAGTCTTCCCTTGTACAGTACCTCCGTACAACGAAACTAGGACTTGGAATTTTAGCCATCCAGGAACTGAAGAACCCTGCCACTGCACCCGTGTCTCCTCCCTTCTCCCCCACTATGGATGCCAAAGCAAAGTGCTAAATACTCATGTATTAAGGGTGGTACAGGGCACTCCCACAGGGACAAACACATTGGGGCGATCACCCAGAGCTTCGGTAATGGTCAGGGGTCACATAGAGACACAAACGCTCCCACAAAACCCTGAAAGGTCTTCCAAACAACCTGCCTTCAGATTAGTTGGATCAGCCCATAACCTGAACTCCCCTGGTGGTTTCTCTCACCAGGTATCTAGGCCTCTCCGTATGCGAGTCCCTGTGGGGCCCTCACCACTAGGGGGGGCTACCCGCAAGGAGAATGGGGTATCCTCACCTTGGCAGCCAGTGCAAGCATGTGTATAATGATGAAGGAAGCTCTGCCTTCTTAAGATGGCGGATCTAGGGAATGGGCTACCCGTTATACCTACTTCTAGGATACCAGTGCCGGTGCTGCCGGGACTTATTGCAAACACCCCGGGGAAGGGCACAGCATTGACCCAGTGCTTTGCCCACTACCAGGTTTGGAGCAGTGCTTAATTTGCAGAAAAATAAGTGCCAGGGCTGTCATCAGGAGGACACTGCACCTTGCACCACACATTGCCCCTGCCATCGCAGCCAATGACAGTGACAGCACAAGTACTAACATTCACACTCTTACAAGTGTGACAGTTTGGACTGTTTCAGGCCCCAAAACGATAAGAATTTCTTGGGTGGTAGGAAATATTCGATTTTAATGTATATTGAGTTAATAATTAACTGTTGTTGGGGTCGTCTCTAAATTAGCCAGACAGTATGGTATTTCTGAGCTATGTGCTAAATAAGCTCAACCCAGTGAGCGCTATTACATGTCTGCGTCTGGTGTACATTATTGAAAAGTCTCGTTGGGTGCTACAGTGCACCACAACGGTCAGCTGTATGCTCTATGCGAGGTGCACAGTCAACATACCTTTGTCAACTGGTTACCGAGGCTTAGATTTTTTCTGGTTCCAGTACCCCCTGGGCCCCCACTCTGCCTATTCCTTGCATTTGAAATTTACATTTACTACTGTAGTGTGAGAATGCATTTCATGAAAAGGAATATAAAGTAGGGTTGCCAAAAGAAAAATGCCTGCTATGTGTTTAAAGAGCCTGGAAAAACCTCGTCTTGGCACTAAATAGGTTTATAAATAAAAAAGTATGTATTCATTTGTAATGTGACTATTCTGTCTTTGTTCCCTTTAATTATCAGTCATGGATCTCATCATTCAGGCAGCCCTAGAACACAATTAAAGTGCATTCTATTTATATTTGCTGTTCGAAGTATGCATAGATAAGTGCTGAAAATACGGCTTTAGGTGACTGCTTATTTTTGTCGGTGGGGCAAAGTGGTAGGTGGTGGGCCGGGCCACTGGGGGGGGCCCCCTCATTGTACTTTGCAGGGGGGCCCCCTCAGGTTTCGTTACGCCACTGACACTCGGGATGAAACCATGAGCTGATTGCTGTAAACTGATGTGCTCTGGGTGCTGTAGGATACTGGCCGCTGTAGCATAGCTGTGCAAGTGGTGTTTGTATGGGTTTAGAGTATAGCGGTGTGAGATCTGTGGGGTGGTTAGGGTGTGCTATACAGGGAGTGTGAAGTGAAGTATTCACCCCTAGCGGTGTGAAAGTGCTGTGTTGACCAGAGTGAAATGGTGCTGAGGTGAGGTGCCAGTACACTCGGGGATTAAACCGTGAGCTGATTGCTGTAAAATGATGTGCTCCTGGTGCTGTAGCATACTGGCCGCTGTAGCATAGCTATGCAAGTGATGTTAGTATGGTTTTAGACTATAGCGGGAGTGGGAAGCAAACTACTCACCCCTACTGGTCTGAAGACTCAAATGGAGTGTTTTAGCAAACAGGAATAAAGAAATAATCATGACGAATATAATGCAGAATTTTGCAATGGCACAGAAGACAAATGGTAAAACCAGGAGTATTTAAGAAAGTGGATGTGTGGGATAAAGCGATGAAGTCTGCAAGTTATATAAAAAGTGTCTTTATGTAAGTGCCATAAATGGAACAACTGGTGCAAGAGCTAAGTCATCCAGCTGAGGCAAACTCCAACCGCTTCTGCTGTATTCAAACCTAAGCTCCTGCATCAGTCAATTCATATGTTACAGTTCCATGTGACATAAACAATACCTATTAGACATAAATGACTGTAAATTGTAGAATGAAAATAAAGGTAGGATACGATTACCACACTGTGCCAACCAGTTGCTAAACAATGCCGTGTTTTTTGATATTGATCGCCAGTTTGTGAGCAGTTCCTGAGGATGAGCTAATTTGTGTGAAAGGGTTTCGTGGATAAGAGGCAGGCAGAGAGACGTGTGTACAAAGAATAGATATTGTTTCAAAATGGATGTCGGGTTTAGGCTAATTTAGCAAGTAAATAGCATATTTGCATAGGCCATACATCATCCATCGCTGGTTAGTGTGGAGAGGTAAGGGCAAATAATGAAAACAGAGTTCAAATGCCTAAGCATACTTAGAAAGTTATCATATGAAAATAGTTCAATTGAAGTGTAATAAAAAATGTAATAGGAAAAAGTCAAACAAGTTGGAAAAAATCATTCCAAGAATAAAGTGAATTTCTTAGAAGTCTTGGAGATTGCAGTCCGGAAGTTCTTCAGCGGCTTGAGAAGCGTAATGTTCCAAGAGGCTATTGTTGCCATCGTGTGAGAAAAGCAAAGCGATCCAATTCATATCCTCGAAGGGACAGTAATGTTCCTCGAATGTTGGAGCGGCAATTTGAATTGGCAGGCAATCTGGATGTTGTCAAAGGTCGCACGTTGCAGGAGACCTTCGCGGCTGCGCAGAGATTCCATTCCGCCAGGACACCTTTTTGCATTGTATCCGCCATTGCTCCACTGCCCGAACAATCAAGTTCATGGTTTTCAAGATACTCCATTACCTGCTGGATATCTGGAGCGTTTTCTGGGATCTTGGCAAGGCATAGATCCATTCGCCAGTTGATTGGGCAAGTTTTGCAATAAAAAGATGATTGCACGCAGATTGTATATGTGTAAATAAATGTCATGTTGTAGCTGGCTCCGATAATAGATAGAGGCAGGCAGCCGGAAAGTTGTTCCATTTTTTCACGGTATTGATGTAGCTTCGCGTAGAGGCATATTCTGTCAGACATGCTTGTTACCACAGAGAGCGTAGCCATTTTTAACAAGCTAAAATAGTAGTAGGATGGCCGCAAACAGAGCGAGAATTATGGGCACTGTTGCTGTTATTCCAGAGATGATCGAATGAATGAAGTCTGGTATTAGACTAAAAACAGTTTGAAAGCCTGCGAGAAGGCCGGAGGAGACAATGTTAAAAAAGTATACCAGACCTTAAATGTCAGATGTGTTGAAATTGCGTAACAATTCACAAAGTGTAATGCGAGGTTCGTATTTAAAAGGGAGTGTATTTTACTTAAAGTTTGTGCTATCTGCAGTGGATAAATTACTTTTGGAGAAGTGAGGGACACTTCATGTGAAACAAAAGTGCTTTCAGTTTGCTCCGTTTAATAAAATCTGTTTTCAAAGTAGGTATTGAAGGCCACGTTGAACTTTGGGAGTTACTTTGTGTGTGTGGGAATAGAGATTGCCAGAGGAAGTTATCCGGTTTGAAACAGTAAGGACATACGGTATGCCAGCTCACAATGCGTAGCAGTCCATGTTATTAAGAAGAAGATAACTGCCGTTAGAAAGCTGTGTGAATGTTGGTCTGATTGTGGGAGTTGGCGTGCTTTTAAGAAAGCATGCAAGATTGGGGGCTGTAAGCTTAGAAGCATCGTGCAGTTGGACATTCTTGCATAGTAATGAATGTCTGCCATCTTTTCACCTGTGAGAAAAACTTCTGTATCCTCTTTAAGACAGCGATATTTAAATGGGAGAAACCACTGCTCGTAAATAAACACGCTACCTTATATAATCACATAAAACATGACAAACAACATGTACACCTAGAAGACACAATGACACTACGTACTGTGGGAACCGTGGCTAGCCATGTACACAAACCAAACATGGCATGGCACCTCTGCCACACAATGCAGAATGCGGGGAGAGATGGGAGCAAAGTATGTGCGAAGGTGGCAAGTGATTGTCGATTATAAAAGTATACAATGCAAAGTGTTGATGGGATGTGCCGGAGAGACTTGAGTATGCAGAGCACAGACATTTACATGTCAACCTAAACTAATGGTCTATTGAGTGAAGTCGACAGTGGACGCAACCATGATAGTACAGTCAATAGGGAAGAATACGAAAACATAGCGCGTACGTGCCGCCTCCCCACCAAAATCTTTAGCGTAGTGGGCTGGCTCGGCGTACCCAAGGCTAGCCTAGGGGTATGAATAAAAGGCACGTTTCTCTGGGTGTGGTTCTCTTCCGGAATGGCGAACATGTCTGGCAGGTCTGCCCAGCCTGAGGCCCAGCACCGTACTAACACAGTACTCCAACAGGTACCAACAGTGGAACGGTGTCTTGATCCCACAATGGACGATGTTAGAACTGTATCTGAGAGTGGAGATGAAGGTACTCCCTTCAACCAGGTGCAAGCAACTCTAGGTTCCAACAGTGGAACGGTGTCTTGATCCCAAAATGGACGATGTCCGATATTACTTGCTTCTTGGTTTTGACAAAACTCCCTCCGTTGAGGTGCATCAGACTCTGTGCTTCCATAGCTAACTGCTGCCCATGATTATTGGGCTTGGTTGACTGCAGTCGGTGGAGTACACCGTGGTACAGCAGGTGGGAACAGTGAAACGGGGTATTGATTCTGTGATTGAAGATGTCAGAAGTTAAAGTTTGTGATGATTTCTGTGTACCCACTCCAATCAGGTGCAACCAACTGCGTGCTTCCGAATCCAACGGCATGTGGCTGTGAGGCGTTAATGACAACTGCCTCTGGCCTACAGTGAGGTCAGCAGGGCTCACAATTCAGATGGAGTGGTGATTGTTTAATTACCGAATCCAGTAGGCAACTCACTATAACGTCTATCGAAATATACACAATATCCTTTTAGTATACTTGCTTGAAGAACTTTTTTAAGGTGACTTATAAGTCTAGTACAATGACCAATTTCTTCTTGGTAGTGGTAAAGAACACTGAATAACAGTGTACACAGTGGACAGCGGAGATCGCAATTCGAATTGTTTTGATTTATTTATTGCAGAGTTTTGTGTAATTTATCTGTGTCCGTGTGTTCATTATGTATGCATGATACTGCCCCTGGGCCGTACCACATTACATTATGCTGTGGACAGCGTATGCAACCATGTTACCTCTGGCAGTGGGGAAAAGTTCTGTTATGTAGCTTTTAGATGCATGGCTATCACAGGTGGAGAGCTACTTTACAAGGCATGAATATTGATGAAGATGATGGTTGCATGTTGTGTATACTGTCAGATATGTGTACATAGCAAAAAGTTTTCAAAAAAGCTCTGTAAGCAGAAGAGGAGTCTCTCATCAAACGCTGTAGAGAGATTGGCGAAAATGGGTGGGGTCCTCCAACTGTCACAATGGGAAATGTTATGAACCAATAAAATGCTTTTC
The DNA here is from genome assembly GCF_964204655.1 of Triturus cristatus. NCBI lineage: Eukaryota > Metazoa > Chordata > Amphibia > Caudata > Salamandridae > Triturus > Triturus cristatus. Next base: position 564,974,966 of record NC_140581.1, read on the forward strand.
TTTAAGGTCACATGGCAATCGCGCAGCGAGCGCGCAGAGAGGCCGCACCCGATGCAATTTTGAGAAAATATTACCATAATATAAGTTTATTACAGTTAGAAATATATAAATGTTTAAAATATTTTAGATTATCGCTTGTTCTCATATACACTTTAAACTTATTTAGATATAGTTTTGAGACAAAAAAAAATGAGGGAATTGTGTTCCCGGCGCGACATCATACGTGTATGACGTAACACCGGGCCTGGCAGCGTCGCATACGCAACGTGCAGCGGGCATGACCCATATATACATGATGTAAGGCGCGGCTTGGTACTGCGTACCCGTCGCATACCAAAGTAGCAGCTGGCGCAACCACAAACGTATATGATGTTACACAGGACGCGGTGCCACGAACCCGTCGAATACGAAATGCGCATCCTTTACGAGTTTAGCAATATGCCGGATAGGATTGGCGTGCTGATTGAGCTTGGTACACTACTGGTACGGGACTTCAGTTTTCTCAACAAAAAAATCAAACAATATCATACTTTTTTTTGAAGATATAAAACATTACATATTTTTCAAATTAAAAACAAAAAAGGTTTATAGAGTTCCAAAATATTACAAAAAAAATAGAAAAAATATAGGTTTTATAAATATTAAAATATGAAATCACCCAGGCATTATCCAACAACTTACAAAATCACCTAAGCACTACCCATGCACTCCTCCAATCACCCAGGCACTACTCATCCACTCATGCAATAACCCAGGCACTACTCATGCACTGCTCCAATCACTTATACACTACCCATGCACTCCTCTAATTACCGAGACACTACTTATTCACTCCTTCGATTACCCAGCCAGTAGCCATGCACTCCTCCAATCAACCATTCACTACCCATGCCCTTATAAAATCACCATGCCACTATCCTTGCACTCCTCCGATCACGCAGGCAGTACCCATGCACTCATGCAATCATCCAGTAACTACACTTGCACTAATGTAATCATCCAGGCATTACCCATAAACTCATGCAATCACTCAGGCAAAACCTATGCACTTTCAAAATCATCCAAACAATACCTATCCACTTACAAAATCACCCAGGCACTACTGATACACTCTTGCAATCACCCAGTCACTACTCATCCACTCATGCAAAAACCCAGGCACTACTCATACACTCCTCCAATCACCCATGCACTATTCATGCACTCCTTCAATCACCCAGCCAGTACCTATACACTTATCCAATCACTCCACCAATACCCAACTACTTATAAAATTACCATGCACTATCCTTGCACTCTTACAATCACCCAGGTACTAATGATGCACCCATGCAATTATCCAGGCATTACCCATAAACTAATGCAATCAGTGAACCATTACCCATGCACTCTTCAATCACCCATACATTACCTGTGCACTCATGCAATCACCTAGACAGTAACCAAGCACTTACAATATCAGCCAGGCACTACCCATGCACTCCTCCAATCAGCCTGACACTACCATTGCAGTTATACAATCACTCAGCCATTATACATGCACTCCTTCAATTAGTCATGTAGCACAGGTTTCAGGGACGTTATACTTAGAAATAAGCATTTAAAAAACCTTATAAATTCACAGAAAAAAACATAGGTTTCAGGGACGTTATAGTTAGAAATTTGCATTTAAAAAACCTTAGAAATTCACTGAAAAAACCACAGGTTTCAGGGACGGTATAGTTAGTTGGACATTTTACTCGTACAAAACCAGAGAAATTCGGCCGTTATAGTTAGTTGAGCTAACTATAACTTGCGCCCCTACAATGCACTGCTCATGACGTCACATATTACATCACTCAAGACATGGTCAATAACATCACTGATGACATCACTGATGACATCTCAAATGATATCACTGATGACATCACTGATTACATCATCCACCTGATAATCTGATGCACATACTGATGGCCTAATATAAACTTTGATACACGCACTCTAAAATACAGACTACTATTTTTGAAACCATACACACAACAATGCCAGATACTACATACCACCCACTATTTCCTAGGTCTACACTCACATTCACTCACTTATACATGCAGTTACTCATCAATAGGCCTGGGCGTTGTTCGCGAAGTAGCACTTCGCGAAGCTACGCAAAGTGAAGTTCGCACTACGCGAGCTACGCGTAGCACTTCGCGAACTGCGTAGTACCTTGTTCGCACTGTGCCAGATGATTGCACAGTGCGGACAAGCAACCCGCACTGTGCAATCATTGAAAATGGCATCTTGCACAGTGCGAGCTGTAGTTTTCTGCTGCTCGTGTAGATTTTTACTCGAGCTTCAGCTTTCTCAACGCGAACTGGTAGTTTCTCATCGCGAGCGGTCGTGAGCATACGCGACCACTCGCAATGAGAAACCTGACCTCCTCGTGTTGGGAATCTCGCCGGGAGGTTTATTTTCCATGCTCGCGATCGCCAACTTGAAGTTGCTGATCGCGAACAAGTAAAAAGTCTCGCCGGGATGTCATTTTGCTTGCTCGCGGTCGCCAACTTGACGTTGAGGACCGCGAGCAAGCAAAAAATGACCGCAGCACTACGCAACACTATGCTACGCGTGTTCGCACTGTGCTACGTGCAGTTCGCGTAGTGCGAAGTAGCGCGAACTTTGCAAACTACGCGAGCGTAGCGTAGTGCTTTGCCCAGGCTCACTCATCAATACAGTACTATAATATGAACTCATACACCTATACATACAGTCACAGTCTGCCACTCTTCCATAGAGTTACTCACACACCTAGTCAGTCATGCAAAGAATCAATCACATACCATTTACTCATGTATACAGTTATACACACCAACTGCGTTATTTATACACACACCTCATCACTTATTTATGCAGATACTAACACATACTTACTGTCTTATACAATCACTGATACAAGCAGACACTTTTATACACCCACTCCGTCAAATAACTTACTCTCACGTATAGTCATTTATATACTCCAACACTCACATACTGCCTTAAAACATATGTAGTTACTCACACATATACCAGTGAGACATTCATTCACTCACCAACACACCCATACACACACTAACTCACCTATACAGCCCTTCCCAGATTTACTTTTGAATCCATACAACCAGTGAATCACCCACTCAGACATGTATTCAGAGAGTCACACACACCCCCACCCACCCACACAGACACTCAGGCACTCATACAGATACTCAGACACCAAATCAATAACCCATATAGACACTCATGTAGCTACTCACCAACCCATGTAGCAGCTTATACACCAACTGAGACACTAATACAGACTTTCACACAGTTTAGCCACTAACCCATACATTTAGTAACACATGTTCAATCACTCAGTTATACTGTCAGTCACGCACCTACTAAATAATCCATTCAGGGACTTGTAAATTCACTCTTTCTTCAATACACCTCAGCATAGATATATAGGAAAAATATTTAAACTTTACAGAAATACACATTCACTGGAGGATGTCATCAGTGATGTCATCAGTGATGTCATTTGAGATGTCATCAGTGATGTAATATGTGACGTTATCACCAGTGCATTGCGGGCGCGCGAGTTATAGTTAGCTCAACTAACTATAACGGGTGAATTTCTCTGGTTTTAATGAGTCAAATGTCCAACTAACTATAACGTCCCTGAAACCTATGGTTTTTTCAGTGAATTTCTAAGGTTTTTTAAATGCTAATTCCTAACTATAACGTCTGTAAAACCTATGGTTGTTTCAGTGAATATATATATACACACACACACACATAAACACAAGGCACTTTTTTCACCCTCCAAAGTAAACTCGCACTCAAACCCATAAGGAATTTTCATTTGAATAGACAGACAGCACTTGCAAATAGGAAGGGGTTTTGGCTGAGCTCTCAGCCTTTGTCAACCTGAAGAGTGCGCTATTTCTCTCCACATTTAAACCTTCCAAAAAAGTGATACCACTTGCATCGAGATAAACTAGTTACTTTCTTGTCAGTAGTTCTTTTAAAGTTCACCATGTTTTTGTTTTGCGGTCACTTGTTGAAAAATAAAATAAGTAACATTAATTGCGTATATATATATATATATATATATATATATATATATATATATATATATATATATATACAAAACCAAGTTCCCCCATCGTCCAAACTCCAATGGAAAGAAAGGGTACGGACTCCTCTTTTCGTGCCAAACTTCTGTTTATTCAAACTCCCGCTCCAGCTAGTTTTGACGTGTTTCGGTCACTGCCGTGACCTTGATCACACAAGGAAGCGTCTACACAGCCAAGTTTGAAACAATTACATTTCCTGTGTGCGTGTGTGTATACACACACACACACACACAAACACACACGCGCACACACACACCCCTACGATTATATTTGATATATTGAACTTTTGTCGAAAAGGCATGCATGGTAAACATATATGTGTGGTAAAAAGTTGCATGGTAAAGACATGTGTGATAAAGGTATATGCTTGGTAATGGATGCGTGGTAAAGGCAGTGCGTGGTAATGACCACATTGTAATTGCTGTTTCCATTCACAATGAGGGTGTAAAGGGTTCAACTCGAAGTCATCACTATATTGATCTAACGCTGATTAGAATTTTCTCTTCAGACATTGTCACCTGGGCTTTAAGGTGCCTCTCATGACAAGTGTTATCTTCTCTGGTAATTCACACCCTTTGAGTTACAGATATTATTATTATTATTAGGACTTGTATCGTGCAACGAATCATCCCAGAAGGGATCTCTCAGCGCTTTTGGCGGCACGGTGCTAGTGGCTAAAACAGGAATTACGGCTTTAGAAGAGCCAAGATAGAAAGGGTACTGGTAACCAGGGTGTGAAATTACCAAGGAATTACAAGTGGAACTCTTAGGTTCCCCTTAAAAATGTGGAATAACTGGGGCAATTGGTAATTTTGCATCAACATTTCCCAGTAATTCCTTATTCTCCCCCACCCCCCAGAGATGTTGCCTCCTTGGAGTAGGTAAATCGTTGGGTGAAAAACACAGAGCATGTGGTACATCGTCAGACCATGTAACTCCAATTTTTCTATTTGGTTCTGTGTTTGGAATTGACTCATCGATTTCCGATGATCAGGCACTGCATGGGCAAGAGAGCGTAATCTGCTTCTGTCTTGTTTAAGGTAGGTCCTTCTTCCAGCATTAAGCATGCCAAGCATATGGCTAGTCTACTACTATCTGGAAAACTGGATGATACATGTGTGGTGTCCAGCTCTGGCTGCCATGTTCATGGTATACAAAGTTTTGAGACTTCATGGGGTTTTGCTCAATCTCCGCAAGTCGTTTATGACGCCTAAGGTGGAGTGCCACTTCCACTTCTTTCTCACATTTGGTCCTGCTGGTTTAACGGATACTCCCTGCTGCTTTATAGATGACTTCCCTGTTCAAAATTGGTGTCTCCTCTGGTCTTGCCTTTGATCTGCTTGATGAGTTTGTGTGAACATCCTACGGAAGGTGTTCCTCTCTTGCAGGTTGCTAACATCTTTGTGACTTTTGGATATGGCTCCATCTGTGCTTGGTGTTACATCCTTTGAGAATCAATTGCTTTGTGCTGTTCCATGATCCAGGTTTTGTGTCGAAGGTTAATCCAACCTTTTACTGCTTAAAGGAGATAGGTGTCATGGTGTTTTTGCTTGAACCTTCTTCTCTGGATCTCTCATCTCCCTCTTCATGTTCTGGATCTTCACTGGGATGTTCACAACTATGCATCACGTCCTACAGATATCATTACAAATCCTGAGGATTCGGTGAGGGGGAATACTTTCTTCTGCCATGCTATACTAGTTCTGAGAAGAAGTGAAGCTTACATTTCTGTGCCAGGTTATTACTGGTGCACGATTTGTCCTGTTATGCAAAGTAGGGAAACTTCCTGTTTCTATCCAAGCTGTACCTATTTTGTGAAGAAGAGAAACTTGCAGTGTTGCTACACTTGTATCTATTTTGCATGTGCAACAGAACCTTGTGCTGCTTTTTGGGGAAGGTTGTATGCTCATGATGAGAAGGGTGCCCTCTGAAAAGAAACTGCTATGTCCCGAACTCAGGATAATTACTATCTGCTGAATCACTACAAAAATAGTTTTCTTTAATACTGAGAGACTTAACGAGAATACCTATATTACAAAGAAAACAGAATCATGTTCTTCCATTACTTTGGTGTGAAAGTACAGCATAGCTGAAAAAAATTGTAAAAGGTTAAGTGTAAGTGTGAAAAATACATTTTTCTCTTAGCAAGGCTCAGAGTCTAGAGTAAGAGAGAGAAACATGTTTTATGTCTACCCACATGATCTGTTGTAAACAACTATTGGTTGACGCGGTACTTCTGTCAAGGACCATGATCGACCTGCAGAGCTTAATGGACTCCTTTGCAGATTTTATGGTTTCCAGGAAATTTAAAAATCCAAGACATTTATAATGTCCTTTGGGAAAACCCTCAAAAATGTAAGATCATTCCATCTTGAGGGTATCCACATAACTATGGTTAATTCCTTTTCTACTTATTCTTGCTGTTTTCTGGAATGGGCACTTGGGTTGATCATATTCATAATACCCGGCTTAAGAGGGGGGTGTTTAGATTTTCGAGTAGCCTTGGCAGCCGAACCATTAAAGAGATGTTCAGCCTCTATAAAGCAAAGGTTTTATCTCCTGCAACATTTGACGGGTGTGTGGGCCCATGACTGTAGTAATTTCTTACTGGTTGAGGAAAACAGCTTTTTAAGTCATCTGTTGTGTACCCCTCTCTCTGCATCGTCCACCATTATTCTTAGGGAAGTAGGGTTGAACAATCTAGAAGACATCTTGTCAACTAAACCTATTTCCTTGTAGTGCTCTATAGGGCTAAACCTGAGACTGAACTAACAAAGGTAATTATACAGGACTGTCTAACCTTAGATCATGTCCATACAATTCTGTGGTTGTCTTTTCTCAATAACACCCTTAGAATGGTGCTTGGTTTACCAGGGTTTGAAGACCCGGCCTAGGTTCTAATGTTGGAGAAGTCAGCAATGAGGGCCGCCTTGCCAGAGGTGAGGGTAAGACAAGATGAAACAAACGGTGGTGACATATATGTCCTATACTTTACCCGTAGGTTTTCAACCCTATTTAACCTGAGTGACAAATCGACAACACCACTATCTATTTACTAGACTATGGTTGAGTAATGTACACTACCTTGTCTCTTTTCCTGACATAAATCAATAGGATCTAATGATAGTTTCCTGCCTGTGTGATGGAAATTCTAAGCAGTGCATGTTAAAGTTCATGCTTTTCTATCAGCCTTATTCGAGTCTAAGGAAGCAATTCATAAAAACCTATTTTTATTGCATACAACATCAGAGACCATAAAGCTGCTATGCTTTTTCTGTGTGCTATGGTACCTCCAGTGATCGCTTTTAGTATTGCGTTATTTATTTGTAACGCAATCTATATTAAGAATAGAAAGTCTTCAGATTGTTTTATTTGCATGTGCTTGAAGTGCTTATTTTAAAATCTAATTGGCTCCTGATACATTGTATTTTAGTGTTTGTTTGTAAAGCAATCTGTGTCAAGGAAAAAATATTTTAAGATTACTGGATCTGTATTATACATTTTTATGCATTTGGAGCATTCATTTTAATAACTCACTGTCTCTTGATGTATTGTATTTTAATGTCCATACTAAGTCATTTTATGCCATATGCTGATAGTTAAGAATAAAGTTTCTTTGAACCTTGAGCCTTGATTACCAGCGGCTGCGCTTCATAAACTAGTTGAATCCGCTTCCAGTGTTAAAAAGCTGAATAATTCACAACTTTCTCTTGTGTGGTATCTTTATGTAGGACTTGACCAGCTGGTTCTTGACCATCAAAGTGTCGGTTCTTTGCATCGCTTCCGTTGTCTTCACTTGCTTTAAAGCAGCGTGAGTTGCACTTTGACTTCGCATGCATGAAGCATTGATTTTGCATTTTGACTTCACATGCATGAAGCATTGATTCCGTTTTTTGCCAGCGACACATGTGACATGCACAAGCAGTTTGCTTAGACCACAGCAAACTCTCTGGGAGAGCAAAGTTGTTCTTCCAGTTACTTATCCCCTATCTTGTTGTCAGTTGTACCATCTTCCTAGCCTGAATAGCCTGACATTGACTACCACACATGAGAAGCTTAGTATTACACGTCTCTATTCTGCTGCATGCAACTGCAAACTCAACATTCTATAACATGTTTTCATGGCATTGCGCTCGGACACCTACGTCACAGCTCTACAGAGTCCGTTAGGAGCCAAAAGGGTTCCGTCATAAAATACTGCAAGACACTGCACCTGATACTTTCAGAAATCACTTAATTTACTTCCTTACCTTGAGATTTATAATGTAGTCACGAAATCAGTGTCTCCACATCGTTTCCAGAAGTAGCTTTATTTCTTCCATGATACATTAGGGTGGTGGGTTACAATATGGCAGAGAATTCATTTGCATAATCTATAATCACACCACCACTAGTTCAGTGAAGAAATTCTGCAATGGACTCTTCTCAAAACTTGACAAAGACAAAGAGGTACTTAAACAGGTTGTGCTGTTACAACCCTGTCATACTAGTGGCATTAACCCCTTCGGTGCTCATGACGGAATGGTTCCGTCATGACCCACGGTTGAGCTGTGCTCATGACGGAACCATTCCGTCATGACCCCGCCCGCGCAAGATTCCGCCAGCACAGCGGCGGAATCTGCGCAGCATCGAAGGGGTTAAAGCACTATTATGGCAAAAAACATAAAAACACAGGCTTGATTATCTTTTCATCTGCTTAGTATCTCAAAAATGCAGATTTGAATTACTAACAGCATCTGGATATAAATATAAAAACTCCCTTTGCAGTAAACTATATCAATATTTGATAGCCCGTTTGTGAACAGCATAATTCTGAATATGTACAGAGCGTCAGGGAAGAACACATACGATAAAGAAAGCACTCAATATGAACATCTATCTTGGATCCCCAGGAGTTAGGGCCTGGAACATTTAGCTTCTTGTGCAGAAAGCAATACAGTTTAATATAATTTCCGGCAATTACCCTGTGCAGCAGGAAAAGCAAGACGCGGATGCATTAGCACATTCAGTCTACAATGTAAGCTTAAAAGCAGCCACACAGCTTCCTTCAGTACTAGATTGCTTTTTCCATCTACCCGCAAATGCTTGCATTTCTCTGTCCCAGCAATGGATTCATGTCTCCAACCATCAAACAAGTCACTCGTTTGAGGAAGGAAAAAACGTTTGGGGTGTGAATTGAGCAAACCTGTACGGGCCATTTCTGGGAAAATAAAATGGTCCCAAAATCGGAGCTAAAACTTGACTCCACTCTTTACACAACAGCTTCAATGAAAAGCAGCACCTTCAGTCATGCAGCTCAGTCAATGCGTATATAAACACAAAAAGCTGCCGGGAAGAGGGGTCAGTAGTGTAAAATGAAGATGATAGTTTTGAATCTCCACAGGACAATTTACAGCACTGGCGTAATGAAACTTGAGGCGCCCACACCCCCTGCAAAGTACATGGAGGGGGCCCCCATGCTCCAAACCCAGTCAGCAGCTCTCCGGTCAGGGCAGGGGCCCGCCGTCCGTTACAGTGCCGGAGGGGCCCCCTGGGGCTCGGGCCCCCTCGCATCTCCAAAACCTAGCAACACAGTTAGCAGATTATGCTACCAAGGCATGCTTGCACACATCTTTCCAATGCCAATAACACGAGGAAGTGAGAATATTAAACAATCATTATTCTACAAAGCATTTTTCTAAAGGGCGTCACTAGGGTTGGTGTCACCCGGTGCGGGTAACTCATGGTGTCACCCCATCGCGACTTACCCCATGATTGACCTCCTCAGTGTCCGACAGTGCCAAATAACGGGTGCAGATATCCAGAGCGTCATAATTCAAGAGTAAGGACCAAGAGCCCATTCACTGTGTTGTGTGGACTGTATGCCAATGTTGTCAGCTCCCTGAGTCCAGTCTTTGGGGCTTTGTCTGGACACTTTAATGGTGGATTTGAGTGATGGAGTCTAACGTTGGCCGCTGCCCTCGGGATATTGTTTTACGCTTTGGGTGGTAGAGTTTAAGTATCAACAGGCCACTGTACACTTGAAAAGAAACTTCTTCACAGAGTGTGCATCATCCACTTAATGTGGACACACTAGAGACATTAATGGTTACTCTCGTCGAGGGGTCTCTGCTAAAGTCTTCCTTCTTGCATTGGCCTCCTTGATAGCCACTTTTGTCACAGGGCTTCACAAAATCACTCTTCCTCAATGAAACTTATAATCACTTAACTCTTAAAACTCTGGACCAGAACACAACCTCTGCAACACCATCACAAACTGCGATGGAAACCTCGTAGTCACGATAAAGTCACGTTGATTGCCAATAGCATGAAAAGGCCATACTGCAAAACCATGGCTAGTAGAACACAACATCAATATCTCTGAAATTCCTTCCCTGTTAGAATCCCGTGTACTTCCCTTACAGGGGCTGTCCACTCTGTGTCTGCATAACCCATTTTCCCTGGCTCTGTAGTGTCTGTAAAGGAACTCTACCTCCTATTTTTAGTGGTACTTTTAAAGGTCTAGTATTCACAACAGCCAAAAGACTCATGGCATGTCTCATCACACAGTTCAAGCTTTTAGCTGACAGCCCATTGCATTCTGGCAGTTTATTCTGTTGGTAGTGTGACCATGGACTCAAAAAATACTGTTGGCTAAAAAGTCAGGACTGGCTGAATGTATCACATGTGACTTGGGGACGTTTGACAGCTATCCATCATCAATAAATGTGTGGTACTATTAAAGGGACTCCAGTACTGAATTTGTACCATTGGTGTACCACAGCACATTTTTCAGGGAAATGAGACTCTTTGCCGCCTCCCTCATGGTCAGGTACCAGCTGAAGCTGTTTCAATTTACAGCAGTTAAGTCCCTCTTACGTTCTCCAAATTCATGGAAGCAGAAGGACCACCAAAACAGAGATTTTTAACCTTTCAGCACACTGCTCGCCCTTCTGCTTTCACAAATCACAGTGGAAATAATAGGAGGCCCATTACTCGCCGTCCCAGACAGGGTTCATGTTGCTCCTCAGCCAGACTGTGTAGTCGACAAGCAGAACTTAGCAGAGGTGTTTGGGTCTTTCCGTGGAGGAGGTAGGTAAGGCCTGCTGAGACAGAAAGCAACCTAAATATGCAACCTGTAGGAACCAATCAGAGCATGCAAGCTGTAAAAAGAAAAATAAGACACATAGTGCTCCATGTCTGGGACAGACCGCTTAAAACATGCAAGTTTGAGTGTACACATCACTTAAACATCAGTCTAGATTGCTGTAAGGAAATGCCTTTTTTGTATGGTCATTCCCAAGTTTCTGGACTGATCCTGCAGGTTTTTCAACTCTTGGAGTTCCCATGCATTGTTTTTGAGGCAAAGCCACATCTTTGCTGTAAGTATGCCAGCGCAGAGGCAGAAAAACTGTGGCATGTGATGGTAGATATGGAGCTGTTTATTCTCGCCCTTAGAAGCAACGCTTTGGGTGCTGTTCTGGGTTGCGTTAAATTATAGTAAATCTCCCCCTTGTTTACACAGGAAGTTTCACAATGTGAGAGCAGTAAGTAGCAGAGGCTCAGCAGGCAATGATGATCGTACATTTCGAAGGAGTGATTGCAAAAATCTGAGGAGAGATTGTCTCACTGAGCTACGAGGGAGCTTTATTATAGAGGAGGTTGTGGGTTAAGCATGGAATTTTAATTTACCAAGTAGGGATGGGTAACTAATGGATATTTCCATCATGTTCGGATGAATTATGTTGCCAATTGTTACAAAAACTGGAATCTCTGCAGTGAAAAAAGATAAAGGGGCATGTTTTAAATAAAAGCGGAGTGATTTCCAATTCCGTCTGCTATATCTTTGGTATCTTAATAAGGCTACAAGCTACTATGCAGATTGGGAAACATTCTTTTTGTAGGATGAAGCTAAGTAAAACTCAAAGTGAAAAATGAAAAGCTCGTCTGTACATTCTGTTAAACGCAAATGCAGACCATAATATCATTTTATGTTGCAGAAGAATTAATTGCTCTGGAAAACCACTTAAGTCACAACTATAAAAACAATTAAGGCACTGTAGCCTTTTCAGTGATAACACTACATTTGAAGTCACGGCTTCATAAAGCAGTAATGCACACAGTGAATTTAGGTTTTTACAGCATCTGAAATTAACTTCCGGAACATTCGGGCTAACAAAGTGTAGGTTAATGCGATTGAAACCAACGCATAGACATAGCTTCTTCCAGGCATACATATAGCTGGTGAGCGATTCAACAAAGGCTTCATGGAATCCGATGGAGAAAGTCACGAAATACCATTCCAGGCCAATCTTCAATCGGGGACTAAATTAGCGAGCAGCGTGCCCATCCACACACAACACCGTATCTGGCAATTGCCCCTACCATCACAATCACGGGAACTCAGAAAACCCATAATAATGATATACCAAGGCCATATCACAGAGCTTAGGCACAGACGAACAAACACAGCACAGAAACGAAATGCACCAAAATCGTGCTTACTAACTACCTCTGCATTCACAAATTGAATTTTGCCTAAGACCACCCTTTCTATCATGTGCAGCACTATAATTTACACAAACGGCCGTCTGCTACTTACAGGCCCCCGCCCAGCCACAGAGGAGTCGCGCTCCGCCGCCCTGCCCCGACCCCACCTCGCTTCCTTACCTGGTGGTGGTGATCTGGACAAAGAAACGGCACTCAGCTGTCAGTCAGCACGTGTAGTTTGGCGCACTGGGCAGTGGGCTGATGATGAAAACGGCAGGTCCAACACCAGGAGGCACGTCACGTGAGTGACGTCGTCAAAGTCCGGACTCCGGACGCCGATGTGGTATTTCTAAGCTAGCTGCCTGATTGGATAATAATCTTGGCCGGTGCGCGGCCGGGTAACGGGTTCCTGGATTTAAAAGCAGAGGCTCGGCAGCGGCGTCACTAGGGTTGCGTTGACGCAAAACAAAATAACAAGTTTCTGTGTTTAACATTCACACTCACTAACATCATTTTGGTGTCACCCCCATGTGCTGGTGTCACCCGGTGCGGTCCGCACCCCCCGCACCCCCCTAGTGATGCCACTGCATAACGGAAACCTGAAAGCCCCCTTCAAGAACGTGGATCTTATAACTACCTTATACGTGTATCACCCTACAACCCGTACCCTGTTTATTTTTGGATTAAACCTGCTGGAATTTTTGACTGTTAGTACTGAAAGACTGCTATCTAGTCTCGCAGTGCATGTTCTCTGGCCTCTAAACACGGTGTAAAATTGGATAACTCCAATTGGCTAAGTTAACTTTTAAGTGAGGCCACTAAAATCACTAGGGGGCATATGTATCAAGCCCTTTCCCGTTCGCAAACGAGCCGATTCTCAGAATCGGCCCGTTTGCGAACGGGAAAAGGTCTTTTGGGATGTATCATCCCAAAAGCGCCTCGCAAATGAGAGAATCTCAAAATTTGCGATTCTCTATTTTGCGATTGCATTTAAGGAATCGCAAATTGCGATTCCTTAAATGCAATGTATGAAGCACAGAAAAAGTGCATTTGGGATTTTCTTTGAAAAATTCACTCTTGCATTTTTCAAAGTGCCCTTAGGGCATGTATGTGCGCCACATGCGCACACATACATATTTCAGGGGTGCAACAGGGTGTCCTTTTGACACCCTGGCACCCTTGAAATTGCATTCTCATTTTGCGATTCTCTAATTGCGAATCGCAAATTGAGAATGTCTTCCCATTCATTCCTATGGGCCTCCTAGCCCATAGGAATGAATGGGAAGGTAGTCCTTAATTGCGATTCGCAATTTGCGAATCACAATTAAGGAATGCCAAGGAATCGCAAATTATTTGCGAATTTTTTATTACATCCCGTTTTGCGATTCTCAAACAGCGATTCCCTAAAAATCGCTATTTGAGAATCGCAATAACGGTATTTGATACATATGCCCCTGCAACTCTATCAGGTTTGCAAGGCACACAAAATAGTGAAAGAACATAGGCCAGAACAGTTTAAATACAGATAAGCCTACATAAAAGTTCTGCATGTCATACTTGGTAGGGTACAGCAATGGGATCCCTTTCCATCCAGGTGAGCTTTGAGATGGCCAGCCATGCAGATCTCGGACAGAAAAGACCGGGAGTATTTAGGGAGGAAACCTATCATCCTAACAAGAAAATAGGATGCAGAGGGACAACGTGCAGTCATCATCATCTCTCAGTAAGAGAGCAATGGGGAATGGTTAACCTCACCCGTGTGCCCTGAATGACTGTCTCAGTGTGTGAGGCTGGTGCAGAGCCTCTGGGACAGCCTGTCCTGGTACAGCCTGCACACCCTCTACTTCGTCTCAGAGAATACCTTATGTGGCAGGCAGTGTAGTGTTAAGGCAAAAGTGGTCCTGCACTTCACTCTTTGCCCCATCTGAATGGTCTCAAGAAGAATCTGACGTCGACATACGCAGGATACAAAATAAAGTAGGGAAAGTCACATCTGTACCCATTAAGTGGCAAAATTCCTAGCTTTCTGAGAGACTGTTTGGTGCAGCTTACTTGCCAGGGCTTTCAATAGCTGGGTATTTAGATGGGAGATAGGGAAGGTGTTGGGCTTGGCCCTTTTTGCAGGTTCATCCCAGAACTTTTTGCCTTCCTCTGTTATGTTTCATACAGGTAGTAACCAAATCTTTCACCTATATTTCCCCTGGAATTACACTACACAACGGTTCTTGGTACTGACCTTTTACCTAGTTACGGAACTGCTTAAATGACGTGGGGTTTTCTCCGAAAACTAGCCTCATTCATTATGCATGAGGATTCTTGGAATCTCAGCAGAACTATGCTCTCCTGCATAATAACTATGTATAAGGGTCATTCCTTCTGTCATCCTGGTCCGACATGACACAGCAAGGTAGAGCCCCTGAGGGTATCACTGTGGGTATATAAACATCATATCTTTGCTGAGGGAAGGAGAGGAGAAAAAGGACTTCCATGCTGACACATTGACGCAAGACACTGAGGTTCCTGCACGCAGACACTCCAGATCGCTGTGGTTTGACATCCCTCGTGGGGTGTCCCTCTCAAGACCAATACGGGGTCCCACAGTCTCTCACTTCAGGTAATGGGGTTGACTTCAGCCTAGGGGGATTCTTGGCTCGACACCTACATACATGCTAGTTAGGGTTGCTTCGTAGGAGTACGCATTATTACTGTCATGTATTTATATAACTGCCTGTATTCATTGTTCTAGCACTATGGTAGGAATCTACTATCCTTTTACTCTGTTCGTGCTTATAATCATTTATATCTGTTTCTGTCTTATGGTTGTTTCAGCACACCTATTTTACACTAGAATGACGCTGGTTCAATAAATAGTTATTGAAAACGTCCCCAGCGTTTATTCTGTGTAACTCTCTGAGACTAAGTGAGCACAAGTGACTGAGCAAAAAGTACTGTACTGTTTCCACGGTCCCTGATGGGACAGAGTTGTCATGTTCGATAGTTGCCAAGAACTATTCTCTTCTTGGTAAGTGGAGTTTACATTGGCACTGTGAGCTAGCTGGTATACAGGCGAACATACCCGGTGGGGGTGTCTGGAATCAGTCTGGACACTAATCCCACAGTCTATGTTGTCTAAACGTGCAGATCCTATAGAGCTTTATAGAAACTCAACAACATGGCGGCGCCAACGTTGGTTTGGTACTTATTTAACGGTCAAATCTGAGTAGTTCAATTCTGCTATTTTCAGAGACCCCTACTCACACTTTATCCAGAGACGTCTGGAGTGGGAAGGGAACAATCCGCCACAGCTGAGTAGGCATATCTTTTGTATTGGCTGTAGGATTATTCAAGCTTGAAGGACAAACATTTCCCTGTTTTGCATAAAACCTTATCTCAATTTCCTTGAAATGTTTTCAACAGTAGCTGATGAAGCCATCGCTGCGCCAGCATTACGTGCAAATGCAGTGAGGGAAGAAGAGCAGGGAGGTGAAATTAACATTTCAGAAAATGTCAGAACTGCCCTTACTTCAAAATTATGTGACTTTGGAGTCACAGCTAGGGATGGGACAGTAACTGTCGTGATTGAGTCACACAAGTCATATAGAACAGAGGTCTTCTATTCATGGGGTAAATTCCCACCAGCAGATGCACGCACAAATATATTTCATTCTTACACTGAAGGTGAAACACCAAATGAATACTGTCCATGTGAGGACATTGAAGTTCCGCTCACCTACCAGGAGCACATAAACTGGTTTAAAGGCGCCCTCCAACATACAAAAGAAAAAGTGAGACTGTCAGCTCGGAAGAGATGGAGCAACTTGGCCAGTCCTAGTGGCTTACACACCACATCCAGACATTGACATGATGCTAATAGCAGACGTACGTCCACTTCATAAAGATATAATAACACTTTACAGAAACCTGACACAGTTTGTGATGAGAACACTCACACTTCAGCCAACAAGGGCTACACCCACAGGACAAATTCAGGCATCTACAACTAAAATAACTTCACAAACCCTTCACACAGTTATGGGTAAAATGCCCACTAGATGTGAGCAAATGCCATTCTGGATAGCTCAGAAAAAAACACCGTTAGATGCAGTGTTTCCACATACAAGCCCTCAAGAAAAATACAGAATGCTAACAATCTACTTGCCAATGGGGATAGCTCCCAGATAGAGTTGTACCTCACGGGGTAGAGGTTTAACTGCCATATATACTAGAACTCGTGGTATCCCTTCAATAGCAGTAATAGGAGATGTATGAAGACAAATACAGATTGAGTATGGAGCAGAACCTGCTCTGAACTTAGGGATGAAATTTTGCCCAGGTATCATCTATTATATTAGCTAACCTAAAAGGGGAGGCAGAAGCAGTGGCATTACGCCATCGCATGAGGGATTTTACTCCTTTACAACAGGAGCGTGAATTACCTAAAATTATCGAAGACATCTATGCTGAATTAGGTAGAGATAGTTTGGGAGCTAGAGCAACAAAACCTCAACTCATGGGTGGTCCTGAAAAAGAGAACACCAAGCAAGCACTTGATTCTTCTAAGAAGAAATAGGATAATAAAAAACAGAAGAATAGAGAAAATAGGTCACAATCCAGGGTTGGATCTCCTAAACAGGAGCCCTCCGAAAGGAGGTACAACCTTAGGAATAAAGATAACATTAAAAAACCTGACAGACATCAGGATACTGATACACGTTCCTCTCTTTCGTTTCAGGCTTCATCAAAAAACGTCTAGAGGGAAGGACGGTCAGAACACAGACAAGAAGAGTGTACAAAGCCCAGAAACACGCAACGTGCTTCAGACTATACTTCCAAAAAAGAAGAGAAACCAAAATCAAAACCTCAATTTAAAAAGAAGAAAGTAGCAGGTCTTAAATTGAGACATGCCCAGAGTTCTGAGGACTCAACTTGTGAATGGGGAATGGGCTCTGACGATGCTAGGCATAGACAGCGCAGCAGAAGGAACAATAGCTCACTAGAACCTGATGGAATTTCTGGTGACAGCGGAGTTGAATGAACATATCACGGTGGAGACACCTGATACGAGGGTAAGTGTCCCGCATAAGGTACATGAAATAATACTCCAAATGGAGAGGAACAAACTTAGGAAACTTTAAGGTCTTTTCAGGGAAAACCTAACTTATGGATATGAGATCCTTTTGGCTTAAAAAGATTGGCCAGCTGAAATTGTTACGAGTGCCCAAAGGGAGAAACAGTAATTATACCGGCTTTTTCTGACCTTGTTCCAGTATACTTAAAACATTAATTTGCGCAGGAGTGGGCGGTAGCACTTGCTCCAGCGTTATATCGCATCCATATTGGGTGGGATGCTGAGTCACCTCACCATGTAATCCCAGGAAAAACTACTCCAAATCCAGAGACAATACCCTATTAACCCCTTCTGTGCCCATGATGAGCTGGACTCGTCATGGAGCACAGTCGCGCTGTGCCCATGACGAGTCCAGCTCGTCATGGCACCCACCCACGGGGAAGCGCTGGCGCTCCCCCCGTGATTGGTCGATTTTTTATTTTTTTATAGGAAGGCAGGGGAAGACGTTCCCCTGCCTCCCCCCGGCCCCCCCCGCATCATCAATGACGTCAGCGCGCGAGCCGCGCTGACGTCATTGGAGGTTTCCCCTTTGCTCTCCGAGGCGCAGGAAGCCATTTGCTTCCTGCGCGTCGGAGAGTAAAGGTGAGTTTTGGGGCTGGTGAGGGGTTTTTTTTTGCATCGGTGGGTTTGGGTTAGGGTGGGGGCACTTTGGTATGCCCAGGCATGCCACGAGGCTCGGCTTAGCTCGTGTGTGCCTGTTGTTGCTTCCCTGTGAAATGGATTCACATTTGAAAAACGCTCGTCTTTCTAGTTGCTTCCCTGTGAAATGGATCCAAAAATGCCGAGAAATGCCCTTCTTTTTAATTTTTCAAATCCAAAGTGCAGCAGCATGATTTTTGCATCGGTGGGTTTGGGTTAGGGTGGGGGCACTTTGGTATGCTCAGGCATGCCACGAGGCTTGGCTTCGTTCGTGTGTGCCTGTTGTTGCTTCCCTGTGAAATGGATACAAATTTGAAAAACGCTCGTCTTTCTAGTTGCTTCCCTGTGAAATGGATCCAAAAATGCAGAGAAATGCCCTTCTTTTTAATTTTTCAAATCCAAAGTGCAGCAGCATGTAGAGAAATAGAATTTCTTATATGAGAATTAAATGCCTAACAAGACAGAGGGGTTGCAAAGTGGCCAGATTGTTTTTTTTTACATTCAAATACACCAGCATCACTTTACAGAGTTTGCCAGTGAAGTGCTACTTTCATTTTCTCGTCTTTCTTTGAAGAGCATTGTTGTTTCCAGGTGGGAGAGTGCACCCTTCCTGGAGGTACTGCAATACCTGGTTGGTGGGTGGATTGGAAAACACAATGTGTACCATGGCTCTGTGTTTATGGATGTGGTCTTTTTCCACCATACTGCTTACGTTTTGTAAGGATGTAAGCAATGGACAGTGAAACGGTTCCCCTCAGGGCCCTCTAGTCATGTCCATAACTTTTCAGGTGAAACCACTCGCTGATTTCTGAATAGTTAGTGAGAGATCGTTTAGGTAACCATGTTGTTTCTGCTTACATTTCACATGCTTTGCATTCCTTATGAGTGGTTGCTTCTTTTAAAAAAAAATTTAGGCAGCCTATTACTCTTATCAAGTGCATAATTTGAATTGAGCCACATCCAAGTGTTTATAGCGGGCACAATTAGGTTTTAGCTGAAGGCAGTGCGAGTTTCTCTCAGTGGGCAAGTATGGTGTTCAGTGGGGATGTGGCACTATGGCCAGAGCTGTGGAATTTGGAACTGGGGAACCGGGTTCCGCATTCATTACCAGTCCACCATACCACTGTACTGAGGGAGCACATTCCCATGCTAGACCGTAGAAGGCCCCACTAGACCTTAGAAGGCTTGATGTCTTAGCACAAGCAGTGTACCCTAGTGGTGTCAATTGTGGGTTAACCTTGAAGGCCTGTCCACCACAATCCATACTGAAGTTCATCTCCAGTCTTGCGGGCAGGCCTACGAAGCAGCACACTCTAGAGCAACAGTGATCCAGTCGCTGTGACTGTCACTGAGGTCACATGAACCTTGAGCAGGTTAGGGCGATGCGAACGGTGTGACCTCACTGGGTACCTATTTTGGGTGGGTGTTTGCATTGTGCTGAGGGGATTACCAGGTAATTATTCACGCAGCTTTCTGATGGATGTCACATGAGGTAAAATACTGCAATAAATGGCAGACACTCTGAAAACAAGAGCAAACGTTATGTTACATGAGGCAATGGTGGTAATTGTGCATGTATCAAAAGCAAACAAAATACAAGAGGTAGCAAACAATACGTTACAAGAGGAAAAGTGAAATGTGTGCAAGTTACCAAAGAGTACAAAGTACAAGTAAAGGTATAAAAGTGCAATAAATGGCAGACACTCAAAACACAGGAACACACTGGGAAGGCACTTCTACGGGCATGGAGAACAGAATTTCCTATAATGTAAAGACTTCCTTCAGACAATAGAGAGGGTGTGAATTAAGTTTGGAAGTGTCTTTGCAGGAGGAGAACTTTGAGGTCAGTTTTGAAGGACTGGGAAGAGGGAGGGGGTGGTCCGGAGCTGAGGCTGAGTTCCAGATTCTCGCCGCGTTGCTTGTAAAGGATTGGGCCATCGATCTTTCCTTCTTGAAAGTGGGAGGTTCAAGTAATAAATTTTGCGCAGTACGTGATGGTCTAGAGCATTATATACATATGTGACAATAAAGTTTTTTTCTCCTTTTTATTCTAGTCTAAAGCTTTTGATTCCTGATTCCAGTTTCGACACTGGTTGTTCTGCAGTTTTGTGCAGTTGCATTGTTTTGGTAAGAATTTGTTTTTTGTTGTATTTACTCCAAATGAGTAATATTGTAATGTCTGAATGAATTTTTTTGGAAGTGATGTCATAATGGCAGCATATTTAGTTAGTGGTTTGAGCATGAAATTCTTTGCAATGTGTTTTGCATAGTCTTATGTGTAATGGCTTTTCTCTTTCTTTTTTAGTGGGATATTGTTGATCCATACTGTGTCTGTACAGAGTAGGTGGTGGTGAGTAGTTTACCTGCCTCTGGCAAGTGAGTGGTATTGTTTTGGAGTATATATGAGTTTTTGATAAAGGTGCTTTTTGTTTATTACTTATTTTACAAAGTGTTTGTTGTTGTTGACTTGTTTGACAAGTTACCTTTATTAGTAAGTAATATGGCTAGCCATAGAATGACTGCTCAACAGGTGGTTGGTATGCTTCTTGAATCTTCCTCTGAGCATGATTATGAGACTGACAGTGCATTTGAGGGAGAGGAGGGAGGGGAAGATTCTGGCAGTGAGTTTTCTCTCAACATGGAATCATCAGATGATGAAGGTACTCTCAGTGCAGATGAAGGTACTCTTGGTGTGGATGAAGCAACTCTCAGTGCGGATGAAGTGCCTGTCTTAGAGGAGGAAACTGCTGTGCCGATGGTGCAAGAGGCATCTGGATTGCAGTCTGAGGCTGCTAGGCTTCCTACTGGAAGTGCTGGACTTCGGGTTGATCCAAACATGGTGCAGCCGGTGTTGCCTGCCTTTAGCGGTGATGCAGGGTGTACAGTGGATTGTGAACACTTTTTGCCTATACAGTTTTTTCAGTTGTTTATGGATGATGTATTTTTGGGTGAGATTGTTGAGCAGACGAATTTGTATGCTGAACAGTTTTTGAGGGACAACAGCGACAAACTTAGGCCCCAGTCTAGAGCTACCCGGTGGACTCCCACATATCTGGAAGAGATTAAGAAGTATTTGGGTTTGACTTTATTGATGGGTGTGGTAACTGCCATATTTCCTGCAGTTATAACTCGTAATCGGTATTTACTTTTGCTACGTATGCTGCATTTTGTTGATAATTCTATGGCGTTGCCACGAGATCCCCCTGACTGTGACCGTCTTTTTAAGATTCGGCCCGTTCTTGATCACTTTGTAGATCGATTTTCTGAGATCTATACTCCAGGGAAAGAAATATCTATTGATGAGTCTTTGGTCTTGTTCAAGGGCCGTTTGGTTTTTAGGCAGTACATCCCTAGCAAGAGGGCACGCTATGGAATTAAGCTGTATATGTTGTCTGAGAGTATGACAGGATATGTTTTTAATTTTCGTGTGTACACTGGTAGAGGTTCTACTATTGACCCCCCAGGTTGTCCGTCCACTTTTGGAGTTTCAGAGAAAATTGTGTGCTAGAAGACTGTTTAACAGAGGCCACCATTTGTACCTTGATAGCTTCTATACTGCTGTGCAATTATTTAAGGAATTGTATAAAGTGGACACTTTTGCATGTGGCACAATCCGCTTTAACCGTAAAGGTTATCCGAAAGAGCTTGTTTGCAAAAAACTTCAGAGGGGGCAGTGCAGTTCCTTTTCCTAGTGATGAACTACTCGCTGTAAAATTAGTGGACAGGAGGGATGTGTACATGCTGACTACCATCCTTGATGAGAGTACTTCACCTGTGGCTGTTTGAGGTTAGGTTGCTGAAGTGCGCAAACCTGTGTGCATTCTAGAATACAATAAGCACATGGGTGGTGTTGACAGAGTAGATCAGAGGTTGGAACCTTACTCTGCTATTCGGAAGGCTTATGTTTGGTATAAGAAGTTGGCCATCCATTTCTTCGAATTAGCAAATTTCAATGCTTTTATTGTGTTCAAGGAGTGTTCTCATGCGTCAAACTTGACATTTCTTCAGTTTCAGCACTCTGTGATAGCTAGCCTTGTTGTTGTGGAACATGCAAGAGTTTCTAGATTTGGAGTGGTGGAGGATGTGGTTCGATTGGAAGATCGCCACTTTCCTGATTTCATCCCTCCCACACCGGCAAAAGATTTTCCCACTAGGAGATGCAGAGTCTGTTGGCGAAGAGGTACGCGGAAGGAGATTCGTATGTACTGCCCGACTGTCCTTCTAAACCTGGGCTGTATGTCCCTGCTTGTTTTAGAGCGTACCACACGCAAAATAATTTTTGGGATCATTCATGAGTGGTAAAGTGAACTGCCTGGTCTGTATTCTTTGAAACATTTGATTCTGTTTCAAGGTTGGCGTTAGTGCAATGTATTTAGTTTCTGATTTTGTGTTTGTAGATTTGTATCGATTTGCAATTTGTTTGTGTTTTTATTTTTGTCTAATAAAAATCCTAAATGTGTTGGCGGTGTGTGTGGACTGGCACTTGGTTGGCGGTGTGCGTGGAATGGTGCTTGGCTGGCAGTGTGTGAGTAGTGACTTGCTGCTGGTCACTACACACACTGCTAGCTGAGTGCCACTCCACGCAATCCATCAGCTTGTGTAGTTGCTGTGTCAGGAATGTGGGCGTGTGAAAGTGATGGGACCTTGAATGGCACTGTGTGCTGGTGTGAGTTTTGTTATGTGATGGGCCCACGGCTGGCGGTGTGAATGGTTTTGTATGTCTCACAAGTATGAAAGGTGTATGAATGGCCTGTAAAGAGGTTGGTGCCTTGTCGTGGCTTTACAGCCCACGAGCTGTGAGTCAATGGTTCAGTTTCTCGCCCTTTCAATTATTAACAGTGCATTTCATTTTTGTGAAATCACTTGCTAATACAATTGTATATACTGAACCATCACTCACCCTCGTGCCAAATCCAACCAGTATGTGTGTGCGTTTGAGGAATAGATGGCTGTGCAGGAATCTTTGTCTTTTTAGTTTCTCTGCCAAGGTGTATGTTCCATGTAAGAATAACCCACCAACTGTAGATATTGTCGTAAACCCACGGGAGTTCATGGTGATGTCTCTCTTGTGAATTCCAAAAATTTATTTTATCCACAATGTCCTGCAAACCTCAAAATGTCTGTCACATTTTCCTTGCAATATTGTGCCGAAATTCGCACGCTGTAGAAACAAACAATGTCAAAACGATCTGGTTTTGCAAGGGGGTCAACTGTCTTTTTGGCCTGTGCTCGGCGGCCATCTAGGGAAACCTACCAAACCCATACATTTGTGAAAACTAGACACCCGGGGGCTTCCAGGGAGGTATGGCTTGCATGGATCCCCCAACGTTTCCTTATCCAGAATCCCCTGCAAACCTCAATTTTAGCTGAAAAAATCACTTTTTTCACACATTTTGGTGTGGGAAAGTTGTGGCCTCACCAGGCTCACTCAAATTTCCCACCTCTCAGCGTTCCCCTGGGTCTCCCGGTAAAAATGGTGCCTCACTTGTGTGGGAGGCCCAAGTTCCCGCGACAGGCAAGGGCCCAAAACGTAGTGAGGTGACTTCAAATTTGCCTATCTCAAATCCACCTGGTTTTGCAAGGGGGGTCACCTGGGTTTTTGGCCCGGTGCTCTGCGGCCATCTAGGGAAACCTACCAAACCCATACATTTCTGAAAACTAGACACCCTGGGGCTTCCAGGGAGGTATGGCTTGCGTGGGTCCCCCAAGGTTTCCTTACCCAGAATCCCCTGCAAACCTCAATTTTAGCTGAAAAAATCCCTTTTTTCACACATTTTTGTGTGGGAAAGTTGTGGCATCACTGGGCTCACTCAAATTTCCCACCTCCCAGCGTTCCCCTGGGTCTCCCGGTAAAAATGGTGCCTCACTTGTGTGGGAGGCCCAAGTACCCGCGACAGGCAACTTTGGGGGATCCACGCAAGCCATACCTCCTTGGAAGCCCCCGGGTGTCTAGTTTTCAGAAATGTATGGGTTTGGTAGGTTTCCCTAGATGGCCGCCGAACACCGGGCCAAAAACCCAGGTGACCCCCCTTGCAAAACCAGGTGGTTTTGAGATAGGCAATTTTGATGTCACCTCACTACGTTTTGGGCCCTTGCCTGTCGCGGGTACTTGGGCCTCCCACACAAGTGAGGCACCATGTTTACCGGGAGACCCAGGGGAACGCTGGGAGGTGGGACATTTGAGTGAGCCCGGTGATGCCACAACTTTCCCACACAAAAATGTGTGAAAAAAGTGGTTTTTTCAGCTAAAATTGAGGTTTGCAGGGGATTCTGGGTAAGGAAACATTGGGGGATCCACGCAAGCCATACCTCCTTGGAAGCCCCTGGGTGTCTAGTTTTCAGAAATGTATGGGTTTGGTAGGTTTCCCTAGATGGCCGCAGAGCACTGGGCCAAAAACCCAGGTGACCCCCCTTGCAAAACCAGGTGGTTTTGAGATAGGCAAATTTGAAGTCACCTCACTACGTTTTGGGCCCTTGCCTGTCGCGGGAACTTGTGCCTCCCACACAAGTGAGGCACCATTTTTACTGGGAGACCCAGGGGAACGCTGGGAGGTGGGAAATTTGAGTGAGCCCGGTGATGCCACAACTGTCCCACACAAAAATGTGTGAAAAAAGTGCTTTTTTCAGCTAAAATTGAGGTTTGCAGAGGATTCTGGGTAAGGAAACGTTGGGGGATCCACACAAGCCATACCTCCCTGGAAGCCCCCGGGTGTCCACTTTTCAGAAATGTATGGGTTTGGTAGGTTTCCCTAGATGGCCGCCGAACACCAGGCCAAAAACCCAGGTGACCCCCCCTTGCAAAACCAGGTGGTTTTGAGATAGGCAATTTTGATGTCACCTCACTACGTTTTGGGCCGTTTCCTGTCGCGGGCACTAGGCCGACCCACACAAGTGAGGTACCGTTTTTCTCGTAAGACTTTGGGGAACGCGGGGTGGGTGGAAATTTGTGGATCCACGCAGATTCCGGAACTTTCCACCACAGAAATGTGGGAAAAATGTGTTTTTTTTGACAATTTTTTAGGTTTGCAAGAGATTCTGGGTAACAGACCCTGGTGGGAGGCAGTCAAGTCACCCCATCCTGGATTCCCCTGGGTGTCTAGTTTTCAAAAATGTATAGGTTTGCTAGGTTTCCCAAGGTGCCCGCAGAGCTAGGGTTCAAAAACTACAGCTAGTCATTTTGCCAAAAAAGGGTCCTTTTTCACTGCGAAATTGAGGTGTGACCACGTTGCGTTTTGCGCCGTTTCCTGTCACGGGCACTAGGACGACCCACACAAGTGAGGTACCGTTTTTCTTGTAAGACTTTGGGGAACGCGGGGTGGGTGAAAATTTGTGGATTCACGCAGATTCCGGAACTTTCCACCACAGAAATGTGGGGAAAATGTGTTTTTTTGGACAATGTTTTAGGTTTGCAAGGGATTCTGGGTAACAGACCCTGGTGGGAGGCAGTCAAGTCACTCCATCCTGGATTCCCTTGAGTGTCTAGTTTTCAAAAATGTATAGGTTTGCTAGGTTTCCCAAGGTGCCCGCAGAGCTAGGGTTCAAAAACTACAGCTAGACATTTTGCCAAAAAAGGGTCATTTTTCACTGCGAAATTGAGGTGTGACCACGTTGCGTTTTGCGCCGTTTCCTGTCGCGGCCACTAGGCCGACCCACACAAGTGAGGTGCGGTTTTTCTCGTAAGACTTTGGGGAACGCGGGGTGGGTGGAAATTTGTGGATCCACGCAGATTCCGGAACTTTCCACGACAGAAATGTGGGGAAAATTTGTTTTTTTGGACAATTTTTTAGGTTTGCAAGGGATTCTGGGTAACAGACCCTGGTGGGAGGCAGTCAAGTCACACCATCTTGGATTCCCCTGGGTGTCTAGTTTTCAGAAACGTATAGGTTTGCTAGGTTTCCCAAGGTGCCCGCAGAGCTAGGGTTCAAAAACTACAGCTAGTCATTTTGCCAAAAAAGGGTCATTTTTCACTGCGAAATTGAGGTGTAACCACGTTGCGTTTTGCGCCGTTTCCTGTCGCGGGCACTATGCCTACCCACACAAGTGAGGTACCTTTTTTATCGGGAGACTTAGGGTAATTCAGTTTTGTAAAGGAACTGTTATTATCTATTGACTTTCGATGCATTTCTGCCTTCCAAATGAAAGACATTGTGTAAAAAATAAGTCATTCTAAAAAATGACTGATAATTCTCATGCTAGTATGAGTATTCCCAATTTCAGAAATGTGCAAATATCTACTGTTTCTAAACACTATATTTTGTTCCCATTTCAGAAATACATAGGTGTCTTTCATACCAATTTTTCCATGTACACATTTTTACAGAATAATTACTATATACCCGGTCCATAATAAAAAACCATTGCAAGTTGCTGCTCAGTTTTTGGCTCTGGGCTCGTCGGGTTCTTGGTGAACCTACAAGTCCTATATATCCCCACAACCAGTAATGTCCAGCGGATGCAACGGTATATTGCTTTTAAAGAGCTGTCATAATTAGAAGAAGTTACAGGTGAAAACGTGACACAAAAGGCTGTTTTTTTCAACTAATTTTCAATTTATCCTATATTTAGCTGGTTGTTTCTATAAAAAAACCTTGATGGATCTACACAAATGACCCCTTGCTGAATTCAGAATTTTGTCTACTTCTCGAAAAGGTATAGCTTTCCAGGATCCATTATTGCTTTTGTACCCATTTCTGCCATTAACTGGAAGGAGGTCAAAAGCACAAAAAATAGCAAAAATAGGCTATGTACCAGAAAAATGCCAAAACTGTATAAAAAATGTTGGGTTTCTGACAAAAGTCTGGTATCCCCAAAAAGCTGGGGAAATGGTGATTTCAACCCCACAAACCCTTTTTTGATAACATTTGCAGGGAAAAACCCCGATGCTTTCATTTGCAGCCCGTTTTTCCAATTTTTCCGAAAAAAACAAAATTTTGCTTTATTTTGGCTCATTTCTGTGACCCCTCCAGGGGAATCCACAAACCCTGAGTACCTTTAGAATCCCCATGATGTTGGAAGAAAAGGACGCAAATTTGGCGAGGATACCTAATGTGGTCAAAAAGTTACAGGGGCCTAAGCGCGCACAACCCCAAATAGCCAAAAAAAGGCTTGGCACAGGAGGGGGAAAAGGCCTGGCAGCGAAGGGGTTAAACAAGAAGGGAAAAAGCAAGTCAGGGAGATCTTAGATCAACTCGAATACCAGGGTGTAATTAAAACTTGCACCTCTTCAATGAATAATCCTTTGTTTCCTGTGACGAAACCCGATAATTCATACCGTCTAGTTTTAGACTACAGGCATCTGAACACATGCACTAAAACATTTGCAGTACAGAATGCACACAGTGCCACATGAATGAATAATATTGTGTGGAAAAAGTACAAAACAACATTAGATATCTCACATGGATTTTTCTGCCAGAATATAGCACCTGAAAGCAGATATTTGACAGCATTCTCAGTGCTTGGTTCTCAGGATCAATTCTGTCACCTCCCCCAAGGGTATAAGAATAGCCCTGGGTTGTTCCCAGCTAGGGAACAGAGGTACTTCAGAATTTGGATGAAGAGGCATTGTCCTATGTAGATGATATTTATCTGACGGATGATGATTTAATGGATCATTTGACCAGGGTGAGCAACATAATTTTGGGGTTCGCCTATGAGGGCTACAAATTCAAAAAAATCGAAAATAGCCCACCTCAATATCCTATTTTAGTGAAGGGAAAGGCCTAGCAGCTAACTTTTTAGAATAGTGCGCGCTGCTCCAACCTCCAAAAACACTGAACAATTTACAATCCATATTGGGATTCCTAGATTTTGGTAGAACATATATTTTGGATTACGCAGATAAAGTACAACCTTTCGTTGATTAATCAGCCCTGATTTTTCCCTTAGACATTGGACACAGCAACACACAGATATCCTTTGTTCCTTACAATCTAATTTAATAGCTTCAAAACACCTACGCACACATGTAAATACCACGAATTTGGTGATCCGTGTTGTAGCGGGTCAATCCGGGTATACTTACCTGGCCTTCAATGAAGGCGAAACAGTACCTATAGTACACAAATGCTGAAATGCGTTTTGCATCTAAAGAGAAAATTCTGACAGCAGTAAAGACTACTGTATTGAGACAAACAGCACTGGCACAGGGGAAACGAATAATTGTCATAACTCTGGTACCGGCCTTAGAGGCTGTCACAAAGGCAAGCGTTCCAAATGCTAAAGCTTTGCATCCGAGATGGATACTATGGGCTAATTCTCTCACTGCAACAGATGTAGAATACAAATTTGATCCTACATTAAAAACACAAGCATTTCTGCAATACATACAAGAATATCCTCTCCAAAGAAATAATGCCTCTAGATCAGTATGAATATATTATTACACTGAAGGATTTGCTCAGCCAGCCATAGGAAGTAAACAACAATACAGTGCCGCGTGTGCGATTGTGAAGGGTCGTTTGCAGGAAGGCTAGTTCTATCCTAGCAGTACGAAGACTCAGTTTCTAGGAGACTGCAAGGCACAGCTGGCAGAATTAAATGCCCTATTAATGGCACTAATACAAACTGATCGGGAATTATTCCCCACACTCATAGTGTGTGATTCATTTTACTGTGTCCAGTCTTACAATGAATATCTCCACTTGGGTTCCGAATGGGTTTAAAGTCTCAAAAGGTTGAACAATAAAGCACAAAATGCTTTGGGAACAGGTGGCAGAGTTGAAAAAGGACTTGCCGAGAGCTCACGTGATACGCACGCTGAGTCATCAACGTGATAGCATTCACGTTGAAGGGAATTCATTACCTATGAAGCCGCAAAAGGGGCAGTATGAACTGATACCGTAGCTGCAATCACTCATTCTTGCACAAGAATAGATGGAAGCACAATGGTGGCAGTCATTGCTTCACGCAAAAACAACACAGCCTTGCCAAAAGGTTTTCCACTCAAGTACTCCTACAAGCTAGATGCAAAAAATATTCCGTATGCTGAAATTCCAGGAGTGGGGGATAGAGTAATACCAAACATGGATCGCATATTATATTTAATTCTAGCTGAACACGAGGGTCTAGGTTCTGCACATGCAGGGATTACCGCAACGGTTTGCTTACTAAAACAATGCTATTGGTGGCCAGGATTAACTATACAGACGAAGAATTTTGTCTTAAAGTGGGACATCTGTCAGCAGATGAAGGGTTCCACCGTGGCACGTCTAGTGCAGACACCATTACTAATATCAGACAGACCACTTGTTTGCGTCTATTTGGACAACTGTGGACCCCTACAATCAGAAGGGGCTTATAAGTATATCTTGGTGGCAGTGGATTCATGCTGTAGATTTCTGTGGGTTTGGCCTCAGAGCGCGGCTGACGCTCAAACTGTTATAAAAGATTTGCGAGTCTTCATAGGGATAGATGCAGTTGGCACATTACATTCTGACTGTGGCCACACATTTAGCTCTAGGGCTTACAAGGAAGATTTGGGAAGTTTGGGTGTTGCACTGCGGTACTCCTCTCCATACCATCCCGAGGAAAATTTGGTCATGGAGAGGAAAAACCGAGACTTAAAGCAATCTCTAACAGCCAGGGTATTAGGCTTGGGTGGTAGTTGGGCCAATCACTTATATGGGGTCCAGAGGGCACTCAGTAATATGCCAAGAAGTTCCCTAGGAGCTGTCACTCCTTACGAAGTCCTATTTGGGACAAGAACGTGGGTACCTGATCTCGACTATGAAAGCACAGTGGCGGATGAACAACCTTTTGATATCAATAAACGTTTGGCTGTTTTACAGGATCTCAATGAATTCCGGGCACTACAAGGCAACGTGCAAGTAAAACGCACCGCCACTGGGGAAGTCAAATCAGTTACGGCAAGACCTGCCTGGATCCCAAAAGTCAGGGATCTGGTCAGTGAAAAGATTGTGGACAAGAAAGAATTTGGGCCATCATATAGAAAGCCTGTACTTGTCCTGGCGGTCAAAGGAACAAGAACAGTACTTCTTCGCCTCTTTGAATGGGGAGTGTTGTGCACTGTTAATTATTTTTTTAAAGTGCACCCAGAACTGGTTTAAACTAGGCTCAGGGCCCTGTGTTGGGGCAGAACAAAGACTGTTGGTAAGTACTGGGCCTGTGACCCCATGTCTGTTGAGCTGGCTTGGAGCTAAGACACTGCATGGACTGCTCTGCGCCAGGAGGATCCGCCACTGGGGACTGACCTGCTGCCTGCTGGGTGGCTGAAAGGACTTCTCCTGTGCTGAGGGACCCTGTGTGCCGGCCTGCCTGTGCCAGCTCTGCCCTGTGTGCTTTTGGACTCAGCGCGTGGTGAGCACTGGAATTTCACCCCACTACCCTAGAGCACATGAAGAGCGCTGTTCGGAGTTGGGAGGACGCTTCTCCCTTTGGTTGCTGGAGCACGTGGTGAGCACTGTGGACTCTGCGGTGCCCGAGTCCCAGAAGTGGGCCCGCCCTACCCTGAAGTGAGGACGGTGCGCTTGGTGTTGCCATACAGCGGGGAGCTCTGCATTCCCTTGTGTGGTGGTTGAGGCATGTACGAGGAGAGCTGCCGATGCAGACACGCTCTCTCCCTCCCTCTCCAGTTCCAAACAGACCGTGGTATCGTGCAGGGAGGTCCTGCCTCGAAGGCTCCTGACACGTAGGAGCTGCTTCGCCCTGCCCAGAAATGGCCCTGGAGCTCGGCAGCGTGGCCCTGGGTGAGAAGCCTGCTGTTCTGCACCCAGCTCGATGCGAAAAGCTCCGCCCCCTGAGCTACGGAGACCCGGAGAGGGCTTCCAACTAGAGGGGGTGGACAGAGCAACTCACGCTCCTTCCCCAGGTGAGATACAGCAGAGGAATCGGGTTGGCTGATAGCTCACTGCAGGGCTGATTCACATAGGGGCTGGCTGCCCCAGCGTGCCGATCAGTGCAATACCCCCACATGGAAGTAAAGGGAACGTGCCCTTTGGTTTAGCAGCCACGCTGCAGAATCGCAGGCGGCTGCATCTTGATACATACCTGAGGGATACTTGTGCAGGAACACTGCGGGGTAGAACCACAAGGGAGGCCACCGATTCCTGGATGCCGGGGAGTGCTCAGGAATTATGGCATTCCCTGGTGTATGCAGTAAGGTGGCCCAGGAGCCTACCTGGGAGAGACAGAGTCCCGTATAATCTATAATAAGAGCGCAGGTGCACTCATGGTGTGGTAAAGTGTTCCTACCCCACTCTAATTGCCTCATATTGTGCCCTGATATTAGGATGTGTTGCTGTTGCTCATACCTTGCAATTATCAGGAAGGGGCACCCATGTGTGCATTGATAATGATATGTGCCCTGCTACAAATGTATACAATGGTGCAGTGCTAACTATGTTTATGCCTAATGCTTGACGCTAAGTGTAATCCTACCAGTAGTTACTGGTCAGCCTGATGATGATTATGACAACGGCCTGATTGGCCAAGTGATTTATGTAAATCCCTGTGATGTCATGTCAAGTGCCTAGTGGCACAGTGATATATGTGATTGTGTTCTAATGTGTTTTTATGGATAATACAAAGGCTATTTTTAAATAACTTTGTGTAGAGTTTCTTTTGTGGTGTGCCTAGGGTGTCACTGCTGTGAGAGTGTGTTGCGCAAATGCTTTACACATTGCCTCTGGGATAAGCATGACTGCTCGTACCAAGCTACCAAGGGATTGAGCAGGGGTTATCTCCAGTGTGTAACTCCCTTGCCCTGACTAGAGCGGTGGGTTCTGCTTGGTTTAGGTGCAAGACCTAGCCAACCAGAAACCCCATTACTAACAGAAGGCTTCGTAGAGAACAACTTCTACAAACTACTAGAACAATTTCAGGGGGTAATATTGGAGGGCTATGCTGCTCAAACCACTTGTTCAAATGATCTACCTGCCACGGTTCTTATAAACTCTCCAAACGCCCATATGAATTGCCAAGCAGTTTGTTCCAGAAATGAGAGCTCAGACTAATCCTGTGGAATGGTGGAGCACCACAGATGGCACTTGGGAAGTTAATGAGAGGGAAATACGATGGAGGTATAGCATTGCCTGATGCCACCAAATACTACTGGCCAGCGCAGCTGGCAACAATCAATGATTGGGTGTTCATACAGCAAGACGAATCCATGGTCAGGATTGACAGGCATTCCATGTGGGACAGGGAAAACCCAGCAACGCTCTACAGATATGGGATGCACCGGGACCTGCCAACACACACACAGACAGTGATATCAGTCAGGAAAGCAGCAAATAGATTCATGGGGTGGGAGAGAGTTCTCACTTGGGAAACAGCACTAAGGGACAGTGATATGCAAGGTGCGGGTGGGCAAACTGGAAAGTTTCCAAGGCTGGGACTGCTTTGGAATAAATACATTATACTTATAGGCGACCACTGAGATGACTCAGATTAGGGACCTGCAGAATGAATACCAAATGTCTGACGCTGGGACTTTTTGTCACATCCAGCTTTCACAAAGGACACAGGACTGCCAAATGTCTCCCTGTTGGTGGATAGTTTATTAAACGATGTTAGCATTTACAGAGCAGACATCACTAAACTATTGAAGTGATTTCTTGTATTTGTGTTTTAGGTATAAAAAGGGAAAATTCCAGCGTTTACAGATTTTCTTATTATTTTAATTGCTTTGCCCTATAAATACTGGCCAACCCCTTGCTTTGTTCTCCGGCTTGCTTTTCTAGGCAACTGACACAATGACATGAGCTGTCAAACTACTGTACACAAGTGACACTAATGTGGTTGCCGTGCGGTGTCTAGGCTCTGTTTAATCTTCTAAAGCCTTACCAGGTTGCACGAGGAGCATCATACTTCTGAACACTGTGCAGAATATATTGCTGCCTCTCTATACCAGGCTGTGTTAAACCTTCTTTAACCAGTGACACATCGAGCTGTTCCCTACATGTATTGTCATTGTCCCAGGTTGTTTGCCCTGCAAGCAAGACTTGCTACTGAAAAACAAGTTGTCGTCACTGTCCTGTGACTGGGACCTGAAGCAGTGTTTAACATTACAAGCTATCATGCCTCTGCAACTAAACATTGTCCTAGTTAACTTTAATAGGCATTGCTAAAACATTAAATGAGGAGTGCATATGTTTGTTGGTTAAAACTGCATTCAAAGTATTCTTAAATGCATAACTGTGAGCAAATGGTGCCTTCAGAGTTAATAAATGCAGCTTTATAGTCATACACAGATGATACAGTAGTGTATGGGTACCTGCCTGGTACGCCAGCTTACCTGGTTGTGCTAAAGGTTAATGGCGTATACAAACAACATCAGCAGATTTTTGTCAACCAGACCTTCAAAAAGAATACCATAATCCCTGAATGCAATGCCCTATTGGCTACATAAATAAATAAAACAATTTACCTTGCGCGCGCTGCATCGCCACTCGGCGATGCAGCGCGCCCAACGTAAATTGTTTTATTTATTTATTTACTTACTTTACTCAGTTCTGCCGTATGTCAGAGACCACTACGCCCCCCCCCCTGCCCCTCCCCTGCCCCACCCCACAGCACTCCCTCGGTGAGCCGCCACTGGCTATTCCAGGTAGCCATGAGCTGTCACACTACTGTGCACAAGTGGCACCCATAAGGTCGCCTTTTGTCCAAGCTCTGTTTAGACTGCTGCTGCCTTACAGGTGACATGATGAGCATCATACTACTGTGCACTCTGTAGAATACGGCACTGTCTCGGTCTCAGGCTGGGTTTAACCAACTTCAACGAGTAACACTTACAAGGAGCTTTTATCTAGATACACAACATTGTTGCCTGTCACTGTTTTCCAGTCAGTTTAACCTGCAAGCAAGTCATATTACTTACTGCAAAGTAAGCTATTGTTGTCCTGTGACTGCATCTTGAGGCTGTGTTTAACAGTACTGACAACTATAACTCATACCGGTCTACTAGTGCAGGATGTGTTTTTGTTGCTAAAACATAACATGTTGTATCTATGTTCTTGTTGGTTAAATGTATATTTGGCATTTTTCCAAAAACGCTCAATTTTGAGAAGATGGTGACAGCATAGTTAATAAATACAGCTCTGTGGTGGTGATACGTCGTTGATTTAATAGTAGTAATAGTTTATAAGTTCCTGCCCGTCACCGCAGCTTGGCTGCTTGACTTAATGTTTAATAATATTAATTGCATATGTTGAGATGACTTTTTGCAAATGAGACCGCAAAGAAAAAAGTCCCAAAATGAAGTGTGCAATTGCCTCAAGAACAACATTAGTACGAGGTGAAGATATTATATTTAATGGGGTGCCTGCCTTCGTAACACTGAGTGCTTTAGTAACATTGGCAATCCTGAAGTGCTTTGAGAGCTTTCTTAAGTACATTGGATGTAAACTAACTGTACATTGGCTAGCTGAGCTGTGGCTGTATCATGGGTGCGTTTTCCCTTACTGGGTCATACTAATGAGTCTTGTCCTCTCTCTGTTTTTAGGTCTCGCCTGAGCCAGCGCTTTAGCGCTGCTCTCGCAAGAGCTTTTGTAAAAGGGAGATTTGGAAGTGCAAACGAGTGCTTTCGGGCCGCCAACTACAGTGCATGTGCGCCGGGCGCACGCACCATTTGGCAGCCTGCTGATCACTTTCGCGGCCGCTTTGATGTTCTCAGTGAGCCGCGCGGCCACTGAGAACATCAAAGTGCACACCATTTGCCACCCCCTCCCTTATCACACTTCCTGCTTGTAACTTAAATATTTCATGAGCGACAGTGTAATTGAAAAACAACCCTTCAGTCATTCCTTTGCAGCGTGACAACCTACTTCAATCTTAATTAGAACATGCATTAATATCATTTGCTTTTGTTAGTAAATTATGAGCGATCAACACTACCATGCTGTTGGGTCACGAGTACTCATACAAACTACTAGTTAAAATATAACACAAGGATGCACCCCTGCGTTTCATTTCAATAATTGCTGTGTATGTAGCATATATCATAACGTGAATAGCTTTTAGGCACACTTCTTTTATCTACCTGGAATTCGAACCGGTGACCTGCAAGCATATCCGGTGGCATGAATGCCACTAAATTACCTCAACAGCCTTAGATGGAATTCTTAACAAACCAGCACGGGCTCGTAGCGCACCATATATACAAGTAGAAGGGGCGCCTTGCCACATAAAGAGGCGCGCACACAAATAAACACACCCAGGCATTCACAGAACAAAACACACAGCTTGCACATAAACGGTGGATTTAGACCCGCTACACGCAGAGCCGGGCACGCGCTCCATTTGGCAGCCTGCTGATCACTTTCGCGGCCACTTTGATGTCCTCAGTGAGCCGCACGGCCACTGAGAACATCAAAGCGGCCACGAAAGTGCACACCATTTGCCACCCCCTCCCTTATCCCACTTCCTGCTTGTAACTGAAATATTTCATGAGCGACTGTGTAATTGAACAACACCCCTTCAGTCATTCCTTTGCAGCGTGACAACCTACTTCAATCCAGGCCGTGCTACCAGTGGGTCGCGGGCATAAACCTTCTGTGTAAATCCTGGGCGTTTGAATCCACAGTTTTCAATCTTAATTAGAACATGCATTAATATCATTTGCTTTTGTTAGTAAATTATGAGCGATCAACACTACCATGCTGTTGGGTCACGAGTACTCATACAAAATACTAGTTAAAATATAACACAAGGATGCACCCCTGCGCTTCATTTCAATAATTGCTGTGTATGTAGTACATATCATAACGTGAATAGCTTTTAGGCACACTTCTTTTATCTACCTGGAATTCGAACCAGTGACCTGCAAGCATATCCTGTGGCATGAATGCCACTGAATTATCTCAACAGCCTTAGATGGAATTCTTCACAAACCAGCACGGGCTCATAGGGCACCATATATACAAGTAGAAGGGGCGCCTTGCCACATGAAGAGGCGCGCACACAAATAAACATACCCAGGCATTCACAGAACAAAACAATACAGCTTGCACATAAACTGTGCATTTAGACCCGCTACACGCAAACACACATGGAGGCATGTCACGCGCGCCTTCAGTGCCGGAGCCTTGCACGTGCTTGAGGCGCACCCGTGATGTAACAAAACTTGAGCCACGCCCCACACTCTGCAAAGTACCGGGAGGGGCCCCCTCCAGACTCAGTCAAGAGGTTTTAGGCCAGGGTCTGGTGGGTGGAGGAGGGGGGCTATGTTATCCCATTGAGATTCACAGATGTGTCCAGAACATAACAGATGCTCATGCCTGGGGCATATAGGACAGTAAGCTTAGGACAGCAAGGGCAGAGCTGGAGACCAGACTTCTCCCAGACTGGCCTTTTAATTCCTATTTGTTATTGTTTCTATGGTTTCAGTTATGAGTGACATTCTAATGTGAAATGACACACTTCCATTAACAATTTCGAGTGTTTAAGTCACTCCTCTGTGAATTGTGCTATTGCATACAGACCTATCACACAGAACATGCGATTCAAACAAGCCAGACCTACTCACGTTGCCAATGCTGGTTAGCAGTTCAAATCAGTCTGTAACATAACTGGTGCTCATGTAAAGCACTCTGATCCATTCGTGTCTAGTTTGCGCTATATATAACTCCCCAAAAAAATGAAACAATCCGTGAGTAAAAACAATGATTTTGATGTGATTAAACATAATTAAAATTGTTTCAGTTCTGACAATACTAAATATTGGTAAGATCTCATACATCCTTCCACTTCTACGCTATTTTTACTTTCTCCATTAATTTCCCAGCATCACCCCTTCACTGTGCTGTCTACAACCCCCCCCCCACTCCCCGTCCTGTAAATACAGTATTTCCTTTTCTTGAATTTGGTGGTATTTTGATAGCCGCCGGTGTATGGTAATTACAGTTGCACATGTGACAATTATGTGCGCTCTGTCAAGAGGTTACAGTTTGAATGAACATGTGATCAAATAATGTTATGACCCAGTCTAACCCCTAATGAGAGGTGGTTGGCATCGCAATAGTTCATGTGACAGAGATGAAGCTGGGTCCAAAGTGTGTTAGGGCCACATACACAGCCTCTGAATAGCCTGCTGTGCTCTTTTACTTGTGTTATTTGGTCTGGATTGTCCCGTCTTACATATCCTACCAACCTTGTAGCTTCCTCTGCCACAAACTGCAACAACTCAGGATAACCTTATGCATCGAGTAATCCATCCAGTCATTCATCCACCCACTCATTCATCCTTGTAAATATGTCCATTCACTCACTAACTCATATATAACCATCCAGTCTCCTCTACTTGCGCTCTTATCCATCCATGAACTCATTAAATTATTCATCCATTGATTTTCGCATACTTAGTAATCACTCCATACATTCACCAGTCCGTGATTTATGCGTTCTCCTAATAATCCACTAATCTACCCAGGTAGCACTCATTTATATTCACTCGCTTGTCCATGAACTCAGCCACCCTTTCATTCATTCATGCACTCGTATACTTGTACCTCATTTACTCTTGCAAATACTCAACTATCTATTCAACCATCCTTCCATGAGTGACTTGCTCATATATCCATCTATGCACACCCAATAATAGATTCGCACAGCCGTTCACACATTTCCCCAAAGGCACTCACATGCGCAAACTCTCTTATCTATAATAAATCCTTTGATTAAAAAGGCAGACTTATAGCCTTTACTAACGCTTACATTATTTTAATTGTCATTTTTGAAATCTCCGCCGTCCCCCTTCTTTGGGCGTGTTTTGAAGAGCTTATTGTTTAGTCAAAGATCTGTTGCTCCATCTAGGACATCCTGTTTAGGTATAACATGAGCAAGCAGAATATGCACCCCTCAATCATAGTCCTTATCGGGCTTTGAGAGCAAGCAATGGAGAGCTGTGTGAACAGAGAAACAGCAGCGCACATTCCTCACAACCATCCTTCCCTCGAAGAGTGACAGTCTGCCCACTCGAGCCCCCGCTTGACAGCTTTTCAGAAAGCTCCAAGTGTACTCCTACTTCCGATGTAAAGCTGGAGAGGAGGAGCAAATTCATTATCAGAACAGCGTCCCAGCTAAGAAGATCAAACATAAACAAGCATTTGCAATGCAATAGGTCTCGCGTTTGCGAGAGTTTATGCTATTAGTAATGATAATGCCTTTTATTTATGTTTTAAAACCCAAAACATAAAAAAAGGCATTGTCATTTACAATGCCAATAGCTCAAACTCCCGTAAATGCGAGACCTATTGCATTGCAAATGCTTGTTGAGCAATGCTGTCCAATGGTGGGGGAACAGTCGGGATCAAGCCCAAACTTCAAAATATACCCTAGACTTAAACTTTATTTCCTTAGTACACTTAGTGCTTTTTCCACTTTCTTTCCAGTCACCTATAATCACATACATGGTTTTCCTTTGCTGACACCACATGCTGAAATGGTAATTTGTGTTGATGGACGTGCATTCTTCCTTATGATAGCTTAGTTGTCATTATGAGTGGCCTGATAAATCGAGTGATAATTTATCACACCTGACAAAATATGACGGAGTTACATATCAAGTCGGAATTTATCCGGTGCAATGAATACTACCCAATTACAACTTTGTGGGGAAAAACGTGGGTTTTGAACCTTATCATACCAAAATCCGCATGTTTGTGTGAATACTGGGGATTTTACTCCCAATAAATATCGACAGGTCTGACCTACTGATATTTATCACCAAACCCATAATTGTGACATGTGCCATAAAGGCAGTTACGGCACTTCCAGCGATTAACCTGCCACTGCTTATGTTGTTGTAGATGTATCCTATAAGTACATTTAAAACCTGCTTTTTTCTGGAACCCTACATTCAAAAGTGTGTTGTTTTTGTTAGATATTCGTGCTTCCTCTCGCATGAGACCTCCGGAAGCTTATGAGGACTACACAAAACCGGACCAGTCACTGCTGACTATATAGTGGTCCTGAGTCAACAACTTCCTCAGAAGGGCCTTCAATCCTAAACTTCAGTTGTTTGGTTCTGGACTAGGAGAAGCACTAAGCCCCAGGAGGCGGCAGCTGCTGGGTTTATTAGCTTCAATATGACCATCACAGGTTGGCTACTGCATGCTTTATCTTTGTTGCTCATACGTGCTGAATGTTAGACATATTTTTGTTTCTTTCTTTTCAGTCTTTTTGCAGAATTATGACTGACGCTGTTGATTGCGCTGCACTTTAGCTGTGAGTTTTAAAAAGGAAAAGGCTGGTTCGAGCCAAAGGAGACGTAGAGAGAAGAAAGCTGGGACATGGTACTATTGAAGTTAATTTGATCTATCCTGGATGCAAACTGAGAAATATAAAGTTAGCTAGATCAGGTTATATGCTTCAAGACTTGTTGACAAATAACAGTACTGCAATTTCATTGTATGTTATTCCTTGTACGGTTACTATGCTGCCACCTAGTTCATTTGTGAATTGATTTTATATGATTGACAGGTAATCGCACAATGACGAATGTTTGTTCCTCACACTATTTAGAAAGAGATTAGGTATATTCTCTACTATGCAAATTGGGGATTTAGGAGACAAACACTTTCAATATTTACTCCAACACCTAACCACATTGTGTGATCCTGGGTATTTCACTTTTCCCCTGTGTACAGTAAACCTTTCAGTCAAATGAGGGTGTCATTACACTGTACCATGAACCGGACTTTTATATTTTACATCTGTAAGAAAGAGACAATGGTATCCTCAATTCACAGCTGGATACACTCAGACACAGACCAAAACTCAGAGATGGATGATCTACACAATGGGAGCAGAGATGACGCACAAGACATGACATTTATGGGCACGTAGGAGTAGATTAACAAAGCTACGGAAGAGGGACCCTGAATAGGTAAAATAAGTGAGGAAGTAATCAGGGAAATAATAAATACCAAAGAAACACAGAACTTCCTTCACATATGTACTTTAATAAGTGGCAATATGTTCATCAATAAAGGTATGCCCACAGACCAAGAGTAAAGTAAAAAATCAATCCATTTATTATATCAATTTATCAAAATATGTCTTTTTCATGTTTTTTATACATCAATTTAAAGATTATGTACAGTGCAAAGAACAAATCAGTAATGAAAAGGAACACATTTTGACCCAGCACAAAAAGTAATGACAGAGTCAAGCAATGAGAGAGCAGGGAAAGACCAAAATCTACACATACAGAAACAACAAAGGCAATTATGACACAACAATAAATAACAAAACACAGTGCAACATGTACATACAATTAAATAATGAACAAAGAAGAAAGCGCTTTCATATGGGAAGGAAGTTCTGTGTTTCTTTGGTCACGTAGGAGTAGATACCAGTACGGATAGGGGGGTTTTGAATGGGGAACGGTGGTCCCCTTACCCTGAACGAGAGAGATTACCCGCTGAACAGACCCACGGTTCGCCCCAGATACAGTAAACAACTCTCTGGGACCTGGACAAGAGAGGCAGCCCTAATGTAACCCTGAACTGATTACCTGCTACCAGCCAATTTAGACACATGTGCACAAACATTTATAGCTCATAGACATCAGACCCTCTTCCACCCTCAACAACTTGATAATGGTGTTATATTCTCAGTTGATTTTACGTTACCTAAGTCCTTTTCCTTTTATCTGGAACAGTTTTTGCTTTTCTCCAAGTTTCACCCTCCCATTATTAGCCTCCAAGCACGCATCTGCAACACGTATTATATGTTAACATGGTTCTTTACCGCACCAGGAACACTTACAACTCCTAACTGTGAAATGCACGTTGATTAAAACTATGGTGTACACAATATAACTACTGATTGATCGAGTCAGAAATTCCTTATTCCTTCATGTTGTATTGTATTCTCCCAAGTTGACACAATCCGGTAATTCAACGGAACGTCATTCGCTCACAACAGGGATACAAGAGTAGTGGGAACTGACTACTTACAATTGTATGGTGAAATTACTGCATGCAATAACTGTATGATATCTGATATTGAATTTAAATGCCACTAAACAGAGTTGGTAAAAATGGTATTCTCAATGTACTGCTTGGTGTCTATTACTAAGCACAGTTTCTAGTTTAACCCGAATAAAGGTCACGAAAAATATTGAGCATTGCATGCGTATAGCTTTTGTCTTGTACTTACGAGTGAGTGCTTGTATATATGCACTAGTGCTCTAATTCAAAACCTTCCCAAAACTCATATGGAACAATCATAATTGTAGAAATTCATTTTAACTCTTAGGGATCATGTTTCTGTTGACATCAATTCATATTCCTTCTGCTGCTTGATTTGTGATAATGATACAGGCGTATTAGGCATGTTGGCAGTCTCAAAAACTTTAAGTGACTCTTTGTGACTGTTAAAGCGCTGTTTGGAATATATTAAATCCATTTTAAGAGTTTGTAAACTTTTTCTGACACCTAAAATGGGTTTGCAAAAAATAAAGATTCAAAACAAAGGGGGCGTGTTGTTAGGTGTCCCATCCAAATTGAAAATCATTATGTGATGTATGATCATTTTGGTCTCATATTCCCGTGGAGAAATATTGAGGAATTACCAACTCCCTACTTGGGATGTTAATTCATTTGCCAAAGGGAAAGAAGTTCCATTTGGCCCATTCCCTTTTGTGAATCTTTAAAAAAGATATTTGGACTCTGAAAGAACAGTGGCTATAATTTGAATTGAACATTCACTGTGGATGTGAGAAATTGGGTTACTGCTTGAGGTGGGTGTAAGTCCTTCTCAAGAAACAACTGTAATCCTTGTCAACCTAGACCACAAAAGTGACTAAGTTAACCTGTTCTTAACCCTCAGGTAGCTTGGCGCAAAAGCATTCAGGCTTAACTTAGAGGCACTGTGTTAAGTATTTATGTAGCACACCATGGAGTACGGTTCAGATACAAGCAGTGGATTGGTCCCAGTCTCCGGTAATCTTCGGTCTTAGAAGAATTTCTGAAGAAAAATGTCTGAGAAAGTAAAGTTCAATGGGGGGCAAGGCAGCTGGCAGTGTCCAAGGCAGAGGCGTCGTTGTCAGGGAGCCGCTGGATGAAGTTGTGGTGAAGATTTCTACATTCAGACTTTGCCACTTTTTTGGAAGTTTAAGCCCTTCCATGCTTATGACGAGCTCAGCTCGTCATGAGTCACAGTGGAGCTGTGCTCATGACGAGCTGAGCTCGTCATAACGGCCACGGCCCGCCCACGCACGATAAATTCCCCACCTGTGCGGGAGAATTAATCAGTGGGCGGGGCCGTGACGAGCTCAGCTTATCATGAGCACAGCTCCACTGTGAGTCATGACGAGCTGAGCTCATCACGAGCACAGAGGTGCCGCGCCCCCCTGCACCGTGGGGGAATTACTCCAGCAGGGGAGGGGTTAAATTTTCCAAAGGGATAAAGCTGCAGGTTGTAGCCATTGAGGGCTCCACGAGACCAGATATCCCTTCTACTGAGAAGGATTTGCAGCCCCGGAGAAGAAGGTAGCAGGAGCTACCGCTGTGTCAGGCAGACCGGCGATGCACCTTGGGCAGATAAGCAAGCAGTTAGGTTTCAGTTTCCTGTTAGATCTCAGAGCACCTTTGTGAGAAAGTCCCCAGTTTGAGTTTTGGGCTGTTTGAGCAAATTTAGCACCACTTCCAAGAGGCCAGGATTGGGTGGCCACCACTTGCAGGGTAGGCCTCACTTTAGGCAGGGTCCAGATGCATATTAGTTGTTGGAGCTTTTTGAGTCCTGCAGTCTGAACATGAGGCCAGCCAGCCAGCCTTTGGAGTAACTCTGGTAGTCCTGGTTTCATGGAACAAGGCATGCTTCAAGCAGCAGGGCAGTCCTCTGATAGCAGCAAGTCAGTCCTCTGAAGTACAAAGCTGGCCTCAAACAGCATTCTTTCTGCGTGTCCTCCACAGGTTCAGGAGTGAAATGCTCCGGCATTCCACTCAGTGGTAACATATATTATAAATAACAGAATTTCAGATCGAATCAGCATGTCTTTGTATCTTTTTTTATTAAAAAAATCTTCTTTAAAAGGAAACGAGGTAGCCAACGCGTTTCATCCCTAAGGACTTCTTCAGGGCCAATATATTTCCAACATGTCTGTTTTTATTTTCATAAACAAGGAGAACTCTTCAATGTATCAGTCACTTTCAAAGCACCTCCTATATAACGGGGAACAAATACGGGATACTGACAGGACGTATTCGGATTTGGATGCGAACCAACCTGCTTTTACAAGTCACGAAAGGCTAAATGCCGCCCCCTCATCACTAATGGATGCAGAAAGTGAGCTAATTATAAATAACGCTATTGAGGCTGGGGACCTAAGACAACTGAAACTTAACTAAGTTCCTCGTTATATAGGAGGTGCTTTGAAAGTGACTGATATATTGAAAAGTTCTCCTTGTTTATGAAAATAAAAACAGACTTGTTGGAAATGTATTGGTCCCCTCGAATCCTGAGGGTCCCTGGGGTCCAACTAGCCCACCAGGTACCTCCAGTAAGCGCCACAGAGCTGCGTTGCAGAGAGGTGTAGAAAGGGGATTTGCCTGGACCACCTCTCTTCAACGCAGGTCTGTGGCGCTTACTGGAGGTACCTGGTGGGCTTGTTGGCCCCCAGGGGCCCTCAGGATTGAAGGAAAATGCGCCACAGGGCGTGTTTGCACATGTCACCTCAGGCCCCGCCCCCTCCCTTCACCACTGTGTAAACACGCCCCATGGCATGTTTTAAGTTGGGGGATTAAGTCCCCTCGAATCCTGAGGGTCCCTGGGGTCCAACTAGCCCACCAGGTACCTCCAGTATGCACCACAGACCTGCGTTGCAGAGAGGTGTAAAAAGTGGCTGCCAACACTTCCTGGTTTGGAGTCTTGACAACCAATAAGCAAAAAGCTTGTGGTCGGGAGGGTGCACAGATCCAACGCGGCCATAGATATAGAAACTTTTATTTTTGGATTTTCTCAGCAACTAAAAATGGATGATTTGTTTTTGAAAAATTGATTGTGTAACTGACTGATTAAGTGTATCATAGTGAATACATGGCTTAGTGAGTAATGTTTAAATATGTAAATATCTGTATCAGTCTCTCACTTTGTGTATAAGTGGCTGCATGGGTTGGTGAGTAGCTACATGGGTGTCTATATAGGTTATTAGTTGGTTTTTTGAGTATCAGTCTGAGTGTCTGCATGGTTCGGTGGGGGGTATTACGTAGTGCATAGGTGCATGAATGAGTGACTCACTGTTTGTATGTGTTGAACACAGCATGTCTGCAGGACTGTATGGGTGGATGAGTGTGTGTATGGGTGTGTTAGTGAGTGAATGACTGTTTCAATAGTGTGTTTATGAGTAACTACATATGTTTTAAACTAGTATATGTGACTATCGGTGTATATAAGTGAGTATATGTGAGAGTGAGAGATTGAAAGAGTTCCTGTATGAATAAGTATGTGTTTCTATAAGTGATTGTTTAAAAGACTAAGTATGTGTAAGTTTCCGTAGAAGTAAGTGTGGTGGTGTGTGTATAACTGTATATGCAAGTAAATGTATGTTTGATTCTTTATTAGCATGAGTGACTATGTGTGTGAGTAACTCTATGGATGAGTGGCGTTGTGTAACATG
The DNA here is from genome assembly GCF_964204655.1 of Triturus cristatus. Classification (NCBI taxonomy): domain Eukaryota; kingdom Metazoa; phylum Chordata; class Amphibia; order Caudata; family Salamandridae; genus Triturus; species Triturus cristatus. Next base: position 565,019,922 of record NC_140581.1, read on the forward strand.
ATGTATAGGTGTATGAGTACATATGATGAGTGAGTACATGTATGAGTGACTGTATAGGACTGTTGGTGAATGAGTGGATGTGTATGTGGATGTGTATGTGGATCTTAGAATTACTGAAGAGGTTGTTGTAACTGGTATTGGTATGTCGATTGTTTTGACATTTTTAGTCTCTATTTTTGAATGTGTGCATCAAAGGTTATATTAGAGTGAGAGGAGGTCTGCCACTCTATCACAAGGATGATGTCATCAGTGATGTCATGAGTGATGTCATTTGAGATTTCATCAGTGATGTCATGAGTGATGTCACTGACCATGTCATGAGTGATGTAATATGTGACGTCATCAGCAGTGCATTGCGGGCGCGCGAGTTATAGTTAGCTGAACTAACTATAACGGGGGAATTTCATTGGTTTTGTATGAGAGAAATGTCCAGCTAACTATAACATGTGTGAAACCTATGGTTTTTTCAGTGAATTTGCAAGGTTTTTTAAATGCTAATTCCTAACTATAACGTGTGTGAAACCTTTGGTTTTTTCAGTGAATTTGTACGTTTTTTTAATGCTAATTTTTGAATTATTAAATTAAATATTTTTTTTTTATAGTAAAAATAAAATTCCTATGTATTCATTTATATATTATCTGTATCCTTTTATTTGTTTTTGCTCTTTTTTTAAAATTTCAATTAGGATAAAGTTGAACAGTTTATTTAATTTTTGCAAATAATTTTTCTCCACTTTTTTTTTAATATAAATTATTGCGGTGCGCGCTCTGAGCGCGCTCCTAGTATGTTTTCGTAAGTTTTTTATGAATACCGTCGTATGTTATTTACGTACGCATACATACGTTATAGTGCGCGCTGGGAGCGCGCACCCAGTACGTATGCGTACGTACGTACGCATGCGTGCTTGCGTCGTACGCGCTCCACGCGGTTCACTTCCGCATACGCTTAAATTACGCGCAATAACGTTCGCGTATACGCGTGTTCAACGTATGCGCGTTACGTACGCGCATATGACGTATGCACATGCGCTCCTACGCGTTCGCGCATGCGTAATCACAAGGTGCGCGCTCGGAGCTTGCGCAGTGCGCGCACCTCGGGTTATATGCTTAATAAAACAACACTTCTGATTGGTTATCATTAGTTTCAGTTTCTGATTGTTTCAACACCACACCCAATCCCCTCATGGCAAGTCATGTGATCATGAATCATCACTTTTGATTGGTTTGAAGTACTTTCAGTTCCAGATTCTTCCCAAACCACACCTACTCCCCTCATTATTAGTTCTGATTCCTTTGGAGAAGGAGCTATTCTGTTGTTGAGAGACAATGGCTGAACAGCAACCATCTTCAGACAGTGACCAGGACACTCTTGAGAGGCAGAGGAGCAGGAAGCAGAAAGACAGCTTTATATGGCAGTTTTTCACTTTTCCAGAGGGACAAAAAAAGGTAAATGCACCTAAAGTTACTTGTGTACTTTGTCAAAAAGTCTTGTCACGTGGGAATCCTAACAAGAAGTATTCTTTTAGCATTCACACTATGTTGAGGCATGTTGACAAAATGCATCCAGTGACTTTTCGTCGAGCTTCTGGAGCAAACCCTCCACCTGCTCAACCGACATCTGCAGCAGCTCAGCCGAGCACATCTTCGGCAGCTCAGGCGAGCACTTCTTCTGCAGTGGTGCCTTTGCCTTCTTCCACACCTCTTTTTGGACCACCTTGTTTTGCGAGGTTGTCCACACGCTGCACTGATTGCGGTCGACTTATTTCTGTGGGTGAGACCAGTCTTGATCTCATTCAGAGAAAATTTGATACGCATCAGTGCAGTAGGCCATAGATGTTTTTCCTTTTTTTCGTTTTTCTCTTCCTGTATCCCTCCATTAACTCAAGGGCTCTTTTAAGAGCCACTTAAAAACTAAACCCCCAAAAATGTTTGGGGGGATTTTTTTTAAAAAATTTTTTTTTGGGTGCGCGCACCCTGCGCGCACCCAAGGATGTTTTTTAAAAATTAAAAAAAAAAAAATTTAATGTACAAAAAGAGGTGAAGAAATGGAAGCATGAAAAGGGAGGATTGAGAAATACAAATATTTGTAACTTATTTTTTTTTTTTTAAATGATTTAAAAAAAAATTTTTTTTAGTATTTTGCAAGGGAACAGAATTTCTAGTTCTGCAAAAAAAGAAAAAAGTATTAATATTCAATCATACATTACAAAAGGCATTACATGTTTTTACATATTTTACAAAGCAATCTTTTGCCCTTTTTTTGCTGTTTTCAGAATTTTTTAATTTTCACTTAAAATAGTGAAAACAATTGTATTCATCATTTAACAGCGGGCAAAAAAAAAACAATCTGAAAGATTGTTTAAAAAAAGCCCAAAAACTATCCTCACTAAAATATACCTTGTTAGAAATATTACATATATATTACAAGTACTTTTCTAGATGAATAAAATTTTTCTAGATAAACCGTCTTTAAACCTTGTCGCAAAAGCACACATGCCAAAATAATTTCTGTCAATGGAGACCACAATTGTTTTTATTACTTTTCCTTTAGGCCAAATAGTAATTTCAAAATCCTTTTTAAGTGATATCTTCAATTATAATCCTTTAAAATTACAAAAAATGCTTTTTTCAGATGCAGTTTTTAGTTTTCAAAATTTAGGTTTCAGAAAAATTAAGTAAGAATTGGGTAAATCATAAGGCAAACGTTGCTTGAAAATCAATTGGGAATCATTACACAGTGTCCAGCCTTTTTCACATTTAAGATAAACTGTGTAATGTCCAGAAGTTACAGTAGGTCCTTCATGAAAAATTATTGCAACTGTAACAAAAGTTTTTCCAGAAATTGATAATTGTTGTCCTGTAAACTTCTTTATTAAAGTGTCCAATTTTGAACCATCAGCTCTACAACGTTGCATCATTAAAATTACATACTGACCATATTTCTGTAAAAATAACGTGGAAAACATTCAGAACATTCCATGTTGTGATTGGCATCTTTAACTAATTTACTAAAAGTCACTGATTTACTTTGTGGTAATGGTAAAAATATGAACCTTTCTGAATCAACATTACTACTACATGTGTTCATACAGTTTTCACAGCAATGTTCCCATTTGTAAGAGACACCAAATAAGTTTTCTACTTCTACTCCTTCATCTTCAAGTACACTCAAAATATATATTAAGAATTCCTGTGCATCTTGCTGGACATTTTCTTTAAACTGTGTAGAACCACAACATACATCTAAAAGATTTCTAACATCAGTAGCACTTTCTATTTCAGTTTTATCATTACTCAGCTTCTCATAAAGGAGACTCAGCAGAGAACACAATCTTTTTCCATGATTTACTATTATCTGTTCTAGCAACTTTTCAAGATAAAATACAACATTCAGCACTACATTTGCATAGCAGTTGACACCAGAGCTATTTTCAAAATGGCAACCAACAACCTCTTCAACACTGTCCTTTTTCTTTTTCCTTGCTATCACATCACTGTCCTTTTTTTTTTGTTCTGTTCATCCACATTACAGATATTTTCAAATCTCCTTTTCCGAGAAACAACATGTTTTTCAATCACAGGATACTGTCCTAAATGAGGAGCATAGGTTCTTCTTAATCTATTATACTCCTTTACACAGTTTGTATCAGCACTAACTTTTGAGTCATCAAAGTCTATCATAAATAAACCAGATAATGTTTTTACTCGTGACAGAGCAACATATGCCATACCTTCTTTGAACACAGTAGAACCAATGTTTACAAAAGCACTATCTACAGTCAATCCTTGAGACTTGTGAATAGTTACAGCATATGCTAGAGAAAATGGAAACTGCTTTCTACGCACATATAAGTCTTTCACAAGCATGAAACGAACTGAACAACGACAAATGTCTTTAACATTCTTCTATCTGATCAAATTTTATTTTTAAACATCCAATTCCTTCTTTTTTCTGATAATTAATAAAACCCACAACTCTTCCCATAGCTCCATTCACTAAACCTTTTTCTACATCCAAATTTCTCCTTAAAATCACTCGACAATTCATGCAAACATATAGATTTTTTTCTAATCCAGCTGTTTTGGAAATGTTCTTCTCTAGTGAATCCAATTTATTTTTCAGTTTGCCTGTTAATGTAAAAGTAATTCTTTCATGCTGAATTTTGTCCTCTGCTTCCATTTTCTTAATCTCTTCCTTTTCCAATTTCAAAAGTTCCTCATTGAATATTGAGCACTCACGTAGTGTTGGCATTAAGCAGATTACAGTATTTTTTTCAGCAATGTTCTTGTATATTTTCTCTGCAACTATTTCTTCATTTGGAAATAAATTATGTAGCATACTACTCTGTAATGCTTTTTTGCCAACTTCTGTGAGTAGTCCAATTCTGATATCTTTCAGAATACTTGCATAATCTTCGTCGTTTGCTTGTCTCATATTGGTAGTGAGTTCTTTGTACTCAAAGAACAACCAAATATTCGCATTACCAATGCTTCCTAATGACTTCTTCGTGTCTTCATGTGTCACAGTATTAAACACTGGTTGTCCTTTAACTGGAGTGAGCTGTAAAAGATCTCCAAAAACTATGACGTGTTTACCTCCAAATAACACGACATAGTCTCTCTTAAGAATTTGTTGCATTCTTAAATGCACAAAGGCAAGCATTAAGTTTGAAACCATGCTCACCTCATCAATAATGAGAACTTGCATCTTCTTCAACACTCTTGAAACTTCGAAGCATGCTTCTCCAGTTAGCTTGTGGTATTCTATTTTGTTCTCATGCTCCACTGGTAACATTAGCAAGCGATGTAAGGTAATTCCTTTTATGTTATAGGCTGCTAACCCAGTTGGAGCAGTTACCACACAAGACAAATTTGAAGCTGTTTTTTGCTGTAGGTAGCTTCTGATGACTTTTATTAAGAAACTTTTACCAGTTCCAGCTTGTCCACTCACATACATCCTGATTGGTTCAAATGATGTGCATGAGCACTGTTTTTTTTCATGTAGTAATCCATGATCAATTTTTTTGGTGACTTCTTCATAAATTTGTTTTTGTTCTTCATTCAGTTGTTGTTCCAGATTTAGTAAGTCGATTGAATCTTCCTGTGCTTGATTCATAGCAGTTTCTACTTCAGTCATGGCTACTGCAGCTTCATTTTCTACGATTGGTTGTCCTAGGGGATCTTGACTAAGTGTTCCTGAACTTTGTCTGTCTTGAGAACTGTCTCTAGCTACTTCAGCTGCAATTTTTGCTTCCTGTTCATTTTCTTCATTTAACATTTGAACATAAGTTGTGAAAGTACTGCATTCAATGCTGTCTTTGCTAGAATTGAAGGAATCTTCATAACTCTGGAATTCTCCAAGTAGTTCGTCCTCTGAACGCCATGGTTTAAACAGCTGCAAAAGTGCCAAGTAGTAAAATTCCTTTTTGTCAGCAGTGTCGCAACTCAGCTTCCTGTGATTTATCAAACTTCCTTTTGTTTGCTTCACCAAACATCCTTCCTCACCAATGACTTTATATTTTCCATTGTTGATGTCTTCTGTGGCTTCCCGTGAAAAAATGTAGTTCTGCAGCACTTCATAGAGACACATGTTCTCAAGATGATGACTTCTTTTTGGGTAATATGTGTCCAACATGTTTGTTTTCCAAATATCTGTACTTTCTGGGTCATTCTCGGCCAAATATGCAATTTCTCCAACAGATTTCATTACCCGATTTCTCATTCCTGCAAGGCCTAAGCTTACCCAAATTATTCTTCTGGGTTTCGAGTAAAGACTTGCAGATGATAACCTATCTGAGCATTCGTAGGATCCAATTTCTCGATGCGATAACATCTTTAAACTGAAACTGTACAGCTTCTTACTGACAGTCTTCTCGTGAGAAATCTCTTCCCACATTTCCTTCAATTCTGTTTTCTCAGATTTAGTGATGTAAGATGTGACATACCGAGCAACAGCAATAGAATTGTCTGCCACATACTGAATATCCATGTTAGCATTCCACATGGATAAAATGACTGGGTTGAAGTCATTTATAAATTTTGACTCTTCTTTTCTTCTTAGGTTGTATGTATTTTTGGGAGATTTTCTGGTTATAGTATGTCGCACAGCTGACATAAAACTGTTGACTCTTCCTTTTGAAAGAACAGGTCTAGGAAATCCAAATCGACACTTTGTGTAGAATTTATCTTTGGTCTTGTACTTCCGTCGACAGTATTTTCCACACCGATGACTGTGGAAACGTAAAACTTGTTCTTTTAACTTTTTCTCTTCTGTGCTATTAGGTATAGCACATGTTGCATATTCTTCAATGAAAGATAACACTGCTTCATCAGCATCTGTTCCAAATTTTGGGGCATCCTTGATCCACAACAGCATATGAATATGAGGAGCACCTCTTGCCTGGCACTCTTTTCTCCAAAAGAAATCCACTACTTCTCCAAGAGGTGGATTTTTTTTATTGCAGATGAAGGACATCATAGCCTCAAATCTATGATTGAAATATCTGCAAACATTAACCGGATCCAATGAGCACAGTTCTCCTGCTGTCTTGTATTCAATGTTTTTAATGTTTGAATTTGCCTCTCGTAGAAAATCCAATAAATCATCCCAAGCGTACTCAGCACAGCTTAGGGTTACAAACCATGTAGGAGTTCCTAAATTCCGTAACATGCATTTTAATTCACCATGGCGTCGGTACCAATATTCATTTGTCCCACGCTGACAAGCCATCAGATTGATCAGTTGTGTTTCCAAATGATCATCTCGGTGCTGCACTTTCTCCATAAAATCCTTAGCAGACACATTATGTAGATGTACTCCACTTTTTAAAATGTGATTTACTGCATAAGATAATGCAGACAAGTCGCTTTCAAATAAAAGATTAAACAAATAAAGAATACTTTGACGAAATCTTGAATCTTCAGCATATAGTCTTGCAGTCCGATACTCAGAAGCTGGAATCTGTTCTGGGCGTTCATCGTATCGTCCACCTTTTCCTGTAGGAAACAGCTGAGGAAAACATCGAGCTTCCAAGCTCTTCTCCCATACACTCACGGGAGTTCCTTTTGCTTTCTTCATCTGAAACAGATCAATAGTGTCTCCCATAACTTCTTTTGAATGAAGAGGATGTATGCTAAAATGTTCATAAATTTCTTCTTCCTTTGACTTGTCCACTTTTTCAATTTGTACAGTTGGTGTTTCTGTGTCTTCTTGTAAATCTTCTTCTTCTTCATCTATATAAATTGATTCATACCATTTATTATTCCTTTTCAAATATAAATTTGCTCTTTGTACTTTCCGTACATCTACCAGCTCCTGCCAAATCTTCTTATTCTTTGTAGGTACACCATTAACCAGAATAACTAATGGTTCAGTTTCCAAAGTATCTGCATCAATAGTTTCCATATTTTTTTTCAAATCCAAGGGCAAATACACCACTCTTCCTTTTAAACCTCTCAGTAAATCTGAAGGAGGTAATTTACCAGTTTTGGGCTCCATACGTACTATGGTCTGGAACGGATGAACACATTGAATGAGTATAGACTCATATGTATTTAAATCAGAAAGTTCGGCAGGAATAGCATCCAATTCTAAATTATTATGTACAGCTCTGGTCGGCATTCTATTTTCTTCTAACTTGTTATAACAGTATTTACAAATACGCTGATCTTCACCCAATTCAAAACAATTTTCCAGAAATATATACAGATCAACATTCCTTGTTTGAATTTTATAATGGCTTCTGCGGCAACAAATACAAGTAATATTTGGTCTTTCGTTAGAGATGATAGTAAATTTTGTCATTTCTTCCTCAAAATTTTTAGTAATAATGAGTTCTACATTCTGTTCCTCATTTTCCTCATTAACTGTGTCCTTTTCTGCACTTTCTTGTTCTGGACCAAAGTAACAAAACTGAATCTCATCAGTAACCTTCACTACATCTGATACAGATCCACGGAACAGAGCAGTATTCACCTCATTCAACTTTACTGCTGGACTTTTAGCAAAATACAATGTTCTCACAAACTTTCTCATTTCAGTATGATGAACAGCCAGCATCCTAAAATGATGAAAAACACTTTTACACACTTTTCTAGATAGACAAGCCAGAGAATGTCCTTGCAAACCAGTATTCTCTCTCACTCTGCATGGATCTAGTGTTTGAAGCACCTTCATCTTCTGTTTTACACTCTTTTTACTATATTCTCTTAGAAAGTCACATAATTTATCAATAGATTCCTGACGCACAGTACAAATACTACTACAGTTCCAAGTGTACACTGGGGCTTTTGGACGTCTCCCCATAGCCTCAGCAGCCATTACTTCTTCCTCATTTCTTGGGACCATTTTCTCTTTTTCCATCACACAACCATCCTTAACTTCATATGCTCTACCATTGGTGTCAACTGCATGCAACAAACTATTACTTTGAAGATAACTCTCTTCATTAAAAAATGGTTCAGTACTTGAACTGTGTTTCCATTCTCCCAAGAACACTTTACAAAAGTTACTTTTTTTCACTTCTCTTTTCCTTTTGCTTTGTGACTTCATTGCATTGACTAATTTATCTAATCTACGCATCCTATTCAAAATTAGAATAAAAAGTTTTCTTTTTATTTCCAAAGCCTTACTTACAATATTTTCTATACATTTTTTTTTCTTAATAAATTTTGATTTTTTCTTATATTTTTTCACATCCTTTAGCAAATTTAACATCACTCTTCTCTGAAACATTTTTCGACGAATGTTTTTAAAATCTAATTTTCGTGTTAAATCAGTTTTACATACTTCTGATTGTACATTAGCTTTTGTTTTTTGCTGTTGACTCTGTTGTTGCTTTGTACATAAAACACTGTTTGTTTTACATTTATTTTTGCCATTTTTTTGTTTTTTGAAGATCTTTTTTAAGAAATCTCTACTCTGCTTACCAGTAGACTTTTTCTTTTTGCCATCACCAGCTTCTCCTCCTATTTTTTTTTCCCAGTTTTGTCCAGATATACTTGTTGTTGCTTTTCTTTCCTCTTTCTTGTCCTTAAAGGCATTTTTTTATTTTTTCACTGTTGCTCAGCAATACCTGCAAGAAACTTAATAAAAAATCTTTTTTGTAATTATAATTCATTAAAATATTTTTTAAGCTTTTCATTAATTTCAAATGTTTTACCATTTGCCTCTCATTTGTGATTTACTAATTTGTGCAGAGTGCTAACCACCACATTTGAAAAAAAACAAGCTGCCCCTTTCCTGCAAGTGCATGTTTTACAGAACAACTGCAACACAATTTATATCTCTGGCCACAATTCCTGTGCGCACACAGCCTCATGGTGTGCTTCTAAGCAGAAAACAGAATTTGATTTACAAATTCAAAGCACATTTACTACTGTGGTAGAGCAAGTGATAATTACTGTTACAGCCTGACACATTTTCCTTGTAGATCACAGAGGCAGAAAAGAGCACGTGTCCTATCAGCTACTTCATACCATGAGCATCTGCAACCTGGGTGAGTGATTAGACTAGAGCAAAGAAAATGAGGCCTTGATGATGTTTTATGTGTTTGCGTTACACAGTGCTATCTGAAACATCACACAGAACTGAGTACTACACATGGGAGTGTGGGAGAAGCTGCTGCGTGTGTGTCAAGAGTGTGTTTCTTGAGACTGTGTATTCTCTGGTGCAAGAGAGATGAGCAAGGAGACTTCCAGAACTGCATGAAGACTGCAGGGATGTATGTAACAGTGCATGTGTACTAAGGGATAATTTGTGTAAAGGCAACAGGCTGCCCCTTTCCTGGGACTGCAATTCTTACTGAACAACAACTTCACAAATTTAATCTCTGCCCACAGTTCCTGTGTGCACACAGACTCATGCCATCATTTTAGGAACATAACACAGGCTGCCCCTTTCCTGGGACTGCAATTCTTACTGAACGACAACTTCATAAATTAAATCTCTGCCCACAATTCCTGTGTGCACACAGACTCATATCGTCATTTTAGGCACATAACACAGGCTGCCCCTTTCCTGGGACTGCATTTCTTTCAGAACAACAACTTCACAAATTAAATCTCTGCCCACAATTCCTGTATACACACAGACTCATGTTATGTTTTTGGAACAAAACAGTGTTCCTGAATAGTACCAAATTACTGTTACAGCCTGACACATTTTCCTTATCATTTACAGAGGCAGAAAACAGCACATGTCCTAACAGCTCCTTGAGACCATGACCATGTGTTACAGGGTGAGTGATTAGACTAGATCAATGAAAATGAGGCCTTGGTGACGTTGAATGTGTTTGCATTACACAGTGCTATCTGAAACATCACACAGAGCTGAGTACTACACATGAGAGTGTTGGAGAAGGTGCTGCGTGTGTGCCAAGAGTGTGTTTCTGGAGACTGTGTATTGTCTGGTGCAAGACAGATGAGCAAAGAGACTTCAAAACTGCATGAAGACTGCTGGGATGTATGTAACAGTGCATGTGTGCGAAAGGTTATTTTCAGTTTTGTACATATGGCAACTACCTGTGCCTTTGCTATTTAGAAAGAGAAATCTACCCTGTTGGTTTCAAATGTTTTAGCTTTTGCCTCTCATTTGCGATTAAGTGATTTCTGCTGAGTGCTAACCACCACATTTGAAGAAAACAAGCTGTCCCTTTCCTGCAAGTGCATGTTTTACAGAACAACTGCAACACAAATTACATCTCTGGCCACAATTCCTATATGCACACAGCCTCATAGTGTGCTTCTAAGCAGAAAACAGAATTTGATTTGCAATTTCAAAGCACATTTACTACTATGGTAGAGCAAGTGATGATTAGTGTTACAGCCTGACACATTTTCCTTGTAGATCACAGAGGCGGAAAAGAGCACATATCCTAACAGCTCCTTGAGACCATGACCATGTGCAATCTGGGTGAGTGACTACACTAGAGCAAAGGAAATGAGCCTTGATGACGTTGAATGTGTTTGCGTTACACAGTGCTATCTGAAACACCACACAGACCTGAGTACTACACATGGGAGTGTGGGAGAAGCTGCTGCGTGTGTGCCAAGAGTGTGTTTCTGGAGACTGTGTATTGTCTGGTGCAAGACAGATGAGCAAAGAGACTTCCAAAACTGCATGAAGACTGCAAGGATGTATGTAACAGTGCATGTGTGCTTAGGGTTATTTTCAGTTTTGAACATATGGCAACTACCTGTGCCTTTGCTATTTTGAAAGGGAAATCTACCCTGTTGGTTTCAAATGTTTTAGCTTTTGCCTCTCATTTGCGATTAAGTGATTTCTGCTGACTGCTAACCACCACATTTGAAGAAAACAAGCTGTCCCTTTCCTGCAAGTGCATGTTTTACAAAACAACTGCAACACAAAATACATCTCTGGCCACAATTCCTATATTCACACAGACTCATGCTGTGTTGGTAGGCACAAAACACAGGCTGCCCCTTTCCTCGATCTGCAATCCTTACAGAACAACAACTTCACAAATTAAATCTCAGACAACAATTCCTATATGCACACAGACTCATGCTGTGTTGGTAGGCACAAAACACAGGCTGCCCCTTTCCTGGGTCACCAATTCTTACAGAACTAATGCTATTTTCAAATGTGCTGCCATTTTCCTCTCTTTTCTTTCAAAGTGATTTCTGCTAAATCCTAACCATCACAATTAAAAACAAGCTGTCCTTTCCTTTCAACTGCAAGTCTTACTTTTCAACAGCAACGCAAATTAAATCTCTGTCAACAATTCTTCTCTGCACACAGACTCATGGTTTGATGGTAGGCACAAAACAGTATTCCTCATTCTTACCAGTACACATAAACTTATTGTGAAAACATACTCCATAATATCTTACAAGTTCAAAACAGTTAAATATCTCGCAAACCTCAAAATGTAAAACATAACTTTTGAAGAAGATTCACAATTCTAATTTTTATCTAAAAAATCACCACATACATCCCCTCTCAAACTCATAACTCACCTTTTAAAATAGTTAGTTGAGAAAGAAATGTGCCACTCAAACAGCAGACTGTCAGAGTCAGAATATCAGAGCTCCACACCTCTCTCCTCTCTCCAGAACCAGTAAATGGCAATGTTTCCCTCTCTTTTTTCACACATATACATGTTAATTTCAAATCTCAGTGCTTCCCACTTTTTTTCAAATGAAATCACACATTTCTATTGGTTGAAAACTTCAACCCCTTTCCAAATGTACCCTTCCCCCAACTTCCATAGCAACAGGTCATGGAACACTGCTGTGAGGAGAGAGGTCAGAAGTTCAGCAGACAATGTTTCATATCCAAAGAGCAAGAGTGCTTGACTTTTCAAACCTAACAGCAAATCCATAGAAATGTTCTTTGGTTACACATTTTTCTGAACCAATACAAAACATGCTTTTTAAAATTTAAACATACAGCCTAGTTTTTAGTGTAGAATGGTTTGAAACAGCCAATGAGTTATTTTTATAAAAAAAACTATGTGTGCCTCCATTTTTCAACTGTCTTTCATTTCATATTGCCTTTCTACTGAAAGACACCTCCTGAGTGCATCCAGATCTCCTTGGAAGATGTTCACAGTGTGGATTGTAGGTCACAGCTATGTCTTCTGGAGTGAAAAATTTGCAGAAAAAAGAGGTATGGTGAGAGACCTTGCTTTGCCAAATGTAGACATTAAATGGATTGGTCAGAGAGGGTTAAAGTGGCACCAATTAATGCCTTTGGTGAAAACCTTTCTACATCTCCCACAGCCTAACCTTATTATTGTGCACTGTGGTGGAAATGACCTAGGCACTTTAACTGGGGTAGGTCTGGAAATGCTTATTAAGGACACCTTTGTGCAATTGATGTCGCTTTTTCCACAAACTGCCTTTGTATATTCTAACATATGCCAAAGGCAAAAGTGGAACTGGTCCAACCAATTTTGTCCGCAGATTGACAAAGCAAGGAAGCACGTCAACAAATCTATTTCTGCTTTCCTCAGAGACTATGGTATGGGTTCTATATACCACAACAACTTGCGTTACAACATGCAAGACATTTATAGAGGAGATGGTGTACACTTCACTGATGAAGGCAACAGAGTCTTCCTCTTGAACTTTAGACTGTGCATCGGTACTTACTTGTAGGTACCAAAAAACACACAATAAACACAAGGGCTCTTTTTAGAGCCACCTTATATCTTTTCACTTAATTGCAAATTTTTATTATTTTTTTGTTTTAAAAAACTTTTCGGGTGCGCGCTGGGTGCGCGCACTCGGCGATATTTTTTTTCAAAATATAAATCTTTTTTTTTGCCCTACAAGTTCCTACTGTGACCCCCTTACAATGCCTAGTGGGTCAATATCTCCCCACTCTGCCCCCTTTTCACGTTCTCCCCCTTTGTTTATCACCCCCTCTTTATGCGAGAGACAAAATGGCGGCCGCCGCTTTCTGATTTCCACCGATTCGAATGTTTACTGACATCCAACAACCAATCAGAAGTGCGCTCGCGCACGGCAGGGTGCGCGCACAGGACTTGCTCAGTGCGCGCACGCTGCGCGCATACAGATATATATATTGATTTAAATGCTATTTTCTCAGGAAATACTGAACAGATTTACACCAAACCTGCAAAAGGCACTTCATGGACCTTATGGCTACCTCTCTGCCAAATTTCACATAATTCTGTTCAGCCGTTCGGGCTGTAGCTGCGACTAAAGTCCCTATGGAAAAATGCATGGGGAAAACGCGTTTTGGGACCCCCCTTTTTTCTCGGCCCCCGCTTGACGAATCACCCCGAAACTTTCAGGGTAGGAGCTGAGCGGAGCGCCCCATTAGTTTTGAAAATTTCGCGAGGATTCGTCAACCGGCACCAAAGTTATTCAAAATAGAATCTTGAGATTTCCTATGGAAACACGGTCCTAACTATAACTACCTACTGGCGACCGCCAGTAGGTAATATATATATATATATATATATATATATACACATATATATAACCTACTGGCGGTCGCCAGTAGGTAGTTATAGTTAGGACCTTTTTTCTATTCAAAAAGCGTTTTTTCTTTTGCCAATATCTTTGGCGTCGGTTGACGAATGTTCGCAAAATGTTCAAAACTAATGGGGCGGACCAGTGGAAAGTTTCGGGGTGATTCGTCAAGAGGGAGCTAAGAAAAAAGGGGGTCCCAAAGCGCATTTTCCCTATGTTAATTTCCATAGGAATTTTGAAACAGGTTACAGCCCGAACTGCTGAACGGAGTTACACCTAATTTGGCAAAAAGGTAGGTCTTGGTCTAGAAAGTGTGCTTTTTTTTAAATGGTGTAAATCCGTTCAGTAGTTTCTAAGACATTTAAAAAAAAATATTATTGATATCTGGGCGGAGCCTAACCACACATCTCATCATGAGATCTGATTGGCTGTTAGCACTTCATCCTGACATTGCTGGCAGCCATCTTGGGACCAAAATACATGATAGCACCCCATTGAAATCCATTGTAGTGAATAGAAGGTTTGAGGGTCACCAAAAGGAGAAGTATAAAGGGTGACTTTAGTTACATTAGAATTCAGTTGTTGATGGTACCATACTAATTTTAGGAATTGTGGTGTGTTCTAAGGTGATTTTACCCTGTCAAAAAACTTCTGCTGGGACATCATGAATCATGTTTGAGAGAAAACTATTTTCTCATTCTTGTCCCATAGAGGTTTGGAAGGTGCTCCAGAAGCTAAAATGAGAGCATATTTTCTGAAAATGCACGTTATCTTAAATTCACATTATCTTTCTCTGTCTATCATCCACTTTGGTTTTGATTTGTTCACCCTAAGTAGGCAGGGTATGCCCAGACATGGGTCCCTTGCTCACTTTGCCACTGGATTCAAGATAGCCTGGCTAATGAGGGTTATGAACCCGAAACCAGTCCCAGGATGCTTGTTTCCGGTGCAGGGAAGACATGGCTTGACAGTTCGGGCTGGACTGTTCCCATGAGGCACTGGGTCAGACTGATTTGCATATGGCCATGTCTGAAATGGGGTGGAGGAGTGAGCTAAAGAATGATGATGGATTAAACCCAGATCAGTTGACTTGGGGTGAGTTCTTGCAATGTTCAACACTCCGTCCATCATCCCCTTTGGTTTTGCTTTGTTCGCCCTAAGTTGGCAGGGTATGCCCAGTCGTGGGTCCCTTGCTCACTTTTCCACTGGATTCAAGATAGCCTGGCTGATGAGGGTTATGAACCCGAAACCGGTCCCAGGATGCTTTTTTCCGGTCCAGGGAAGACATGGCTTCGCAGTTTGGGCTGGACTGTTCCCATGAGGCACATGGTCAGACTGATTTGCATATGGCCATGTCTGAACTGGGGTGGCGGAGTGAGCTAAAGAAGGATGATGGATTAAACCCAGATCGGTTGACTGGGGGTGAGTGCTTGCAATGTTCAACACTTCGTCCATCATCCCCTTTGGTTTTGCTTTGTTCGCCCTAAGTAGGCAGGGTATGCCCAGGCGTGGGTCCCTTGCTCACTTTGACACTGGATTCAAGATAGCCTGGCTGATGAGCGTTATGAACCCGAAACCGGTCCCAGGATGCCTGTTTCCTGTGCAGGAAAGACATGGCTTGACAGTTTGGGCTGGACTGTTCCCATGAGGCACTGGGTCAGACTGATTTGCATATGGCCATGTCTGAACTGGGGTGGCGGAGTGAGCTAAAGAGTGATGATGGATTAAACCCAGATCAGTTCACTGGGGGTGAGTGCTTGCAATGTTCAACACTACGTCCATCATCCCCTTTGGTTTTGCTTTGTTTGCCCTAAGTTGGCAGGGTATGCCCAGGCGTGGGTCCCTTGCTCACTTTGCCACTGGATTCAAGATAGCCTGGCTGATGAGGGTTTTGTACCCGAAACCGGTCCCAGGATGCTTGTTTCCGGTCCAGGGAAGACATGGCTTGGTAGTTCGGGCTGGACTGTTCCCATGAGACACAGTGTCAGACTGACTTGCATGTGGCCATGTCTGAACTGGGGTGGCAGAGTGAGCTAAAGAATGATGATGGATTAAACCCAGATCAGTTGACTGGGGGTGAGTGCTTGCAATGTTCAACACTCCGTCCATCATCCCCTTTGGTTTTGCTTTGTTCACCCTAATTTGGCAGGGTATGCCTAGACGTGGGTCCCTTGCTCACTTTGCCACTGGATTCAAGATAGCCTGCTGATGAGGGCTATGAACCCGAAACTGGTCCCAGGATGCTTGTTTATGGTCCAGGGAAGACACGGCTTGGCAGTTCGGGCTGGACTTTTCCCATGAGGCACGTGGTCAGACTGATTTGCATATGGCCATGTCTGAACTGGGGTGGCGGAGTGAGCTAAAGAATGATGATGGATTAAACCCAGATCAGTTGACTGGGGGTGAGTGCTTGCAATGTTCAACACTCCGTCCATCATCCCCTTTGGTTTTGCCATGTATTTTCATATGTCTCATACATTTGGAGGCGCATGATGTATAACAAAGAGGTGTTGTTGCTTTTCATGTGGTAGGCTCAAGACTGTGAGTACTAGTAGAATGGTGAAGATGCAGCACAAACGTGTGGTGTAAAAGATGGTGACATAAGGTGTTATTAATTAGGCTTCTTTTTTGAAGTTTCTAGAGAGGTACAGTTGAAGTATGCCGCATAATGTTTGATATTTGCTTGAAATTGGAAGTTTGTTCTGTGTTTTTTTTAGGTTTGGATAGTGTTATGATACACACATATTCATGTATGGCTTTAGTAATATGGTGAGACTTTTGCTAAAGATACTTTCTATTTGGGTTGGTGTAATATTATAAGTAGTTGTAGAATGGCCAAGCAATAGCCTGAAAGTGAGGTTTGAGATGTTTGTAGGGATGTTATTTATTAGAGTAATTTGTATGATGTGAAAAAGTTATATTTCATATTTACCGCATAATTTTCAGTGTCTGCTTGAAAATTGAAGTGTACTATGTGAAGTTTTGAGCTGTGCATGGGGTTGTGACTGAGATATGTGTCTACTTGCTCATACACTTATAGAATCACCCAGGCTCTACCATTGCACTCCTGTAATCAATCAGGCAGTACCTTAGTACTTCTGTAATCACCCTGGCTGTATTCATGCACTTTTGAAATCACCCACTTACTTTTTATGTATTCCAATAATCCCCCAGATATTACCCCTGCAGTCATGCAATCATGCAGGCTGTACCTATGTAGTCATATAATAACCCACACACTATCCTTGTAGTCATAGAATTACCCAGACCTAGGCATTACTCAAAAACTCATCTAGGCCTTCAGGTGCTATTTATACATTTATCTATGCATGCAACGTGTATGTTTCCACTCGTGCAATTAGCCAGTCACTATCCATCTTTTCCTGCAATTATCCAGTGACTACCCTTCAACTCATTCAATCACCCAAGCACTACCCATAGAGTTTTGGAATCACTTTAGCAGATCTATTACATGTATTAGTTTCTAGGTTTTACTATATTCTAGAAATATTGTATACCTATTTGTTTTAGATTTGAAAAGGTAGAGAAGTATGTATGCACGCTTTTAACAATATGAAGAGATTTATGGTTGAATCATGTAATAGTGTGCTGCTTTATATTTGGCTAGGCTCAACACACATGCAGTTCTAAAAACACTCAAGTACTACCCATGCAGTCTTCAAATAATCCAGGCACTACATATGCACTATTGTAATCACTCAGGCATTACTGGTGCACTCATGCAATCATCTAGGAACTACCTATGCACTCATGCCATCACCAAGGTATTACTCATGCACTCTTTCAATCATGTAGTCAGTACTCATGCACGTATATAATCACCTAGGCACTACATATGCACTCATGCAATCATTGAGGCACTACCCTTGTACTTATGTAATCACTCAGCCAGTAGTCATGCTGTTATGAAATCACCCAGGCACTACCTTTGCACTACTTTATTCACTCAGGCTCTACCTCAGCAGTCCTGCAATCACCCAAGAAGTACCCTGCAGTTATAAAATCACTTTCACTTCCTATATAGTCATATAAATTCCCAGATATTTTTCCTGTAGTCATGCAATCACCCAGGTGTTACCTATGTACTCCTTTAATCCCCCAGATGTTACTGCTGTACTTATGCAATCACCAATGCATTAGCTATATAGTGGTTCATATCACCCAGGCACTATCTTTGCAGTCTTTCAATCATGCACACACTACTCTTGTACTTATGTAATCACTCAGCTAGTACTCATGTACTTATAATATCACCCAGGCACTATATTTGCAGTCATGTAATCACTTAGGCAGTACCTTAGTACTTCTGTAATCACCCAGGCAGTACTCATGGACTTATCAAATCACTCACTCACTTTTTATGTATTCCAGTAATCTCCCAGATATTACCTCTGCAGTCATGCAATCACCCAGGCACTAGTTATATACTACCTGTACAGTCAGGTAGTCATGCAGGCTGTACCTATGCAGTCATGTAATAACCCACACACTACCTTTGCAGTCATAGAATCACCCAGGCCCTACTGTTGCAGTCATCTTTTCACTTAGGCACTACTCCATGACTCATCTATGTCTTCAGGTGCTATTTATACACTTATCCATGCACTCAAACTCTATGTGTGCACTTATGCAATTAGCCAGTCACTATCCATCTTATTCTGCAATTACCCAGTGACTACCCTTGCAGTCATACAATCACCCAAGCACTACCCATGGAGTTATGCAATCACTCAGTCAGATCTATTAGATGTCTCAGTTTCTAGGTTTCACTATATTCCAGAAATATAGTATACATATTATTTTTAGGTATGATGATGATTTGAAAAGATAGATTCATATGTATGTCGGCTTGTAACAATATAGAGAGACTTTTAGTTGAGTCATGTAATAGTCTGCTGCTTTATATTTGGCTAGGCCCAACATTCATGCAGTTATAAAAACACCCAAGTACTCTCCATGCAGTCTTCCAATGATGCAGGCACTATTTATGCAGTGTTGTAATCACTCAGGCATTACTGCTGCACTGATGCAATCATCTAGGCACTATCTATGCACTCATGCAATCATTAAGGTATTACCCATGCACTCTTTTGAACATGCAGCCACTACTCATGCACTTATATAATCACCCGGGCACTATTGTTGCAGTCCGTCAATCACAGAGGCACTACCCTTGCACTCATGTAATCACTCAGCCAGTAGTCTTGGTGTTATGAAAGCACCCAGGCACTACCTTTGCACTCCTTTATTCACTCCGGCAGTACCTCAATAGTCTTGCAATCAAACAAGAAGTACTCATGCACTTAGAAAATCACCCAGTCACTTCCGATGTAGTCATGTAAATCCACAGATATTACCCATGTAGTCATGCAATCACCCAGGTGTTACCTATGTATTCCTTTAATCCCCCAGATGTTACCCCTGTACTCATGCAATCATGAAGGAATTAGATATACAGTACTATCAGTCAGCCACTATCTTTCCACTCTTTTAATCATGCAGGCACTACTCTTGTATTTGTGTAATCACTCAACCAGTACTCATTCACTTTTGAAATCACCCAGCCACTACCTTTCCACTCCTGTAATCACTCAGGCAGTAGCTTAGTACTTCTGTAATCACCCAGGTAGTACTCATGAACTTATGAAATCACCCACTCATTTCCTATGTAGTCCAGCAATCCTCCAGATATTACCCCTGTAGTCATGTACTCACCCAGGCACTAGTTATGTACTACCTCTGCAGTCATGTAATCATGCAGTGTGTATCTATGTATTCCTGCAATAAACCACACACTACTCTTGCAGTCATAGAATCATGCAGGTTCTACCGTTGCACTCATCTATTCACATATGCAGTACATAATGACTCATCTATGCCTTCAGTTGCTATTTATACACTTAGCCGTGCTCTCAACGTCTATATCTGCACTTATGCAATTAGTCAGTCGCTTTTCATATTCTCCTGCAATTATATTACTCATATAATCACCCAAGCACTACCCATGGAGTTATGCAATCACTCAAGCAGATCTATTACATGTCTCAGTTTCTAGGTTTCACTATATTCCAGAAATATTGTATACATATTTTTGTTAGAAATGATGATGATATGAAAAGGTAGATTCATATGTATGTGTGCTTGTAACAATATGGAGACTTATAGTTGAGTCATGTAATAGTCTGCTACTTTATATTTAGCTAGGCCCAACATTCATGCAGAAAAAAAACACCCAAGTACGTGCCATGCAGTCTTCCAATGATGCAGGCACTATGTATGCAGTGTTGTAATCACTCAGGCATTACTGCTGCACTGATGCAATCATCTAGGCACTATCTATGCACTCATGCAATCATTAAGGTATTACCCATGCACTATTTCAAACATGTAGCTACTACTCATGCACTTATATAATCACCCAGGCACTATCGTTGCATTCCTTCAATTATGGAGGCACTACCCTTGTACTCATGTAATCACTCAGCCAGTAGTCAAGGTGTTATGAAATCACCCAGACACTATCAGTAGTCCTGCAATCAGTCAAGAAATACTCATGCACTTAGAAAATCACCCAGTCACTTCCTATGGAGTCATGTAAATCCCCAGATATTACCCCTTTAGTCATGCAATCACCCAGGTGTTAGCTATGTACTCCTTTAATCCCCCAGATGTTACCCCTGTACTCATGCAATCATGGATGCATTAGATATGCAGTACTTCTATCAGTCAGCCACTATATTTCCACTCTTTCAATCACGCAGGCACTACTCTTGTACTTATGTAATCACTCAACCAGTACTCATGCACTTTTAAAATCACCCAGGCACTACCTTTGCACTCCTGTAATCACTCAGGTAGTACCTTAGTACTTTTGTACTCACTCAGGCATTACCCATGCACTCTTCCAATCACCCATACATTACCTCTGCATTCATGCAATCACCCAGGCATTATCCAACAACTTACAAAATCACCTAAGCACTACCCATGCACTCCTCCAATCACCCACTTACTACTCATCCACTCATGCAATAACCCAGGCACTACCCATGCATTGCTCCAATCACTTATGCACTACCCATGCATTCCTCTAATTACAGAGACACTACTTATTCACTCCTTCGATTACCCAGCCAGTAGCCATGCACTCCTCCAATCAACCAGTCACTACCCATGCCCTTATAAAATCACCATGCCACTATCCTTGCACTCCTCCAATCACGCAGGCAGTACCCATGCACTCATGCAATCATCCAGTAACTACCCTTGCACTAATGTAATCATCCAGGCATTACCCATAAACTCATGCAATAACTCAGGCAAAACCTATGCACTTACAAAATCATCCAAACAATACCTATCCACTTACAAAATCACCCAGGCACTACTGATGCACTCTTGCAATCACCCAGTCACTACTCATCCACTCATGCAAAAACCCAGGCACTACTCATGCACTCCTCCAATCACCCATGCACTATTCATGCACTCCTTCAATCACCCAGCCAGTACCTATGCACTTATCCAATCACTCCATCAATACCCAAGTACTTATAAAATGACCATGCACCATCCTTGCACTCTTACAATCACCCAGGTACTAATGATGCACCCATGCAATTATCCAGGCATTACCCATAAACTAATGCAATCAGTGAAGCATTACCCATGCACTCTTCAATCACCCATACATTACCTGTGCACTCATGCAATCACCTAGACAGTAACCAAGCACTTACAATATCAGCCAGGCACTACCCATGCACTCCTCCAATCAGCCAGACACTACCATTACAGTTATACAATCACTCAGCCATTATACATGCACTCCTTCAAATCGTCATGTAGCACAGGTTTCAGGGACGTTATACTTAGAAATAAGCATTTTAAAAACCTTATAAATTCACAGAAAAAAAACATAGATTTCAGGGACTTTATAGTTAGAAATTAGCATTTAAAAAACCTTAGAAATTCATTGAAAAAAACCATAGGTTTCAGGGACGTTATAGTTAGAAATTAGCATTTAAAAAACCTTAGAAATTCACTGAAAAAACCACAGGTTTCAGGGACGTTATAGTTAGTTGGGCATTTTACTCGTACAAAACCAGAGAAATTCGGCCGTTATAGTTAGTTGAGCTAACTATAACTCGCGCCCCTACAATGCACTGCTCATGACGTCACATATTACATCATTCATGACATGGTCAGTGACATCACTGATGACATCACTGATGACATCTCAAATGACATCACTGATGTCATCACTGATGACATCAACCACGTGATGATCTGATGCACCTCATCACACCCTAATTTAACCTTTGATACACCCACTCTAAAATATAGACTACCATTTTCGAAACCATAGACACATCAATACCAGTTACTACATACCCACTCACTGATTTCTAGGTCTACACACACATCCACTCATTCACCCATACAGTCACTCATACATGCAGTCACTCATCAATACAGCACTATCAAATGCACTCATATACCTATACAGACACTTACACACTGCAACTCACCCATAGAGTTAGTGACACAGGTAGTCAGTCATGCAAAGAATCAATTACACTCCCATTTACTCACCTATATGGTTATACACATACCACCTCACTTATTCATACAGATACTAACACATACTTACTCTCTTGTACAATCACTGATACAAGCACACACTCATCCATACAGCCACTCTCACAATCAGTCACTCTCACATATAGTCATTTATGTACTCCAATACTCACATATACTGCCTTTCACATATGTACCACTGAGACATCAATTCGCTCACCAAAACACCCATACACACTCACCCACCCATACAGCCCTTCACAGATGCACTCTTGAACCCATACACCCAGTTAATCACCCACTCAAACATCTATGCACAGAGTCAGACACCCCCCACTCACCCACACAGATACTCAGACACACATAGAAATGCTCAAACAACCAATCAATAATCCATATAGACACTCATGTAGCTATTCACCAACCCATGCAGCTGCTTACACACCAACTGACAGACTGATAGAGACATTCACACAGTTTAGTCACTAACCAATGCATTCAGTAAGACATGTTTCATCACTCACTTACACAGTCGGTAATGCTCCTACTAAATCATCCATTCAGACACTTATACACCCACTCATTCTTCAATACACCTTGGTATATATATATATATATATATATATATATATATATATATATATATATATATATATATATATATATATTCACTGAAAAAACCATAGGTTTCACACACGTTATAGTTAGGAATTAGCATTTAAAAAACCTTGCAAATTCACTTAAAAAACCATAGGTTTCACACAAGTTATAGTTAGCTGTACATTTCACTCGTAAAAAACCAATGAAATTCCACGTTATAGTTAGATCAGGTAACTATAACTTGCGCACCCACAATAAACTGCTGATGACGTCACATATTACATCACTGATGACATGGTCAGTGACATCACTCATGACATCAATGATGACATCTGAAATGACACATTGTGCATTGCGGTCGCGCAAGTTATAGTTACCTGATCTAACTATAACGTGGAATTTCATTGGTTTTTTACGAGTGAAATGTACAGCTAACTATAACTTGTGTGAAACCTATGGTTTTTTAAGTGAATTTGCAAGGTTTTTTAAATGCTAATTCCTAACTATAACGTGTGTGAAACCTATGGTTTTTTCAGTGAATTTGTACGGTTTTTTAAATGCTAAGTTATGTATTCATTTTTAATTTTTGAGATGTCATCAGTGATGTCATGAGTGATGTCACTGACCATGTCATGAGTGATGTAATATGTGATGTCATCAGCAGTGCATTGCGGGCGCGTGAGTTATAGTTAGCTGAACTAACTATAACGGGGGAATTTCAATGGTTTTGTACAAGTGAAAAGTCCAGCTAACTATAACACCCCTGAAACCTATGGTTTTTTCAGTGAATTTATGAGGTTTTTTAAATGCTAATTCCTAACTATAACGTGCCTGAAACCTATGGTTTTTTCTGTGAATTTCAAAGGTTTTTTAAATGCTAATTTCTAACTATGCCTACAGAGATAGGACATGTGAAAAAATAAGAAAAAATGCACAGAAAGAAAAAAAAGAAGTGCAGAAAGAAGCAACAGAAGTCCTCAAAGACAAAGAAAAGTGAAGGAAGAAGGATAACGTGCAGAAAGAACAAAAAGAAGAGCAGAAAGAAGCATTGTTGCAAAATCATCCTGTACCCTCAACTTTTTCAGACGGATACTGGTGGTAACTGAGTCTGACTAACCAGTCCTAGAGCCAGTGCTATGTTAAAAGAAACTTAGAATACAGTGAAAACACCTACATACACTAGGGAACATTATGCGTCGGGGTCCCCCTGTGATTAGCATGACCTCCTCTGTAAGCCCCTAGTATATAATAAGGCAGGGGGATTAAAACTACCTCTTAAAACAGGCCACAGGGCGTTTTTGCACACGTTAACTGAGGCCCCGTCCCCTCCCTTCATCACTGTGTAAACGCGCCCTGTGGCTGTTCTAAGTTGAGAGATTAAGTCCCCTTGAATCCTAAGGGTCCCTAGGGTCAAACTAGACCCCTAGGTACCTCCAGTAAACACCACAGAGCTGCGTTGCAGAGAGGTGTAAAAAGGGGCTTGGCCTCAGAACACCTGTCTGCAGCGCAGCTCCCTGGCGCATACTGGAGATGCCTGTTGGGCTAGTTGGCCCTCAGGGACCCTCAGTATTGAAGAGGAATTAATTCCCCAACTTACAATTCGCCAGGGGGCGCGTTTGCAGAGTGCTGCAAGGAGGGGGCGTGGCCTCCGGCACGATGCCAGTCTTTTATTTATTTTAATTTTTTAAGAAGGGGGGCTGTGTGGTTCCCCTTCTTATTCTAATTTATTGGCCCTGATGACCCCATCCCCCAGGGCCTGTCTCCTAATAATATTTTTTTGACGCCAATCCCCAGGGCCGGCCACTGTTTTTTATTATTTAAATAAAATATATATTTATAGACACACCTAGGACATGCTGGACAAACCGTACGTACCTATCACCATGATGATTTGCGTGATATTCATTAAAAGGCGACTATGCATACAATGAATCCACGTGGAATGTATTTACACCACTAGTGAAGCTCTGACACGTCTGATGCCCTACCGTGCCTAATCCCGGTAGACACCCTTGTCGTTTATTTATACAAACATGGGTAGCTATTGACGGGCACATTTAATACACATGCACACCAAGCCATTCAAAGGGGATTCGACAAAAATTCGACCAAAACTATGCAAGAAACCCCCCTCACGGTTAATAAAACACACATCCACTGCCGGATGTGTAATACTTTTTATTTTACTCTCTGGAAAGGGGACGAACATCACTTGAGAGTCACAGCGCGCTCCTGGCAGAGCCCAATGCTGTGTTACACCCACCATTGCCTGCTGAGTGCCACACACCTCTGTGTTGTATTCCACTAGCTAGTGCATATGCTATGACACTCTCTAGCCCATGTGCACTGTAACACCACCCCGTGAATATGTCATGCCACACTTGTCTTCGCACGGGTTATATTGCCCCATCTAACGCGCCTTCCTCGATGCCTATGTTATAACGCACAGTGCTATGCCATACATATTACAATCTGGGATCCATATCTTTGTCACAGTGCATATGCAATGTTACACTCCCCAGCACATATTTTATATTACAACTTTAGAGACTAGTTAGGTTACACAACAGTGCCCTGTGCATATTACACTCCAAGGCGCATATTGCATAGCACGCGCTAGTGCCTGTGCTATCTCGCGCTCTCCAATGAATCTGTCATTGCGCACAATGTATTGCATATTATATTTCACGCCCGGTTCATCTTATATCACACTTTTTGGTGCATAATTTATACCATACACTATATCTAGTTTTCATTTTCAATCGTGCTCTCAGGACTATGTTCTATATAACACTGTGTTCACCTACCCTTTTCACGGGCATTACATTTTGCGATAGGGGGTGGAGGGTTAGGGGGTGTTTCTGCCAAGTGAGCCAGGAGACACAGTCACAAACGTCCTCTTCTTCCTGAATAAAAGTGAGATTATGCTGCATACTTGTTTATATTTTAAGTAGTTCACACAGACACACGTTTTAAAAACAATAAAGTTCCTAATACCCGCCTTCTCTGAACAGTTAGCTTGCTGCCCCATCCCCCTCCTCCCTAACCTCTGTTGTGTGAATCAATGGACTAGCCTCCTCCCTCCTGCCATGCATGGTCTGATGTGCTGCCACTGCCCTCAATTTAGTATGATGTACCAGTCCACTCCTCCTGCCCTCCATTGCCCAATTCTATGCCCCATCATTGACCTCCTGCTTAAACTCTGTGCTTAGCTTGCTGCCCCTATTCTCCTTCCCCCTGCCCTCCGATGTCTTTGTGCATGCCCCTGCTCCATCCTTTTTGCCCACCATGTTCCATGGACCTGCCACTCCTATCTACTCTGAGTGTTCTGTTGAGCTGCCACTCCCCTCCCACCTGCCTAGCATTGTCAGATGACTGTAACCTGTCCCTGCCACCTCCACCCTGCCTGTCCACATGCCATGCCCCTATCCTCTTCCTCCTGTCCTACATGGTCCATTGTACTGCCACACCATTCTGCCCTCCCTGGTCTGTTGTGCTGTAACTGCTCCTCCTGCCTGCCCCGTGCGGTCTGTTGTGAGGCCCCTTCCCCTGAACTTTCTTGTCTGTGCACAGGTCCTGACCCTCCCTTCTATCCTCCATCGTCCTTTGTGCATGCCCCTGCACCCTCCTTCTTGCCCATCATAGCCATTGTGCTGCCACTAACCCTCCCGCTTGCCATGCATGGTCTTCTGTGCTGCCATGGCCCCTCCCACCTTCCCTGTGTGGTCAGTTAGCTGCCCCTGAACCCCTCCCACCTTCCCTCCATGGTCTGTGTGTATGCCATCACAGTCTCACTGTTGCTCTTCATGGTGTGTCTTGCTTCTAGTGCCCATCATGCCTGACCTCCATGGCTATCTTGCTGCTCCTGCCCTGCCCCCTTACCCCCAGCCCTCTGTTTACATGTGTAGACCACTACTCCCTCCTGGCTTGTCTGTTCCATTGTAATGTCCCTGATCCGTCCCTCCTGCCCTTTATGGTCTGTTATGCTGCAGCTTTCTCTCCTGTCTGTCCATTATGGTCAGCTAGCTACCATTGCCTCTTGCCCCTCTGTTCTCTGTTGTCCATGTGCATGGTCCTGTCCCCTCCCTCTTGCTTTCTATGGATTGTTGTGCTGCACTCCCGTCCCGCATGCCCCGTGTGATGTATTGTGCTGCTGCAAACCCTGATGCCTGCCCTGCAGGGTCAGTTTGGTGCACCTCTCCATGTCCCTCCTGTCCTCTGTTATCCAAGTCCATGTCCCTACCCCATTTCCTTCCATGATCCATTGTACCATACTTGCGAACATTTTGAACTTGGTAAGAGGGAGATTTTGAAAAAAAACTGGGGTATTGATTTTCCCCTTTGAGTTACATTGAAAAAGAGGAGATTGTAGACAGGAGACAGATCAAATAAAGCCCATTTGAGCTTAAAAACATTGGACGTTTCCTGGCTGAATCGGGTCTGTTGGCATGTATGGTTGTACTACCATTGCCTCTTCCTTCTGCCCACAATGGTCTATTACATTGCCACAGCCTCTCTTGCAAGTCCTGTATTGTTGGTTTGTTGCCCCTGCCCCCCTTTCCACTGCCCTCCATAGTCTGTTGTGCTGCCACGGCCCTTCCTGCCTGCTCAGTGTGGTTAAATTGTTGCATTTGCACCCTCCTACCTGCCTTCAATTTTCAGAGTCCGTGCCCCTGGCCTCTGCCTCTCAACAGTATCCTAATGAACAACTAGATTGCTAACATTCTATATTTATTACAAAAGTGTGGAACGCCTGACGCCATCTTGATGTAATCAAAACTGTAATACCTAGAGCATTTCCTTTAGAAATTACATATATGAGAGGGTCTTATTGGCATCAAAATTATGGTTAGTGCTCTAAAAGACTAAAATAAGGACATATTTTCTGAGTTTTCAAATAGCGACAAAGCACTTTTAAATTATTTGTTATCTTTATGTTTTTTTATCCAGTTGACCACTTGATTAAATGTTGCACTTAGGGGAGAGGATGTGGTGTTACTTCCAGAACTGCAGACTTTGCAACTGGGGAACCAGGTTGGAGTTTCTGCTTCAGCTCGACATTCTGTGATTCTGGTCAAATCACTTGGTCTCCCCATGTCTACAACCAAAATTAATTTGTTCTTGTGTGATGTAACCAATGCTCATGTAAAGCACTCCAATACCTGACAAGTCTGCACTATATAACACTGCAAAACCACAAAATACTAAGTGTTTTGCACTCATCTGTCATTGGGCTATATTTGGGCTACATCTGGGTGATTTTGGGCTACATTTGGGCTCTTTTGTCTCTGGTGGCCATCTTGGGAGATTTATTTGTTATGAAGTTTCCTAATTTCCTCATGTACTGCAGTCTCCTCAGTAGGAAATGCTTTCAGTTTTTTACTTTGATTCCATCATGAAGGTATTCAGATATGTCACACATTTGCCATAAATTATGAATGTTAGCACTCTAGTTGCTCATTAGATCACTGTAGTAAAACTACTGTTCACCATGGAAGTCTGCTCCTGGTATTAAAAGTGCATGCTTCAGTCTGCATGTCAGAATGTTTTAATGAAATAGAAGAGGATTTGAGAAGTCACTCAAAATGTGCCCTCATTTTCTTTCTTCAGCATTAATCATAAGTTCTATGGCAAAATGAACCCCCTCATTGTGTTCCTTTTTAAATTAAATGTTTTAAGTGTTACCAGTTTATTCCAATCAAGATGGCTTCAGGTGTGCCATACTGTTGTCATAATGAAGACAGTAAGCGCTCTAGTTGTTTTTAAGAACACTCTGGGACATTCTGTCATTGGGCTATACTTGGGCTACATCTGGGTGATATTTGGGCTACATTTGGGCTCTTTTGTCTCTGGTGGCCATCTTGGGAGACTTATTTGTTATGAAGTTTCCTAATTTCCTCATTTACTGCAGTCTCCTCAGTAGGAAATACTTTCAGTTTTTTACTTTGATTCCATCAAGAAGGCATTCAGATGTGTCACACATTTGCCATAAATGTTAGCACTCTTTTTGCTCATTAGATCACTATAGTAAAGCTACTGCTCACCAGGGAAAACTGCTGCTGGTATTGAAAGTGCATGTTTCAGTCTGCAGTCAGAATTTTTTTATGAAATAGAAGAGGATTTGAGAAGTCACTCAAAATGTGCCCTAATTTTTCTTTCTGCAGCACTAATCATACTTTTTATGGAAAAATTAACCCCCTCATTTTGTTCCTTTTAAATTAAATGTTTTAAGAGTTACCACTTGAATCCAAGCAAGAGGGCTTCAGGTGTGCCATATGTTTTTCATAAGTAGGACTGTTAGCGCTCTAGTTGTTCTTTGGAACACTCTGGGAAGCTGCAGTAGAACACAAAGGAATCAACTGACAGTCTCTGCCCTTGTTGGATGTACATGTTTTACTGAGAATGTCAGACTTCATTCTCACATGACTGAGAAAGATAATGTGAATTTACAGAAAATAAGCTCTCAGTTTAGCTTATAGATCACCTTCCAAACCTCTGTGGGAAAAGCATGAGAAAATATTTTTCTCTCAATCATGATATCCCAGCAGAAGGCTTTTTCACATGGTGAAATCACCTTAGAACATACCACAATTCCTAAAATGAGTATGGTACCATCAACAAATGATTTATAATGTAACTAAAGTCTTAAAACCTTCTATTAACTGCAATGCTTTTTAATGAGGTGCTATCATGTATATTGGTCCCAAGATGGCTGCCAACACTTCTTGGATGAAGTGCTGACAGCCAATCAGATCTCAGGATGAGATGTGTGGTTAGGCTCCGCCCACATATATATATGATTTTACTTTTGATTTTCTCAGGAACTACTGAACTGATTGACACCAGACCTGCAAAAGGCACTTCCCTGACCTGAGGACTACCTCTCTGCCAAATTTCAAGTAATTCTGTTCAGCCGTTCAGGCTGTACCTTGGACTAAAGATCCCTATGGAAAATTGCATGGGGAAAACGCGTTTTTTCTCAGCCCCCACTTGACGAATCCACCCGAGACTTTCAGGGTAGGAGCGGAGCGCCCCACCTATTTTGAAAATTTCGGGAGGATTCGTCAACCGGCGACAAAGTTATTCCAAATAGAATGTTGCGGATTTCCTATGGAAACACGGTCCTAACTATAGCTATCTACTGGCGACCGCCAGTAGATAATATATATATTTATATTTATTGACGCCAACAGACGCGTTTCAGCACACTTGCTTTTTTCAATGTTGGTTGCATCAATGCAGGACACATGACCGAGTTTTTAAATGCATTCTGGTAGTTTCCTATTGGATAACTGCTTAAATAAGCACAGATAGACAGTTCACATTATTTAATCAGCATGCATAATTCTCCTCGCTCGTGAGAGTTTCAGTCTTCTGGTAAGTATTTTCATTTTAGTAATTTAAGAGCACAACACCTTTGGAGAAATCGTCATGTCTTAACAGTCACAATCCAGTTACCCTCGTTTTTACACCCGAGGAGGCACCAGTTTTGTTGAAGTGTTCGGCAGCAGTGAGTGGTCATTGGAATACATAATTAATTGGGACTGCCAGAACCGCCTGATCCTGAAAGCACAATAAGCCTGTCAAACACTGAGTTTCCATTACTAAATGAGGAGCAAAAGGTAACTAGTACCGATGCCAGCAGGTTTACTACGTGCAATATGGAAACAATGGCAAAAATGAGGGTAACTGGATTGTGACTTTTAAAAAGACATGATGATTTCTTCAAAGGTGTTGTGCTCTTAAATTACTAAAATGAAAATACTTACCAGAAGCCTGAAACTCTCACGAGCGAGGAGAATTATGCATGCTGATTAAATAAGGTGAACTGTCTATCTGTGCTTATTTAAGCAGCTGTCCAATAGGAAACTACCAGAATGCATTTAAAAACTTGGTCATGTGTCCTGCATTGATGCAACCAACATTGAAAAAAGCAAGTGTGCTGAAATGCGTCTGTTGGCGTCAATAAATCAAGTAAGAAAGACTCGTGAGTGCTCCTATCCCTGTTTTCAAAAATGAATTGTGAAAGCCACTTTCACCCAAGGAGGCACCCTTTTTGTTGAAGTGTTCGGCAGCAGCAAGTGGTCATTGGAATACATAATTAATTGTGACTGCCAGAACCACCTGATCCTGAAAGCACAATAAACCTGCCAAACACCGAGTCTCCATTACTAAATGAGGAGCAAAAGGTAACTAGTACCGATGCCAGCAGGTTTACTACGTGCAATATGGAAACAATGGCAAAAACAAGGGTAACTGGATTGTGACTTTTAAAAAGACATGACGATTTCTCCAAAGGTGTTGTGCTCTTTAAATTACTAAAATGAAAATACTTACCAGAAGACTGAAACTCTCACGAGCGAGGGGAATTTTGCATGCTGATTAAATAATGTGAACTGTCTATCTGTGCTTATTTAAGCAGCTGTCCAATAGGAAACTACCAGAATCCATTTAAAAACTCGGTCATGTGTCCTGCATTGATGCAACCAACAATGAAAAAAGCAAGTGTGCTGAAACGCGTCTGTTGACGTCAATAAATCAAGCAAGAAAGGCCCGTGAGCGCTCCTATCCTTGTGTTAAAAAATGAATTGTGAAAGCCACTTTCACCCGAGGAGGCACCCATTTTGTTGAAGTGTTCGGCAGCAGCGAGCGGTCATTGGAATACACATATATATATATATATATAAAACATATTGAAACTTTACAGGAACACATAGTCACTGGATGATGTCATCAGTGATGTCATCACAGATGTAATTTGAGATGTCATCAGTGATGTCATCAGTGATGTCAGTGACCATGTCATTAATGATGTAATATGTGACGTCATCAGCAGTGCATTGCGGGGGCGCGAGTTATAGTTAGCTCAACTAACTATAACGGCTGAATTTCTCTTGTTTTGTACAAGTAAAATGTCCACCTAACTATAACGTCCCTGAAAATTGTGGGTTTTTTCGGTGAATATATATATATATATATATATATATATATATATATATATATATATATATATATATTCACTGAAAAAACCATAGGTTTCACACATGTTATAGTTAGCGGAAATTTTACTGATAAAAAACCAGTGAAATTCCCCCGTTATAGTTAGTGCAGGCAACTATAACTCACGCGACCGCAATCCTCTGCTGATGCTAATACTGTATTTAGACACTTATTTGCCCATGTCTTCTTCCATACATTTTTAGCTATACATATATTACAAATATTTTTTTTTCATAAAGACACATATGTCATCAGCAGAAGATTGCGGTCGCGTGAGTTATAGTTGCCTGCACTAACTATAACGGGGGAATTTCACTGGTTTTTTATCAGTAAAATTTCCGCTAACTATAACATGTGTGAAACCTATGGTTTTTTCAGTGAATTTGCAAGGTTTTTTAAATGCTAATTCCTAACTATAACGTGTGTGAAACCTATGGTTTTTTCAGTGAATTTGTACGGTTTTTTAAATGCTAAGTTACTTTACGCCATTCGTGGCGTGCGCGCCCACTTAACGCAGTTCGTTCCGTGAGCGCACGGTGCGCTTCGCGCACCGTGCGCGCACAGTAAGCACGCGGTGCTTACTGTGCTTACGGTGCTTATAAGCCATGCACAAATGGTGCCCTTCGGGCACCATTTGCACACGGGGTGGAGAGAGTGTGGATAATTTTTTCTTTGATTATTTTTGTTAAAAATATTGTGGTTTTTCACACTACTGATAAGTCCTGCACATTTGGTGGCCTTCGGCCACCAAAAGCACAGGGGGTGGGGAGAGTGTGGATAGTGTTTTTTTTTTTTACATTTTTTACCGTACGCGTACGGTAAGCGTAATCGGCGAAATTAGCGAAAAAATAAAAATGGCTTTTTTGGCCTTGGGGGGTCTTGGGGGACTCCCTCATCATGGCTATGTGTGTGTGAGCTGTCAAAACAGCTCCTTTACATGTGTATTGGTTTTATTTAACAACCTAACTCTCAGTGCGAGAGAGAAAATGGCGGCCGTCGCTTCCAGGTTTCGGCCGATTCGAATGTTTACTAAGATCTAAGAGCCAATCAGAATCGCGCTCGCGCACGCCACCGTACGCGTACGGTAAGCTTACGGTAAGCGTACCGTAAGCTGGCTCAGATATATATATTGATTTAAAGGCTATTTTCTCAGAATCTACTGAACAGATTTACACCAAACCTACAAAAGGCACTTCCTTGACCTGAGGACTACCTCTCTGCCAAATTTCAAGTAATTCTGTTCAGCCGTTCGGGCTGTAGCCCTGTCTAAAGGTCCTATGGAAAAATGCATGGGAAAAACGCGTTTTGGGACCCCCCTTTTATCTCAGCCCCCGCTTGACGAATCCTCCCGAGACTTTCAGGGTAGGAGCGGAGCGTAGCGCCCCACCTATTTTGAGAAATTCGCGAGGATTCGTCGACCGGCGCCAAAGTTATTTAAAATAGAATGTTGCGGATTTCCTATGGAAAAGGGGTCCTAACTATAACTACCTACTGGCGACCGCCAGTAGGTAATATAAATATATATATATATATGTCTGCAATGTGCCCTTGCGCATAGGAGTGCACTCAACTTCCCCCAGCCTCACGGCCTTACCATGGTATTTTGCTTCTCTGCGCTTCAATTAATTAATCTGGCCGACACATTTCAGGGCAAACAAGCCCCTTCTTCTT
Source organism: Triturus cristatus (assembly GCF_964204655.1). Classification (NCBI taxonomy): domain Eukaryota; kingdom Metazoa; phylum Chordata; class Amphibia; order Caudata; family Salamandridae; genus Triturus; species Triturus cristatus. Next base: position 565,053,759 of record NC_140581.1, read on the forward strand.
GGGTTCAAGAGAGCTGCATGACATAACCGCTGTTGCATCCGGTATTACTTTACTTCCGGCTTTTTAAACATCAATACATTGGCCCCAAGTGGCCATCTCCATAGTGCAAGTTCCTCAACAGCATGATGGGACACGTAGTCCTACAGCGGTAATAATTTCCCTTATGGTAAGTTCAGGAGTTTCTGTTGTATTTTAAATAATCCATCAATGCCTTAGTAGGCTGAAGCACAGGAAAGCAGACTCAATCTGCCTGGGCGAAGTGCTGATCACTGACGGAAAGTTCAGTCGGCAGCCTCGTAACTGGTTTGCTCTGTCCTCACCCAGCAACGATGGTGCCACTCCCCAAGGCTGGACCGCCGTGTAATTATTTGTCTCCAATGTGCCCATGCGCATAGGAGTGCACTCAACTTCCCCCAGCCTCGCGGCATTACCATGGCATCTTTCTTCTCTGCGCTTCAATTAACTAATCTGGCCGATGCGTTTCAGGGCAAACAAGTCCCTTCTTCTTGGGCTCAACAGAACTGCACGACATATCCGCTATTGCATCCAGTATTACTTTATTTCTGGCTTTTTAAACATCAATACATTGGCCCCCAGTGGCCATCTGCATAGTACAAGTTCCTCAACAGCATGATGGGATACATAGTCCTACAGCGGTAATAATTTCCCTTATGGCCAGATTAATTCATTGAAGCGCAGAGAGCAAGATGACATGGTAATGCCGCGAGGCTGAGGGAAGTTGAGTGCACTCCTATGCGCAAGGGCACATTGGAGACAAATATATATATATATATATATATATATATATATATATATATATATATATATATATATATGTATATATACATATATATATACATATATATATTTACGTCAAGGTGTATTGAGGAATTAGTGGGTGTAGGAGTGTCTGAATGGATGATTTAGTGGGCTCATGACTGACCGTATAAGTGAGTGATTAAAAGTGTATTAGTGAATGAATGGTTGAATGACTAATCTGTGTGAATGTCTGTATCAGTCTGTCAGTTGGTGTGTAAGTGGCTGCATGGGTTAGTGAGTAGCTACGTGAGTGTCTGTAAGGGTTAAAGATTGGTTGCCTGAGTACCCATGTGGGTGCCTGACTGTCTGTGTGGGTGGATGAGGGGGTGTGTGACTCCCTGCATGGATGTGTGAGTGAGTGATTCACTGGGTGTATGGCTTCATGAGTGCATCTGCGAGGGGCTGTATGTGTCAGTGAGTGTGCATATGGCTGTATTGATGAGTGAATTGATGTCTCAGTGGTATATGTGTGAGTAACTACATATGTGTATGCAGTATATGCGAGTGTTGGAGTATATAAGTGACTATATGTGAGAGTGGCTGTATGGATGAGTGTGTGCTTGTGTCAGTGATTGTAGACGATAGTAAGTATCTGTTACTATCTGTATGAATGAGTGAGGTGGTTTGTGTTTGACTGTATAGGTGAGTAAATGGCAGTGTTATTGATTCTTTGGGTGACTGACTAGGTCAGTAACTCAATGGGTGAGTGGCAGTGTGTGAGTGTCTGTATGGGTGTATAGTGCATATATCAGTGGCTGTATTGATGAGTGGCTGCGTGTATGAGTAATTGTATGGGTGAATGCGTAGATGTGTGTGTAGACCTATGAATCAGTGAGTGGGTATGTACTAACTGGTACTGATATGTCTATGGTTTCAAGAATGGTAGTCTGTATTTTAGAGTGGGTGTATGAAAGGTTATGTTAGGGTGTGAGGAGGAGCATCAGATATTAGATGTCATCAGTGATGTCACTAGCCATGTCATGAGTGATGTAATATGTGACGTCATCAGCAGTGCATTGCAGAGGCGCGAGTTATAGTTAGCTGAGGCTAACTATAATGGCTGAATTTCTCTGGTTTGTATGAGTCAAATTTCAGCCTAACTATAAATGCTAATTCCTAACTATAAAATCCCTGAAACCTGTGTTTTTTTCAGAGAATTTCTAGTTTTTTGAAAAATGTTAATACTAGCTATAACGTCCCTGAAACCTGTGGGTTTTTAGTGTATTTCTATGGTTTTTTAAATGTTAATACTAACTATAACGTCCCTGAAACCTGTGTTTTTTCAGTGAATATATAAATATATATATGTTTCCATCAGCATGCAGAGGAGAGGAGAGGGTGTGTCACTGCGTCTGTGGCCTGTCAGCGAGTCTATGATTAAGGAGCAGGAGCTCCGAAACGCATCAGGCCATGAAGATATTTGGAAAGGAATTGCCGGTTTTGGAAAATAAAAGGTTCTGAAGATTCATTCACTGTCGAGTGTGTCTTCACATCAGGGCAACATGGAAATACCACCCCTCTCCATGACATCCCCATGGTGAAGGGCGGCCCCTGGACCTCCGATGTCGGCAGGAGCACAGGCCCCTACGTTACCTGTGATGTAGCGCTGGAGGCCTCAACCACATGTCTAGCCATTCGCATCTCCTGGCCCTTCGTTAGTGCTCTGTGACCAGGAGGCAAGAAAGGGACTTTCTTGCAGCCCCGGTCCGATCGGCATCCACCAGGAACCAGCCAAGGTGAAACAGCACCACTTGTTACCCAATTCAGCCTGTGGTGTACGGCCCGTCTCACTAGGACTCACCCGCCATGATGTAGGCTCTGGCAAGGGTTCCGCGTTGTTGCTGCAGTCCGGGATACGGCTCCAATCAGGGCATCAACGCCCTCCTATGTCGCCCTGTGTTGGGCCTGTTGGCCAAATCTCCTCCCGTAGTCGCTTGGGCCGAATGAGATAGGATACAGGCCCAGAGTGGCGGCGAAGGTTGAAGCACTAATGGAGTGCAGACATGTTCATGCGTGCCTTGGCCACGCCCCTACACATCCTGTTTTTTAAATACCATGCACCCTGCCCTATATGCATTTAGGGCCTACCTTAGGGGTGACTTGTAAATATTAAAAAGGAGTTTTAGGCCTGGCAAAAGGGTTATTTTGACAAGTGTAAATTGCAGTTTTAAAACTGCACACTCAGGATGCTGGATTCCAGTGCTTAATTTGTGCCAGTGGTTTCCGGTGCTCAGCACCGGCACTTATTTTCCAGGTCCTGCACTATAGCCATCTTTTATGCGGGCAGCTGTAGTGCAGATAATTTATCAAAGAGGAATGCACGCAGCAGGGCTGCTGTATTTTTCCAAAATCATCTTCCGAGCTGCTTTCCCTGTTACCCATTTTGTCAAAAGGCCTTCACCCTGCCTGAGCCTCTAATTGGATAATTATTGATAGGGGCTGGCTCCTGACTCACCTGGGGCGGGGCAAGCTTGGAAACAGCAGGCCCAGGACGATGAAGGAAAGTGACGATCAAACTAAAATGGGTACATTATGCTAGCTTGTGTGCTTAGCGCCTAGTAATAAAAATTTTCACAGAGGCCTACGACTGTGTCTCCCCAGCTAAGCCAGCAGTAAGGCGGAGCCAACAGTTCTTCTCACCCCTTAGGCACTTGCTGTGTCATGAGTGCTACAGAAATGTAAGTAGTGGGTGAGGGTAGGTGGGCAAATAAATGTCGCTCTGCCTTCTTTTTTTAATTAGGAATAATGCCTTAACTTTTGACCTCTTGTTTCTCTCGCCCGTCGTGTGCAGTGGTGACCTGCCATTGCATGCATCTCACTTTCTGGGACAGCCTCATGGGCACTTTGTTGCCAGAGCAGAGCTGGATGGGACTGCTGGAATGGACTTCACTGTGAATCTGCCAGTAAATGCCTCTTTCTGCTTCCTCCTGTACCGGGCATTGTTGAACATGCTCGGCTACACAGAAAGAGAGAAGCCTTTCAATAACTAGCTAATGTCATCTTAGCTCCGGTAACAAATACGTGCGTGCTTTTATTTCATAATCGAGGGCTGCTTGCTTTAAAGAAATCAAGTAAGGCCCTGAGAGACAAAGTCTAGGCCAACACTACCATCACAAGTCCTATTTCCAGTGCATAATTTGAGCTGATGGCCCGCAGCACTTATTTTTAGGGACTGGGACCGATCGAGAGAGAAAGGTAACAAGCCATTGCAATGCAATAGGTCTCGCTTTTACGTGAGTTTGAGCTATTAGCATTGTAAATAGCAATGCCTTTTATTTAGGTTTTGGTTTTTAAAACATAAATAAAATCATTGTCATTTACAGTGCTAATAACTTAAACTCTCGCAAATGTGAGGCCTATTACATTGCAAGTGCTTGTATTTGCAATGCAATAGGTCTTGCATTTGCAAGAGTTTAAGCTAATGTCATTGTAAACGACAATGTCTTTCATTTATCTGTTTTGAAAACTAACACATAAATAAAAGGCATCGTTATTTACAATGCCAATAGCTCAATCTTTCACAAATGTGAGACCTATTGCATTGGAAATGCTTGGTATACGAAGGAGGCAGACAGAGTGACGGAAATGTACGCAAGGAACAGTAAATGGAAATACAGTGTACAGCAGGGAGGAGGATGACGGGAAGGGGCCTCCCAGGGATTTTTTTAAATGTGCTTTTATATAGCACAAACTTTACCTGAAGTTGTCCGAGCCCTTTACCATATAATCAGTCACATTACATACGGACTTTAGAGTACATAAATAACAAAAGATATTGTTCACCCCCTTAACCGACACGCAAATACATCTCAGAGCTTAAGAAGGCCATCCCAGAGCCCATTTCTACATGTAGCTTTTCACGAGTACTGAGCCGGGGGGAGGGGGGTGGAGCGAGGGGGGGCCAGCGTGAGGGGGGGCTGAGGCGAGGAGAGCCACCGGAGCAACCATTGTGCATTACAAGTGCGCATGGCCAAAAAAACATTAACTAATAAAAAACAGCCTTACTTGTAGTGGGCTCGCAGGCTGGCAGTGTCCAATTTCACCTCTCTGCTTGTCCTGCGAATGGTTTTTGCAAAGTAGCCATAAGAAACTCCTGGCAACCCCCGCCGCTTTTTTCCGACCACACGTTAGGAGAGGTCAGAAATGGTGAAGTTCCCGAGACAGAAAACAGACAGCTAAGAAGAGCTGTTTATCATATTCCTTGTTCAGAAATACTGCAGTTAACCCCATTTTTCAGAAATATTACTATTGATGCTCCGACACACCCTAGTGAGCACTGTTTCACTGGCTCTCCTCTCCATTGAAGCTTCAGTTTTACTAACACTTGCACTTCCTCAGGCACACAAAGCCCACACCTCATACAACAGGCCGAAAAGAAAAACCCAAATCGCATTCTTGTTTCCTCTTATGCTTTTGTGTTTTCCAGGCCATAAATAGTCTGATTCACGTGCTAAAAACACCCGACATGAAAAGCAGGGATGTCTGTTACGCTTTGACACCAACATTACTAGGTTATCTGTTCTCCCCTTGGGCTTTAATGCATATATCACCTTACCTTTGTTGCACACATTAAAGACTCTCCAGGCAGCTTCTGTGAGGGGAATTAAATGCCGCGCAGATCACACAGAGGCAGGCAGGAAGAGGCTGCGAGAGAGAAACCAAGCGTGCATGCCTGACGAGGGGGCTCACAGGAAGCAATAGAAGACAGCGGAGTGGGTGGGCTCCGCCCAGGGAGAGTCAATCGCCCACCATGGCAAAATAACTATTTTCAGTGATATCTGGTGATGCTTGAAAGCATTAATCTTGGCCTCCAGTTGGACCATGTCAGCAACCAAGGTAGGAGTGCAACTTTTCCGTGGAGAGGGTTTGCAGGAAGGTTGGTGGGAGGAGATACGTGGTTCCTTCCGGGGAAAATTTTGAAAGCAAGCTGGCAAGCGTTCTCCCAGTTACATGGGTGAGCCACGCACATTATGCCAGCCCGCCGTTAGTTGAACAAGCCCGGGAGTTGTGTGCACGCCCTAGCACAAGCTTCATCTGTTTCCAATAAACGCGAGAGCGGGCGCGATAATTGGAAACAGATGGCGCTTATGCTCGCTCCCGAGCACCCTAAGCCAGGGCAGAAAGAAGGCGGGACATGCACCCGCCTTGGGCCAATTGCATGCTGTCTTTCTTAGAAAGACGCATGCAAAGGCCAATCGCGGGTTAAGCACACGCACGTGTGTTCAGGGTTGAAAAGCCCTTACTAAATGCCTCACAGAGCAGCACATGCATGCTAGCTCAGGCGAGACCTAAAAATGGGTAAAGATGCAAGAAGGGAACAAATGGAAAATAGAGACAAAGGGAAAAAGTAGGAGTGAAAAGTACCTGCAAAACTGAGATACAGAGTGAGAGAGTGTCTGGTGGTAGATGAAACAAATGTCAATACCGCATTCTTCAGCACGGGTAATGAGGTTCTGAGATAAAACTTTGAGCCCCAGCACTTATTTTTTTTTTTACAAATTAATTACTGCTGGATTCAGCCTGAAGACGTGCTTTGCATTGTCACTTCAGAAGGTGCTGAAGTCCGCTAGTGACATTTAACATACAGGCTCTGGATACAACGTACTAAGAACTTATAGGTTAGATAAATGTGCCAATTAGGATTTCTAACGAATTTGACAAGTTTTTAGGGGTCAGAGCACATGCACTAAGGCCTAGTTAGCAGGGTACAAGTGTACGCAGACCAAAAACCAATAGCCTCAGTTAAAACAAATGGGGTGATTATGAAAAAAGATAGATTTGTTTACAGTGATTATATATATATATATATATATATATATATATATATATATAATCACTGTAAACAAATCTAACAAATTTCTTTCACAATTTTAAAACAACACACCCCATTCAATGGCAAGGAGGCTCTATGCCCAAGTTAGAAATAAGACCACGATTCATATCTTCGGTGACGCTCTCTCTTCTAAATACTCTAACCAAAGATTCCTCACATTGCAAATCCAGGCTGCATCCAGAAACCTTTGCAAAATTGCTCCTGCATGACAGCAGGCGGTACCATCAGCCTCTATTGAGACTCCACTGTACCATGCTGAGCTGCCTGTAGGCATCACCCCAGAGTGCCTTTGAATCCATACTAAAGCAATGCTGCCTCCATGGAGTTGGGTTTGAAGAGTGGACAGTACACCAGCAAGTCCTGTAGGACTAAGCAGGGAAACCTACCATGCCTGTGGGTCTAGGAGTCGATACATTAGCGCTAGTGAAACTATGAATGGAAGATTGCTAGGCTACCCAGAAATAGCCCAGCACAAGACTCCCAGACCCATGGCTTTAGTCACTGCTTTTGCTGTTAAGGAATAAGTGTGCCTGCCTAGATCGACCTGCACTTACTGGAAGGAAGAATTGCTGTGATGATTAGACAGATTGGACACAGCTACAAAAGACTAATGTTATTTTATTTATTTAGATTTTATAAAGCGTGAACAAGACCCAAGGGTGTTAGAGTGATGTACAGAAGATAATAACCAGAATACAGAGTAACACAGTATTTACAGGTAAATGGCAGTTTAGGCATTGCACTTATGATAGCAGTTTAAGCAGGTCAGTTACCACTATGCAGACAGGTTACTATTCACTTAGCTTACAGTTTTCTCAGGTTGATTAGAGTAAATTACAGGTAGTTAATTGTGTAAACAAAGATTTATAAGTAATGATACTGATACATCAAAAAGTCTACATTTGTAGGTTATAGTATGTTTGATATGACGAAGCCATTATACTATAAACAGGTAGGTAGTTTGTAGTGTAGGTAGTGATTTATAGTTGAAGCTAAAGTTATATTGTATGTGTCCAGTCAGTTTACAGACAACAGTTACAGTGCTAGGTAGGCCTGGGCTAAATTTCCGTTCCGCTCGCGGAAATTGCGATAATTTGACATTTTCGCGTTCCGCGGAGAGTGCGAAAATGTCAAAATTTCCACATTCCGCAGCTTAGCGATAATTTGTTTCTTGCTCGTGCTGTAAAATAATAAATTCTCGCACGCGCGCGATCGCCTTACCTGAATCCCCGCGTTCGCCGACAAGTTTTCCTGATCCGGTCGCGTTCTCCACGAGATGTTGGATTGTTGGTAGCCATTTGCGCTGTCTCGCGACAGTTCGCGCCCGCAGTAATGTCATTGGTCGAGCGATCACGTCTTTCTTCTCGCGATCATGCACCGCGAGAAGAGTGAAAACAAGATGGCCGCGCCCGTGAGCCACCGCATGGGTAAGTTGGCAAGCCGCGACCACGTAGAAAATACCCCGAACAGGCAGGAAAAAAACTTCCGCATCTAAGCGATACTTCCGCTTGTTTGCGGAGATTTTTAACATTTTCGCGATAATTTGCGAAAGTCACTTTCGCAAATTCTGCCCACCCCTAGTGGTAGGTCATATTGCTCATGAGGCCAACCATCTCATAATCTGATCAATCACTGCATTAAGTATTTTTCCAAAAGTAGAGCTTTCATACTCTGCTTGAAAATCAGGGAGAAGGGGATTTCTTCGATTTCAGGAGCCTCAAATTACTGTAATCGAATCTGAAGGGCATGTGCCACATTTTGGAATTCGGCTAATGGAATCAAAGGCTTGATTTTGCTAAGAAGCCGCAGTTGGTAAAGTGCGCCTTTGGTGGTGGAGTTGATGTGGGTGATCATATTAAGGTTTCTTTTCAAGGTAGAATACAAGAGATTTTGTACAGTCGATTGTTTTTTGGATTGCAGTCCAGGGTGTTCAGATGGTGTAGTCAATTGTGTATGGGGGATGTTGTGTGGAGAAGATGAGATAGATGTCAGTCTTCATTGTGTTTAGTTTTAGGTGGTTAGTTGCGATCTAGGCTTGAATCTTCATCAGTAATTGGCTGAGATGGATTATATCCTCTATGGAAATAATTTTGAGGTAGAGTTGAGTGTCATGAGCGTAAAGTTGGTACTATATTTTGGCCTGGTGCATAATTGAGGTAAGAGTTTCCATGTACAGGTTAAAGAGTGTTAGAGCCAGAATGGAGACTTGAGGACCTCCTTGGTTGACATATGTTGAATTACATAGGAAGATATTTGGTTTAATTTGTTAGAGACAGTTGTTGAGGTAAGAGGAAAACCATTTTAGGACAGTTCCATTCATAGAGAGTCATGTATTTAAAGTGTTAAGTAGAATGTTGCGGTTAACAGTGTCAAAAGCTCGGCGACGATCAAGAAGTATATCCAGACAAGATTCTCCTTTGTCCGGTATTGCAAGGACATTGTCCATGATCTTGAGAATGGCCTCTACATGCTACAGCCTGCTCTGCTCTGAAGCCCAATTGGTGGTAGTTGAGTAGGTGGGAAAGCATGATGTGTTGGTTCCTGTGTGATAGAACGCATTTCTTGAGGATTTTAGCTCGGAAAGGGAGGCTGCCATAGGGCAAAATGTGTTCAGCTCTTCTGTGTCAGCTCCCGGATTCTTGAGAAGTGGTGTCTCTCGTCCTATTTTTAGTAGTCTGGGACTGCATTTAAGAGGGAAGCATTGATTATGATGTTGGTCCAGAATGGAGAAATGACATGTTCTTGACTAAGGCTGCCAGTATGTAGTCTGCGATGTGTGTGGCGGGGTTTGTGGTGTCAGTGATTCTAATGAGTTTGTCTTCTTTTAGAGCTCTGAGTTTAGACCAAGTGCCATTGTTTTTTGGCTAGGTCAGTATTTGAGTACTGTCAGGTGCATTGATGTTACTATCTAGAGTGACATGGAGATAAGGGGGTTTGTCCAGTTGAATTGTCTTAGGCAGTGACAGTTCTATCTTCTTGATCTTTTTAATGAAGAAGTTGGCAAATTCCTCACATCTTTTAGTTGAGTAGCTTTTGTCTGTTTCCATGCTGGGAGACGATTATTGCTTGATGACTTTAAAGAGATGGTTGAGATGATTCCTTGCTCTGCCTACCCGTGATTTCATCAAAGTGGCTTTTGCTTTAAAAATATGTTTCTTGGCAAGCCTAGTTGAGATATATGTGTCACTGAGGGGTCCTGCCTCCAACTTCTTTCTACCCTTCTGAGTAGTCTTATTGCTTCATTTAGGTCCTTGTTGTACCAGGTGTAGGAGGATGTGTGTTTATGCCTCATGAGCTTCAGAGATGCTACTTCTTCCAATATATCGGACATGGTTGTATTGCAGTGTGAGGCAAGGTCTTCACCATTGTGAATATAAATAACTGGACTGAGACAGTCACAGAATTTTGATGATAGTTCCAATGAGTTGATTTGTTAGGGGTCTCTGGACCAGAATTTTGGCTTCCATGATTGTCCTTTGAGTGTTAGTTTTTCTGAGTTGATGTGAATGTGCTCATGCTATGGTCTGACCAGTTTATCAGCACCATAGAGTACAAGGTGATCAGCTTTTCGTTGCCTATCACAAGGTCGGCATTGGATGGTGCCCTTGTCGTGTGTTGGGCCACTACAGAATCATGTCAGTTAGTTGGTCCTCAAGAATTCTTTAGGGTGAGTAGTTTGGCCATTATTATTGTCATTCCAGGGAAGAATGAAGTCTCCCAGAAAGGTGTTATTTGAGGTGATCTGATCAATGATATGCTTGGTGAAGATTTGGTTATCACCTGGGGATGGTTTATTAGGTCTATTTTAGTCTTCTTCTTCCCTTTTGATATTTGGAGTTCCACTCATGAAGATTCAAAGAAAGAGTATTCTGCAAAATTGAAACATTTAAGCATTGAGTTAAGATGTATGACCATAACACCACCTCCTGGTTTACCCTCTCCATCTCATCTTCTTTTTATTGAGTAGCTTGGTGGGACCAACAAGTCGATTATTGGGTAGGATGGAATACTGAACCAGGTTTCTGAGAGGAATATGTCTATTCCCATAGTATAAAGTCTACTATTTCTGTGGATTGATGGGCTGCGGACCTGCATTTAAGAAGCACACATTTTATGTTTGCCTTAGAGGAATAAGCAATCAGATCATGAGTTGTGGGAACTATCGTATAGTTATCTGGTATGTTCACAGACAGTCCTCATTCTCCATTATTTGGTCACAGGTATGTTGTAAGAATATTAAAGGAAGAAGAAGTGTCGCTGACATTGCCGCTTTTAAATGGGAGATGTGATGCCTGCTTTCTACTGGGTCATGTTTTAACGTTTTATGGACTTTGTACTTTGGTCTAATTAGTCATGGGCCCATCGGAGTGTGAAGAAGAGCACCGGTGGCAGTTCAGTCGCTGCGGAGGCAGTTTGTATTGGTGGCACACAATTAAACATTGGTGAGACAGTTTTGTATTGCTATTCTTTAACACAGCTGAGACTCCCTTTTCAACCGCTCTATTGCCGTTTAAACTGAGGCTCGAGCTCTGTTTAACACGCTTGCAATATGCGCGTGCAGTAATTAAAATCAGTTTGAGTGAAGCACTGCGCGTGCAACCTTACCTGCGGTGCCTCCATGGGATCCTTCATGACGCACTGTTCTTTGAGAGATTCTCTGTGATGTTTGTTCCTGACACGGGACGTTTTAGGAGTACCCAAGTGCCAGGAGCCACCCGGTGCGACGCCGACAGCGTGCTGCCATCTTAGGGTTGGCGGTGGCACATATTATTTGATGGTGCTCTGCCTTCGCTATGCCAACCATGTTGTTCTTCCAGTAAAGTATATTGACAGTTGGGCCTGTGCAGAGACGTTGCGGTGTGAGGATCAGCTCCTCTCCATCGCTTCTGGTTTGTCCACAGTTTGTTGTGTGTTGTACAAGAATATCCAGGTACTTTTCTTTTTGAAGGCATGTTTATGATAGAAAGTTTGTGCACGGTTGGGGAGCCTGGAGACACACGGCCCCAGACACTTGTACTGTTCTCTACACTGTCTTTGCTGAAAGAGTTGTATTGGCAGTGACCTCAGGATGTACATTTTTGGTCGTTGTTGCGACATGTGCTGTCTTTGACCGGTTGACGATGTTCATTTTATGCAGGTTTTTAAGGGAATTTCTGTCACCAGTCTTACAGGAGACTTTTGTGGTAAACCTGGCTTCTTAACCATAAGCGTGTGAGACATTTCTCACTACAGAGTGCCTAGTCATGCCAAGGGACAACTCGGGTGAGGGGTCGCTCACCGGCGTGGCTACTTGTTTTACTAATTTCTACGACAATTGTTTTGATGTTTTGCTCGTCTATAGAGCCTATTTGCGTATGGTTTTTAAAATGTAAAAGAGTTTGCATTATTTAGAGCTTATGGGTCTTAGCCCAACATCCACACCTTTTGACACAGTACCCTTACATGAGGGTTGACTTAAGGGTTTTGTTCTCCTTTTTAATCACAAAGTATGCAGTTTACGTTCTATTATTTGGTTGCAAGGGTTTTACACCTTGTGTGCGTAAGCCACCATGTGCCGTACGTTCAATTTGGTTGCAAGGGTTCTACACCTTGTGTGTGTAAGCCACCATGTGCCGCACGTTCAATTTGGTTGCAAGGGTTCTATATAATTTGGTTGCAAGGGTTCTACACCTTGTGTGTGTAAGCCACCATGTGCCGCATGTTCAATGTTTGTTGCAAGGGTTTTATACCTTGTGTGCATACGCCACCATGTGCCGCACGTTCGTTTTGTTGTAGTAAGTGTTTTTCACTACATGTCTCTGGGTTTTCGTCCCTTGGGTCCCTTATTTTGGGGCAGGAAATTGGGTTACAGTCCTTTTTTCCACACTACTGGTCTCCTTACATGGGGAGTATACATGTTGTCCCTTGTTTGGGAGGGGGCAGGAATTTGGGTAATAGTCCCTTTTTCCACATTCTCACATTTTAACTTTGTCTTTCTCCCTACATGGGAGTGTATACGGTTTTTGTTCCTCACATGGGGAGCATACATACTGAGCTTCATATTTCTTTCCTTTATTAGAGGGGAGGGATGTGTATTATGTATCTATATTTCCTCCTTGTGTAGTCCTTATCCCTCTTGTGATGTGGTGTTTGCCGTTCATCCCGGTGTTACAGGCTATTGACTTATGTCGTACTTTGTTGTATATAGTTTTTTTGTTTGGTTTCATTAGTCTTCTGTTTTATAGGAAAGAGATAATGTAGTATTTTCATGTTGTGTTATTATATACTATGTTATCTTATTCCTAGCTGCTCAGCCAGTGTGAATGTTCTGTGTGGAATGTTGGTGTGTGGGCCATGAGTGGAATGCTTGAGTGACTGGGTATGAGTGGTGACAGTTGGTGGACGGGCTGAGCAGCTAGCTGGCTGCCCCTGGTGGGACTGCTGTACAGGACCTAAGCTACTTGTTTATCTACTTGAATAAACTTACCTGAACCTCATCATACAGTGTGGACTACATTACCACACTATCACTATAGTTTTTGGTTCCTTTTTCATAAGCTCTGTTGTGTTTGATATTTTAAAAAGTGGAAGGGATGTGCAGGATGGAGTGTAATGGTGAGCGACCAATGGTTTCCTGATTGATGAGTCATGCTGTAAGTCTTTCTTTCATAGGGGTCAGTGAATGAATGGTGGTGGGGGATTGTTCAGCTTGGGGCGATCGGTCACTGGGTAATTTTGGAAGACATTTTGTATGGGTGGAAAGAAAGAGAGGGGTTGTTTCTTTTAGGTTCTTTGTATGGGATGTAAGTGTGTACTGGCATAAGACATACATTTTCTATCAGTGAATGGGAAACTGCACGGTCTACTGGCATGTAAGGTACAAATGTGTAAATGAAATGGTAGTATGTGTTTGTGTAAATTTACACATAATGCTGTGTAAACAGCGGCATCTGGTAATGCAGGCTCGGCGCTGTTTTTAGGGTTTGTGTCTGCGTATAATGGAATGATACTTTGAGATTGAGCGCTCAATATGTACCTATCCTGCCGCTGTTCTTATATTAAAGGGTCGGGCACCAAATAATTTTGGAAAAAATGTACTCCAATTACAAGGGGTATGATGGGGAAGCCTGTTTGTAATTTCCCATTGAGATGTGGGATCTATGGGAACGTGACTATAGGTCGATGCAACTGGTATTGAGGGTAGTTGAAGATGGGTTGTAGTGGATACTGTGAATAAGTGAAGATTACAGGAAGGGAGGTGCCTAATGCTAGTTGGAGTTTGAGTTGGTTAGATTGAGGAGAAATAGGATGAAGGTCTATTGAGGGGTTGTTTGGGGGTCGAGGGGTGCATGTGAGGGAAAGGGGAGTGTGTGTGTTTGGTTGCTGTGGAGTGAGGTTTCTGAGCTGTTATGTGATGGGGTGAAGGTCATATTCGATATTGGCTTTGGTCTCTGCCCATTCCTTAGATGGTACAGTAAGGGTGGAAAGACTAGCCCAAAGGTTTTACAGTTGTGATCAGAGGCTCGTATCAAGGCATTAACCTTGTTGTAGGTAGAGGCAGTGACCTCTGCTTCGAAACTGGCTGGGAGTGAGATAGAAAGTTTGTGTTCAAATGGGATTCTGGTTAAGTTGGTCATATGGGGATGATTCAAGAAAAGATCTTTCCATTCGCCATTGTGGGAGTGTAAAAAATGAGGTGCATTTTTGGTAACCTTTTCTTTTGCAGAAATTGATGTCCGCAGATAGGGTCTCTGGGAGTTCTTTTAGTAGTCTATGTTAGGAGTTTTTGAGGCATTTTTAGGGATTATTTTACAGACAGGGTTCCATTTGGCACCTCTAAGTGTAGGAGGTCTCTCTTCATTCAGCAAATATATAATAAAGGCACCTACAGTAAGTGCCAATATAGAAACGCCTGCAAAAACAACAGTTGATGTACAGAATGCAGAACAATGTCATACATTCACCCCAGTACAGAGATCTGGGCCTAAATCAATGGTTTTTTTGCTCACCATGCCATTCCAGTTTGGGCCCAGCCATATGCAAATCAGTCTTGACCCTGTGCCACATGGGAACAGTCCAGCCCGAACTGCCAAGCTAGGTCCTCCCTCAATGTGCCACTGGAATCAAGCTATCCTGGCTGAAGAGGGGTGAAACCCCGAAACCGGTCCTAGGATGCTTGTTTCCGGTCCAGGGAGGACCTGGCTTGGCAGTTCGGGCTGGACTGTTCCCATGAGGCACAGGTTCAAGACTGATTTGCATATAGCCAGGTCTCAACTGGGGTGGCATGGTGAGCAAAAGAATGATGGATTTAACCCAGATCTCTTGACTGGGGGTAAATGTTTTGATTTGTTCTGCATTCCGTCCATCAATTGTGTGTCTTTTAATACAGAAAGGTCAGCAGAGGGATGCATCAAGTGGTCGTAACTGGCACCAGTCTTGTCTATATAGGCCTGTGGCATACAGTGGTGTAAATAAAGCGTAGGTGTCTTGGTCGCAGTTACTGGTAAACATTGTAAAATTGCCCACAGGCTATCCATCTTCCACAGAGTTACATATCAGTCACTAGTACCATATTCAGTTTGAGCAGAAGTTTAGATTTGTAGGTACTAGTAGAGATTGTGATATAGGCTAGTGGAGGCAGAATGTTCCATATTTGTTTAATATCCAGGTGTAGCTGTATACCGAAAATGTACCTAAATAAAATTTGGTAAAGTTTACCTAAATTATATCCTGAATATATAGCATTCCCTCCTTCCGGAAAGACCCAATTAATGATTTCTGTTATCCAGCATCAGGCCAACCTCCCTTCGCCATGGAGACAATCCTATGTCTCTTTCTCATCTTTGCATCTGGAAAGATGTGAAGAGAATGTCCATCTTTTATTTCAATTGTAGGATAGATAGACTGTTAGAAATGGGGGTCTCTAGTTGGCACAGGTATGCACTTGCGACAAGCAGGGACTCTCAATTCTAAGTCAGGATAAGGGGATCACCCTTTTCAAATAACCCCTGCTCACCCTTTAGGTAGTGTGGCGCAAGCAGTCAAGACTATTCTCAGGGCGTCATAGGTTAAGCATTTGTGAACACATACAGTAATACAATGACACACAACAAATGGACACCAGTCAAGGTTATATCAAAAATAGTTCTTTTTATATAAGGCTTAGCACAAGACCAGAATAAAATGCAAAAATAGGATTCTTTTAGTCAATTCTGCTTCTTTTCAGGTTTTGTACGGTTCGTACCTGGGAGTGCGACTCGTCCGTATTAAAAACAAGGAAAGTACGAGTCAAACAATCGGTGCGGACTCCGGGGTCCGTGACGCGGACGCTGCGGTGCGAACAGAACAAAGTACCTTAAGTTCGTGGGGTCCGCGACAGACAGTGTGGGACAAGTCGAAGGGTCCGGGTCGTAGTTCGGCAGCGTATTCAGGTGCAGGTCGGGTCGCGGCGTTGGTACGCGACCTTCAGGGATACGTGCGGATGGCCCGGATCAGCTTGCAGAGTCCGTGGCGTTCGGCGTTTGAGCCGTACCCGCGGTGCGGATAGGCGGCGACACTTCTCGGCGCCGTACAGTGTACGGGGAGGTTCAGCGTACTGCGGCTTCTCGGCTCGGAGTACGGCACGGTGCAGTACGTTAGCAGCGTACGGACCGTACCTGCGGGACGATGGAGCTCGGGTCCGGCGTACAGGGTTCGGCAGCTAGTGTTGTACGTCTCGAATCGGCGGGGAAGGTTAGGTGCAATGCGGCCGGGAGGGATACGGCGCGTACTAACGCTTTTGGATCAGCGTAGACGCACGGTGCCGGGCGGCAAAGACACGGCTTCGCGGCGGATGGGTTACGAGGCGTACTGGGGCCAAATCCAGCGGGAAACCAGCACAAATCGTCCAGGCAACTCAATTTTGGAAGGCAGATGAGTCCAATGGTCCTGGGACTCAGTTCAGGGGGCAAGCTCTCCTTCCAAGCCCTTGGAGATAGTTGAAAACCAAAGTGCAAAGTCTCTTTCAGTCTTTTCCTCTCCTTTCTCAGCAAGGCACCAACTGCAGGCCAATCCCCCAGGTCAGGGAAAGTTACTCCTCCTTCAGCTTCTTCCAGGTCCTTCTAGTCAGGCAGAGTTTCTTCGTGGTTCAATCAGGATCTGATTTCTTAGGAGCAGGGCTCCTACATTTATACTCAGTTTCTTTTGTCTTTACAGGCCAGGGGGGCCTTTGCATAATCCCAGTCCAGTTCTTTTCAGTGAGGAGCACTTTGTTGTGGAGACTCTGGCTTCTTCTTTCAGCAGGCAGGGCAGAGACATCAGACGCTCCCCAGGGGGTGGAGCCAGCATTGTGGAGGCAGAGCACTGCCCTATTCAGAGTCAAGGTGCACTCCTCCCACCCATCTTGGTGTAATCTTTCTATTCACCACCTGGCAGCCCCAGCCTGTCTCCTGGAACTTCCCAGCCCTGTCACTCAAGCTACACACAAAGAAGATAGCCCTCCCCTCCAGAGGCGGACTGGAATGGTTAGGCACGCAAAGGCTAACTTTCTAAAAGTAGCATTTGCAAACCCAGGATATTAAAATAACCTTTACTAAAAGATGTATTTTATTATTCTGAGTTCAGGCATACTAAACATGAATTTCTACCATGCTTCCTGAGCCTGCCAGGATTATAGAGTGTTATAATCTAGCAGCCCATTCTGGCCTATGGAGAGCAGGTAGCCTTACAATAGTGAAAAACGAAAATGGCTGTAATTCACTATTAGGACATGCCACACACCTCAGGGCATGTCCTACCTTATCCTTACAATGCACCCTGCCCTAGGGCCTACCATAGGGGTGACTAATAGGAAGGTAAGGGAAGGTTTAGGGACTGGCAAGTGGGGACAATTGCCCAGTCAGCATGACAGTACCAGACCGCATGCAGGTTCTGCAATGGCAGACCTTAGACACATTTTACCAGGCTGCTTCTGTGGGTGGCACAACCAGTGCTGCAAGCCCACTAGCAGCATTTGGATATACAAGCCCTTGGCACCCCTGGTGCACTCTACTAGGGACTGATAGTAAACCAAATAAGCCAAACATGGAATCCAATGAACATCAATTTTTTACCATTGGGAGAGCATATGCATCTTAGCACTGGTCAGCAGTGGTAAGGTGCCCAGAGTCATAAAACAGCCAACACCAGGTCAGAAAAAATACAGGAGGAAGGCAAAAGGTTTAGGGATGACCCTGCAAAAAGGGCCAAGTCCAACATAGACCTTCTTGTATCTACTGAAAAAGAAGTCCTTTTATTATTTCTCTGCACTCTGGCTCCTCATGTTTGGCACAAAATGGCTGCCCGATTACAAAGGGAGACAGAGTGAAGAGAGGAGGGGAAGGGGTTCCACCTCAACACTGGAGCGAGGTGATGGTGCTACTCCATGGGAGACTAAAGTCCTCTGATCTCCACCTTGTTCAGAAGACCACCCCAACCTGAACTGGACACATCACTCACCAATAAAATCCCCGGAGGAGGGAAGAACTGCATACCACATGTCATCGGTACTAAACATCTACCAATGAAAGTCTTGTGTTGCCTTATTGAATATCCAAAACCTGTCTATAAGGTATCCACAATGATGGGCTCACTGCAGGCAAATATTTCATTGAAGATCTAACATCAGCAAGTGAGGGTGTGACACCAACAGAATGCAAGACAGTAGAAGACCAAGCAGAATCTTCAAAGTAGCTCTTGCCTCAAACATTAGGACCATAACCAAACGACCGGGACTTTCTGGGGCAGTGAGAACACTCTCAAGGCTGAATCCAGAATGATCCTATTAAGCCTCTGAGAAATTTTAAGAAGGGACCTGGGCTCGATGATGGAAAATCCCAGAGTAGACATTAACAACACTGTTGTTTGAAGGTGCTCCAAAACCAGATGAGGAAAAGCATCTAATGAAAGTACAGGAGTTTATGTATTCCTAACCTGAAAAGATAAGCTGATCCCACTACAAAGCAGATACTTTTTGTGGACCTGCAGAATTGACACATGACATTAGCTCTTCTTGGAGACCAGGGTGCACCTAAAAAGCAACACAGGCCACTGCGTTCCTCAGGCACAACTTTGGCAAGCAACATCATCACCTCTTTGAACAGAATAGCAGCATGATCTGCAGAAGATTAAGCAAAAAATGGAGGAACATAGGTAATGATATATATTTATCATCATACCGTAAAAGAGTGTCCTAGCACCATCACATAAGAAAAGTCTACTGTCCTAATGTAACTGAGATGAGCCCCATGACTGTTCATATAACCAAGTTGAGACCCTTTCAAAATCTGAGGTACTTAGATTCAACTCTTAATCATAAGAGAAGGCCATTCCAAATCTTAGGGGAAGACAGGAAAAAGCCCTTCCTCCTTTACATGCAACTTTTACGCGGGGTAGAAAAGAAGATGAGCCTCAGCAGGACACAGGGGTTCATTAGGCTTATAAACTAGAAGATTCTCAGCTAAGGCCTTAGGCCCCTTCCTATAGAAGGCACTGTGAGCTAGAGAAGCAGTTTTACCTATGATCCTCTTCTCTACTTTAAGCTGATGTAAAGATTTTAATAATGGTGCTGCATTATAGTGACTGGTATCTGTTAAAAGCCTGGCTATTCTGAACTCATTGCAATCTCACGACAGCATTTGCTGGTAGCCCGAAATATAGTGCATTACAATAGTCCAGACGAGAAACAATAGAAGCCTGGAACACTGACTTGTGTGTTTTTCTGGATAAAGGAGGGCAATCCAGAAACAAAAGGGCTAAACTGGTGAACAATTTTAAGGGCCATTGAATTGATGCAATACAGCACCAGAGGAGTAGAAAGCCCTGGATTTAACTTAATGTTGGCCTCATATAGCTGATGGAAGAAACTAAATAGTCTTGGCAGCAGTTGCACCAGGCAAAGAGGACTGTTGCTGCTGTTTATGACCTTTCCTTTACCACTATCCCTGACCCTGGAGCCTCAAAAGGGCGTACCTGACTGAACACATTTTGAGGCCTGCCTCTGATGATAGGAAGGGCTTCAGAAATATCCTTGAAACATCTAATACTGTTGGTGGAATGACCCTTGGCTCTGTTATCCTTTAACTGTTTTAGGGCTGAATCCACCTTCTCACCCCAAAAAAATGTGACACATCAGTAGGCTTGTCTATCAGTGACCTGTTGATGTCCACAGAGTAGCCAGTGGCACGCATCTATATATGAAGTCTTCCCAGTGCAACATAGCTTAGGCAAGCCAATTCATAGCATCCGGGTTGGATCTCACAATATACCTCACTGTATCACCTGTGCAAATAAATTTCAGAAAACCTCAGGCAAAACTGACAACATTTTGCTTTTCATTTCCCAAAGGGCATGGATACAGCAATGTGAGAGACAAACCATATGTAAGGATCAGAGTAGCAGGCTAGCTGCTCCAAAAATCCTGTTTGCCCTCAAGTGTCTATTTATAATTCTCTGTCTGGTGGAGCAGTTGTAAAATAATTTCTCACAGACGCCTGAACAAGATCGCTCTTCGGAGTAGAATGCTGCATCAAGAAACTTTGATCACCTGTTGCTGGCCGGTGCCATCTAGCAATCAGGTGACTAAAGGGAGGGGTCGAGCAAGGCTTCGGAGAGGTTACAAATAAGGTATCAGTCAAGGCTTTATTGAACAGCAATAAGAGCTCTGAGGGGAAGGGCCCAGGCATCAATCAGCCAAACATTTTAAAAAGGAAGGAAATAGAACAGTGTGGGAGGGTTGGGCGGATATATAAATGCGAAGGCTGGGTAGGCTTCTGTATGTTGATGTTTATTTGGGTTATGTGAGGGACAACCTCAGTCCATTGACTATACTGATGGTCTCTTTTTTCTTTACAGGGGTCTTCCTTCAGGATTGCCCCACCCGGAATCTAAGCATGTGGTTTTAATGTAAATTCCTATTGGTCTCTGTCACCACACTCGTGATTTGTGGGTTCAAGGCCAGGTGATGTGGGGGGGAAGGGGGGAGAAAAGAAAGTCCACTCCCCTTTAAGAATAAGAGCCTGTATCCACTTCTCTGGGGTTGTTTTACCCGTATAGTGCCCTTTCTTAATAGGCTTCTGGTTTTCTCACTGCTTAGATAAGAGTCAGGGCGTACGCTACTCGCACACACTGACTGCCACATGTCGGGAGCTTCAGGAAACGGCAGTAAAGACTACAAAGCCCGGCATGCCTGACAGAAGTCACGCCCCACGTGATCAGACGCCACTGCTGGTAAATGGATATAGGACGTGCAGCGCTGGTAAAAGCTGCCGATTATTTTGATGATACGGCACTGGTGGCGTTCTGGTAATTCCTGAAGGCGGTAAGGGTGCCCTTGGCACCAACATTCACGTTCCCTCGCTTCTGTGGTTGTTCTCCCTTGTGCACATAGCCGAAGCTCCTTTTGTCGTCTCCCCGTTGCCGAGACCACATTTTAGGCGGTCTCTTGCGGAGGAGGACTTTTGAGCTGCTTTGGGGCATCGGAGGTATAGTTTCCCTGTTGGCGGGACTTGCGTCTTGTGGTCTCATGCAGGGAAACATTTAGAGGGAGCCACATTCTCGAAACACTAGTTAACGGACAGCCTGGTGTAGGCGCACGCTCATTTCCAGAAGTAAGGGCTTGAGACTCTGTTCACAGGAACCTGTATTATTTCCTGGAATCATTTGCTTTGGTATTGTTTGCAACTATTTAGCATTTCACATAAGTGATAGTACAAAGTTGTTATTGTACTAAGGGTTTATCCATGACATGGTTTTTGTCGTTGAATTAATTTCTAGGAGAGGTAGAGAGAGGGTGTACTAATGGATTTCAGCCTCATGCATATCAGACTATTCCACAACCAAGTGGGGGTAGGTGGATATCTTTCATACCCTTTTCCTTTTTTCTCTTCCTCTGGCTTTGTGACTCCCGTTACATGAGCCAATGTTATTGCTTATTGTTTCCACACAATAGTGCCTGAGGTAGAAGACTGAAATAGGCATCCTCTTCTCTCTCCTGGTGCCGCTCCTTCTCTTCTTTTACAGGTAGCGTGTTTCAGTCAGTCTGCCCAACCAGTTTATGCATAGTAAAGGAACTGTGTGTTTTATGAATGCAGGTATAGTGGATTTATCACATTCTTCTTGTGTCATCCCCAGATCTCCCTCCCTGCAGTTCCCATCCTTTCCTTCCCTCGCTTGACTATCTCACCATTCCGTGTTTATATCATTTCCAGACTTGGGGCAGTTGAGAAGTGGACCCCTTTAAGCATCAGCACGATCCTGAGGACTCCAGAAAAACGGGACCTGACAGAATAATCGGCCAAAGAAATCACTACTCCTCCTGATCATTCTGATTTCAGATATGGCCACCTTAGACGATGTCATAGCAGCCTTGGCGGTGGTACAAACAGAGCTCGTTGGTTCACGCAACGAAACCGCTCCTTGCAGGCTAAGGTGGATAGGATGCAGAAAAACCCTTTTGACGCCGGGGATCACAATACCCTGTGGCTCCTTCTGTGGTAGTTAAGGTTCCCTCCCAAATACCATTAGCCCCTCCTGAGAGGTTCCATGGGAATATAAAGAAAGTGCAGGTGTTTATGACTCAAGTACTGCTTCATTTCTCCTGCAAACCCAAGATGTTCTCTACCAATCAGGTGTGAGTGGCTTTTTTAATATCCTACTTAGCAGGCGAGGCAGCACAATGGTCGGTCCCCATAGCAAGAAGAGACGATCCATTGCTTCACGACTGGGACGCATTCAGAGAGGAGTTCGAGAAAGCCTTTGATCGTAGGGCGGACACCTTCTCGGCAGATAGAGATCTGTTGGAACTCAGACAAGGTAGTTCGGACCTGATTGGTTATTTGAATAACTTTCGCCGGCTGGTGGCAGAAACTGATTGGCCTGAGTCCAAACAAGCGGCCGTGTTTTATCAAGGACTCAAGGATGAGTTGAAAGATGTAATTGCCCAAGTAGACCCGCAACCTCGGACGTGCACAGCTCTCATTGAGTTAACTATGCGTCTTGACCCCCGACTGAGAAAAATAAAAGGAGATCACAAGAGGAAAGACAGGCTTGCTCCGCTGTTTGACCATTCTAAGACCATGGAACACGGAACGACAAAGCCCGAGCCTATGGAAATAGGGACCGTTAGGATTTCTTTAACCCTCAGTGAAAGAGACTATTGACGCAAGCGAGGCCTTTGTTTGTATTGTGGGAAGAAAGTTTATTATTTAAGAGACTGTCCAATCAAACCAAGATCCAACCGTTCCCGACCAGGACAGGTAGCCACGGTCAAAGCAGAGACGGGGGCGGAAAACTCCAGAGCTTGAAGGTTATGGGAGGGAAACCATCAAGCATCAGTATAGTTCCTTCTATGAAACTTCAGACCCCCAAGGAAACAGAACATTTCTTCATCCTAATGGAGATAACGATAAATCACCGACAAAAAGGCTTGCGAGCGATGGTGGATTCAGGAGCAACCGGTTGCTTTATAGACGAAATGGAAGCGCACAGATTGGGGGTGGTTCTTATTCCCAAGGATGTGCCTGAAAGAGTGTATGCAGTGGATGGCACGGAACTTGACAACAGACCAATCTGTTATACCACCTCTGAGTACCGGCTTCAATACAACGGAGATCATCAGGAATTGCTGATCTTTAACATTATCCATGCAACCCCAGTACGGAGTGGTACTGGGTTTACCCTGGTTACAAAAACATGAACCCACCATTGAATGGTCTAACCAGAAGCTACATATGCAGTATGACTATTGTCAAAGACAGTGCATCAGAAAACCTTTGATCCGGTCCCGCACTTTAGCTCTATGCCATCAGATTGCTACTGCTGCAGAAAAAGACATAATCCCCCCTGCCTGTTATCAGGAATATGCAGAGGTATTCAGCGATCGAATGGCGGAAGTGCTCTCTCCTCATAGGGAATATGATTGCCGCATTGACCTCGTTCCAGGAGCAGTGGTTCCATGTGGAAGGATTTACGCTCCTACGGAACCAGAAAATCAACACTTACGATTATACTTGGATAAATATCTCTCCTTGGGTTTTATCCATCCGTCCAGGTCCCCGGTGGCATCTCCCCTCTTTTTCATACCAAAAGCTAACGGTGATTTAAGGACCTGTATTGACTTTCGTGCCTTGAACTCTATCACCATCAAGAACCAATACCCGTTGCCTTTGATTTTGGTCATTTTGGAACAGGTGAAAACGGCAGTCGTTTACACTAAACTTGACCTCCGAGGGGCGTACCATCTTGTCCGTATGCAGGAAGGCGACGAATGGAAGACCGCTTTCAAAACACAGTTTGGCCTATTTGAGTACCTGGCTATGCCATTTGGGCTATGCAATGCCCCTGCAGCTTTCCAATTCTTTTTGAATGACGTGCTCAGGGAGTTCTTGGATCGGTTTGTCGTGGTTTATATTGACGACATTCTCATATTTTCATCCAAAGAACAAGAACACGTAAAACATGTTGGTCTAGTACTACAGGCTTTACGGAAACATCACTTGTTTTGCAAAATAAGCAAGTGTGAATTTCATGTGACCTCTGTCGAGTTCTTGGGGGTGATGCTCACCCCTTCAGGTCAAGTGATGGCGGAGAGGAAAATTCAAGCAATCACTGAGTGGCCGCGCCCACAACATCTACGAGACATACAGTGTTTTTTGGGCTTCGCCAACTTTTATAGGAGATTCATACACCAGTTTCCCAATATGGTAGCCCCTATAACCAAAGTATTGCGAAAGAAGACGCCTTTCTCTGGTCCGGGGAAGCACAGACTGCATTTGAATCACTGAAGAAGGCTTTTGTGTCAGCCCCGATCCTCGCACATGCTAATCCAGAGATACCGTTTGTAGTGGAAGTAGACGCGTCAAAAGTAGCAGTGGGATCAGTGCTGTCCCAGAGGCATGGTACTACTGGCTAACTACATCCTGTGGCTTTTATGTCCAGAAAACTGAATAATGCAGAGCAAAACTACACAATTGCCGAAAAGGAACTGTTAGCCATCAAAGAAGCCTTTTCTGAATGGAGGCATTGGTTGTTGGGTGCTAAACACCAAGTAACCGTGTATACAGATCATCGCAACCTTCAGTTTATGAGAGCCGCTAGACATCTCACTACACGTCAACTTTGTTGGATGTTGTTCTTTACCGAATTCCACTTCATCGTTACCTTCCGTCCCGGCAAGGAGAACAAGAAGGCTGATGCGTTAACAAGACAAGAAACCCCATACAATCCACAAGAAATGGCAGAAAGAGCAATGATAGAACCCTACAAGGTTCTTTGTGCCACGCAGGTAGATGACTTTTTAATGAAAGTACGGCGTGGTATTCAGTTCGTTACTTGGAGAGAGTGACTTAAGAGGCATCCGGAGTGGCAGCTAAAGAACGGTGTACTCATGAAGGGTCAACAACTACTAATCCCTACCTTGGAAATGAGAAAAATTGTGTTTCAATGGTGCCATGATCTCCCCTGTGCCGGTCATATCGGAGGGAAGAAGACCACAGAAAAGATATTACGCCAGTTCTAGTGGCCTACCATACGTCCTGATGTCGTGTTATGGGTGAAATGTTGTTCCACATGTGCTCAGTGGAAAACCGACCATAGCAAAACCCTGGGTCTCCTTCAACCATTGCCCACAACAAACACTCCGTGGGAAAGACTCTCTGTTGATTTCATTATGGGTCTGCCCCGGGATAAAGGGTGTACCACCGTAATAGTGGTCATTGACTATTTGACCAAGATGGGTCATTTTATCGCATGCAAACAAGCACCCTTGGCAGGGTAGTTAGCTCGGGTGTTACTGGTAAAAGTGGTTAGGCTGCATGGTCTTCCCAAGGTAATTGTTTCCAATAGGGGCTCGCAATTCACAGTTCACTTCTGGAAAACATGGTGTGCAGAGCTGCAGATAGAGTCTTCCCTTTCCACCAGTTTCCACCCGCAGATGGCCAAACAGAGAGGCTGAACCAGACTCTGAAGCAGTACTTAATGTGTTACGTAGACAATAATACGGAGGCTTGGGTGGAGTGGTTGTGGTTAGCAGAAATCACCTACAACAGTGTCACATACAGCTCCACACAACACACACCCTTCTTTAGTACTTATGGTTTCCATCCTCGTTTCATTCATTTCTTCCTTCCCAGTCACAACACAAAGCTCCCAGACATCCACAAAAGGAGAATACATATTCAGAAAACCTTGACTGATACTCAGAGGAACTTGCAGTCTGCGAAGGAACAATATAAGAAACAAGCAGACAAACATCGTAGGCCAGGCCCAGCTTATAAAAAGGGAGAGTTGGTGTGGTTGTCCACCAAGAACATCAGGTTCAAAAGACACAGTGTCTTTAACCCCAAGTACATTGGTCCATATAAACTGATAAAACACATCAATCCAGTAGCGGTGAAATTAAGACTGCCAGCTCATTTTCGTATCCATCCTGTTTTCCATGTTTCCTTGTTGAAGCCATCCAATAGCCCAGCAAAGAAAAAGCCAGTTACCATATGGGTGTAACAGGACCCTGAATGCGAGGTCAAGGGCATTTTGGATGCGAGAGTAACGAGACGTAAGTTATGGTATCTCGTTTCCTGGAAAGGGTACGGTCCTGTGGAGGATTCGTGGGAACCTGCTGGGGCTTCGCATGCAGCACGTTTGGGTGCTGCTTTCCACAACAAGCACCCAGACAAGCCTTGTGTCTGTCCATGTTCTCCGAAAGAGGGATGTACTGTCAGGACGCACGCTACTCGCGCACACCGACTGCCACTTGTAGAGAGCTGCAGGAAACGGCAGTAAAGACCACAAATCCCTACGTGATCGGACGCCACTGCTGGTAACCGGATATAGGACGTGCAGCACTGGTACAAGCTGCCCATTATTTTGATGATACGGCGCTGGTGGCGTTCCGGTAATTCCTGAAGGCGGTAAGGGTGCCCTTGGCACCAACATTCACGTTCCCTTGCTTCTGTGGTTGTTCTCCCTTGTGCACATAGCCAAAGCTCCTTTTCTCGTCTCCCCGTTGGCGAGACCGCATTTTCGGCGGTCTCTTGCGGAGGAGGACTTTTGAGCTGCTGTGGGGCATCAGAGGTAAAGTTTCCCTGTTGGTGGGACTTGCGTCTTGCGGTCTCATGCTGGGAAGCATTTAGAGGGAGCCACATTCTCGAGACACTAGTTAGCAGACAGCCTGGTGTAGGCGCACGCTCATTTCCTGAAGTAAGAGCTTGAGACTCTGTTCACAGGAACCTGTATTATTTCCTGGAATCATTTGCTTTGGTATTGTTTGCAACAATTTGGCATTTCACATAAGTGATAGCACAAAGTTGTTATTGTACTACGGATTTATCCCTGACATGGTTTTTGTCGTATAATTAATTTCTAGGAGAGGTAGAGAGAGGGTGTACTAGTGGATTTCAACCTCATGCATATCAGACTATTCCACAACCAAGTGGGGGTAGGTGGATATCCTTCATACCCCTTTCCTTTTATCTCTTCCTCTGCCTTTGTGATTCTAATTACATGAGCCAATGTTATTGCTTATCGTTCCCACACGATAGTGCCTACGGTAGAAGACTCAAATAGGCATCCACTTCTGTCTCCTGGTGCCGATCCTTCTCTTCTTTTACAGGTAGCGTGTTTCAGTCAGTCTGCCCAACCAGTTTATTCACAGTACAGGGAACTGTGTGTTTTATGTATGCAGGTATAGTGGATTTATCCCGTTCTTCTTGTGTCATCCCCAGATCTCCCTCCCTGCAGTTCCCATTCTTTCCTTCCCTCACTTGACTATCTCACCAGTCCGTGTTTATATCATTTCTGGACTTGGGGCAGTCGAGAGGTGGACCCCGTTAAGCATCAGCACCAACCTGAGGACTCCAGAAAAACAGGATCTGACAATAAGTCACAATGCTCAGGATCAGGCCCGGTTATATTACTGTAAAGACAAGGGGCCCCCTGATACTAATGTGAAGTACACCTAGGCAGGGAAATACATGCTGTGAAATTCCTAGGGCTACTTCAACAATAATACTAAAACATGATGATTTGAATAATAGTAGTGACACTAGAAATAGAAAAATACAAAAATGTTTATTATGAAATAAATTCATTAAAATGTAAAGCTTCATGTTCATTTTGTTACAGAACAATGACTATTTACAAGACATACTAGCTACAATCAATCGTCCATTCATGCATACCTCACTTTAAGGTTTGTTACAGCATATTGAATTGATTGAATGTCTGACCAAAATACAATACATACTGACAAGAATGTCTTGTAAATAGCCATTTTTCTGTAACAAAATGAACACGAAGCTTTACATTTTAATGAATTTATTTCATAATAAACATTTTTGTATTTTTCTATTTCTAGTGTCACTATTATTATTCAAATAATCATGTTTTAGTATTGTTGTTGAAGTAGCCCTAGGAATTTCACAGCATCAGGCCCGGTTATAGTCACCTGGGTTAGAGGACTCTTTCCAATTGAACTGTCCTTCTCAGTGCTAAAAAGAAGTATAATATTCGATGTGGCAGTTAAAAAGAAATACTCCAAATCCTCTGAACAGGAGCAGCTAGAGTGCCCCAAATAACCCTTCACCGTGACCACTCATCCCTTCCCTTCAAACAATCTCACACCCTCCCATCTGACACTCACCTGCAATGCCACAACTCTGAGCTGCGGTGCCTCTTCCTCGTCCTCTGGGGGCGTCCACCAATCCTTGCTTCAAACTTCAGGCGTCTCATTCAAGCCGGTGAGGTCTTCCAATGCCTCTGCTTTGCTGGATGGCTTCTCCCTTGATCGTTCCACGTCTCCTCTTTCTTCTGACCTTCCAGTTACTCTCTCTCTCTCTCTCTCTCCTTCCGTCCTGCAGCAGCGTCCTTTTCTCCTCCTCCTTGCCCCAGGGATTGGCTCTCGCCTGTTTAGTTCCTCCTCTTTGTCCGAAAATACATTGGTCCTTTGTTAGTATTGTTGGTCATTGAGTTCATCCTGTTCTCTTTTTTTAATTACAGGTGAATTGGCTTTGTTGGCGGTCGGTGAGGTGGAATCGTGGACATTCGTGTGGTGAGTAGGGGGACTCGGGCCTGTTTTCTCATATCCCTCTTCCCTTACTTTCTTACTGGTAAGAAATTTCTCCAGGGAATAGCTAGACAAAAAGTCCACATTCAACTGCTCAGTCCTTTCCAGTGTAAGGTCTGAAATCGGAATGCCTGTAAGGCTTAGAACCATTGAAGTACGCATTCCTTTTTGCCTTTGTTGCGGGCCACTCACACAAGAGAGCATGATCTGTACAGAGGGTAAATTCTTGGCCTTCTAGATAGTAACTCAGTGTTTCTATGGCCTATTTGATTGCTAAGGCTTCTTTTTCTACCACTGCGTAGTTTCTCTCTCTAGGGAACAGTTTCCTGCTCATATCCTCTCCTCTCTCATCTACCTGTGATCAAATGGCCCCTAAACCTACTTCTGATTCGTCTGTTCGTAAAATGAAGGGCTTAGTATTATCTGGACTGATTAGAACTGGCTCAGAGATGAGGGTCTGTTTTAGGGTATGGAAGGTATTCAGGAGAGGACTGTTGTAACTCAACTCCTGCTCAGTTTTAGTGGCTTTCTTGAGTAGATCTGTTAAGGGGGCTGCTATCTGGGAGAAACGTGAAACGAAACATCTGTAGTAACCAAAGAGCCCTAAAAAGACACAAAGAACCTTTTTGTTTCTGGGCAAGGGTTCTCTAGAAATGGCTGCCATTGTCTCAGCTTGGGGTTGAATATGACCTTCCCCCAGAAGAAACCCTTAAGAATTTTACTTTTCTAGCTGCATAGTGGCTTTTGGCAGGATTGATCTTTAACCTGCTTGTATAACAGCTTATACGTGCTCTAAGTGTTTATCCCCTAAAAAGCTATATATGATGATGTCATCTATATAGACAGCAAAATATCGTTCATGGAGTTTGAGTATGACGTTTATCATGCGTTGGAATGTTGCAGGGGCCCCATGAAGCCAAAACTGCAATAAGGTAAAGTGATACAAGCCCCCCCACACCACCCCTAGGGTGGAAAAGGCCGTCTTCTCCTTGTCCTGTTCCCTAAGGGGTACTTGCCAGTACCCCTTACAGAGATCCAGGGTACTGATGTATTTAGCTTCTCCCAGTCTCTCTACCATTGCATCCACTTTAGGGAGCGGATATGCGTCAAATTGAGATATGGTATTCACTTCTCTGAAGTCAATACAAAAACGTACCGACCCATAAGGCTTTGACACCAGTACAAGTGGAGAATTCCATTCACTGATGGAAGGTTCAAAGACACCCATTTGTAACATTTGCTTCACTTCTTTATCAATGGTGTCTCTCCTTGCTTCGGGTATATTGTATGGCCTTAATTGAACCTCCTTCCCCAGGAAAGTATTTATGAGGTGTACTAAAAGGGTGTTTTACCCGGCAGAGGGGAGAACACCCCTTGAAGGGTTTGGAGTCGGCGGGTTAGCACTTGCTTCAAGGTCACCAGGAGATCGCGATCTATACTCTGCATGTATAGAGTTTTTCTCTTTAAACGACCCTAACATAACTAGTACATGGCCTTTCCATTTTTTCAGGAGGTTTATGTAATAGATTTAGGTCGTTTTTTGTTGGAATCTAATTTGATACGGTAGGTAACAGGAGTTACTTTTTCTGTGATTACATAGGGGCCCTGCCATTTTCCGAAAAGTTTATGGTCCGAAGAGGCAATCATTAACAGAATGAGGTCCTCTACATTGAAGGATCTTTCTTTTGCTTTCTTATCATACTGGTTCTTTTGGGAGAGTTGGAACTGTTCCACATAGATTTTGACTATATTCCAGATCTGCCCTAAATGAGTCTTGAGATTAGTTACGTACTCAAGAAGGGGTTTGATCCCGTCTTTCTCTTGTTCTCACCCTTTCTTGGTCATATCCAATAGGGAACATGGCTTGCAGCCAAAGAGAAGCTTGAATGGTGAAAACCCAGTGCTTTTCTGTACCTTACATCTAATGGCAAACAAAGCAAGAGGCAACATATCTTCCCATTTCCTTGTTTCGAGGTCCAGCAGTTTTTTTAGGGTATTTTTCAGTGTTGAGTTATATCATTCGACAAGCCCATCCGTTTGCGGGTGATAAGCCGCACTACAGATTTGTTTGACCCTCAACTGATGGCATACCGATTGCATGAGCCTATCTACAAAAGGAGTCCCTTGGTCCATTAAGATCTCCTTCGGGAACCCCACCCTCGAGAATATGATGATCATTGACTACATGTGTGGTGTTAGGTTGTCGTAATGCCACAGCCTCGGGGCAAACAAGTGGCGTAGTCCACTAGAACCAGGACATATCGGCAACCACTACGTGAGGGGAGAAGGGGTCATATAATGTCCATGCCTATTCTCATGAATGGTTCTTCTGTTACTGGCATGGGCATCAGGGGGACTTTACTGGGATGGCACCAGCTGTTTCTCTGATATATGGGGCACTCTCTACGGCACCTTTTCATATGTCGGTAGACCCCTGGCCAATAAAACTTATCTGGAATGGACTTTTCGGTATTCTCAGAACTGAAGTGCCCCCCCCCCCCTCATAGCAAATGGCTATGAGTTCGGAACAAAACTTTTTCACGAAAAGGAGCGGATACTGACAACTCTCTGAGGTTGGGATTTACCTCCCTTTCTATACAACAACCTCTCCATTAGAAAAAACTGACGACCTACATGATCAGAGTCTTCTTGCTTCAAAGCAACATTCCAGGCTTCCCGAAACGTGGGGTTTTCTTGTTGGGCAGCCTGGAAGTTACGATCTGTATCCCAAATGGAATCATCAGCATTTATTGGCAATAAGTTCGGGTTGCCTTCTTTGTCTTCTGCTCCTTCAGGTTTTTGATGAAGGACACTCATGGTCTTCTGCCTGGGAAAAGGTAGCAGTTTCCCAACATGCGTCTTCCTCCTTCCAGGTTTCCTGAACCTGGGTTTCTAGATGGGGATAATCGTTTCCCACAATTAAGGGTTCTGGCTATTTTGGTAGAAGTCCCACTCGTACAGGAACCACAGGGTCGGTCTGATGCTATATTTGAACCTCGGTCATAGGATATCTTTTATTATCCCCATGTACACATTGGATGTTCACGGTCCCTGTGGTATCGGTTATTCCTCCTGGGAGGACCTGAGGGCACATCACACTCTGAAGACACCCCATATTGATGAGGATGGTGACAGGCGACAGTGATAGGGAGGCCTAGATTCTGATGCTGTACAGTACATAGGTCTGACCAATGCTATATCCATGTGTTCTTCCTTCTGAGGACAGAAACGGGAAATGTGACCAAAACCCCCACACTGGAAACATTGAGGACCCTTAGAGTCAGGCCTGGGTATAGGCCCTGGTATCAAGGTCACAATCTCTGGTTTCTTGGCCAGAGGAAGTCTATGGGGTCTTAAAGCATCGGCTCCGGGATGCCTCTAATTCGTGTCCTCCCATCCCTTCTGAAGCTCCTGAGCATGACTAAAAGCACTCACTATCTCTACAGCTCTTTCTAGGGTCAATTAAGCATGCTGACGGCTCCTCTTCTGTATGGGGTGGGGGGTGAAGGGAGGTGAGATATTGTTCCAAATATATTTTCTGGAGAATATCATCCTTTGAGGTTGTGAGGGGTTTGAGCCAATGATCCGTCATGTCTTTGATACGATAATACAGGGCTTGAATGAGTTTCCTTGGGCCCTCTTTGATTTGACTCAGTTTGACCCGGTAAGTCTCCTTGCCCACACCCATACATTCAAGTATACTCCTCTTGATGTTTCCGTACGGAGTGGTTCCCTGAGGGTTAGCGGCCTGATAAGGAGCCTGGATGTCGCCGGGCAACAAAGGACCTAAGTAGTGTCCCCACCTATCTGCGGGCCATGATGCGCCCTGTGCCATGCACTCGAAATTATTGAAAAAGAAATCCTGATGCTCTCCTCCAACATACACATACACATACATGGGTATGACTTCTCAGGGCTTTATGTAGCGTCTATCTTCCGCTGCTATATTAAAAACAAATTCCATGACTTTCTCCAGTTTTTCTTAGCTGTTCGCCATTTTGTAGACCACAGCCTCCATATCGCCAAATCCCACTTCTGACACTACCTGTGGGAGGGCCTGGCAGATGTATAAACGCGGAAGCAAGGCAGACTTCCCAATGTTGATGTTTATTTAGGTTATAGCACAGTTTGAAAATGGCATCTGAGAGATAACAAGGTTATCGGTCCATTGGCTATACTGATGGGTTGCTGGTCTCTTTTTTTCTACAGGTGTCTTCCTTCAGGATGGCCCGCCATGAATCTAAAAAAAAAGAAAGCAGCGGTAAGTATTTGGTTGTAGTGTAAATCCCTGTTGGTCTCTGTAACCACACTTGTGATTTGTGGGTTCAAGGCCGGGTGGGAGGGGAGAAAAGAAGGTGCACCCCCTTTAAGAAAAAAAAGCCTGTATCCAATTCTCTGGGGTTATTTTACCCATGTAGTGCCCTTTCTTAATAGGCTTCTGGTTTTTTCCCCGCTTTTATAAGGCACAGTGCTCAGGATCAAGCCTGGTTGTCGTCACCTGGGTTAGAGGACTCATTTCCAATTGAACTGTCCTTCTCAGTGCTCAAAATGAGTATTTGGATGTGCCAGTTAAAAATAAATACTCCAAATCCTCTGAACAGGAGCCGGCTAAACACAGCTAGTGTGCACCAAATAATCTTTCACTGTGACTACTCCTCCCTTCCCTTAAAGCAATCTCACACCCTTCCCTCCGACACTCACCCGCTAAGCTGCAATTCTCTTAAGCTGTGGTGCCTCTTCAGTAGCCTCTGGGTGCGTCCACCAATCCTCGCTCCAAGCTTCAGGAATCTCGTCCAGGCCGGCAACGCCTTCCGATGCGTCTGCTTCGCTGGATGGTTTTTCCCTCGCTTGTTCTGCATCTCCTCCTTCATCAGACCTTCAGGTTTCTCTGTCTCTCTCCTTCCATCCTGCGGCAGCATCCTTCTCTCCTCCTCCTCGCCAGGGGGATTGGCTTTTGCCTGTTTTAGTTCTGGCTTTTCGCGGTCGGTGAGGTGGAATCAGGGACATTCTTGTGGTAAGTAGGGGTGCTCGGAGCCTGCTTTCTTACAAAGAGCCGATAGCAAAAATCTGTAAACAGGTATCACATATACACCCATTAGGACACTCTTGACTGATGTTTAGGGTGTGGTCAATGGG
The DNA here is from genome assembly GCF_964204655.1 of Triturus cristatus. Classification (NCBI taxonomy): domain Eukaryota; kingdom Metazoa; phylum Chordata; class Amphibia; order Caudata; family Salamandridae; genus Triturus; species Triturus cristatus. The sequence continues at coordinate 565,087,601 of NC_140581.1, forward strand.
TTACTCAGTCACAACAGATATCCTGACCGCCTTGCCATAGTACATAATGCATTTCTATTAAAAGGGATGGGATAGCCATCACATTAGACAGAGTAACCTGTCCACTAAACTCTAAATAAGGCTCTATGTCTCCATTGTACGCAACTGCAAATCTAGCACCTCTGCAGCCCTAGGTACCATCACCACAAGAGAAGCACTTGTAAGAGAATTCAATTTCATCTTAGGTGAAGTGTCCAAGTCATTTGTGTTTTGTAGGTAAAGATATGTCAGTATCAGTGGGGTGGGGGGGGGACCAAATTCTTTCTCATCGCCACTATCAGGCCCCATTCGGAGAGCCACAAGACACAGTGGCTACCTGACTGTCAGCTGTGAATGATGGAATAGAGCAGCTTCCACACCTCTTAAAGTGTCAGGGTTAGTTATCGCTCTCTCTCAGCCTACGTATAGGAAAACTGTTCCATGTTTTCTTTTTTTTATTTATACCACATTGCTAGTCAATATTTTTAGTCTACTGCACTTCATTGTCAATATTCCTTTTTACTGGACTATTAAAAACAACATAATAGGTCACCTATTTGCAGGTTTTCTTTTTTCATTTGATTTTAAACATGTAGATTTAAAAATGTGTTCTAAAATTCGCACATGCTTTGAGATATTCTATTGCTCATCAATTCAGACAAAATGCCTATGATGGAGGCCTAGCATTACAAGGAAGTAACATTTTCTTTTTCACAGCGATCGGGAGTATATCATTAATAACATGTATTGTAGAGGTATGCATGGCTATGAAGGGCACAAAAAAGGTGTGGGGCTCTGGCCCAGTATAATATGATCAAAATTAAAGTAGTCCTTTCTCTGGTTGGCCATAATGCTTAAACTTGCTTTAAATGAAGAGATTTGTTATGTCCACCAAGGAGGAATTATTGCACCATGCTAACATGTTTTGTTAACTCTGTTTGGATGCAGCTAAAGGTGACACTCTTGAAACAACAACTCGTGTCTTTCAACATGGATAGGACCCATTCCACTGTATTTCATAATGGTTTAACAAGGTGTTGGTACACTTTTACAAAGGGAATTCTACAACTAATACACTTTTACTTTCTGGGTGGAAGGCTGCACTGTGGCCTTACTGAGAAGGCTGGATAAATTATAGGCCTTTATGTTTTGTACACCAAGACAAAAGGTAACATAAATGTTAAAATGAGAAAAGAATTAGAGCCAATGGGTCTCTAAGAATCATTCCATGGTGTCTTGAAGTGTTAAGGATGTATGTGTGCAATCTGTCCAAGGGCCAATTAGTGTTGCTGTAACCTGTACATAATGTGGAATGCATCTAATAAAATCTAAAACACATTGATAAGGAGGTGCTAAAAAGTGGTGTGCTCAAAGTAACAAAGACTCTGCAGGCCATATTATATTAATCGCTTAGAGATACAGTCACCAGATAACAGATGAAACCTTGAATAGTTTTCAGCCTTACTGAGTTGTCATACTAGAATATCAAATACTAGTCATTCCTAATAGTTACTCGTGTTCAGTTGCATGCAAGTTTTACAGCTACAGAACTCTGTTAATATTCTTTTGGCGTACAAAGATACAGTAAACAATAGATGGGAACATGGAGTGTCACAACAAGCCATTAGCTAAATGACCCTCAACAAAGCCCTACATTATACAGTAATAATTTTTAGTCAATGCATATACATGTACATCCACTGGGTTTCTGGAGCACTGCAGTCACAGGCGCGCAACGCCCATTGGGCTCAAAGGGCTTCAGCCCTCCCCCCGTCATGTGTGGCAGCCTGGGTTGGCACAGCTTACCGGGCACCAACACAGCCGCACCAGAGTACTTCACAGGTCTTTAAAAGACCATTTACTTGTTAATGAGGATTTGTTGCTTTTTCACCCCTTCTAGAGCCCCTGCATCTCCACTCTATTGCTGGTAGAATTAGCCCTCCCACCAGAAATTTTTTCTTAGCCCCCAAAAATTTGGCGCTAGTTGCGCCTCTGTGCAGTCATAAGGTCTGCAGGGTGGCAAATAGTTGGTTTCATGGACAACCAGAGTATTCTGGTAAGATCTTTTAAGGGTGAGCTGTGAAGGGACAACAATTAGAACTACTAGGCAAATTATGCTTTATATCTTGGGGTGCATGTCAGGATGGACGACAACCTCCTTCATTTGCCATCTTATCACCAAATTATGTAAGCTTAACTCTGGGGTGCCCAGGACCTTCATGAAATGCAGTGTTGTTACAGAATAAAACACAATATAATGTATGATCTTTCTCAGAAAACACAGAGGTCAGAGTATTTTGAGAAATTAGACCAGACATATGGCACATCTAGATATTGTATGAGTTCTCGTATCGATTTAGGAACTATCTTTATACCACAGAATTAGCAAACCTAGGCCCAGATTTACAAAGGCTTTACTTTTTTAAGAGAGGCCAGACGAAAATTCTACTGGTGGGATTTATAATCCAGCGCAATTCGGGATTTGTATTGGATTGTGTTACTTTGCGTCAAGGAGATGTTCCATGGGTGGTGCATGTGCGTTCCCATGCAACCACCAATGGGTTTTATGCAAATTCCTAACATTCCATGAGTTTTGATATAAATTCCTTTCTTCAGGTCTCACTGAAAACGTAACTGGGTGAGTTGCTTTCAGTTTTTTTCTCAATGTGGCTCTTTGCAAAAACATGGAGCTTGTATTTTTGATTTTCTATGTGAAGAACAACCAGATGTCCTTTGTATAACTGAAACCTGGCTCACTAGTTTAGCCCTCCCTGTGGATGAAATGGTAATTCCTGGGAGTATAAAATCAGACTGACATAGCAGGAGGGGAGGGTGTATTGCTATAGTGTATAAACAAGTTTTGAGTGGGACGACCGACAATCTGGCAGGAGCAGAGACATTTGGGTTTTCTCTCTCCTAATCAGTCACTAGCTGGTGTCTTAATATGCAGACCTCCTGGGCCAGCAAGAAACTTTCTAAATTCCCTGGGTTTCATCGGGTGCTGAGGGTTTCACATTTTATAGTGTTAGGTGATTTTAATATTGATGTGGACTGTCCGACAGTAAAGGAGGTGGTCAATTTGCTGGACATAATGTCATCATGTGCCGACAAACTCGCACCCCTCCGACACCCCGCCAAACAACGCCCGCTGAAGGCCGCCTGGTGCACCACTGAACTACAGGAAGCCAAACGCTCTTGCAGGTGCCTAGTGAAAACCTGGCAAATCCAGAAATCGACAGAAGCACGGAACAACCACAGGAGCGCCCTGAAGGAATACCACCGACGCATAAGAAACACCAAATGGACTTTCATAAGAGACAAAGTCCAGACCAACACGACAAACGCCAAGGAACTGTTCACCATCATACAGCAGGTCACAAAACCCCCCAGCGAAGCCACGGACATCACACCTTCCCAGCAACTCTGCGACAAGCTTAGCTCATAATTCCACCTGGACATCAAAGCCCTCTACGACAATTTCAATGAAGCGACGCCAGACAACACCCCCCCCCCCCCCCCCAACGCTGCCGATAAGCCAACCATCATGACCTGGAATTCTGCTACCGTCGAACACATCACCACTACCATGCAGAAAACCCACTCAGGAGCCCCTACCGACCCCTGCCCACCGCACATATTCCACAGGGCCACTGCCGCCATCGTACCCGAACTGGGACAAATCATCAACTCCTCCTTCATGTCCGGCATCTTCCTAGACGACTGGAAGCGGGCGGAGGTAAAAGCCCTCATCAAGAAACCCACGGCCGACCCAACTGACCTGAAAAACTACCAGCCCATCTCTCTCCTCCCTTTCGCGGCCAAAGTTACAGAGAGACTCGTGAACGCTCAGCTGACCACCTTCATTGAAGAGAACTCCATCCAAGACACCTCCCAGTCTGGATTCCGCAGATCCACAGCACCCAGACCCCTCTCCTTGCCGCCACTGACGACATCCACCTGCTACTCGACCAGGGACACACCACGGCCCTCATCCTTCTACACCTCTCCACAGCCTTCGACACCGTCTCTCATCGCACCCTTGCAGACAGACTTCACGACGCAGGAATACAAGGATCTGCCCTCGACTGGATCCGATCCTTTCTCTCCGGCAAAACCCAGAGGATCAGACTCCCTCCCTTCCTCTTTGAACCCACCGATATCAGCTGCGGAGTACCCCAAGGCTCATCACTCGGCCCCACGCTCTTCAACATCTACATAGCCCCCCCTCGCCGCTATCGTCAGACTGCATGGGCTCAGCATTGTATCTTACGCCGACGACACCCAGCTCATCCTCTCACTCACGAAGAATCCCGAAGACACCAGACTCTGCTTCCAGGAAGGAAAGAAGAACGGGGCAGCCTGGATGAGAGACAGCTGCTTGAAGTTCAACTCAGAAAAGACCCAGATCCTCATCCTCGGATCCTGCAGCTCCGCCTGGGACAACACCTAGTGGCCCTCCGCCCTCGGGAATCCACCCACTCCTACTGACCACGCACGCAACCTCGGCATCATCCTCGACTCTTCCCTCTCCTGAACCGCCAGATCAATGCCGTCGCCTCCACTAGCTTCAACTGCCTGCGCATCAACCGCAAGACCTTCAAGTGGATCCCCCCCCAACTGCAGAAACACCGTCACCCACGCACTCATAACCAGCAGACTGGACTACGGCACCACCCTATACGCCGGAATCAACAGAACTCTACTACACAGACTCCAGACCATCCAGAACGCCGCTGCCAGACTCGTCCTCGGAACTCCGCGTCACGAACACATGACCCAAGACCTACGAGACCTCCACTGGCTCCCTGTTAAGAAAAGGGTCACTTTCAAACTCCTCACCCATGCCTGCAAATCCCTCTACAACATCGGACCCAAATACCTCAACGAGAGAGAATCCTTCCACGTACCCAAGAGGAACCTCTGCCGACCTCGCCCTGGCAGAGGTCCCCCGCATCCGCAGAAACAGGTGGAAGAGCCTTCTCCTACATCGCAGCCAAGACCTGGAACGAGCTCCCCGTGAACATCAGACGCTCCCCAACCCTGTACACCTTCAGGAAGGACCTAAACACCTGGCTCTTCGACTGATCCAGAGCTACCGCCCCCCCCCCCAGAGCCATGAGACTCTCACGGGTGAGTAGTGTGCTACATAAACCCGATTGATTGATTGATCATGTAATCTGACCCAATTTGTTTCAAAGTCTATCCAGCTGGCAGGACACGAGTGGCTTGTTTGTTTTCCAATGTTGGGCTGCATATGTCAGACCCCCTATACCTACATTAGACTGATCATTTTTTATTAAGGTTTAGGTGGCCCGTTACGCCTCGCACAGGAATACAGACTAGGGCGGCCCCATCTCATTTAGGTTATATAGGAAACTTAAGCTCTGTGAGCTCCTAGGCTCTCTGACGGAGGCTGTTCCTATGCTCTCTGGAAATGTTGAGGTAGATAGCAACTCATTCAATAGTTGGCTTCGCACTGCAGTAAAGAAGATAGGTCCTATCACTGTTCACAAACTGTGTAGAAGCATGCCCTCTGCACTTTGGTCTTCAGAAACTCTTACAGCTGAAAAAACTCTGTAAAAAGGCAAAGATAAGTTGGTGCAAATACTATAAGGATGATATCTATAGGGCAGTCTTAAGGAAATAACATGTTTCGGTGAAGACAACCAAGAAAGCCTTCTTTGAAGACAGAATTGAAGCTGCAGGCTACAAGTCATGAGAAGTGTTTTAGGTGCTAAAACATTTATGGCATTCGTTGCCTGTGTCAGAAGTCTGCCATCCTCTTCAGAATGGTGTTAAAAAAAAGGGTCCTTTTATTTTCAAAATAAGATTCTTAAAATTCAATCTAATTTGGCTACAACTTCTTTGACTGACTTGAGCTTAGCCCCCCTCGTAAGATGTTATAGAGGTTGGGGAGTGCTCTTTCTCTTCCTTTAACCCTATTACTTTGGAAGACACCATTGCAGCTATCCTGAGACGTAAATCTGGCTTGCAGATAGACACCCTACCCCACCGATTTGTTAATTGTGGGGGTAAAAGTGATTAAGCCATTGCTGAACAAATTGCTTCACGGTTCCCACACCACTGGTGTGGTTTCTTCGGCTTGGAAGTAGGCAAATATTCTCCCCCTGCTGAAAGCTGAAAGAACCTTCAGCAGACCCAAATTTCGTTGGCCAATAATATGTTTATTTTTCTGCTTCCTGCAATGTCGAAGCTAATAGAAAAATGTGTTAACCAACAGCTTTCGGGAGTCTAATGACCACCTGCATCCCAATCAGTCGGATTTCAGACCTAACTTGAGCACTGAAACTGCTCTTCTTGAGGAATCTGAGAATATTAAATGCACTCTATATATAGGTGCAAGGCTGTGCTGATGCTGTTAGATCTATCTTTGATACTGTTCCACAATCCCTGCTTCTTCGTAGTCTTCAGACCATTGGACTGGAGGGTGTAGCATTTAGATGGATGAATTTGTTTCTAGGAAACAGAGATTAAGAGGTCTGGACCTCTCCTTTTTCTTCAAGTACTAAAGCATTGACACTAGGGGTTCCACGAGGCTCTGCTTTAAGCCCTACATTGTTTAACCTCTACCTTACCACTCTTGCGCACCTGGTTGAATCCTTCAGAGCTGAAATAATCTTGTAAGCGGATGATACACAGCTGTTCTACTCCTTCAATAAAGGGCAGATACTTATCTGGAGTTAATCTATCCTTTTATGGCTGCACTTTTCTCCTGGCTGTGCCAGAACCAGCTGATGTGCAATGTGGATAAGAGAGAAGTACTCTTCTTTGTTCTGGACTCATGCCCCGACTGCTCGACCTGTGGGCCAGCAGGAGCCCCCCCCTCTGCTTCCTCAAATTGAATTTAAGTGTCAAGTTCAATAATCCGCTCTCGTTGCAGCTTTAAGTCAGGGCTGTGGTAGGGACCTGATTCGGTCTCCTCCGCATCTCTAAACCATTTTTGCATTTCCTTTCTGAAACAGCCAGGAAAACAGTTATTCAGGCCATTATTGCTTCAAGGTTGGAATACATGAATGTTTTGTACTTTGGCCTGCCTGATTACTTAATCAAAAGGCTCCAAGTGGTTCAAAATGCAGCAGCAAGGCTGTTTCTCAGTCTTCCTTTGAGAACTGAGGTTTTGCCGTACTTCCAAACTTTACATTGGTTCCCAGTAAGGAAACGTATTTTGTTCTAGACCCTAAATCTTACTTTTAGAGCCTAACATCACGGTAGGTCCTAGATAACTTGACACCAGAATTAACTTCTGCCCTCCCGCCAGGAAGCTTCGGTCCTCTTATATGGCCTTAGCTATGGTACAAAGGATCTATTGCTCTAGGATACGTGGTCATTCTTTTTCTTATCTGAGTCCCTCTGCTTGTAATAAACTTCCCCTTAATTTCTGTCTTGCAAGATCTTAACAGATCTTTAAGACAAAGCTAAAAACATGACTCTTTGTTCGGATGTAAGTGCTTACCTTTGAGGACTAGCGTCAGGACATTCCTTGGAGCAGCTGTGCCCTTTGTAAATCTCTGTTGATGTTCTTCATCATCTTCAAAGAACTGTAGACTGGGATTTACGCCAAAATCCTGTGCCTACCTAACGCAAGCATAATGAGAAGAAATGTATGTTTTCTTTTATCCTCGTTTTTGGTTTTTATCTTTGCCTGCCAAGTGTAATTTACAGCACACATACAAAGAGGAAAAGTCCTTCCTGCACAAAAACTATGCTGACACAATGCATACACTCTTGTTCTATGGTGAAAGGGTGTTTGCATTATCGCATAGCTGTCAAACGTGCATCAGTGCAGGGAGAGAGCAGAACAGCCTCACATCTTAGTAGCTATGGCACTGTTCTGCTCTCTCTAATCCACGCAATGCAGCAACTTTACTTACTGCCCTCGTTTGCGTGACCTCTTCGTAAATCTGTGACCAAATGCCTATAAAATATTCCTATACCACAAAGCAAATGAGGCTTTAAGTTTGTACCAGTGGGAATCAAAGGTTTTTAGGTCTGTAAGAATGACATGCCTAAATTAAAATGTCTTTAGTGGAATTTCTATCCACAGCTATGGTGCATCTAGGTTAACCCTCCATAGATTTGGTGTAACATCCATTGCAATTTGAGTGTGTACTGTGACAGGCATGTCTGGATTCTCTTTGTGGTGGGGGCAGGGGGAGTCTTTGGAAGAAACTCTGGCACAGACCCATTTAGAATGGTAACATTTCTACCATCTACTGTGGACAAGAGAAGTATACCCCCTATATTTGGGTATATTGTCAGAGCCCACATGCCCCCAAACTTAATAGAAATTCTATTCCCGCTTGTTAGGGCCCTCATAGTCATCTTTTCCTAAGGTCTGCCACCCTTAGCATGATAGTCTGTCGGTCTATGCCAAACATTGTAGCGGATCTGCCAGTGACATGGTGAACCTCCACGTCTGGCATTGACTACTGCAAAGATATGGCTCCTGTAACATTTACAGTACAGCATTAGGTAGGCACACAGCATGGCTAGAATCTTTCTTGTCTGCGGTTTCCCTGGCATTGCGTTACCTGTACCACTACATGTGTCAACTCTAGATATCGTGGGGGAGCTAGTACCTTACATCATGTATGCTTCAACTCCCCTACAAAAGATCGTTATTTGTACACCGGATGCCCAAACGGACATTGATACTTAACTGAAGATGAAGGCTTCATACGTTGGTAGTTCACCTTCACCTAGTTTCATATCAACTGTCTCATTCCTAACCGATTGTTCAGCATAATGTTGGTCAACTGTAGGTTTGAACTCCTTGATAAAGCCCTCATTATAATCCAAAATATATTGGATTGGATCTAATAGATCGATTTTGACAAGGTGCTTCTATTAAAGAATATTATTGCAGGTGTAAGCTTGGCTTTATCAGAAGTGTGCACTGTGTGTGCCTGTCCTGTGCACGAAAGCACTGGATTACCTTGGTAGCTTCCACATGGCAAGGGTTGATGTTGAGAAACCAAACTTTTGGAAGAGCATGGATGTGAAACGTTCCTGGATAAAGAACTGCTTCCTGACTTGGGGATGATTGCTAACCTGCCGAGTCTATCATTCACAAAAATGAAAAATGCCAACCTCACAGCTGATGGCAATGGCTTGGGAAATATTGCAAAATATTGCTAGATTGTGTAAAGCCCCAGTGCTATATGCTGCTTAGGTGCCTCTCTGGACCTTACCTCACTTTGCGCAGGCAATGACTGACGTGCAATACTTCAAGGGACTGATCATAAGGATCTACTGGGCACTTCATGCTGATGTCCTAAACAAGATCTCGGAGTGAAATAAAAATAGGACACACTCAGCAACGAATACTACGGAACAATACTGAAAGAAATCCCTGACACATATATAAGAAAAAATAATCACAGAATACAGCAAGGTTCTACATTATAAAATGTAATATTGTTCAGCGCACTTCAAATTCAAATTCAAATTTATTTATTATGTTTTGGCTCTCAAGAGGGCCACATAAACATATACAATACACAGCAACAAATACAGAGAAAATACAAGAATTTAAAAACAAAATTCAATCCGCAATAGCTATACATCAAAAAATCAATCTAACAAGGCCGGACAGACAAAATATCACCAGGGATATTAATAAATAGCTAAAAATCCTTTAAAAAAGTTAAAAATATAAGAACAGAACATTTCGTTCGGAGGACAATAAAGTGCATGAAGGAAATCCTTTAAAGTGACAATGCTAAGGCGGATACAAATTACTTTTAGCCATCGATTGCGCAAATTACGTAACATAGGACAAATCAATAATACATGCATACAGTCCTGGGTGTTCAGTTTACATAAATTGCACAAAGCAGAAGTGCCATGCCATTTAGATAACAGTAGATTAAGTGGAATTAAATCATAGCGTAACAAAAACCAAAACCTACGTATCCCATGCGGTAGATTCCATAGGGCATAGGGTTGTGGCTGGGAAATATTGCAAAATATTGCTAGATTGTGTAAAGCCCCAGTGCTATATGCTGCTTAGGTGCCTCTCTGGACCTTACCTCACTTTGCGCAGGCAATGACTGACGTGCAATACTTCAAGGGACTGATCATAAGGATCTACTGGGCACTTCATGCTGATGTCCTAAACAAGATCTCGGAGTGAAATAAAAATAGGACACACTCAGCAACGAATACTACGGAACAATACTGAAAGAAATACCTGACACATATATAAGAAAAAATAATCACAGAATACAGCAAGGTTCTACATTATAAAATGTAATATTGTTCAGCGCACTTATGTAAACACAGCCTTGTTACACAGAATACACCCAAAGAAATCAGACGAGTGCCTCAAATGTAAATTTGGAGGGGCTACGTTTATACATATGAATTGATCATGCCTAGAAATCCAAAGGTATTAGGAGAGAGTAGCAGATAGGTATGAAACTGCTTCTGGGCAACAGAATGCGTTCAAACCAACTACGTGCTGGCCGTGAAGATCCACATTCACAGTTAAAGGAAACTAGCTGAACAGCTTTTGCCATTGTTGGCCAGTCAAAGCCCACTATAAATGGATAAACAAGGAACGCCCTACAATAGGTGAATGTGTTAAAGATGTAGGGCGGTGGGAGGTTGCAAAGGAGACCCATATTAAACTAACAGAGAAGACAAATAGACACTGGAGGGTATACATACAGAATCTAATGTACTCACCATGCACTCAGTCACCCTAGTTTGGTACAGAAGTACAAAAAGCAGCGCAGGTTGAAAAAAAGCATCCCCTGTGCACGGCTGTAGGTGAACCGTGCCCAGAACATGCATGATGCATACAGGGTCTTCTCAAATATGGCTCAAAAGAGTCACAAGCAGATAAGCAGTGTATAGGGTCGCCTCTGCAGAACTGTGCCCATTTATGTTTATAATGTGCTGACTGTAACAATTTTATATATGATAAAATCCATTGATTAAAATCTTAGAGGAAGAAAACGATTGGATTGGGATTAGAGGCTAACTGTTTAGATCGTAGGATGGAATGTCAAATATTTGATTCACCGAATGGTTTTTGTTGACAGCATGGAAGCAACATATGGAAATTAAAACAATTAGGACATCAAAAGAATGTATTCCAGTACAAATGTGTATCAGACACACACTTGTAAATTGCGCTTGGTGCTACCATGCTGGCCTCACCTGCCATTGGGGTCATGCTACATTGTGCCTGATCCAAAAACTTCAGCAGGACTAGATTTTGCTGCACCGGAATAACCCTATTTGCAGTTGGGAGATGCCAGAGGATGCTTGAAAAAAAAGAGTGCAATCAAACTGCATTCCCTCATTGATGGATATTTCAGGACGTTTTTTCAGGGCCTGTGGTTTGTTGGATCCCTCTGTTCTCGTTCAAAGCCTTCATGTGAGGCATTGACATTTTAGAACAACTCATAGGTGCTACATTCACAATATTTGACTCTAAAACAAAAACAGTAATGACTTAATTCTCTAATGTGACATTATCGCTTAAGTGATACACCTACAACCTATAGCTATATTGAATAGATGGGGATTAATCATGGACATGTGTTTAAAAGCACAGAATTGCATATAAAGAAAGTGTGTTTTCTGGTTAGGAGACCGTGCTACAGGATTTAAGAATAATTACAACACAAGAAAAGTACGGTTTTCACTGATACACCTCTTGTTTGGGAATCTCTGATAGCATCAGCTCGGTTAAATATATTTGACAATTTTACACAAACCATGGTGTATATAATTATTTATTGATATATTCCATATAATATAGTTTACGCAGCAGTTGAAATGTAATGACATCACGTTTATTAAAAGGAAAGGTACTGACATCAAGTGTATAAAGCCGTGATATGCTTCTGGTTAAAAATGGCATTTAAAAACAATGTTGAAAATACTATAAAAGCGAACTGCCACTTTGTATAAGACCCAAGGCTAAGCATCTACAAATATTTTTTTAAATAACCTCAGATGAAAAAATAACTTTATATTAGCACATGTATGAACATGTTAATTATAAATGTATTTTTACAAATACCAGTCATGAAGCACAATGTTATTAAATGGTTTCACGAGTTCATGCAATTTATAGTCATTCAAAACCTGGAACTATTACACCAGTTTATAAGTAATACAAGGCTGGAAGAAAAGCCTGCCCACTTCACTCTTCACGAAAGGCAACTAAAGACTTTAAACAAATATTGGAAATTTAATTTAGAAATGACTATGTTTTCAACAATTACTGACAAAAATAAGAGAGTAAAAATGCATTTGCATTTGTATCCAAGATAAACTGTGCGTGCCATAATATTAAGAGTCACAAAATAAATGCAACTAATGCGTATTAGCTATGGAAAGCGGTCAAAAGGATTAAAGAACGTTCAAATTCTATCCATAATCGCCTTAATATATACTATGAATGTACACCTTGTCAAGAGAGCAGATTTGGCATATTTAGCAAATTAAGTTACTTTAAATAAAAACAATACTAATCCTGGTTCGGCGAAGCCCTTGCTCAAACAAAAATATTTTGGACAGAAAACACCTCGCATAAAAGATACCAGCTGCAACTGCCCAAAAACGCTAACAAAATATTGTTGGGGTATTTTGTCCTGTAAAGAGTAGAAGTTGTTAAATACTCCCAAGTAAAGTTGACCCTGGACCCAGTCGATCCAGGTAACTATAGTTCAATTTCGCAACTTCCTTTTTTAGCGAAAATGGTAGAACTACATGTCCAGACTATTCTGACGGAGTTCATTGAACTAAATGCTATCCTTGACCCGTCGCAGAACGGTTTTAGAGCCCGGCATGGCACTGAGTCTGCCTTGTTGACAGTGACGGAGGAAATCCGAGGGATACTGGATGTAGGGGACTCGGCGGCCTTAGTTCTTCTCGACCTAAGTGCCGCTTTTGACACGGTCTCCCATGAAATCCTACTAAGGCGGCTATCTGATATTGGAGTGAGGGATCTGGCTCTCGACTGGTGCCGAGCCTTTCTAACTGGAAGATCTTTTCAGATATGGATGCCACCATTTCAATCCCGGAGGTATGCCTTACAACGAGGAGTGCCTCAGGGGTCTATCCTGAGCCCCCTCTTTGTTTAATATCTACATGCAACCGCTGGCCCAGGTGGCTCGGAAGAGGGGTCTGTCAATAGTGTCATACGCTGACGACACCCAACTAGTGATTGCCTACTCCAAAAAGAACACCGCAAATCTAAGTAGATTCAGGGAAGATCTTGCTGAGGTGGCAGACTGGTTGGCCAGTAATTATCTCCAACTTAACGCCAGTAAATCTGAGGTGTTAGTATTTGGAAAAGATCGGGACCTATGGTCTGATCATTGTTGGCCTGACAACCTTAAGCCAGCCCCGGTGCCCAAAGAAGCGGTCAAAAACTTGGGTTTCTGGATCGATAGCGGTCTGACTTTTGACTTACAAGCCAAGGCCGTGGCTGGGTCGTGTTTTGGCCTACTGCGTAGTTTGAAGCCAGTACTGGGCTTTTTTCCCCCTAGAGATCGTCAGACCATCATCCAGGCGACTATACTATCGAGACTGGACTATGGGAATGGATTGTATCTTGGGGCGAATAAATCCTGTATCATGCGTTTACAGAGAGCTCAGAATGCCGCAGCACGTATGCTAGTGGCACTCCCGAGATCTGCATCGGTTGCACACATCCTTCCCAAGCTGCATTGGTTGCCTGTGGAGAAAAGAATTCAATTTAAAACCCTATGTGTTGCTCATAGAATTCTCTCTCAACAGGCTCCATTGGGTCTATCTAAGCTACTTCAACCGTATACACCTCAACGATCTCTTAGATCATCCAACCAGCTGCTGGCTATCGTACCCCGGACGGTGAGAGCAAAAGCTGGGGGGCGGTCTTTCCGCTGTCTTGCAGCGTTACTGTGGAATCGACTCCCTCTTTCCATCAGACAGATACAGACTCATATCTCCTTCCGCAAGGCGATCAAGACCTGGCTCTTCCCTGCCGTTGTATAATCGCCTTCTTGTCCCGCCACTCTCTCGTTTCTCTGATCGCGCTGGGACGCCCCATTGCTGGGGCAGCTATGCGCGCTATAAATCTGAAAAATAAAAAATAAAAAATGTACATACCCTGAAATTTGTTTGAAAAATCTGCTGTCATCACTTTTAGGGGCAAAGTAATAATGTAGAAAGCCAATAAACCAGTGTTAAAAAATGGTCGTCAGATACTAGTCTAAATAAGCCAGGATCCTGTTGGGCATCATCGTGGCTTATGTTCTAATGTAGCACAGGCATGTCTTGCAATTTATTCATTTCATTTTTTATTATACGATGTCCAAAGTTAAATGAAACTTATGTTTTGCTTGCCAACCTCCAAATGAAACACATTTAATGAAACACAGCAAGTACCTGTAAATATAGGCCTTCATTGTTTTGATGTTTATTACATGCTCTGCTTTCTGATAAAGGCGCGGGTGAGCTTCTTTGCCATGGCCACAGAATCTTCTTTTTTCTGACGACCTTACAGAATTTACAAACCTTTAAAAGTAATGTTCCAGAGAGGAAAAAGGCATCACTCTAGTTTCCGGTCAACACTTCCGCCCTGGAGCGCTACTACATTACCCGTTACTACCTGGAGTAATACCCTGAGGAGTCACAGTAATAATATGCACATTCAGCGAGTTACCTGAAAAGTCTTTGGCAGCCTTTTGCTGAGAGAGACCTTTTCTAATGAGCAACCGACGCAGTTTCTCGTTTTTTTATTTTCAAAATTACATGCACCCAATAAAATGCATATCTGCCAATAACATTAATACATGTGTAGCCTTTTCCTTAATGTTTTCCAGACATCTATACCAAAGCCCTAGCCAAGTCGCCTATTTTGTACATCGCCCTGACACTTTAGAAAATATTCAAAGGAACCAGTCACTGGCATGTAAGGCACACTTTAACGCAACAAACAACGTTCCCTTTCAAGGAGACAATGCTTGATAGTTTACATCTCGGTGGCAGGTTTTTCTTCTTCAAGGAGAAACATAACACAGGGATGATGACACCTGTCCCAACAGAGCAAGGGTGAGGTTGAACTGGTAAAGCTTGGTCCGTTTTCTATGTCCATTCTAGCTGAGTATTCCCATTGTCTCACAGAACCACACCGATGACAAATGCTGCTTGCCTGAGGTTAAACAACTACTTGGAAACTACACTTGGATACTGTAGACTTACCAGGACAGTTTTGTCTGCAACAGCTTGAGTAACCACTGCTAAGTAAATACCACCCTTGCAGAGCTGCATAGAATAATGAGATTAGACCTGCTGTAAATCCACTTATCGAATAGCCTTAAAAGACTTTTGTGTAAAAATAACACACCCGTATGAATGCTCCCTGTAGGCACATTAAATCTGCAATTCGAGCTTCGCCTTCCAACCAGTTTCACAAATACATTAGATAGAACACTACGATTCTTACGAAAATAAGTGCAAAATAATTCCCGAAGCCTCTTGCATTTCACACTAACGAACAGGTTTCTGATATTCAGTGCGCTTGCCCTCTTTTGGTACATCATATTTGCTCCTAAATTACGCAATATCGAAAATAACAAAATTTAGAATCATCAAGCTCTGGAAAGTGTGTCAATAAGTTACCCTGAAATATCGCAACGGGCAAGCGCCACATTAACGCTGTTTTAGACCCTCATTTTTTGGTGGCAGCGCAAGCATATATTGCTCATCGTTCTCGAATCCATTTTTTCTCAATTATGGGACAGATCTTCTGGTTTCCACAACCATGTTAACTCATTGAACAGCGCCACTTCATAAGGATTACCAGTACTGCCTCTTTTGATTAATGTAAAACAGGGTTTCATTTCCTGACACTCACTGTGGAACTACAGTAGCAAACTAACGTTTCCACTAGCAACGTGTACATTTCCAGGTGACAGCATAGACAAAACAGAGTCGGCATTTAAGAGACTGTTGTCCTAGAATTTGTTAAATGGAGCACAATGCTCGAGATTGATTTTATGGCACACGTAGACATCTTGTGACACACCCCAGCTTTGGCAATATAATTAGAGGCTATTCCACAAAGCCTTTCAGACCCAAATGTGCTGAAATGTCCAGGAAGAACTTTCTCCACCAGCTCCTTGTCCACCAATTCCTTGAGGCGCTCCAAGCTTCCAATATACTCATTTATCTGGCTGTATGGTAACCAGTCAATCAGCTGCCCGTCGTACACGGTATCGCCCGAGAATAGCATCTTTCGATCCCGGTCATGCAAGCAGATGCTACCTCTTGAATGACCTGGCATGTGCAGGACCATGAGCTGTCGATCTCCGAGGTTAATCATGTCACCTGTAAAACAAAACACACTTTCAGCACTCGTATTAGATATGTTATCGATTTTCTATGGCTGAATTATGCACTCACTGTGCAAACACACAGGTTTAAATACTAGGCTTGGTGTTCAAATACATCACAGGCTGTCTACAGCCTAAGTCATGCTAATGCCATTTCTGCACAAGACAGCAGTTCATAACCAACATTTAAGCAATAGAAACCATAAAAATTAGTAATGGACAACAGTATATTTTTTCTATTCTCGTTGAACAAGTTACTTACCTTCAGTACCGATATATCTGTAGGAAACATTAGTTAGTTATAGATTCCTTACCTTAGAATTACCCCCAGGCATCAGACTGAATCTGGAAAGTTTTTCGTCAGCAGTACCTCTACGCGTCGGAAGGTGGTGCCGGTAGGCTCTGCGTCCGTCGTTGGCGTCGTGTCGCCGGGATGACGTCGCACTGACATCAGTTCTGTACACGACTTTCAGCGCCAGATACGCAGAGCCAGGCAAGGCACTGACCACTGGTGCACAAAACTAGAGCCCTGAAAGGATATCTTAACCCTAAAAATCAGTTTGCAGAACGGGGAGGATGGGTGGGGCGGTAAGGAATCTTTAACTAACTAATGTTTCTTACAGAAGGAAAGTAACTTGTTCATCTGAAAGAAACACGTTAGTTATAGATTCCTTACCTTAGACTACAGCAATACCAACCCCGGAGGTGGGTCTGCGAACCAATATTACACCAGAAAGTCCTGGAGAACAGAATGGCCAAAGAAGCCGTCTCTCCGGACTGGACTGTCCAGGCAGTAGTGTTTCGTAAAGGTGTGCAACGATGCCCACGTAGCTGCCTGACAGATGTCATTCAGAGAAACTCCTCACCCTAAAGCAGTAGTGGCTGCCGTCGCCTGGGTGGAATGGGCACACAGCCCCACTGGAGGCTCCTTTTTCGTCAGAGAATAACAGGACTTGATACACAAAACGACCCACAGAGAGATAGTTCGTTTGTGTACCGCCCAACCTTTTTTGGCACCCACGTAGCCAACAAAGAGCTGGTCATCCACCAGAACTATTTTGTGCGGTCCAGATAAAAAGACAGCGCACCTTTTGGGCCAAGACGGTGGAGCCGCTCTTCCTCTTTGGAAGGATGCGGAGGCAGAAAGAAGATGGGCAAAATGATGGTCTGCCCAATGTGAAAGGCAGTGACAACCTTTGGCAGAAAGGATGGACGGGTTCGGAGGACAACTTTGTCCAGATGCACAGAGAGAAAAGGAGGCTTTGAAGAAAGAGCCTGGAGCTCACTCACTTGCCTGGCAGAGGTGATGGCCACCAGGAATGCAGTTTTGAGAGTTAAGAGCCTCAAAGGACAGTTGTGAAGCAGCTCAAAGGGAGGGCACATCAAATAAAGTTAAAACCAGATTCAAGTCCCACTGAGGTATAACAAACGGAATCAGAGGAAAGAGATGTTATGCCTTATAAGAATCGATTAACAACCGGGGACTTGAAAAGAGAAGGCTGATCTGGAAGCCGAAGGAAGGCAGAAATGGCCGAGAGATCGCCCTTGATAGTGCCCAGAGCAGAGCCCTGCTGGGCCAAAGAAAGGAGGAACAAGAGAACCTCAGAAAGAGGGGCAGAGAGAGGATCCACAAATTTGTTCCACCGACAGGCGTATACCGTTTTAGTGGAGGGATGCCTGGCTGCCAAGATTACATCGCAGACTTCAGAAGGCAGGTCAAACGACATCAACTGCCGCCCCTCAATCGCCACGAAAAGAGGCGGAGGCTAGACAGGTAGATCCTCTCAAAAAGGCAGTCTGGTCGGAGGATCGATGGCCATGTTGAGCAGCTCGGGATACCAGACTCTTCGTGCCCAATCCGGAGCCACAAGAATGACTTGGGCCCGGTCGCGCCTGATCTTCTTCAGCACTCTGGGCAGAAGTGGTATAGGCGGAAAAGCGTACAACAGACCGCAACTCCACTCTCGACGAAAAGCGTCATCTAGCGACTGCCGCCTTGGAAATTCCAATGTGCAGAATTGCTAACATTGCACGTTCCCTTCGGTGGCGAATAGATCTAACCAAGGCTCTCCCCACTGTCCAAAGAGACCTTGCACCACCTGCAAGTGAAGACGCCATTCGTGGTACATCATGCACCTGCGGGTGAGTTCGTCCGCCCTGTCGTTCAGGGTACCTGCCAGGTGTTGAACCACCAGGGAACTGCCCTTATGTTACAGCCATGTCCAGAGGCACAGAACATCCTGACATGGGGTCCACGACCCCACCCCGCCCTGTTTGTTGCAGTACCACATGGCGGTGGTGTTGTCCGTGAACACTTGCACTACTCTTCCCCAGACAGAAGGAAGACTCTGATCTCCGCCTCTCCCATGTGGCGGCCCCATCCCAGAAGGGACGCATCCGCCACCACTGTGTGGTCTGGTTGGGGAAGGGAGAAGGATCTGCCTTTGACCCAATCCTAGTTCGTGAGCCACCACTGCAATTGTCGTGCAGTGCCCTCCGAGATTTGGACGCAATCGGACAGATTCCCCTGATCATGCACCCACTGGAACTTCAGGTCCCACTGCAGATCCTGCATATGCCACCTGGCATGATCGACCAGCAGGATGCAGGAGGCAACGAGGCCCAGCAGCCTCAGGGTCATTTTGACCGAAACCCGGGATAGAGGCGGAAAGATCGGAATCATAGCCTGAATATCCCAAACTTGCTGTTCGGGAGGATAGTCCCAAAACCGCGTCGTGTCCAGAACCGCTTTGATGAAGAGGAGCTTTTGAGAAAGAATCAGGTGTGACATCGGCACGTTGATGGAAAATCCCAAAGAATACAGGTGGTCGGCCGTAGTCTGGAGGTGGGAGATGACTGCCTGGGGCTAGCCCGCCTTCAACAGCCAGTCGTCGAGATAGGGGAAGATTGACACCCCTTATCTGCGCAGATAAGCTGCGACCCCCGCCATCACTTTCGTAAACACCCAAGGGGTGTTGGTAAGGCCAAAGGGGAGCACAGTAAACTGAAAATGCTCGTGGCCTACCGTGAACCGCAGGTAACGCCGGTGGGCCGGCAGGACGGGGATGTGAAAATAAGCGTCCTGCCAGTCCAACGCTACCATCCAGTCTTCCGGGTCGAGGGCAGACAAGACCTGAGCAAGCGTCAATGTCAGGATGTGTCAGCAGCGCCAAAACAAGTAATGCCACTAACCTTTAGTACCACCAGTGGGGACGACGGAGTGTAGAGAAGTCCTCCTACTTCCCTGAGCACAACCACACACAGAGTAGATATACACTACTATGTAAGGAAGCACCCCGGGGAATAGGGAAAAGGGATAAAATAATAAACTCTGCTGCTGTGCTGGAGTCTTCTTACACCTTAAGTCTGGTCTATGGCTCGGTATAACTTCAGAAGTCACCCCACAAACATAAGCTGCAGATGAAAGAACAGAGGGATATGAGAAATAACTCAGGGATTCATTCATATCAAACAACAGGATGCTCCTATAGTCAGATACTCACAATATAACAAGCAGCAATACTCTTAGAGACGGTTCTGAGACTATCCAATCCCAGTGAGACCATACACTGAGAGACGATGAACTGGAATGCCAGGGAGTTTGAGCTCACTGAACCCAAGGATGATTTCAATCAACAAACAAAGTCACGGTAAATGGTGCCTTAAGAGGACTATGAATAGCACCATAAACAAGCATAAGAACTCTGTTAATAGCACAGCATAAGAGCGAAGGAATAAAGTTGTGCACGCAGTAGTCACAAGCTCAAGTTCAATACCACTGAGCAATTAGGCGCCAAACCACTGTTTGCAAGCACAGTGTAGATTGTAAGCACAGGCTCCAAAAGAGAAGACCAGCGTGGAAATAATTACAAAATTAAACTGTTTCAAAAAGCAGAAGGAGCACTCCAGCACTTCCTTTCCGAGTGAGGCTAAATACCTTGTGTTTAAGCGTTGGTAAAAAACAGAATCCTCTGACCTTGAAAGCAACCCTTCAAACACTTCGGAATGAAGAAATGTCAGCAACGGTGGTTAATGTGAACCAGCTGGAACACTCCTCAGAGAAAGCCCGGGCCTCCGAAAGCAATTGCCTTGCTTGATGAAAGTTTCATGTGAACCAACTGGAAAACTCCTCATAGCAAGTCCGGGCCTCGGAAAGCAATTGCCTTGCTTGTCGAAAGAGCTTCAGCAGGAAACAACAAATCCAAACCAGAAATCCAGTGGGGAATACCATCCACTTTCTCGAACTCAAAAACAGGTGAGATTGTCAATCCCCGACCCCAGGAAGGGAAGGGGCTTTATAGGAGCAGAAATCCAGGCACCTCCTTATCCAGCTACCAGCATTCCGTCCCAAGGGATTCTGGGACATGTAGTCCGCTGTGCGCCATTTGGCAATAGACCTGGTAACATGCATACAGGGGAAAAGAGCCTTGACTGTAGGTGCAGGGAAACCATTCTTTCCTGACCTACGCTGAAGAATCGCGACAGTCAACATCTTGAACTTCCCCTTCCGGAGGAAGTGATTGATGTCCCTGAGATCCAAGATAGGACGTAGGCCCTTGTCCTTCCTTGTGGACCAGAATGTAGTGGAAATAACAACCACGGCCTACTTCTGGGACAGGAACCTGCTCGATGGCTCCCTTGGCCAAGAGAGCCGTAACTTCCTGCTGGAAAAGGTCCAGATGATCCTCCGACAAGCAGTGGTTATCGCGGTGGCATGGCTGGAGGGGTAGTCTCTAAGGGGAGGGAGTAGCCCCTTCGGACTATTTGCAAAACCCACCTGTCCAACGTGATGGTGCGCCAGTGGGGGAAGTGATGGAGGATCCTGCCGCATACTGGCGTTTGATGGGCTGGAAAGGTCGGACAAGGAGGGTTTGGAGGCTGCGGCAGAGGGGGGATGGGTGGACTGGCCCGCCCGTTGGCCCCTGGAACCACAGCGGCTGTTCCCACGTCCCCGCCCACGCGAAGGTTGGGTAACTTGCTGGCCTGCGGCTCTGGGCGGAACTTAGCAGGGCACCCCTTCCGTAGCCACGAAAGGGGCGAAAAGCAGACTGCACAGGGTGGTTGGAGAGGGCCAAAGACTTGGCCGTAGCCAGTGAGTCCTTGAAACGCTCCAGAGCGTTGTCCGATTTGTCGCCAAAAAGGCGACGGCCATCAAGGTGTTCTGGACATACCCTGAAAGCCAGACGATCTCATCCAGGCGTAGCGAAGCAGCGCTACGGACGTTGAAATGGTCCTGCCCAGAGAGTCGGCAGTGTCCAGCCCACAACGGATGATAAACTTCGCCGCATCCCTCCCGGTGACGACAGCCTGGGAGAGCACTGCCCGGGCCTCCTCCGGACACTGAGGCAGCACCTGCGCAACCGTATACCACACAGAGTGGGAATAGTGGCCCAAGAGACATGCAGTGTTTACCGACCGCAGTCCTAAGCTGGAGGAAGAGAAAATCTTCTTACCAAGATGGTCCAGCTTCTTGGATTCTGTTGTAATCTCACTTTCTGTTATACTATTGGTATGTTCCGCACACCCCTCTGCCATTTCCATGTTGGTATGGTCCCCCGAGAGGTGACAGTAGAATGTTGACATGAGAAGATTCCAGTGTCAGGAGAGCGGATGACAGGGAATAAAGGATATCTTCTTACCTCGTCATAGTGCTTCAAGAATTCTTCTTTATATTACAACACTGGCGACGTCTCTGCGCAGGGGGCAGCCTGTCATCTCCCCTCTCGTTATTGTCTCTCCTGGTTAAGCTGTTGCTTACGTGTAGAAGCAGCATGACAGTTGGTTCTGTGCACTGACGCTTTCAGCCGTTTGGTGGTTCTCGCACAAGGAACTCTCAACAGCCTGCATCGTTCGCATAGTTCACGTGAACTCTTGTAACGGAGTGCTTGATGTGTCGTGGGGCGGAGAACCTTTGTGCAGAGCAGCGGATCAAGATCAGTCAGCTGGCAGTCCTGTCAGTTTTCGAAGGAATCGGGGGTGACCGTACCTCTGTACGTACTGTCTGGTCCGCGAGTCCCCACAGAACTTCGAATGTCATGGTCTGAGGAAGTTCCACTTCATAAAGATTGCTGTCTTCAAGCAGTTCTGAAAGAAATAAGGGAAGTGTGCGAACCCCTGTCGCTTGTCCCAGTCAGCAGGCAGGCTCCGTCAAATCAGCGGCGGAGTGTTTGACACGCCTCTTGCCAATTTCACCGGCGCACCAGTCTTCGAGAGCCGGCTAAACGTCAGGTCCGGCGAAGCTTCCCTGCCTCCGTTGTTGGTTTCAAAGGCACCGGTATGCTATCTGTTCCTGCGCAGCTATCTGTCAGCAACATCAGAAGTTGTCGTCCTGGCACAAGTAAGACTTTTCCATTTCCTTCGTTTGTGCTGCGCCACTGTGATAGGCACACATTCTACGTGCCTTCTTTAAGGATACCCCTGTGAGGCGCATCGTCCTGGCACAAGTAAGACTTTTCCATTTCCTTCGTTTGTGCTGCGCTACTGTGATAGGCACACATTCTACGTGCCTTCTTTAAGGATACCCCTGTGAGGCGCACACATTGTGCGTGCTGTTATTTCTGCCTCTGCTGTAGTGCGTTTCTTCTGTGATGCGCACACACTGTGCGTGACACCATTAATATTCCCCATAGTGTAGCTCAAGCAGGGACCCCCGCTGGGTTCGGGTATGTAATGTCAGTCAGCAAGGTGACGTATTTCTTTTGAACTCTGGCCTCAAGAGGTTGCTCTCTCCATATTTTTCCGTCACAGTGATATACCCTTTGTGCAAGCTTCTCTTTCGTATGTAAGCCCCTGTTGGAGTGGGTTCCCGCTCAGCTTTTGGTGGTTTTGCAGAGTAGTGCACCCTACTGCTTTCTCTGCCCTTCAAGGTCTATTGGTGTATTCTCACACTAAAGCAGGTCAGCTACACCAGCCTAGGTAATTCTCCTTCTTAGGCAAGATGGGTACGCCTGGAATGAGCCAACCGCCATCATTTTTAAATGACTGTGGTGATCCAGATATTCATTGGAAGGATTGGACAAAGTTGTTCGACTCGTATTTGATTGCGATGGGCGGAGAAAGGTTCTCTCTGTTGCGTAAACAGCATATACTATTGCATAATTTGGGCGTGCATGGTCGTAAAGTTTATGAAACTCTACCGGAGCCAGAATTGGAGGAAGAGGATGACGCAGATGTGTACGACATAACACTGATGAAATTGGAGATTCATTTTGGTGACAAAGTCAATGTGGTGCTTGAACGCCACAAATTCTTTAGCAGGGTGCAAGGGAAGAGCGAATCTATTAATAATTACATAGCGGCTCTTAGAGGACTTACGCAATTGTGTGATTTTGGCGAGCTTAATGATTCGTTAATAAGAGGCCAACTGGTAAGGTGTACTAACAGTGGGAAGGTGCAGGAAAAATTACTCGCTAAAAATCCGTCCTTGAAGGATGCTATTTCTATTGCCCAATCTATTGAGCACACAGCCAAGTGTGTAAGAGAGATGAAAGTAAAAGAAGAAGTGGTCGCTCCCATTCAGTGTGAAGGGTTTGAAGGGGAAGTGTTAAAAGTGCATAATAGGGAAGGCGTAAGGAATCTGCCCACCAACAAGGAAGGTCAAAATTTGAAATGTTACAGGTGTGGAAGCAGTAACCACTTGGCTAACAGTCCGCAGTGTTTTGTGTAAAAAATGCAATAGAAGAGGACATTTGGCCAGAGTATGCAGGGAGGGGTTAAGTAACACTTCTAGGGTCAGCAATCCCGTTGGAGAAACACTAGCAAGATTCATTTTCCAAGTCAAGGACAGCGACGAAACAACTAAGCCCAACTATCCTAAATGTGTTATACACATAGACAACAAAGCCATTGAATTGTTTGCTGACTCGTGTTCCCCGTATACGCTAATAAATGCAAAGGACTTTGAGGAAATTCTAGGTTGCAGTAAAAGCATGCTACATTCTCCCGACATTTCTTCTGAGGGGTACACCAGAGACCCCATTCCCCTGGTGGGGATGTTGAGTAGCCACATAGAGTTTAAAGGTAGATCCATGGTGGGTAAGGTGTATGTGGTCGAAAAGGGCGCGAACCTGTTAGGATGGCAGCACCAAAAAGTACTGGGCATTATCCTAGATCCTAATAACAAGGAACAAGTCATCTTGGTAGACACTCCCAAAAACAACGAATGCTGTCTTCTACAAAATGCTTTTTCTGACCTATTTACCGAAAAGTTAGGGAAATTAAAAGATTTCCAGCACAAAATCAGAGTGAAGAAAGGTGCTAAACCAGTGGTTCATAGGGCGCGCCCTGTGCCGTTGCGCCTGAGAGAAGTTCTAAAAGACGAACTGGACAAACTGTGTGACATGGGGGTTATACAACCCATAGACGCATCTGAATGGTTGGCCCCCCTGGTTCTAGCGTCAAAGGCCAATGGCAAGGGTATCCGTGTCTGTGTTGACTTACGCAGCCTAAATGACAACATCTGGGTGGAGAGGTTTCCTCTGCCCAATATAAATGAAATGATGAGCACGATGGGTAAAGGGTGTTTTTTCTCAGTCATCGATTTGTCCATGGCCTACCACCAGGTCGAGTTACACCCTGAGTCGAGACCACATACGGCGTTCTCCTCGCCGTTTGGGGCTTACATGTTTGTTAGGATGCCGTTTGGTCTAGCCTCGGCGGCATCTATTTTCCAGAAAGTGATGCAACAAGTGTTGGAGGGTATCAAAAACACCTTATGTTTCCAAGACGATATTTTGATGTATGGGGCTACGGAAGAAGAACATGATGCCATTTTTAACACGGTGTGTCAAAGGTTAACCAGGGTAGGATTAACCGTGAAACTGGAGAAATGTAAAATCAAGGTGGACTCAGTTGACTACTTGGGTCACACTATATCTAAAGATGGTTTCAAACCAAAATACAGTTTGATTCAAGCGGTTAAGGACGCCCATAACCCTACTAACAAAGAAGAACTTAAATCATTCCTAGGACTAGCTGAGTACATGTCTAAGTATGTACGGAATTTTGCAGATATGTGTGATGAGTTGCGTGAACTGTTAAAAAAGGAAAAGGAATTCGTGTGGGAGGAAAAACACAGCAGGGCGGTAAAGGCAATAAAGGTGAGCATCCTAGAGTCACCTGCGCTAGGTGCATTCGACCCACGCAAGAAAACTGTCCTGACCACGGATGCTTCCAACAAAGGGTTGGGAGCAATGCTTTCTCAACAAGACCAGGGGCAAGTTACCATTATTGCGTTTGCATCACGGTCACTCAACTCTGCGGAGAAGAACTATTCCGACATTGAGAGGGAGGCATTGGCGTGTTTCTGGGCAGTGAACCATTTTAAATTTTTCCTGTGGGGGATACAATTTGTAAGACACACTGACCACAAGCCTTTGACCTTCATGTTCTCACCAAAAAATGCACACAATAATTCCCCACGTATATCGAAATGGGTCCTGGGACTACAAAACTATTGTTTCAAAGTAGAGTATCTGCCAGGTCCAAAGAATGTAATCGCTGATTATTTGTCAAGGTCACCACTCTTGGAGTATGCCGGAGAGGAACATTTGGATGCCCCCATTTTTTCCTTGCACCTCTCTTCTTTGTCAAAGGAAGAATGGGATGCAGGAGTTAAGGGAGACAAGGGGATGAGCATCCTCAGACAGTTCATTCTCAATGGTTGGCCTGAAAACCGTTCTCAGGTTCCGGAAGAGGTAAAAGATTTTTGGGAAGTGAGATATGAACTGTCGTTAATGTCAGATATGATACATCGGGGAAACAGAGCTGTTCCTCCCTGCAACTTGAGAGACAAGATAATTGACCTGGCCCATGAGGGTCATTTGGGGAGGAGCCTCACCAAAAACAAAGTCAGGAACTATTTCTGGTTTCCAAGGATGGACTCCATGATCGAACTCAAAGTAAAGGAATGCGATAGCTGTGCTATTAGCGACAAAAGTAAAGTTACACGTACCACTTTTCTGGAAGATTTAAACATAAAACACGAGAAAACTGCACTCTATTGTCCGAGAGCTAATGGGTTGGTAGAAAGGACAAACAGGTTCATTAAAGAGCACATTCAGTTGGCCATCTCTAGTGGGTTCAATGTGGAAGATTCCTTGAGAGAGTGCATTTGGGCGTACCACACTACCCCCAATCTTGTCACAGGAGTGTCTCCCTTTGTTAACTTAAGAGGAAGGGAACCGTGTACCAAACTGGTCCCACACTGGCTGAGGGGTGGAAACAAGGTGGACCTAGACCATGGGGTGAGTAAGGAGCTGAGATCCCAACACCAATGGAAGTACAAAGGGTGGTATGACCAGAGTCATGGGGTCAAAACACAAGAGTACAAGAGGGGTTCCACAGTGGTTGTTAAGAAGCCCACACATGTACAACCAGGGTTGAGCAAGTATCAGGCACACCAAAGGGTGGAAAAGGATGGCAAGAATGTGGTTCGCCTAGATAATGGTCAGACGTGGAGTAAGGGCAGAATAGCTGCATCATCTCAACCTTAAGGTACTGTGTTTTGGGCATTGTGAATTACATGAGTTGATGAATGTCTTGTTTTCCCTATATAGGGAGATGTGTTGTAATCTCACTTTCTGTTATACTATTGGTATGTTCCGCACACCCCTCTGCCATTTCCATGTTGGTATGGTCCCCCGAGAGGTGACAGTAGAATGTTGACATGAGAGGATTCCAGTGTCAGGAGAGCGGATGACAGGGAATAAAGGATATCTTCTTACCTCGTCATAGTGCTTCAAGAATTCTTCTTTATATTACAACAGATTCCCTTTCCGGTGGAGCGATAGGGAAAGCGCTTTTGGAAGTGGAGGCTTGGACCACCAAGCTCTCTGGGGTGGGGTGTTGGGAAAGGAAAGTGGGGTCACGCAGAGACAGGCGGTGGCGTCGGGCAATCATTCTGTTAACTGGAGCCCCCGAGTTGGGCCTGGACCTCGAGCCCAAAAGGACGTCGGGGAGGACCTCATTAAACGGCAGCAGGGGCTCCGAAGAGCTTGCAGCCGGTTGAAGCACCTGTCAGGAGGTTAGTCCTGACCACCACCCTAGGAGGCTCAAGGTTGAGAGCCTCAGTCACCCTACGCAACACCACTGCATACGACGCTCCCTCATCCATAGCCACGGTAGGAGGAGACAAAATGCCAAGGTCAGGAGAGGTGTCAAGACCACTGGCATCACCCAGTTCCTCTCTCCAGTCCTGCTCTGATCCCATCTGATCAGTTAACGGGTCACCTGACCGCTCCCAGTTCTCCTCCTCTTCCTCAGGTTGCCAATCTAGGCAAAAAGGGACCCCAGGAGTGAACAGGGGCACAAAACCCCTCCCGATGCCGGACCCGTCATCGGGCGACGCCAGTGCGGCTCCACATCGGGATGGAGGCTGGGGTCGACGCCGGCAGGGGACAAGACCGGCGTTGGTGGCGGTTGAGGTGCAGGAGGAAGCGGCACTGGTGGAGGCGTAATCAGGTCAACTGGCGCCGATCCGGATCCAGGCCTGGATCCATGGGGGCCTGGCGGTGCCGGGGACGGAGCCGACAGCGGAGAAAGCCTAGGACTCCCAACCGAGTCCGCAGGGATTGAACGCGCGCCGGCGGGTTCGGGTCACCCAGAGATGTCATGCATCGCTTCGTAGAACATACGAAGTTGGGCGGGAGTCGCTCCGGGTCCCGGGAAGGGGGGGAACCCAGAGCCGACTCTTCGGCTCTGGGCGCGGAGCTGCAGGAGGGGCACCGCCCGTATCCCTCGTCGCATCAGCCGACCGACGGGGAGAAGTCAAAGAGCGACGATGCTTCTTTGACTTCTTTTTGTCCTTCGTCTTACCCGACCCCGAGTGCGAAGACTTCGATGACTTGGACGATTTGTGATCCATCGCGACCGGGACCTCAAACGGCGTGGAGCAGATTGCTGGTGCTCAAGCAACTTTTGGGACCACTCCCGCAAAGCTTTCGGCACCATCGACCGGCAGTCGGAGCACGACTTGGGGTCGTGGTCGCGCTCCAGGCAAAAGAGACACAGGCGGTGCGGATCCGTAACCAACATCAGTCGGGTAGAGGAACCGCAGGCCTTGAAACCGGGCATCATTCGTGCACCAGGAGTCAGTAGACTCAAAAAAGAAGTCGACAAAGGTCGAGAAAAAAGTCAGTCAAAAAGTGACGGGAGGAACCGCTCTCTCCGGATCTGCGCTGGCTGGTGCGGAAAAACAAAGAACTGACGTCAGTGCGCGAGGGCAGCGTCTAAGTAGCTACCGCGACATCATACCGTCGATAAGACACCAACGACTGATGTGGAGCCGACCAATGCCACCTTCTGACATGCAGAAGAACTGCTGACAAAAAACTTTTTGGATCTAGTCTGACGCCTGGGGGTAATTCTAAGGTAAGGAATCTATAACTAATGTGTTTCTTTCAGATTGTCAAATTTAGTACTGAAACACATTTCAGCGAGTCAATTAAACAATGAAACCCGCTGCCTAGGCTTCAGCTTGCCGTCTCATGCCCTCGAGGGTTGGGCACTTCTGTGCCTTACCGAGCTCCTCCCTGGAGGGTCCACCTTTTGCTTGCCTCCCAGCAGACTCAGGCAGGTCACCCGGGGAGACAATGTCGTCCCCGGTAGGCTCGGAGGAGGCCTCCTCTTGCACCCCATCCACCTGTCCTATGGGACATTCAGGAGTTGGTGTCCCATAACCCTTGCCCTTCCCTCTCTTTTCAGCTGTCTGGCAATTTTTACAGGCTCTAGACCTCCTTGACTCCCCTCCTGGGCAGCGATGGACCTGGTGGTCACACAGACCCACTTAGGCAACCCCAACATTTCCAGGTGCAACCTGAACTCTACTTCCTTCCAAGCAATGTTCTCCAGATCATTCCTTGACAGACAGGCCAAAGGTATGACAGGGCTCACAGAAACTTTCAGAAAATATGGGAATCCCCCACCCCCATTCAAACGGAATCAGAGCCATAGGGCAGTGACTCTCCCAGAAGTCTACTACAACTTGGTGACATGTATTGGGAATCACTTGCTCTGAGGACACCAGATGACACCTGACAGTAGGTATACTGGCTCCTATATCCCTCAGATCCTCCACCCTTCGCCCACTGATGGTGATCCATTGCCTATACATGGAAGTGTTAGAAGGCATGTGGGCTTTGAGCACCATCTCCTTGTCACCCAGGGGCACTAGGCTAACCTCACTGGTCTCCCCCAGATTGACTGGGACCATCGTCTCCCCAAGCACTACGCTACCCTTGGTGTGCTCATACTCATAACACTCATAGCACCTGGGTACAAACTTGCAAGTATTCTTATCCAGGAAGCCTATTTTCTGATGGCCAGATTGGATTTGGGACCCTTTCCCCAGACAACTGTTTTGGGGACCTTGAGAGAACTTTCTTTTTATCTGACCTTCTGGTGGGAATCCTGACCACCATTTTGGGAGTCCACCCCAGATGCCTTCTTGGACACTCTGTTGCTGACCCAGAGGCCCGCCTCCTCAGCAAGCTTCCTGGGGTCAGTGAGCTTGTTGCCTACCAAGTGTTAATATACCAAACAGTGATGGATGGAATACTTTAATCTCAGCCACTGGTAAACACTCTGTACCGCATTCCAATCCAGTTATTTTGCACACCATGCCCCCTCAGCTTAGACACAACTATATAAAAAATAGTTTTGACCCTGCTCCAATAGGAATATTCCAGCCTGAACTGACAAGCCAGGTCCTCCCTGAACCAGAACACAAGAAACTCAGGAATGGTTTTGCCCTAGTTAATGGGCTCATAAACCAGATACAGCTTGGATCTAGTGACAGTGTACACAGGACCCACGTCTGGTCATAGCCGCCCCACTTAGGGTGACATAAAACGTAAAAAAAACAGTGATGGATGGAATGTTGAATTAATCTCAGCCCCTGGTAATCACTGTAGGCTACATCCCAGTCCATTATTATTCTGCACATCATGCCACCTTAAGTATTCCATCCACCAATTTTTGTATACTTAAGTGTGCCACCTTAAGTGAGACCGATATGCCCAGACGTGGGTCCCGCGCACACGGTCACTGAAACAAAGCTGTATCCGGCTGATGAGCCTATAACTAAGGCTAAATCAGTCTTGAGTTGCTCGTGTTCCAATTCAAGAAGGACCTGGTTTGGCAGTTCGAGGTGGACTGTTCTGACTGGAGCAGGGTCAGGACTAATTTGCATATAGTGGGTCCAACCTGAGATGACATGGTGTGCAAAATAACGATGGATTGGAATGCGACCCCAAGTAACTACCAGAGGTTGAAATTAATTCAAGCATTCCATCCATCACTTTTTTGTATACTTCAGGATGTCGTCCTAAGTGGGAAGGGTATGTCCAGGCGTGGATTTCCATGCACACTGTGTCACTGGAACCAAGCAGTACCTGGCTAATGAGCCCATTCCTAGGGCAAAACTGGTCCTGGGCTGCTTGTGTTCCGGCTCAGGGATGACCTGGCTTGGCAGTTCGGGCTTGACTATTCAGATTGGAGCAGGGTGATGAATGATTTGCATTTAGCTAAGTCCAGCCATCACTTTTTTTTTTTTTTATAAAACATTTTATTGACAATTCAATACACATCGAGTAGAGCAGTTCACAGGCATGACCGTATTCAGTTAGTAACCCAAATGCTGCAACACACAGTAAGCTCGCACACAATAAAAGGACATGTAAATACAGGTGTTCCATCCCCATCTCCATATAATTACCAAGTTTCTTTGATGCACATTTGACATTTTCTCATAGCATATCCATATTCTGAAAATCAGTCACTCATGCCAGAATCTGAGTCGTCGGGAGGGGGGGTACATATGTTTCCCTGAAAGCTGATCCATTTCCCCCACACTCGTGTCCATTTTCGGGGGCATCCCCTATTAATAAAGACTGCCTTTTCTGCCACCATGGCGCTGTCAAGATCTCAACACCACTGCTGATGGGAAGGTGCAATTTGGGCTCCCCAGTGTCTTGCAATGTTCCTTTTAGCTAGGGTGATGCTGTGTGTGGCCCAGTTCTGCGCCGCACGGTTTAGATCAGTGGGTTCCCACACATTAAGTAAGCACATTCGGGGTTCGAGAGGGACCTCGAACCCACATACCTGGGTGATCGTCATCATAACGGCTCTCCAG
This sequence comes from Triturus cristatus, assembly GCF_964204655.1. Lineage (NCBI taxonomy): Eukaryota > Metazoa > Chordata > Amphibia > Caudata > Salamandridae > Triturus > Triturus cristatus. Next base: position 565,119,110 of record NC_140581.1, read on the forward strand.
TATTGTGTGATGTGGGGGCAGTCCCATATCGTGTGGTGGAAAGACCCAGTGAGCCCGCAACCCCTCAAGCAAAGTGGCGTGTCAGCCCTCCCTATTTTATGCATTACCGACCGCGTATAATAGGTTCTGTGTAATATTTTGAGTTGCACAAGTTTAACCTGGAAGGGGTCGCCACCTCCCGAGGGGATGCCAGCGGCTCCTGCCACTCCTGTTCACCCAATTCCCCCACCTCTGCCAGCCATCTCTCTTTTAGTATCTGTTTGGGATCTTTCTGATTATTTATCAGCTTTCGATAAGTGAGAGAGATTGCCTTTTTGGATAGTGCGTCTGTGAGTAGACGGTCCTCAAGCGGGGAGGACTCAGGCAGATCTGCTCCTGGGGGTATGGTCTTTGTAAGGGCATGTCTTATTATGGTATAGCGATATTGTTCCCTTCCCGCTATCTGATACGTCGCCTGTAGCTGTGCAAAGGAAACCACCTCACCTTTGTTCCATAAGTCGCCAACTTTAGAAATGCCTATGAGGTCCCACCTTGTGAAACCTTTGCTAGTGCGCAATTTGCCGAATCTTGGGGAGTCCCACAATGGTGTATGCTGAGTTATCACTCCCTCCCATCCCAGTGCTCGCTGCGCTGTGTACCAGATTTGCACAGTGTGGGCCGTGGGTCCTATTAGCGTGTTTTTCTTGTGCTTGTCATACAATGCACCCAGGGGACCATTCACACCTAACATGAGCCTGTCCATGCGCAGAGCTGGTTCATCCTGTGGGGCGTGCAGCCACTTATTGATCACTATAAGCTGGGATGCCCAGTAATATAGCTGTATGTTGGGCAGGGCGATACCGCCGTCGTACCAGCTGCGAGTTAGTTTACTCAAAGCTATTCGGTGAGGTTTTCCCTCCCACAGGAGATGGCCCACCTCCGCCTCGATGGCTTTAAAATACGAGTTAGGAACCGGTGTGGGGGAATTTTGTAATACATATAGGAACCTAGGGAGGGCCATCATCTTGAACAATGCCGCTCTCCCCAGCAATGTCAATGGGAGTGATTGCCAGTTTTTTACATCATTCTTCAGCCTCCGCAGCGGTGGGAGCAGATTACGTTCCATAAATTGTTCGTGGTGGGGCGTGATATTTATACCCAGGTATTTGAAACCGGTCCGTGTTATCTGTATCTCCGCTCCCCGGGGTAGGATTGGGGGAGGGCCCTGAAGTGTATATAACATAGATTTGGCCCAGTTGATGGTATAACCGGAGACCCTTCCGTAGGACGCACAAATGTCAAGTAAGCAGTTAATGGACCGTCTGGGGTGTGTCAGGTATAATAAAATGTCATCGGCGTAGAGGGAGATACGGTCCTCCCATCCCTCCGCCCACCTCAGTCTCTGAATCACTGGGTCTCTTCGTATCCACGCCGCCAGCGACTCCAATACCAGGGCGAACAGCAGCGGGGAGAGGGGACAGCCCTGTCTGGTTCCCCGCCCCAACAGAAAGTCCTCTGACAGGCGCCCAGTGACCGTCACCTGCGCCAGTGGCTGTGCATAAAGCAGCTCTATCCAGGCACAAAATTTGGGTCCAAAGCCCAAGTGCCACAACACCGCAAACAAGAAGGGCCACTCAACCCTGTCAAAGGCCATACTGACATCTAGGGAGAGTATCACTGCTTCCTCTAGCCAAAACCCCATGTAGCCGTCGAAGGTTCATCGCAGTTTTTCTGCCAGGCATAAAACCGGATTGGTGTTGGTGTATGAGTGTCGCGAGATGGGGCTGCAGCCTAGTCGCTTAGTGCCTTAGCTAGTATTTTCGAAATTGGTCGATAGGAGTTGCACTCCTGGGGGGGTTTACCGGGCTTAAGTATTGCAATAATCGTCGCCACCCTTTGATCATGAGGAAGAGAGCCCGCCGCTAGGCTGGCCTGGTACATTCTTAGCAGGTGTGGCACAAGAGTGTCCGCCTCCCTTTTGAACAACTCCACTGGGACGCCGTTATGCCCCAGTGCTTTCCCCGATTGTAGCCCCTTGATAGCAGCCGCGATTTCTTCTCTTGTGAGGTCCGCCTCAAACAATTGTACATCCTGCGGTGCAAGTTTAGGGAGAAGTATGTCTCTTTGAAAATCTAAGTTTTCCTCTACTGTTGTAGTGGCCACAGGGGTGTATGCGGCTTCGTAGTGGCGTGCAAACGCCTTAACGATGTCATTAGGGTCTGTTATCGTTTCCCCACTAACTGATTGGAGTTGTGCAACCCACCGGCTGGCCCTTTCTTTTTTATCTAACCACGCCAGTAATTTGCCAGCCTTGTCCCCCACTTCATATATCTTGTGCTGCGTCTTCGTGATGCGTGCCTTGGCTTCCTCCCACACATGATCCCTGTAGGCTTGCTTAGCGAGACTAAGAGTGTGGGCAGTGTCCTCGTTGGGATCTGCAGTGTGGGCGCCCTCCACAAGGTCCACCGCCTGTTCTAATGCCAATACCTGCTGAGTCATGTCATGTTTGTGGGCAGTGATCGCAGAGATGGCCTGGCCGCGCATGACCGTCTTGTACGCCTCCCAGAGTGTGACTGGGGAGGCCACTGAGTATTCATTCTCCTGAAAGTATTGGTTTGTGGTCTTATGCGTATTCTTACGTATGATTGGCACCTTAAGGTACCCGGGGTGAATGGGGAAAATACGTCTCCGTCCCGTAAGGTGTGATGTATACGATAGTAGTATCAGGGAGTGATTCGAGATTCCCCTAGGGAGGTGTGTGATGTCTCGTATAGCTCCCAGGCCGGTCGGTGTTGTGAGGAATAGGTCTATCCGGGAGAGACTGTTATGTGCGCCTGAGTGGTACGTATACTGATGGTCTGTTGGGTATCGCATGCGCCAGACATCCACCAAGCCCAACGCCTCAGTGAAGTCTTGTAAGATCGATGTGCATTTTTCCCTCCCCCTCGGTGGGAGTCTGTCCGTTACATCATCCATTGTGGCGTTCAAATCTCCCCCTATTACAAGTTCCCCAGGGGGCAGGTCTAGCAGGAATTTAGCAGGGCTGGGAAAGCAAGTGTGTGAAGTGCCGGAGGTATGTACACTGAAACAAGATTATACACCTTCCCCTCCCACTGACATGAGGCCGCCGCAAAGCGCCCCTGGTCATCCGTCCATGACCTAGTCACTATTACAGGGCAGCTCTTTCTAATCAGGATCCCGACCCCTCAGGAACCAGACGTAAACTCTGAATGAGTCACCATCTTAAACCCCCATCTATCCAGTGCTTTGACAGCAGTGCCCACCAGGTGGGTTTCTTGTAAAAGGCAGACTGACGGGCCATGCCTCCTGAGATATTGCAACACTAGACCTCGTTTGATCTTGTTTCTGAGCCCATTCACATTCCAAGATATTATGGTCAATGGCGTGCCCTGCGCATGTGCGTGATCTAATTGTGAGCTTGTGATCCCAGATGGCATAGTCTAGGGAATTGTGTTGTCACTGCATGACAGTGGGTTTTAACCTGCAGATTATTAAGCGCATGGAGTAACGGTCGTGTGGCTAACTCCATCTGTTGTACTTGCGCTCGTGTGTATATAGCGAGAGAAACATCCATGAACAAAAAACAACAAAAACAAAAAACCCCGCCCACCAACCCACTCCCTGCTCCCCTGCCAGACGGAACCACCAACTACCCGCCACCCCAACATTGCAGAGTGCTTTATTCCCATTAAACAGTACTTGCGTGCGAGGGGGGGGAAGTCCGGGAGGTGCCTCTGTTGTTCCCCTGCTTGAAGACAAAAAATAAACTACACATTTTGGCTCATCGGAGCAGTTGTAGAGCCATGGTGCGCTGTCTCAGGTTGGCGTCCTGGACGACTATTTCGTCTGGGTCTTTCGACTCCCTCTAAGTAAACTTTCCCCAGCGTGGCGTCAGCTCGCCAATGCCGTCTCAACAGTGCGATGTTGCTTAGGTTTTACATTCCAGCCCCTGTCTGTGAGGAAGCCCCTTCTTCACCCTCTCGTCTGTGGTCCCGATCGTCGTCTTCTTCTCCGGGCCGCTGTTGAGATCTCTCTGTCCTGCGTGAACCCCCCATGCGTCTCCAGCCCTCGAGCCAATCCTGGGCCTTATCCGGAGTGTCAAAAAACCACGTTTTCCCGTCTGCCACCACACGTAGTTTAGCTGGAAACAGCATGGAGTATGGCAACTCCCTGCTTCTGAGTTCTTTTTTAATCTCGAGGAAGCTGCGCCGTCGCTTTGTGACTGCTGCTGTGTAATCCGGAAAGAATGAGACCACCGAGTTCTGTATGCGTATCGGGGGGGGGGGGCACCCGCGCCATCTGTAGTATAGCGTCTCTATCCTGGAAATTAAAGATGCGGGCCAGACTGGCCGGGGGGGGGCCGGGCTTAGGTCTGCCTCTGGGCACTCTATGCGCTCTTTCCACCGAGAAAAGTGTTGAAAGCCCCCTGGGTTGAAGCCTAGTTTTTATGAGGTCTTCAATGTAGAGATCCATTGCCGGGCCACCCTCGCTCTCCGGAACACAAGTAATTCTCACGTTATTGCGCCGGGAGCACCCCTCCTGATCGTCGAGTTTGGCCGCCATAAGCTTATTCTCGGCCTCCAATTGACTGACCTTCTTTAGCAGGGTGCTAGTATCTTTAGTGACGGATGTCGTTACTTTCTCAATCTCTGTAACCCTGGCGGTCATTTTTTGAAAGTCTGCCCTAGGAAGGAAACGTCAGATGAAATAGACCCCACCGTTGTTTGGACCTTGTTAAGGGCAGACATATCCTCCAGTGTAATCTTGGCCGGACCCTCTGGCAGCGAGGTTTTGTCAGATGGGGCTTGTCGTTCTGGTGGGGCAGGGAAGTCCTTTGTGTATGCATATTTGTCGAGCTTGACCTGGGGGGTCGTAGGTGGACCTCTGCCCCCCATTTGTAGCCAATGATCAGGTCGCTAGCCGGTACTCACCGCCGCCTGCCACATGTCTTCGTGCCACGTGCGGCCTGTCGGTTTTCCCACCGTGTCATGTTCGTGATGGGTGGCAGGAAAGGAGGCGAGCCGCATCAGGCGCAGGTCGCCCAGCTGCAGGGAGATGTGGGTGCCGCTGATATCTTCCCCCGATATCGTTTGTGAGTCTACGGGATTTCCGTCTCCTCACTCCCCTGCTCGTAAGCGTCTGAATGTACCGCAGCCGCAGGCACCTTGGATGGGCTCACAGGACAAACATAGCACCGCACTTCATCGGCCCCCAACAGGTGAGTTATTTTGTCAACGTTACTGCAGCTGCTGCCCAGCCCGACCGACACCAGTGTTTCTCCAATACCTTAGACCTTCATGGGGGCCCCCCCGATGTTGCCCTGCTCAACAACCACTCCTTATTATTTGCTGGGGTTATCTGTTCGTGGCGATCTGCGCCTGTTCACCATTTCATGCTCCCAGCCTTACCGCCTCATCATAGCCGAGTGCCTCACAGTCTCGTCAGGCCTCCTCATTAATCGAGGCCCCGGCTTCAGTAGTCCGTCTAGGCCCCAAGGGCGACGAGTCTCAGGAGGGTGATGCAGTGTCGGCACCAGGAGCAGGGGCCGCCTCTCGCGTTCCGATGCAGGTCCAGGGCCTCCAAGCACCACCTGCGGGACCCTCGCCGCCGGGCCATTCCCTTCTTAATTCGGCCTTCACATCAAGCAATGCCCCGGCTTCAGTCACCCGTCCAGGCCGCCACCGTCACCGCAGCCCTGGAGGCACGGGGAGAGTTATTCAGGGCTGAAATCGGGATCGGAGGGAGCCTCGCTCTCTCCGATGCCTGGATACGTCTTCAAGCGAGGATAATTGGGCGGATTAATTAGCGGATTAGCGGGGGAAATCGCGCCTTCTCTGGAGCTCCTCTAAGCCGCGCCCATTGAGATCGGCTGCAAGCCACACCCCCCCCATCCATCACTTTGTTGCCCACTGGGCACGTACCTCCACATGCTACCCCCAGTACTAGTCTCGGACCTTGTATACCTCAGAGATACCTCATATGCCAAGAACCATTTATCAATATCATCTCCCACCACATAATTGGGCAACAGGTCCTTGGGTATGCAGACCCTCACCACTCCAGTGGGCGCTGCTGGCACGCTGCCACCAATATGGCTGGATTCCATTTCTTTTTCTCTTTGGTCCAGCTCCCTGAGACTGAGTTCACCCTCCTCTCCTCCATGGCCATTACCTTTTCCATTAAGGCGCTCCCATTCTTCTCCTTTTCTAGTTTTATTAGGCCAGCTCCAGGTTGGGATTCCAAATCTTTTTTCTTTTCTCACACCCCTTACCCTGTGAGGTCAGGTCCCTGGCAGACAAACTGCTCTGTGCTCCATCCTGGGCATCCATGTCATCTGGAGTTGGGCTCTCCTGGCAGTTCAGGACCGTGGCCTCGGTCCTCGCTCTCCTCATCATTTGTGCTTTCTCCTCCTCACAGTAATCACATCATCCTCTCCTGATGTGGACTTCCACCTCAGCACCTCCTCAAATGGCCTGAGAGCTACCTGGGGGTTTAGCTTGATAGCTCTGTTGTCTGCTTTCAGCCCCCTCTGCTTGCAGAGCGTCAGTAACTCAACCCTGCTGAGGGTGTCCAAATCGCACAGTTCCATTTGCTTCGTGCAAAAAGGAAGGTAGGGCACTTGTATTTAGAAAAGGGAGAAAATAGCAAATGGAAAACTTAAAATTTAAAAAGGGGTCACTCTGATGTCAAAATATTTATCTGGGATTTTTGAGTAGCATAAATCACTGTATAGTACTGCACAAGTTCTAATCCACAACGCTGAACACCACTGTGAGAAACTGGGTTGGTGGTTGACTGGGGAGTGAGCCCTGGTCAAGCAACAGTCACAATCCCTTACAGGGTGAACCACAAAAAGTCACTAAATTAACCTGTGTTTAACCCTGGGTAGCTTGGCACAAAAAAGCAGCCTGGCTTAACTTAAAGGCAATGTGTAAAGTATTTATGCTGCACACAAAAAGTAATAAAAAGAAAACACAAAACTCCCAAAAAATCCCAAACCAATTTTAAAAAATAGAGTACATTTTTAGGAATTATTTGACAGCATAATAACAAGAATCCAATCTGTAAAACCAGAGCTATAGATTTTAAAGCTTTCAGTGAAAAGGAATGCCTAAGAGATAAAAGCGCCAACGAGGACATCTAGTTGTGTGAGACCGGGTCTAAGTCGAAAAATATGTCCGACTGCTATAGAGCACAGTTCTGATACAAGAGGTAGATTGGGCTTGGTCAGCACTTACCTTCGAAGTTAGAAGACATTTTGAGAAAAAGGGCCTGAGAGGGTAAAATTCAGCAGGGCAAGGCTGCAGGTGTGTCCGAGGAGGGAGCGTGGTCATCGGTTGGCTTTGGGTCGAAGCTGTGGTAAAGATTTCTATGTTCCGACTTGGTCACCGAAATGGAAGTCAAAAATCTCCAGTGGGACGAGTCAGAGGGCTGTAGCCTATTGCATAGTGGGGAGAGGATGTGGCGCAGCAGCCAGTACTTCCAACTCGGGAGCTGGGGATCCAGGTTTGAGACTCGGCGTCGGCACAAAATCCTGTGATTCTGGGCTAATCACTTAATCTCCCCATGTCCATGGATAGCGCCTTAATACCCTCACAGGTGATAAGTTGCGCTACATATATCTACCAATGTACTCACTATATTTGGGCATCAAACTTGTATTAGTTAGGTGAAACCTAGGTCCAGACAGTGTTACCAAATGTAAAAATGGCAAAATAACTACCACAAAATGTGGTGCATTATGCAGCATAATTTGCCTTATCTTGCCACATAATTTAGTTAACCATGCCACATGATTTGGCCCTCCGTGCCACATAGGTCCAGTGACCCTGGGTTTAATAGGTCCTTTATACCGGTCAGTCCTGTTAAATTGGTTAATTACCAAACATAAAGTCTGCTTAGTAGCTAGTATATGCTTTAAGAATTGGAGGGACTTGGAGCTCCACCGTTACAAAGATTTATTCTTCTTGAGAAGGTAATACAAGGTTGTTACCAGTTGGGTTCTGGAGTGTGTTCTTTTAATGGGCATTTATATAAATGCATGCATATAGGTATAGTCTGATTACATATCACTCATATACAAGTATTACCTACTGGCGGTTGCCAGTAGGTATAGTTAGGACCAAAGTTTCCATAGGAAAAGCGTTTTTTGTTTTGCCAATAACTTTAGAGTGACTGACAAATCTTCACAACATTTTCAAAAAACGTCCCCTTTTCAGTTCAGCTACTGTGTTGAAAGTTTCAGGGTGATCTATCAAGCGGGGTCCGAGAAAAAATGGGGGTCCCAAAACATGTTTCCCCCATATTATGTCTATGGTGATTTTTTATTTTTCGAACAAGACTATAGCCCTAACCACTGAAGGAAATTTCACCAAATTTGGCAAAAAGCTAGATGTTGGTTTAGAAAGTGTGCTTTTTCGGATTTGATGTATATCCGTTCAGTAGTTGGAGATATTTAAGTTAAAAAAATATAGATATCTGGGAACCCAAAATCCTACTGAAACTTGATTGGCTGCCAACACTTCAACCAGGAAGTATTGGCAGCCATCTTGGGACTCGGTTCAAGTGCCACAAAAATTGTTTAAAAAAAAAAAAAAAAAAAGGATGAACAGGGGGGTAGAAACACCCTGACCCCCTAGCCTCAGGGGAGGGGAGGGTAAAAACTTTTTTAAAAGATAAGCGCAGGCCCCCCTCCTGGAGCTTATTATGCCCCCGGGGACCACCACCTCCCAGGGGCTTTATTGCTAATATGCTAATAAATGCGAGGGGCCACGCCTCCTGGTGCGATGCTGGTTGGGGGATGACGTCCCCTTGCCTCCCGAGGGCCTCAGGACTAAAGTGGACTTCTTCCCGCAACCAGCAGTGCGCCAGGAAGTGTGTTTGCGGAATGGTGGAGAAAGGTGGCCTGGTCTTGTGTGGGACTTACTGGAGGTAACATGAGAGGTAGTTGGCCCCCAAGGACCCTTAGAAGTAAAGTGGGCTTCATCTCCCAACCAGTAGAGTGCCCCAGGAGGTACATTTGCAGAGTGGTGGAGAAAGGGAGCGTGGCTTCCAAAGACCTCTAAGCAATCCAAGAGAGGTCTTCAAAGGCCATGCCCCCTTTCTCCCCGACTGTGCGAATACACATCCTGGTGCACTACTAGTTGGGTGATGAAGTTCCCTTGGCTGCTGAGGGTGCTTGGGGGCGAACAACCTCTCCGGTTACCTCCAGTAAGTCCCACACAGAGGGATTGCTAAGAAGTCTTCGTAGGCCCAGCCCCCTTTCTCCACCACTTTGCAAATGCATTGCCTGGCGCACTACTGGCTGGGGAATTAAGCCATCTTGGATGCTAAGGGACCTTGGAGGCCAAGAAGCCCTCCTGGTTCTTTCATTAAGTCCTACACAGCAGGATTCCTGAGAGCTGGTGAAAGGCCCAACCCCTTTCTCCACTACTCTGCAAACACCATTACTACTTTAAAAAACCATAGAAATTCACTGAAAAAAGCAAAGGTTACAGGGACGTTATAGTTAGGAAATGGAATAAAAAAACCTTAGCAACTCACAAAAAAAAACAAAGGTTACAGGGATGTTATAGTTAGGCTCAGGTGTCACTCGGAAAACAACTGTGAAATTCAGGTCGTTCCCCCGCAATGCACTGCTTATGACATCACTCATGAAATGGTCAGTGACATCACTCATGACATCACTGATAACATCCCAAATGATATAACTGATGATATCCACAAAATCACTAATGCACCCACTCACACCCCATAGAACTTTCATACACTAACTCCCACACAACCATTCACAGACCCATACAAGCACTTACACATTCATTCACTGATTCATAGAACTACACACACATCTACTCACTCACCCATACAGCCACTCACACACTGAGTCAGTCATCAATATCATCAATCATACAGCCACTTACCCATACAGTTACACACAGACACTTACTTACTCATACATATACTAACACATGCTCACCTATACTGTCAGACACAAGCACACACTCACCCATACAGCCACTTTCACATTCACTTACCCATACAGTCACTCATATACCCCATCACTCACCTGTAATGCCTTTCACATACCCAGTTACTCACCCAAATACCACTGATAAAACCACTCCCACATAGCCATACACACACTCACCTATACAGTACCTCACACACACACACTCACTAATCCATACAGCTACTGACTCACCCACTAACTCATCCATACAAGGTCACTTACCCCCTCACCCACCCACACAGACACCCATACAGGTACTCAGACAACCAATCGATCACCCATATAGCCACTCACATACCCACTCACACACCCATACAGTCACTTAGACACCAACTGACAAACTGATACAAACATTCACACAAACAGTTACTCACCCATACATTTACTGTGACACCTACTCACTTACTTATACAGTGAGTCGACAACCCACTGAATCATCCGTACAGGCACTCATATACCCACTGATTCACCAATACACCTTGGTGTATATATATTTAACTCAAACTTTTAAAAAACACTAACAGTCACTGGATGATATTATCAGTGGTGTCATCAGTGATGTCATTTGAGATCTCATCAGTGATGTCACTGACCATGTCATGAGTGATGTAATATATGAGGTCATAAGCAGTGTATGCGGGATCAGGTTATAGTTAGATCAGGAAACTATAACCGCTGAATTTCACTGGTTTTGTACGAGTAAAACCTGAGCCTAACTAGAGCATCCCTGTAACCTTTGGTTGTTTCAGTGAAAAAAGAAAAAAAAAAATATATATATATATATTCACTTAAAAAACCATAGGTTTCACACATGTTATAGTTAGGTGGATATTTCCCCCATTATAGTTAGTTCAGATAACTATAACTCGCGCCACCGACACTCTATCACAAGGATGATGTCATCAGTGATGTCATGACTGATGTCACTGACCATGTCAGGAGTGATGTAATATGTGACGTCATCAGCAGTGGATTGCGGGCGCGCGAGTTATAGTTATCTAAACTAACTATAACGGGGGAATTTCATTGGTTTTTTACGAGTGAAATATCCACCTAACTATAACATGTGTGAAACCTATGGTTTTTTAAAGTGAATTTGCAAGGTTTTTTAAATGCTAATTCCTAACTATAACGTGTATGAAACCTATGGTTTTTTCAGTGAATTTGTATGGTTTTTTAAATGCTAAGTTATGTATGTATTATTATTTTTTTTATATATTTATTTTACAATAAACTACGTATGAAATTTTTTTTAATATGTCATCAGTGATGTCATGAGTGATGTCACTGACCATGTCATGAGTGATGTAATATGTGACGTCATCAGCAGTGCATTGCGGGCGCGCGAGTTATAGTTAGCTGAACTAACTATAACGGGGGAATTTCAATGGTTTTGTACGAGTGAAAAGTCCAGCTAACTATAACGCCCCTGAAACCTATGGTTTTTTCAGTAAATTTCTAAGGTTTTTTAAATGCTGATTCCTAACTAAAACGTGCCTAAAACCTATGGTTTTTTCAGTGAATTTCAAAGTATTTTTAAATGTTAATTTCTAACTATGCCTACAGAGATAGGATATGTGAAGAAAGAAGAAAAAACGCACAGAAAGAAAAAAAAAAAGGAAATGCAGAAAGAAGCAACAGAAGTCCTCAAAGACGAAGAAAAGTGCAGGAAGAAAGATAACGTGCATAAAGAACAAACAGAAGAGCAGAAAGAAGCCTTGTTGCAAAATCATCCTGTACCCTCAACTTTTTCAGACGGATACTGGTGGTAACTGAGTCTGACTAACCAGTCCTAGAGCCAGTGCTATGTTAAAAGACACTCAGAATATAGTGAAAACACCTACATACACTAGGGAACACTATCCGTTGGGGCCCCCCTGTGATCAGCATGACCTCCTCTGTAAGCCCCTAGTATATAATAGGGCAGGGGATTAAAACTACCTCTTAAAACGCGCCACAGGACGTGTTTCCACACGTCACCTCAGGCCCTGTCCCTTCACTTCCCCACTGTGTAAACACGCCCTGTGGCCGTTTTAAGTTGGGAGATTAAGTCCCCTTGAATCCTGAGGGTCCCTAGGGTCCAACTAGACCACTAGGTACCTCCAGTAAGCGCCACAGAGCTACGTTGCAGAGAGATGTAAAAAGGGGCACGCCCTAGACCACCTTTCTGCAACGCAGCGCAGTGGCGCTTACTGGAAGCACCTGGTGGGCTAGTTGGCCCCCAGGGTCCCTCAGGATTGAAGGGGAATTATTTCCCCAACTTAAAACGCGCCACAGGGCTTGTTTGCACACGTTAACTCAGGCCCCGTCCCCTCCCTTCCCCACTGTGTAAACACGCCCTGTGGCCGTTTTTTAAGTTGGGAGATTAAGTCCCCTTGAATCCTGAGGATCCCTAGGGGCAAAATAGCCCACTAGGTACGTCCAGTAAGCGCCATTGCAGAGAGGTGTAAAAAGGGGCACGGCCTGCACCACCTCTCTGCAACGCAGAGCAGTGGCGCTTACTGGAAGCACCTGGTGGGCTAGTTGGCCCCCAGGGTCCCTCAGGATTGAAAGGGAATTATTTCCCCAACTTAAAACGTGCCACAGGGCGTGTTTGCACACGTCACCTCAGGCCCCGTCCCCTCCCTTCACCACTGTGTAAACGTGCCCTGTGGCCGTTCTAAGTTGAGAGATTAAGTCCCCTTGAATCCTAAGGGTCCCTAGGGTCAAACTAGCCCATTAGGTAACTCCAGTAAGCGCCACAGAGCTGTGTTGCATAGAGGTGAAAAAGGGGCATGGCCTCAGAACACCTGTCTGCAACGCAGCTCCCTGGCGCATACTGGAGATACCTGTTGGGCTAGTTGGCCCTCAGGGACCCTCAGTATTGAAGGGGAATTAATTCCCCAACTTACAACTGGCAAGGGGGCGCATTTGCAGAGTGCTGCAAGAAGGGTATGTGGCCTTCGGCACGATGCCGGTCTTTCATTTATTTCATGTTTTTTAAGAAGGAGGGCTGTGTGGGCCCCCCTTCTTTTTCTAATTTATTGGCACTGCGGACCCAATCCCCCAGGGCCTGCACCCTAATTTTTTTTGTTGAAAAAAAATAATTTGGCCCTCCCAACCCCCGGGTCATGGCCTTTTTTGTTTTTTTAATTCTTTAGGAGGGGGGCTGTGTTGCCCCCCTCCTCAGGCCACTTATGGCCCCGGGGACCCCGTCCCCCGGGGCCGGCCTTTGTTTTTTATTATTTAAAAAAAATATATATTTATAGAAACACCTAGGACATGCTGGACAAACCGTATGTACCTATCACCATGACGATTTGCGTGATAGTCATTAAAAGGCGACTATGCATACAATGAATCCACGTGGAATGTATTTACACCGCTAGTGAAGATCTGACGTGTCTGACGCCCTACCGTGCCTAATCCCAGCGCCCCCGCCGGTGGGTACTCTCCAAGTAGACACCCTTGTCGTTTATTTATACAAACATGGGTAGCTATTGACGGGCACATTTAATACACACACATACCAAGCCATTCAAAGGGGATTCAACAAAAATTCCACCAAACTATGCAAGAAACCCCCCTCACGGTTAATAAAACACACATTCACCGCCGGATGTGTAATACTTTTTATTTTACTCTCTGGAAAGGAGACGAACATCACTTGAGAGTCACAGCGTGCTCCGGTCTGAGCCCAATGCTGTGTTACTTCCACCAGTGCCCGCCGAGTGCCACACACCTCTGTGTTGTATTCCACCAGCTAGTGCGTATGCTATGACACTCTCTAGCACCATGTGCACTGTAACACCCCCCCGTGAATATGTCATGCCACACTTGCCTTCGCACGGGTTATATTGCCCCATCTAACATGCCTTCCTCGATGCGCATGTTATAACGCACAGCGCTATGCCATACATATTACAATCTGGGATCCATATCTTTGTCACAGTGCATATGCAACGTTACACTCCCCAGCACATATTTTATATTACAACTTTAGAGACTAGTTAGGTTACACAACACTGCCCTGTGCATATTACACTCCAAGGCGCATATCGCATAGCACGCCCTAGTGTTTGTGCTATCTCGCGCTCTCCAATGAATCTGTCATTGCGCACAATGTATTGCATATTATATTTCACGCCCCGGTTCATCTTATATCACACTTTTTGGTGCATAGTTTATACCATACACTATATCTAGTTTTAATTTTCAATCGTGCTCTCAGGACTATGTTCTATATAACACTGCATCCACCTACCCTTTTCACGGGCATTACATTTTGCGATGGGGGTGGAGGGTCAGGGGGTGTTTCTGCCAAGTGAGCCCGGAGTCACAGTCACAAACGTCCTCTTCTTCCTGAATAAAAGTGAGATTATGCTGCATACTTGTTCACATTTTAAGTAGTTCGCACAGACACACGTTTTAAAAACAATAAAGTTCCTAATACCCACCTTCTCTGAAAAGTTAGATTGCTGCCCCATCCACCTCCTCCCTATCCTCTGTTGTCTGAATCCATGGACTAGCCTCCTCCCTCCTGCCATGCATGGTTTGATGTGCTGCCATTGCCCTCCATTTAGCATGATGTACCAGTCCACTCCTCCTGCCCTCCATTGCCCAATTCTATGGCCCATCATTGACCTCCTGCTTAGCCTCTGTGCTTAGCTTGCTGCCCCTATTCTCCTTCCCCCTGCCCTCCGATGTCTTTGTGCATGCCCCTGCTCCATCCTTTTTGCCCACCATGTTCCATGGACCTGCCACTCCTATCTACTCTGAGTGTTCTGTTGAGCTGCCACTCCCCCTCCCACCTGCCTAGCATTGTCAGATGACTGTAACCTGTCCCTGCCACCTCCACCCTGCCTGTCCACATGCCATGCCCCTATCCCCTTCCTCCTGTCCTCCATGGTCCATTTTACTGCCACACCCTTCTGCCCTCCCTGGTCTGTTCTGCTGCAACTGCTCCTCCTGCCTGCCCCGCGCGGTCTGTTGTGAGGCCCCTTCCCCTGAACTCTCTTGTCTGTGCCCAGGTCCTGACCCTCCCTTCTATCCTCCATGGTCCTTTGTGCATGCCCCTGCACCCTCCTTCTTGCCCATCATAGCCATTGTGCTGCCACTAACCCTCCCGCTTGCCATGCATGGTCTTCTGTGCTGCCATGGCCCCTCCCACCTTCCCTGTGTGGTCAGCTAACTGCCCCTGACCCCCTCCCACCTTCCCTCCATGGTCTGTGTGTATGCCATCACAGTCTCACTGTTGCTCTTAATGGTGTGTCTTGCTTCTAGTGCCCATCCTGCCTGACCTCCATGGCTATCTTGCTTCTCCTGCCCTGCCCCCTTGCCCCCAGCCCTCTGTTTACATGTGCAGACCCCTACTCCCTCCCTCCTGGCTTGTCTGTTCCATTGTAATGCCCGTGATCTGTCCCTCCTGCCCTTTATGGCCTGTTATGCTGCAGCTTTCTCTCCTGTCTGTCCATTATGGTCAGCTAGCTACCATTGCCTCTTTCGCCTCTGTTCTCTGTTGTCCATGTGCATGGTCCTGTCCCCTCCCTATTGCTTTTTATGGATTGCTGTGCTGCACTCCCGTCCCGCATGGGCTGTGTGGTGTATTGTGCTGCTGCAAACCCTGATGCCTGCCCTGTAGGGTCAGTTTGGTGCACCTCTCCATGTCCCTCCTGTCCTCTGTTATACGAGTCCATGTCCCTACCCCAATTCCTCCTGCCTACCATGATCCAATGTACCATACTTGCGAACATTTTGAACTTGGTAAGAGGGACATTTTGAAAAAAAACTGGGGTATTGATTTTCCCCTTTGAGTTACATTGAAAAAGAGGAGATTGTAGACAGGAGACAGATCAAATAAAGCACATTTGAGCTTAAAAACATTGGACGTTTCCTGGCTGAATCGGGTCTGTTGGCATGTATGGTTGTACTACCATTGCCTCTTCCTTCTGCCCACAATGGTCTATTACATTGCCACAGCCTCTCTTGCAAGTCCTGTATTGTTGGTTTGTTGCCCCTGCCCCCCTTTCCACTGCCCTCCATAGTCTGTTGTGCTGCCACAGCCCTTCCTACCTGCTCAGTTTGGTTAAATTGTTGCCTTTGCACCCTCCTACCTGCCTTCCATTTTCAGAGTCAGTGCCCCTGGCTTCTGCCTCTCAACAGTATCCTAATGAACAACTAAATTGCTAACATTCTAGATTTATTACAAAAGTGTGGAACGCCTGACGTCATCTTGATGTAATTAAAACTGTAATACCTAGAACATTTCCTTTAGAAATTACATATATGAGAGGGTCTTATTGGCATCAAAATTATGGTTAGTGCTCTAAAAGACTAAAATAAGGACATATTTTCTGAGTTTTTAAATAGCGACAAAGCACTTTTAAATTATTTGTTAGCTTTATGTTTTTTTATCCAGTTGACCTCTTGATTAAATGTTGCACTTAGGGGAGAGGATGTGGTGTTACTTCCAGAACTGCAGACTTTGCAACTGGGGAACCAGGTTGGAGTTTCTGCTTCAGCTCGACATTCTGTGATTCTGGTCAAATCACTTAGTCTCCCCATGTCTACAACCAAAATGAATTTGTTCTTGTGTGATGTAACCAATGCTCATGTAAAGCACTCCAATACCTGACAAGTCTGCACTATATAACACTGCAAAAACACAAAATAATAAGTGTTTTGCACACTTCTGTCATTGGGCTATATTTGGGCTACATCTGGGTGATTTTGGGCTACATTTGGGCTCTTTTGTCTCCGGTGGCCATCTTGGGAGATTTATTTGTTATGAAGTTTCCTTATTTCCTCATGTACTGCAGTCTCCTCAGTAGGAAATGCTTTCAGTTTTTTACTTCGATTCCATCATGAAGGTATTCAGATGTCACACATTTGCCATAAATTCTGAATGTTAGCACTCTAGTTGCTCATTAGATCACTGTAGTAAAACCACTGTTCACCATGGAAGTCTGCTCCTGGTATTAAAAGTGCATGTTTCAGTCTACATGTCAGAATTTTTTAATGAAATAGAAGAGGATTTGAGAAGTCACTCAAAATGTGCCCTCATTTTCTTTCTTCAGCATTAATCATAATTTCTATGGCAAAATGAACCCCCTCATTGTGTTCCTTTTTAAATTAAATGTTTTAAGTGTTACCAGTTTATTCCAATCAAGATGGCTTCAGGTGTGCCATACTTTTGTCATAATGAAGACAGTAAGCGCTCTAGTTGTTTTTAAGAACACTCTGGGACATTCTGTCATTGGGCTACATCTGGGTGATATTTGGGCTACATTTGGGCTCTTTTGTCTCTGGTGGCCATCTTGGGAGACTTATTTGTTATGAAGTTTCCAAATTTCCTCATTTACTGCAGTCTCCTCAGTAGGAAATACTTTCAGTTTTTTACTTTGATTCCATCAAGAAGGCATTCTGATGTGTCACACATTTGCCATAAATTCAGAATGTTAGCACTCTTTTTGCTCATTAGATCACTGTAGTAAAGATACTGCTCACCAGGGAAAACTGCTGCTGGTATTGAAAGTGCATGTTTCAGTCTGCATATCAGAATTTTTTAATGAAATAGAAGAGGATTTGAGAAGTCACTCAAAATGTGCCCTAATTTTTCTTTCTGCAGCACTAATCATACTTTTTATGGAAAAATGAACCCCCTCATTTTGTTCCTTTTTAAATTAAATGTTTTAAGAGTTACCACTTTAATCCAAGCAAGATGGCTTCAGGTGTGCCATACGTTTATAATAAGTAGGACTGTTAGCACTCTAGTTGTTCTTTGGAACACTCTGGGAAGTTGCAGTAGAACACAAAGGAATCAACTGACAGTCTCTGCCCTTGTTGGATGTACATGTTTTACTGAGAATGTAAGACTTCATTCTCACATGACTGAGAAAGATAATGTGAATTTACAGAAAATAAGCTCTCAGTTTAGCTTATAGATCACCTTCCAAACCTCTGTGGGAAAAGCATGAGAAAATATTTTTCTCTCAATCATGATATCCCAGCAGAAGGCTTTTTCACATGGTGAAATCACCTTAGAACATACCACAAGTCCTAAAATGAGTATGGTACCATCAACAAATGATTTATAATGTAACTAAAGTCTTAAAACCTTCTATTAACTGCAATGCTTTTTAATGAGGTGCTATCATGTATATTGGTCCCAAGATGGCTGCCAACACTTCTTGGATGAAGTGCTGACAGCCAATCAGATCTCAGAATGAGATCTGTGGTTAGGCTCCGCCCACATATATATATGATTTTACTTTTGATTTTCTCAGGAACTACTGAACAGATTGACACCAGACCTGCAAAAGGCTCATCCCTGAGCTGAGGACTACCTCTCTGCCAAATTTCAAGTAATTCTGTTCAGCCGTTCGGGCTGTACCTTGGACTAAAGATCCCTATGGAAAATTGCATGGGGAAAACGCGTTTTGAGACCCCCCTTTTTTCTCAGCCCCCACTTGACGAATCCACCCGAGACTTTCAGGGTAGGAGCGGAGCGCCCCACCTATTTTGAAAATTTCGGGAGGATTCGTCAACCGGCGCCAAAGTTATTCCAAATAGAATGTTGCGGATTTCCTATGGAAACAGGGTCCTAACTATAACTACCTACTGGCGACCGCCAGTAGATTATATATATATATATATATATATATATATATATATATATATTACCTACTGGCGGTCGCCAGTAGGTAGTTATAGTTAGGACCCCTTTTCCATAGGAAATCCGCAACATTCTATTTTGAATAACTTTGGCGCCGGTCGACGAATCCTCGCGAATTTCTCAAAATAGGTGGGGCGCTACGCTCCGCTCCTACCCTGAAAGTCTC
Organism: Triturus cristatus; assembly: GCF_964204655.1. Taxonomy (NCBI): domain Eukaryota; kingdom Metazoa; phylum Chordata; class Amphibia; order Caudata; family Salamandridae; genus Triturus; species Triturus cristatus. The sequence goes on from NC_140581.1 coordinate 565,137,938, forward strand.
GGGGGGATTCGTCAAGCGGGGGCTGAGATAAAAGGGGGGTCCCAAAACGCGTTTTTCCCATGCATTTTTCCATAGGACCTTTAGACAGGGCTACAGCCCGAACGGCTGAACAGAATTACTAGAAATTTGGCAGAGAGGTAGTCCTCAGGTCAAGGAAGTGCCTTTTGTAGGTTTGGTGTAAATCTGTTCAGTAGATTCTGAGAAAATAGCCTTTAAATCAATATATATATCTGAGCCAGCTTACGGTACGCTTACCGTAAGCTTACCGTACGCGTACGGTGGCGTGCGCGAGCGCGAGCGCGATTCTGATTGGCTCTTAGATCTTAGTAAACATTCGAAACAGCGGAAACCAGGAAGCGGCGGCCGCCATTTTCTCTCTCGCACTGAGAGCTAGGTTGTTAAATAAAACCAATAAACATGTAAAGGGGCTGTTTAGACAGCTCCCACACACATAGCCATGTTGAGGGAGTCCCCAAAGACCCCCCAAGGCCAAAAATGCAATTTTTATTTTTTTGCTAATTTCGCCGATTACGCTTACCGTACGCGTACGGTAAAAAATGTAAAAAAAAAAAACACTATCCACACTCTCCCCACCCCCTGTGCTTTTGGTGGTCGAAGGCCACCAAATGTGCAGGGCTCATTATAATTGTGAAAAACCACAATTTTTTAAACAAAAATAATAAAAGAAAAAATTAACAACACTTTCTCCACCCCGTGTGCAAATGGTGCCCGAAGGGCACCATTTGTGCATGGCTTCTAAAAATTACGAAAAATTAAAATATTACCTTTCAAAACGAAGTGCATCATATGTCCTCCATGTGCGCACGGTGCGCGAAGCGCATCGTGCGTACATGGCCCATCCTGCGTAAAGTGGGCGCGCGGTGCGCGAAGCGCACCGTGCGCGCACGGAACGAACTGCGTTAAGTGGGCGCGCACGCCACGAATGGCGTAAAGTAACTTAGCATTTAAAAAACCTTGCAAATTCACTGAAAAAACCATAGGTTTCACACACGTTATAGTTAGGAATTAGCATTTAAAAAACCTTGCAAATTCACTGAAAAAACCATAGGTTTCACACATGTTATAGTTAGCGGAAATTTTACTGATAAAAAACCAGTGAAATTCCCCCGTTATAGTTAGTGCAGGCAACTATAACTCACGCGACCGCAATCTTCTGCTGATGACATATGTGTCTTTATGAAAAAAAAATATTTGAAATATATGTATAGCTAAAAATGTATGGAAGAAGACATGGGCAAATAAGTGTCTAAATACAGTATTAGCATCAGCAGAGGATTGCGGTCGCGTGAGTTATAGTTGCCTGCACTAACTATAACGGGGGAATTCACTGGTTTTTTATCAGTAAAATTTCCGCTAACTATAACATGTGTGAAACCTATGGTTTTTTCAGTGAATTTATATATATATATATATATATATATATATATATATATATACATATTACCTACTGGCAGTCGCCAGTAGGTAGTTATAGTTAGGACCCTGTTTCCATAAGAAAACCGCAACATTCTATTTGGAATAACTTTGGCGCCGGTCGACGAATCCTCGCGAAATTTTCAAAACTAATGGGGCGCTACGCTCCGCTCCTACCCTGAAAGTCTCGGGGGGATTCGTCAAGCGGGGGCTGAGATAAAAGGGGGGTCCCAAAACGCGTTTTTCCCATGCATTTTTCCATAGGACCTTTAGACACAGCTACAGCCCGAACGGCTGAACAGAGTTCCTTGAAATTTGGCAGAGAGGTAGTCTACAGGTCAAGGAAGTGCCTTTTGTAGGTTTGGTGTAAATCTGTTCAGTAGATTCTGAGAAAATAGCCTTTAAATCAATATATATATCTGAGCCAGCTTACGGTGCGCTTACGGTGCGCTTACCGTATGCGCACGCCGCCGTGCGCGAGCGCGATTCTGATTGGCTGTTAGATCTTAGTAAACATTCGAATCGGTCGAAACCAGGAAGCGGCGGCCGCCATTTTCTCGCTCGCAGTCTGAGAGGGGGTTAAAAAACAAAGCCCAAAAACATGTAAAGGGGCTGTTTAGACAGCTCCTAAGCACCTAGCCATGTTGAGGGAGTCCTCAAAGATCCCCCAAGGCCAAAAACGGAATTTTAATTTTTTCGATAATTTCGCCGATTACGCTTACAGTATGCGTACGGTAAAAATTAATTAAAAAAAAAAATAATTATCCATACTATCCCCACCCCATGTGCAAATGGTGCCCGAAGCTCACCATTTGTGCATGGCATATAACTATTTGAAAAAATTAAAATATTACCTTTCACAACGAAGCGCATCATATGTCCTCCATGTGCGCACGGTGCGCGAAGCGCATCGTGCGTACATGGCCCATCTAGCGTAACGAACTGCGTTAAGTGGGCGCGCACGCCACGAATGGCGTAAAGTAACTTAGCATTTAAAAAACCGTACAAATTCACTGAAAAAACCATAGGTTTCACACACGTTATAGTTAGGAATTAGCATTTAAAAAACCTTGCAAATTCAGTGAAAAAACCATAGGTTTCACACATGTTATAGTTAGCTGGAAATTTTACTGATAAAAAACCAATGAAATTCCCCCGTTAAAGTTAGTGCAGGCAACTATAACTCACGCGACCGCAATCTTCTGCTGATGCTAATACTGTATTTAGACACTTATCTGCCCATGTCTTCTTCCATTAAATTTTAGCTATACATATATTACAAATATTTTTTTTTCATAAAGACACATATGTCATCAGCAGAGGATTGCGGTCGCGTGAGTTATAGTTGCCTGCACTAACTATAACGAGGGAATTTCATTGGTTTTTTATCAGTAACATTTCCAGCTAACTATAACATGTGTGAAACCTATGGTTTTTTCACTGAATATATATATACATACATATATATATATATATACATATATATATAATGATTTACATATGCAGAGTGCTTTTTACCACAGGCTGAGACCTCGCATTACTCTAAATAGGCAAGTAATTATTCCCAAGATACCATATCTACCCTACCAGGAGCAATAAACAGCCTACGTACCATGCCTAACCTACCGCCACCTCTGCAGTGAGTATATCTTACACCTGCCCTGAGGTGGCGGTTTTGTGAAAAGGGGTCAAGTTATACCTATGGTATCTCTAGTAAGAACTTAAGGTGATATGGTCTTCTACCAAAAGCCCTTCAATCCAACTAAAGTAAAGGCGCAAATGATTGCAGCCTCCATCAGGAAAGTGCGGATTGCAATTTTTACCAGCATGAAAAGATAAATGCTACTGATTCCTTAACCTCTTGACCAAATGCCCTTAAATCCAACTAAAGTAAAGGCCCAAATTACTGCAGCCTCCATCAGGAAAGTGCTGATTGCAATTTTTACCAGCATGTAAATGTGAATGCTACGGATTCCTTAACCGCTTGACTGCAGTGTTCCTTGCCCATTGCTAAGCACTTTTTTTTAATGTTCGGGGTACTTCAACTTAAACATTCATAACTATTTTTTCCACAAAAGGGTATCCATGCCAAATTTGCGTTTTTTGGTTTTTCCCCAACATCCTGGGTATTCGAAAGGAAATCAGGATTTGTAGATTTGTCTGAAAGGAACCAAGAAAAGAGTCAGAATATAGCTACATTTTGGCCTTTTGAGGAAATTGCTGCAGAAGGAGAACTATTTTTGTCTAAAACAGTATCAACGAAGTTTCCAGTGCTAGGACCACCATCTTCCTAGCTTTCAGGAACAAGCATTGTTGTATACATTTTTTTACCACCTGTTTTGCATTACTCTAAGAGGTAGTCCATTTTACAAAATTTTTGTGGTTTTAGCCTACTTCTTTCAAGTGGAAAACAGGTTAAACCCATGGGTGATCCCAGAAAGCTATAAATGTCTGAACAGTTTACAGAATTCTGAATTCAGCAAGGGGTCATTTGTGTAGATCCTTCAAGGTTACCCAGAGGAAACTAATAGATTAAATAAGAAAATGTACACAAGTAGGGATTTTGTTTTAACAGCATTTCCATCTGTAATTTTTTGACACAATGTCCAATTTACAAAAGTGATATACTGTTCTGGAAAATAGACTTTTCTGGGTGTGGGGATATATTGGGTTTGTAGGTTCTACAAAAACACCCAGAGCCAACAACTGAACTGCACCTTGAAATAATTTTTCATTGTATACAGACTATATAGCAATTCATATGGTAAAATGTAATGAATAGAAAAATGGTAAGAGGAAACCTATGTATTTCTCAAATGTTGATAAAATGCAGAGCTTATGAATCGTGGTTATTTGTATGCATCTGAATTTATGGTTAACAAAACTACCATGTGATTCAGAGGTCATTTTGCAAAACGTTTTCTTGTAAACTGGCTTACATGTGTGCCAGAAATGCAGATGGGGGAAGCAGTATGTTGCACCCTCTGGGGCTGAGATGTCCCCATGCCTGGTCGCGCCACCATCACTCTCGAACCTACCTCCATCCCTTTGTTTTGTTAATGATTTCCCTAGCGTTTAGTGAGCAAGCCCCAAAGATGCCTCTCTGAAGGGGCAGAAAGACTGCATTGTTGTCTTTTGGACTGGGGGCATGCCCCTCAGACTTAGGCCATGGTGGCTCACCCTCTCCACTTTGTTTTGTTTTAGTAAGTATATCTGTGGGATTTAGCAGGCTTTCTAGTCCCACTTGGGTAGAAAGCCTGTAATGCCCCCTTTTGGGGTAGAGGTATCAATCAATCAATCACTCCATTTGTAGAGCGCACTACTCACCCGTGAGGGTCTCAAGGCGTTGGGTGGGGGTGGGGGTGGGGGGTGGGCAGGGGGGCAGTGCTGCTACTGCTCGAACAGCCAGGTCTTGAGAAGTCTCCTGAAGGTCAGCAGGTCCTGGGTCTGTCGCAGGCTGATGGGGAGAGTGTTCCAAGTCTTGGCGGCGAGGTGGGAGAATGATCTACCGCCGGCAGTCGTTCGTCGGATGCGGGGGACGGTGGCGAGGGCAAGGGGAGCGGAGCGAAGCTGGCGGTTCGGGATGTAGAAGGTGAGTTGTTTGTTGAGATACGCTGGTCCGGTGTTGTGGAGTGCTTTGTGAGCATGGGTGAGGAGCTTGAAGGTGATCCTCTTGTTGACGGGGAGCCAGTGCAGGTCTTTCAGGTGGGCTGCGATGTGGCTGTGGCGGGGGATGTCGAGGATGAGGCATGCAGAGGCGTTCTGTATGCGTTGTAGTAGTTTCTGGAGTTTGGCTGAGGTTCCCGCTTAGAGGGCGTTGCCGTAGTCCAGCCTGCTGCTGACAAGGGCCTGGGTGACCGTCCTTCTGGTTCTGGTGAGGATCCATCTGTAGATCTTGCGGAGCATGCGGAGTGTGTTGAAGCAGGAGGAGGAGACGGCATTGACTTGCTGGGTCATAGACAGCGATGAGTTCAGGATGACCCTCAGGTTGCGTGCGTGGTCAGTGGGCGTCGGTGCAGCTTCCAGCCGTCCGGCCACCATGAATTGTCCCAGGCGAAGGGGGTGGATCCGATGATGAGGACCTCTGTCTTGTCCGAGTTCAGTTTCAGTCGGCTGTTCTTCATCCATTCAGCGATAGCCTTCATTCCTTTGTGGAGGTTGGTTTTGGCGGTGGTGGGGGCCTTGGTGAAGGAGAGGATCAGCTGGGTGTCGTTAGCGTATAAGATGATGTTGAGGTTGTGCGATCGGACGATGTTGGCGAGCGGTGCCATGTAGATGTTGAAGAGTGTCGGACTGAGGGACGATCCTTGGGGTACGCCACAGGTGATCTTGGTGTCTTTAGATCGGAATGGAGGGAGGCGGACACTCTGGGTTCTGCCGGTAAGGAAGGAGGTGGTCCAGTCCAGGTATTTGCTGCGGATCCCTACGTTGTGGAGGCGTGTGCGTAGGGTGTGCTGGCAGACAGTGTCGAAGGCGGCCGAAAGGTCCAGGAGGATGAGGGCCGCGGTTTCTCCATTGTCCAGCAGGGCCTTGATGTCATCTGTTGAGGCGATGAGGGCTGTTTCGGTGCTATGATTGCTGCGGATTCCGGATTGGGACGGGTCCAGGATGTTGTTCTCTTCGAGGAAGGAGGTCAGTTGCCTGTTGACAATCTTCTCAATGACTTTCGCCGGGAACGGGAGCAGGGAGATGGGCCGGAAGTTCTTGAGCTCCTTGGGGTCCGCCTTGGGTTTCTTGAGTTAGGAGTTGATCTCAACGGGCTTCCAGCTCTCCAGGAAGGTGGCAGTTTCTAAGAAGTTGTTCATGATGATCTTGCGGAGATGGGGTGCGATGGTGGAGCTTGCTTTGTTGAAGATATGGTGCGGGCAGGGGTCTGATGGTGAGCCGGAGTGGATGGTGTTCATGATTTTGATGGTGTCGTCGTTGACGTGGGTGCAGGAAAGCAGGGGGTTGGTGTGGCTGGGGGCGGTGCGTCTGAGGTGTCGGTGGCTGTTGGGGGGGCCTGGTTGTTGAAGCTGTCGTGGATGTCTGCAATCTTGCGGTGGAAGAAGGTGGCTAGGGAGTAGCAGAGGTCTTGCAATGGCAGGATCTTGTTGGAGTTGGAGCTGGGGCTGGGGTTGGAGAGTTCCTCCACGATGTTGAAGAGTTCTTTGCTGATGTGTGTGCTGTTGTCGATGCACTCTTGGAAGGAGGTCCTTTTGGCGGTACGGATGAGTTGGTGGTGTTTGCGGATGGTGCTCTTGTAGGCTGCATTGCTGTCCGGTGTCTGTTCGTGGTGCCACTTCTTCTCGAGTCTACGGCAGGCCTGCTTGGATGGCTGGAGGTTGGCGGTGAATCAGGCGGCTTTTCTGTCAGTGCGTCTGTTAGAGGGTTTCTTGATCGGGGCAAGAGTGTTGGCGCAGTCGTCGATCCATTGCCTGAGGTTGCGGGCGGCGGTGACAGTGTTGGTGGTGTCAGTTGGTGGGTTTTGGGCGAGGGTGGTGATTAGCTGGTCTTTGGTGACTTTGCTCCAGTTGCGGCGGGGGGGCCCGTTGTGTGTGGAGGTGCGCGGTGGGCTTCTTGAAGGTGAAGTGGATGCAGCCATGGTCAGTCCAGTGGAGTTCGGTGGTGTGGCTGAAGGTGACGTGGTTGCGGGCGGAGAAGATGAGGTCGAGCGTGTTTCCGGCGGAGTGGGTGGGAGACGTGACGAGCTGTTTGAGTCCAAGGTTGACGAGGTTGTCAAGCAGGGTGGTGGAGTTGCTGCCGTTGGTGTTCTCGAGGTGGAAGTTCAGGTCTCCGAGGAGGATGTAGTCCATGGATGTGAGGGCGTGTGTGCTGACGAAGTCGGCGATGGAGTCGCTGAACTGTGGCCGGGGGGGGTCGGGGGGGGGGTCTGTAGGTCAGAGTTCCTCTGAGGGTGGTGTTGGGGTCACTGTGGTCTGGAAGTGCAGGTGTTCGGCAGCGCTGAGGAGGTCGTCGGTGCTGGTTGAGATTCTGAGGGTATTTCTGTGGACGACGGCGATTCCTCCTCCTGCTCCGTTGGTGCAGTCCCTGCGGGTGATCTTGTAGCCGTCCGGGATGGCTATGGCGATGTCAGGTGCCGAGGAGGGGTTCATCCAGGTCTCCGTCAGGAAGGCGACGTCCGGGGAGGAGGAGACGAGTAGGTCCCAGAGTTCGATGGCGTGCCTGCGGGCGGAGCGTGTGTTGAGAAGTATGCATCTGAGGTGGTTGCATCTTGTCTCAGTGGGTGATTTAGCGGCTCGGAGGCTGGTGAAGCTGCAGCTCCGGCAGGAGAAGGGTCCTGGGGTGTGCTTTGGAGTGGCCAGGAAGCAGGTGTGCGATCGGCCGGCGTTGAGTGCGTGGAGGGTGCAGGCGTCGTAGTGGTGTCGGTTGTCATGGCGTTTGCGGGCCATTGGGTCTGGCGCTGGGCGCGGTCCAGGCGCAGACGGGCTTGCCTTTGGCGTGCCGTCGGCTCGCCCGCTGCGCGCAGCCGCCATAAGAAAGGGAGGAGCAGCTGGGAGGCGGGAGCGGGACGAATGGGCAAGCGGGGGGCTGGGCCACAGGGGACGCAGCGGCGGGAAGGGGAGAGCAAGACGGGTGGGAATACAACATACAAGGGAACAAAACGGGCGGAAATACAGAATATAAAAGGGCACAGAGTACAGTACAAAAAGGAAAACGGTACACAAAGGAATAAAAAACAGCTGACAGAAGTAAAATAGACAGATGGAAAAAAGGGACAGAGCGAGCAGACCGATACTCACGGCTCACCACTGGGCCACCAGGGATGAGGCGCAGGTGGCAGCCTGCCCTGGGCCCTAGGCATGACGGGCAGCCCTCAGCCCTTTGGTTTGTTTCTTTCCAATACCTTTCCTGTGGTATAGTGGGTTTTCTCCCCTTCCCACTCCAATGGGGAAGATTAGGGTTAAACACGCCCATGTGTTCCCCATACTGGTGGGGTGTGGGAGCACAGGCCCCTGCTCAAGGGACTGACCCCCCTATAAAATAATTCCCTGCGGTCTAGTGGACGCATCAGATAATCACTGTTCTATCCTCACGTGCACCTCGTGCGTGGACATTCCATGCCCTGTTGCCTCGCACTGTACTTTGGTGCGTTATTATTCTAATGTTTTTACAGTTGGTAAAAGAGAGTTGGTGAAGCCGGCGCCGTGCTTGCATGCATGGCGGAGGACTGTCTGTGGGATCTTGATGTAACGACTTAATAAATACCACTACAATTCTTACTGGTATCCTGTTGTCAGTACATCTTCCGTGGTCTTTCACCAACTCTAAATACATTCGAATAATAACGCACCAACGGACAGCGCGAGGCAACAGGGCATGGAACGTCCACACACGAGGACAAAACACTACACACATCTCACTGTGATCACCGGGTGCTTTTAAGGTATTACTGGAAAGCCGAGTTTTAGGCCTTCTAGTGATACCTCCCTATTGCATAATTCCCTGCCAGTGCAGAGAACTAAACTATTTTAGCCAGCTCCATGCTCCCAGGGAAACCAGGATGCCAGTCCTGCAAATGACACCATTGTAACAAGAAATAAAAATAGGCTCTGGTGTACAAGACAAAGTATGCTAAATTTCTTTAATTGTATGTAGTGAGCCAGTATACTGAAACTTCAGTACAACTAAAGTAGGGAGCACAGACACTTCTAGCAAGATGTCAAGTTTAACATGAGCGTATTGGGAATTTTAAGGCCTGTGTCCAGAACAATAATGGACCAGCTCAAGTTCTCCAAAATAAAGCCGACACCTTTTTGATAAAAAGACACGCTTTGAGATACTTGTGGCAGGTTTCTCACTGTCACTATTTAAAGGGCAAGGTAAAATTTTTACATACAGTCGTTGTTTGCTCAACTCAAAAGAATGTATATAAAAGTGGGTCCCGACTATGATATAGAAACCACAAACTGCAAATTCAGTTTATAGAACAGCTGCTGGTTCAAATTTTAGTGCAGACTGCCTTGGATGGAGGGGTCTGGGTTTAATCGATTATGTGAAGGTGACTGGATTGAAGAAAGGAACAGAAGGTACATTTACATACACTTTCCAGATCTGGTTAACTATGGTGTGGGAAGGCAATTAACTTGGGACCAGATGTACGACCATTTTTTGTGGTTGCAAACAGGAGATCGGCTGGTTTGCGACAGCAAAAAGGAGTGTACAAACACAATTTTGCGAGTCACTGACTCGCAAAATAGTGTATACAACTCTCGCTATTAGGTAGGGGCGTCCCTTCCTAACAGCGAGTCTAAATGCAATTTACTATTGTTTTGCAACCTCATTTGCGGCTGCAAAACACTCACAGTTTACCACCTACTTCAAGTAGGATGTAAACCACTCGCAAATGGGAAGGGGTCCCGGGGAATCCCTTCCACTTTGTGAGTGTTTGCGAATATGTTTTTTAAGAGCAGATAGTGGCTCCAGGGACCACTGCCAGCCCTTAAAATGAAACCGAAAAGTTTCATTTTTCTTTTTTAAATGCAGCCCGTTTTCCTTTAAGGAAAGCGGGCTGCATTTATAAAAAAAACTGCTTTATTTAAAAAGCAGTCACAGACATGGTGGTCTTCTGACCCCAGCAGGCCACCATCCCTGGGAGTGCTAGCCATTCCCGATGGGGTCAGAAATTGTGCTTGCCTCATGAATATTAATGAGGCATACAATTTGCAACCACATTGGGAAACGCAAACAGTGTCTGAGACCGTTGTACATTCACTTTTGTGAGTCGCAATTCGACGTAATTTGTGCCTCGCAAAAGTGAATGGTTGTATATCTAGCCTTAGGTGCAAAGATGCAGGAATTGAGATTGAAGTGATAGAATACCTTGGGAGGTGAGCAACAGTCAAAAGTAAAACAAGCAGATTATCTGGAGGGGACCTGGCCTAGTAGGGTGGGTTGAACTATTCTTCCAGTATCTGGACCAATGCTTATTTGCATATTGTTGGTTTCGTACAGTGGGTGAAAACTGATCGGCTGGAGAATGGCCAGTGTGATCACCAGATACTGAGTTTAATTCAAGCATTCCTTCCATCACTTAGTTCTTTACCTCACTAGAGAAATACACAAAGTTGGTTATAGATACACATTTTGAAGTTTCAATCCATTACCATAGCAAACGGAAGAGGTTTTAAACTGGAGAGTATAGATGGTTCCTGCAACACAGCTAGATAAGCAGACAGTTATGTAGTGTTTGGGAGAGTTCTAGGGCATAGGCAGTTGTGCCCGGTTAACATACACCTCCCAAACATTTCAGAGGCAGTCTTCCAAGGTAACCTGAGTGGGTGCTGGCCAAAATTATTTTTTTGTAACTTTCAATAATTTTCAGCAGAAGACAGCAATACATATTAGAACATTGGAATGTTGAGCGCTCCAATGAAAATAATGGAGTGCTCGTGTCTTCTAATGGCCGGTAGAAGCCTAGAGCATCAACATTCCTATGTTTAACAAAGGCCTCAGGAAGCCAGAGGATATTTCAACCCGCTCGGGTTCCATGAGGACTTTGCTTTACCAATTCGAACATACTACCCTCTAGAGGGGGAAGTTCTAATAGCCTCAGAGCCCTCCGTAGCAGGCTCTACTGGCCATTAAAGGCCCGCTTCCTTGTTAAAGACCCTAGCCGCATTTCAATATTCTAATACACAGCCTCTGCCTTTCTCTTTTCCCTGCCTCTCGAAAATATATATTTATTAGGCAGAGGAAAGCGAAAGGCAGAGGCTGTGCAGGAGGGCACATGCAGCCTTCACTCTTCCCTCCTCCTGTAACTTAGTGTAACTACAGCTTCAGAAGGAGAGATGGAGGGGTGAATGCTGCTCAGCTCCTGCTTCTCCCTGGCCTGGCTGAACTACAAATGGCAGTTTATCACAGCTGGGAAGCACCAGAGGCTGACTTCAGCCCCTTTTCATAGCTCTGGCTGTGAATATTCAATAGCTCACAGCCGTGGCCCTGTGCGCAGATGTTAACTCTGAACAAAGGCTTTGGAGCCAAGGGGAAATTTCAACTCCCTTGGGCTCCAAGAGGCCTTTGTTTTTCTAGTTAGAACATTCCGCCCTCAAGGGGTGGAACATTCGAATAGCTTTATAGCCAGCTACAGCTGGGCTATACCAGCTCTCTTTGGGCTCGGCCCTTTAACACTGGAGCAGGACTTTATTGGCCAGTATAGCCCGCTTCAGCACGCTATAAAGCTATATTAGCACTAGGCAATGTTGAGAGCTGCAATGAAGACAATGGAGAACAGCAGCAGACTATCAACACTGGTAATGGCCCACTGCTATCAACTTTCTAATGTCCTAATCCACAACCTCCGACCGTCACACTGGGTGACTCTCGATATGGGATGTGGATTGCACAAGGGAATGGGAAAAACCAGAGGCTGTAGAAAACGGTACACAGCAAGCTTTACTCCAGTCTGGTTCTCTGATGCTCTCAGTGCTCACTGGAGCCTCAAAAGAAGAGAGAAAGGAATTTGGTTCAGCTTCAGTCTCCCTCAGCTTGGCCAAACAAAGAAAACAGTTTGACAGAGGCCAAAGAGAATAAGAGGCTGGGGTCTAGCCACTTCCATAGCTTCTGCTAAGCAACTGTTAGTGTGACACACACACACACGCACAAACGCACGCACACACACCCTCTGTTGTTTTTCCAATTAGGACATTTTGCCTTTATATGGCAGAATGTTGTAATAGCCTTATAGCCAACTGTAGTGGACTACATTAGCCTATAAAGGCCCTCTCCCTTGTTTTAGACTGGAGTGGGACTTTAATGGCCGGTATAGCCTGCTACGGTTCACAATAAGGTTATAGTATGTTTACTTCCCATTATCTTTAATAACTGATGAGTTGCACTGCGTGCTAAAATTGCTGGATTCAAATGAACTGACTCACAAGAACTTCAGAGAAAAAAAGACAAGCTGAAGTCTAAGTCATTTGAAAATGATGTCTAGTTTGTTAAGTTTGAGATTTTCACACCACTTACATCTTTTTACCTTAATACCTTTCGTCCAGTTTTGAACATCCCTGCCCTGGGTCTCCACATGGGAGTCCCTACCACCAAACAAGCAATGGTTTTGCGCCTCTCGGTCAACATCAAGGAGAAACAAACAGATTTTCTCTTCATGGTTTTTACCAATCAGTCTGCGCAGGCATACAATTGAATTGTCCAATTACTTCTGATCAATTATATCAACAATGCTATGTGTTATTCGACGTTCATGCCAGAATTTATGTGCATAATTGTACTGCCTTTACCATGAATTTAAAAAAAGAACCTCTACAAAACTGAACTATCCTCTCCATGCTTACAGTTAATTTCCCAAATAGCTATAAAACTGAACGAGTCTAAAGCTAGCATTGAGTGACACATTATATATGTACACATTAACCCAGTCAGCATTAGTGATCTTCTCCACACAATCAGTTGTTCTTCTCTTTCTTGCCTTAAAGCGGGCTAACTCTTTGTCCTGAATGCCATATTTAATGTTGTAATAGTCTCTAGTGCGAGAAAGGCCAACACTGGAAATAACTCCAGAGGAATCTGTAGAAACCCACCCCACGAGTCACTAGCCAATTTTCACAGCTAATGAAATGTTATGATTTTCCGCACTAAAAACAAGTGTTCCTGAGCTTCCAACAGTCATGAACTTGCCATTATTATGGAGATCGGCCACCTCTGTACACGATCGGCTTTCCACTAGGCCTGGGCGGTAAATTCTGTTCCGCTTGCGGAATTTGGGTAATTTCGCGTTCTGCAGAGAACGCGAAATTGCCCAAAATTCCGCTTTCCGCGACTTCGCGAAATTTTGGCTTGTTCGCGTTCTCAAAATGCGTGTTCGCGAGATATTTCTCCCCGAGCACGCAAACAGCGATTGTGAACAGGTAAAAAGCATCGCGAACAAGCAATTCCGCGTGTTCGCGGAATTTCGGCGTGTTCGCGGAGATTTTTTACCGTTTCGCGGAGATTTGCGTAACGCGATTACCTAAATTCCGCCCACCCCTACTTTCCACCTAGATAAGTACACGTTTGAAGCTGCTTTAACACAGACTACAAATCCCTAAACTGGTGATTACATTGCGCATTGTGTTCTACCAATATTCTTCTCCATTTCATGGCCCATTTGCTACAATTAACAGCTGTGGAATTGATCCCTGATTCAAACGTTTTTGTAGCTGAAACATTTACTTAGCACACCCATTTCCGTTATATATGTATTCACAAATCATTTGGCAAAGAAATGAAGTTGAGTTGCTAGATATTATCATTCCAGGCGTGGCAACGACAACTCTTACCTACCTCATGCAAATAGTAGTTTAAACATTCTACCACTAAAAACACTATGGAAATGGCCCCATATCCACTTACTGAGTAACCCATCTAGTCCTCAATGAATCGTTAGCAATGTGCATATAACTCCCAGAGACGTGTATGAGCACCTAAAAAGCTTCAACATCTCGGCCAAAGCCACCCAGCCCATCACTGACAGCAAACCTTAACTTAACTGATTAAATTAGTCCCAAGTACCCCCATCACACTGCTCTTTATGAAAACTGTTGGACCTGGCCCTTTTTGCAGGATTATCCCCAACCTTTTTGCCTTCTCCCTCCTATTTTTATGACCTTCTTTTGTTGGGTTTAGGACTCTGGGCACTTTACCGCTGCTAAAGTTATGTCAATAGATTTATAGAGCGTGCGAATACCGAATGGTGTCTTGTTGCTAGTGTCAGATACAAGTCTCACGTGAGGCAGAGCAAGTATGATTAGACCGCGGAGCAGAAAAGCCACGTTTTAGCAATTTCCTAATGATTAAGTTGGTTTTGGATATGGTCGGGCATGGAGTTCCACCATTAAAATGTAACATGGGAGAAACTTCTTCCACCCCAACGCGCTTTTTTGAGTCTATGAGTTCTTATTTGTCTGGCTACAGTAGACCACAGGATGTGTGAAGGTACCACCTGAATGTTTCTTGAAAGAAGAGAGGACCAACCTGGTGCAGGACTTTGTGAGCCCAGCATAGTGCTTAAACTTAATTTGTGCCCTGATTGGTAGCCGGTGTAGGTCTCTTTAAGTTTGGGAAACAGAACAAAATTAAGGAAGATTCAGAAGCACCCGAGCTGCTGCATTCTGTAGAGTTTGCAGTTTATTTAGTAGGGTTTTTGCGAGCCTACATCTAAGGCATTACAATATTCTATTTTAGAGACTACTAGGGCTTTGACAACAGTTTTTCTTTAGTTCATTCGGAGGAAGGGAATCATTTTTTTCAGTATCCTCAAAGTGAGGAAAAAGTAAAAAGTAACCTGGTTTGCATGGTCGATGAAGGGTAGCTTGGCGTCAAGAACCACCCCCAAGTCTCTTGCTCTCTGGACCGACAGTGGAAGAGGCACAAGATTAGCGGGCCACCAGGTCGTATTCCAAAAGGAGGCATCGTGGCCAAACAGCAACACCTCTGTTTTTCCAAAGTTTAACTTTAAACAGTTCATTTGCAAACAGCCAGCAATACTGTCCATACAGCTACTAAACTGAAATGCTACTTTTCTGGGATCGGTTGAGTGTTGTCGGCATACGAAAATACAGAGAAGCCGTATGAATGAATACGTTTAATCAAAAAAGCGATTTAAATATTAAAGAGGGTAAGACTTAGTGAGGATCCCCGCAGGAAAGCGTGAAAAGGTAAGAGGTGAAATCATCAAAGGGGACCACTTGTTTCCTATCAGACAGGAAGGAACTGATCAGTTTTAGAGCAGTGCCCTTGATGCCAATACTTTCAAGTTGGTTGATGAGAATGGAGTGGACAACCGAGTCGAAAGTAGCCAAGAGGTCCAGCAAGATCAGGGCTGCCTTACCACCTCAATCTACAATGGCTATAATTTCCTCTGTGGCTGCTACAAGAACGGATTCTGTACAGTGATTGCATCTAAAATCCATGCTGTGATGGATCAAGGAGGTTGGCAGTTTCAAGCGAGGTCATGACCTCCCGGTTCATGGCCTATTCAAGAATCTTCACTAATAGAGGTAGGTGTGACATTGGTCTATAGTTCTTGACTTTAAGAGGGTCAAGTGAGGTTTCTTCAAAAGGGGTAGGATAGATTACTTTTTCCAGTTGACAGGAAACTGGCCAGAAACAACAATCCTGTTTAGAAGTGCCTATGCTTTCTCCCTAAAATGTAATGGTATTTTGGTTCTCCACGATTGGCATATTTGGCTTACTAGTAAGTCCCGAGTACATTGCACTGTGTGTGCCCAGGGCCTGTAAATCAAATGCTACTAATAGGCGTGCAGCACAGATTGTGCCACCCACATGAGTAGCCTTGCAAACATGTCTCAGACCTGTCACTGCAGTATCTGTATGTGCAGTTTTAAACTGTCAATTCGACCTGGCAAAACCTTTCCTTTTATTACTTGTAACGTACCCCTATGTTAGGCCCATAGGCAGGGTGCCGTGTAGTCAAAAGGTAGAAAATGTACTGTTGTGTTTCACATGTCCTGGTAGTGAAGTAATGCTAATTTAGTTTTTCACTTCAGCAAGGCCGATCTCTGCCAAAGGTTAGCATTGGAGCTGCCTTGTAACATCTTACAAGTGTATCTTCTAATTGGGAGCTGATAGAAAATTGGAATTTGTTGTCTCTGGACTCACAATATAAAAACACACCTTTTATTTTAGTAAAGTTGTTTTTTAAATTGCAGGTCTGTAAATGACACCTTTAGAAAGTGGGCATTTTCTTACTTTAGCCATTTTATGCCTCCGCCTGTCTGAATACACATCTGGGTCAGGATAACAGTTGGGTTGTTTGCGCATTCACTCTAGACAGTCACACAAATGGAGCGGACGTGTAACCTGCATATCCTGATTGCCCATCACCAGGCTGATGGGCCTTCCTGAGCTAAAGTGGTGGGAGGAGTTGACACTGACACCTGAATAGGACGGTGCCTGTCTTCACACAAAGAACTCTCCACCCCCTGTTGTGTGTCTGGGGCCAGGGAGAGGAAGGGCACGGTCTTGTGCACTACAACAAACTTTCTTTGAAGTCTGCCTATTTCAAAGGCTGAAATGGGTTGAAGTACTGGACCTGTGACACCATATACTCAGATCACTTCTTGGTTGAGGCCATTCTGCCAAGAAGAAGAGCTGGATTGCTGTCATGAGGGACTGCCACTTTGCTGTCTGCTTTGCTGTGTTGGCCTGTTACTTGCTGCCCTGGGAGTAAAAGGACTGAAAC
Organism: Triturus cristatus; assembly: GCF_964204655.1. Classification (NCBI taxonomy): domain Eukaryota; kingdom Metazoa; phylum Chordata; class Amphibia; order Caudata; family Salamandridae; genus Triturus; species Triturus cristatus. The sequence goes on from NC_140581.1 coordinate 565,154,574, forward strand.
TTCCTTTCTACACCCTGCTACAAAGGTTCTCCAAGGGCTCGTTTTGAGCTTGCCTCCTGGTCAGAGCCATCCAAGACTTCACCTGCAATCACCTGGACTGCTATGGGTCCTACTCTGCCAAGTGGTGAGAAATCCAGTTCCTGGGCCCTGGGAGGTGAGTTCTGGTGAAACAAAGAAGAAAATCCATGCATCGACTCGAAGCCCCATTCAGAACCGGCGTAGTTCCGCCAAAACTCACCACATCGCCGCTGCATGCAACGGGTGTGGTCCCCGCTTGACAACGACTGCGGCTTACAACGTAGGCCCCACCTTTTCATCGTAGCCACTGTGAGTCTCGAGCACTGCATCATTGAAGTCTACGACGCAGCGCCACGACTGACGCAGCGCCTGCTTCAACGATGAATTGAAGCAGGGCGACTTGACTTTTGGCGCATCGTCCCTGGGCGCTGACTTCTCCATCGACACTGCAGCAAAGAACTGCAGTATTGTGCCCGCAAACAACGCATCACCTCCCCTGCCTAGCAATAAGTAACCAATACATCACCTGCTATTTCAATGCTTCACCCCCCCTGTGACTCATATAGTTTGATTTTTGACGCATCTACGGTACTTTGTCCTGATCAAGAGCATCACTTGATTTTTAAGAACTACAACTTTATTTGATCTTTGAAAATTCATATCTGGACTTGTGTATGTTGGAGTTTTGTCATTTTGGTCTGGTTTTATTCAGATAAATACTGGATATTTTTCTGAACTGGTGTGGAGTCCATTGGTAGTGTTTTCATCCTGTTAGTGTGCGTGTGTACAAATACTTTACACGTTGCATCTGAGATAATCCTGACTGCTCTGTATCAAACTATCAAGGGGGTGAGAAGGGGTTATCTTGGGTGTGTAACTTACCCCGACTAGAGTGAGGGTCCCTCCCTGGACAGCGTGCAAACCACTGTCAACTAGAGACGCCATTTCTGACCAAAGCAATTGTAGGACAACTTGTAATCCCTTAATAGGAAAATGATTCCATCTTCTATAGTTTCTGCTAAAGCATCACACATACAGGTATAGGGTAGAATTTCTAGTTTATTTTCAGAACTCAACTGGACACTAATCCCCTCTAGCATCACTGAATAATCCACAGTGGTCTTTCAAATAGACAAGCAAGTAATTTGTATAAAACAGGATCATGTGTGTCAGACCCCGTTCAGAAGGCCATGGGGCAATCAGGGGCTACTAGGCCAAAACCATGGGGTTTGAGGTCTTTTATCACTCCTTTACCGGGCCTGTCCTACTGTGGATCCGCGCAATGGGCTAAATATGACCTTTTCCACACTTGACTCAGTCGTAGCGAGATCAAACAGTCACAGGATTCTCAGGGAGGTCCTTGGGGCAGTGTTTCAGTTCAATAATCAACACCACCCCTCACGGCCCCCTGTCAGGGCATAGAGATCATTGCCCGGCCCAGTGCTTCTCTTTGTAAAAAAGACAAGTCCTTTATTACACAGAATTCTATTACACATACAATATAAGAGTACCTGTTTCACAGGTGTGAGGCTTAGTGCGTCCAGGGATGAATGAGTATATATCAGCTACCTGTCCCTTATAGGCCACCCCTCTCCCCTCTGTGTAGTTCCCTGCTGCGAGGGAACTACACATCTACTTCTGACAACTGGGGAGCAGTGCCCTCTTAAGTACCCACATCGGCTGTTGGATCCCAACTGGCAGTGCAGCGAGAGCTTGGAACGAAGTATTATGTCTGGAGACTGGATTTCCTTGTGCGGAGCCCAAAAAGTACTGCCTGCATCATGAGTGTGGCCCCTGCATCGTGGGGGCCTCGACACGCATAAGCGTCTTGGTGGTGAGCGGTTTCACCGGTTATGGGATCCAGCCTGGGCCACTTTGTCTATCGTGCCACATCTCTTTTGTGAGACACGCTGACTGCATGCTCATTGCGCGCAGTGTCCAATTCACAGGTTGCGACCCTCAGAGGGAGGGCGTACCCGTAGTAGTGCCTAATCCTATCTCATGCGGCAATGCTAAACTTGCGCCTATGTGTGTGACCGGAATTTTTGGTGTGCCCCGTATCGATACGCACAAGGTGTTGTGCCTCATTTCCAGGAAGGTACAGAATTTGCAACTTTTCCCTTGTGCGTGCCTGGAACCGTCTGATGCAACTCAGATCAACATGCACCAGACGTTGTACCTCATTTCCAAGGTGATGCTAAGGGGCGGATTCTTGTTCCAGGGTGCCCAGATTGCCCGAGTGCTACTTTGATCGACGTGTGTCTGATGGGATGTCTCTTTCATTCCCCATTCATCAATTGTTGCTTTTGTGCCCTCTATGCGGCAGACCAACTGCCCTCTACTCACCTGGCCCCGACCACTTTGTGTTGCCATGTAGTATTACCCAGATAGGGCATGGGTGGTGCGAGTAATTGACTGGATTGAGGAACGCTTCCGCGAGCGACTGGAAACTTATCAAGAGACTGCGTGACCCCTCCTGCGCTTTGCAGAACTGGGCTGGTGCCTGAGGCACATTGTAGAATCTTTTAATTGAATGACTATTGCCCTTAGCCCGCTTCTGCTCCCCATCCAGAGTGTTGGCCAAACCCCCATTTGTCAACTGTCTCCTAATTAGCCCTGCTACCTACCCCCATCTTCTTCCCTGGGATCCGGACTAAGTGTGACTGGAGTTCGCCTAGTATCAGCGGGAGTGTGGATATCTCCAACCATGGGCATAGTGTAGGAGAGTTGAGCTGAAAGGTGGAAGAGGGCTTGTGATTGGGCCACGGGTATGCATTTGCATAACTGACTGACCTCCTGGATATCAGGGGCATTGCACTACGGTGCTGTGTGTGTGGGGGTGCGAATGTGCTCCATACGGACTAGCCTGATATTTGTGGCACTGCGTATCGGTGTTTAGTTAGAGTGTGGGAGTGACTGCATGAGGACCACCTGTTATTCATTACATTGCCCAGCGGTGTTGTTTTACAGGTTGATTCCTTGCCAGAAGAATACTTTTGACATTGGTTTTGACCCATGCGGCCTTGGCCCACAGTGCTGTTGCAATTATCTGTATGAATAATTTTTTTTTATATCATTGTAATCTGGGGTGTACCCCCTTATAACGGTGTGGTATTGAATTATAATAACTGCCAGGTTTGGCCTAGTTCTGACAATTGTTGTCATGGCATACAGGTTGTGGGTGGTAAAGTAGGATCTTTCCCAAGTGTGCAAACGACTGATGTCATTTTAACAGGGCTGGGACCAGTACCACTGATAATATTTCCAAATGTGATTTATGTCCAGAAATACATGATGTTTATGTTGTGTTAATTAACCTTTGTTGACTGCAAACTTTATTTACATACAACACGTGTGAAGTCTTTTTTGTGTGCTCAGTGTGTTTTTTGTGAGTGCTGCGCCAAAGCTTTACACATTACCTCTGTGATAAGCCAGAATGCTCAGTGCCAAGTTACCCAAGGGTCAGCGCAGGTTATACAGTGAGTGTAATCACCACCCCTGACGGGAGTGGTAGGTTCTCCCTGGCTAGGGCACCACAGTCAACCATAAAGGGCCAGTTCAGTCTCTATCACTCAGCACCTTTCTGTGATGTTTTCTTCCGCTATGACCCTTTTGGTCCATGGTAAGCCACTCAATATACCCTTTTGACCACCTGCAAGGTCCCTTGGCTCCCAGGACCTACTTCCACTCCCACTTTGGTAGTATGGCTCACCTAATGCTGATTCAGCTCACTGTTCATTGCACATTAATGTGTAGTGGGCAGCAGACTGACAGTTGAACTATTGCCAGTGTCTCTGTCCAGGGGAAGAGGCACCATGATGTCATCCTTCTTCACTGAGAGCAGAACGGAGCTTTGCTTTCAGAAAGCTCAATTATCAAGATTGTGACAACAAAGATCACTGTGCATATGAAGCCTCTAGATAGAAAGTCCTAACATAAGGCACTATATCTAACACTCCTGACTCTGTTCCCTTACACACTGGAAATACATTTTGAAAAACGTTTGTCAAGAGACAAGAAAAAAAAAAGTAGGAGCTGGCTGCGGATCTGCGTATCATGATGCAGAATGAAAACAACTGACATCGGTGTGCTTAGGTGACCCCTATATGCAGTTCCAGACGGCATTTCCAGGACAGAGCGGAGTGGACCGCCATGCAGGATCTAGGCTAAAAAAAATCTTCAGGATACAGTTTGGCGCTTGGGGATATTCTAAAGGTGAGGAAGCTGCAGTTAGAAGTATACATCAAAAACACATCGTACCTGGTGGGCTGATTAATCTTTCATAAGAATTTACTAACTTAAAACTTTGGTGTTCCATTTGTACTCTTATTGAAACATATAATTACTTCCCTATAGTATGGGTTTTAAATCTACATTAAGGCACATTTAGTTGCTCTCAGATAATTCCATTTTTTATAAACTGGTTTCAGGAGTGTTGCAAAGTTTTAGTTCATGTGCCATGTAGGACTGGATAAAGTCTAATTATTAGACTCAGAGTTCTTGTTTATCCATTTGCACACTTTTCGAGCCTCTAGTTTTCCAGTAGATCGCATCTTAAAGCACTTTGGATATGTCAATACAAATACATATGTTTCTACACAGAAGTTTCTCATGTTGTAGTTTAGCACCCCTATTAAAATTACAAAAGAGTCAAGCAATGAAGACACTCTTAATTAGGACACAGATTATTTAACATGCTCTTTTATCTCGACCGTGATGTACAGTAACCTTGTGGCGCAAACATATTCAAATTCATCAGAAGTCATCTGGTCAGTTTACAGGAAGCAGTAGCAAAGTTAACATGTCTGCATGTAATGTATTAATACATGCAGCAGCAAGTGTGCAAGACCATATTTGCATGCATTAGGTCACTAATGACAATTAATATATCTAATGTTTTTTTGCGAGCAGGTATGCTTTTGAAGTATAGCAAGAAACCTACAAGAGAGTTGTACAGTCTTCTGCAAGGCAGGTAGGTTTTGCTGAAGGCTGTAGTAGGGTGATGTAGATAAGATTACCAATGAGATCATGGATGTTTAGTTCTATATGGCTTGCTGGGAGGCCGGGAGGTTTTTCAGTTGGCCGAAAATATTCCATCAGTATTACAACAAAGACAAGATTTATCCCAAAAATGAACGAGTAGGAAATATTTGTGCATTCTAAAGAGATGTCCTTTGCATGCATCACTGTACCGTGCAGTCTCTTTAGTGCTGTAATAATGGCGAAAGTCTTACCTGCACCTTAAACCAACATGCATACTCCCTCGACTATCCCACAACACCTTCATAAACTTATTTTCCACCACAGGTGAAATCATTCTTTTATTTCTGACAAAGTCGTGGCCAATTGTTCCTTACGTTTACCTCTTAAATCCCTCACAGCTGGTTTAGAATTCACATTTTCGTTTCAAAAGAGAAGTGTGCTGGATACCCGTCCAAATGTAGATGTGTGAGTATATCAGAGGTCAAAAGAGCAATAAAAAAATGCCTCTTTTTTGCTTTTCCAAAGTTTGCCACAGGGGATTTTAGCAGGTTTGCATTTGTGGTGAGGAGCAACGCTTCAAGATATGTTTATTTGCAAGCCATGTTTTTGGTCAAGGGAGTTTAGTGGCTGGTACAGATAAGAGCAAAGGTAATGGTGACAGCTCAGAGTATAAGAAGTGGGGCATAGCTGTATTGTATAGGTTGCAAAGAGGTTACGAGGTATTCTGGATGTCCTAACAAAATGGTATTGCTCTAGAGAGGATGGCAAGTTTATGGCGATCTGAAAAACATAGATAGTGGTGAAGATCTGAAATTTTAAAGCTGAAATTGCAATTAGTGTTTTGTTGGAGGTGTTTTGCATGATTCTGGGACATGGAGCCATTGTGGGAGTCAGAGACACTTTATATCACGCCAACTTCCAGATCAGGCTTCTCCAACGAGTAGCTCGTGAGCTTCTGGTAGTTCTCCAAGAACCCACAAGTTGCTCTCCTGTGTAAATCCCAACTTAACAAATTAGAAGCTTTGGCTTGGTTTAATAAATACATGCATGTCAAAATTGAAAAGTGCGTATTTGAAACAAAATTGTGTATATTTTCAGAACTCAAGAACTGATGCATGGGGAGACTTACTAATATCAACTTGGTGTCAGAGGCATTGCAGCTTGGGTTGTTATGTATTACACAAATAGAGGCATTCCCCATTGACAAATAATATTTTACATTCATGCTGGGATGCTTTGGGGTGATCACTGCTGGCAACCTTGCATATGGTGGGCACTAATGTAATCTTTCCTGAGGCTGTCAGTATTTAAACTGTAAAATTATTAGTAGCTCGGGATGATTTACACCAAACATGAGTAGCTCTTCCTACAGAAAAGGTATGAGACACCTGTTCCAGATGTTTCCCATCAAAGTGGAGATCTAAATTGTGAAGAGAGTGAAAGCGTTGGTTTTAGAGCCTGAATGCACAAGGCAGAAGTCATTCATTTTGTATTTTAGTAATGTTGTTCCAAGTTTTCCAACTGTACTGTGTAGGTAGGTAGGCAGGTGCAGCAGTAGTAGTGAATGTCCTGATATGTAATTATAGCAGCTCCATATAAGTGACAAAAAATGTGGGTAAACCAGCCAACACTCAGAGAACTCCAAACGCTGTTGTTTTGAGATGCAGCTTCCTTGCAGGAGGACGATGTATGGTGCGTGCTTTGAAATAAAAGCGATGATAATCATAGACAGCAGAAAAACGAATCCCTGAATGAAAGATCTAATAAATGTAGTCTAGGTTACAGAGGAAAAGGCAGCATCGAAATTTTTTTGTACTGAGTCCACATACTATAAATATTCTTCATAATTGTTTGATCACCGAGATCAAGCAATAACAGCATTTGTCCAAAGGTATGCACTAATTTAGAAGGCTGTCTATCAAGCGTGAGTCTAGACCACTGAGAACAGTCGCTGGGAGTAAAACAATCTTTCCCATTACACAATCTTCAATGTGTTAAGAGGTATTTGTTGTGTGGAGGATGAGATAAACAAAATGATTGACAAAATCATCCAGGCCCCTAAGCTTGTCAGAAGGTATTCAAATGTTTTTAAAGTGTCTCAAGATGCAGAAGAAGCACATGAACAGATCCAAATGAAAGAGCCTTAGCTATGCACATATTTACACCTCATTGGAACACTGCTACAACGTATTGAGAAGACAACTGTAGGTGTCAGGTCAGGAGGTATGATGTAAAGGTAATTTGGGGCTGTGCCATGTAAAGACTTGAGAACCAGGCAGAGTGGAGAGGCGTCAATACATGGATGATTCAATCAATCAATCAGGGATTCTTTAAGCGCGCTACTCACCCGTGAAGTTCTCAAGGCGGTGGGGGGGGAGGAGCAGCAACGGTCAGTCGAAGAGCCAGGTCTTGAGGGTCTTCCAGAAGATGTGTAGGGTGGGGGCGCGTCTGATGTCGATTGGGAGCTCGTTCCAGGTCTTGGCCGTGATGTGAGAGAAGGTTCAGCTGCCCGTTCTTGCTCTGCTGATGCACGTGGGTTCGGTGAGGGCAGCTGATCTGAGGTTCCTCTTGGGGGTGTGGAAGGAGATTCTATTGTTGAGATATTGGGGTCCGGTGTTGTGGAGGCATTTGCAGGCGTGAGTATCTTGAAAGTTACTCTCTTCTCAGCGGGGAGCCAATGGAGGTTGCGCAGGTGTTGGGTGATGTGTTTGTGTCGAGGGATGCAGAGAAGAGTCTGAATGCGGTGTTCTGTATGGTCTGGAGTTTGCGGAGCAGAGACTTGTTGATCCCGGCATAGAGAGCGTTTCTGTAGTCCAGTCTGCTGGTTATGAGTGCGTGGGTGACGGTCTTCCTTGATTCGGGGGGGATCAATTTGAAGGTCTTTCGGAGGGTGTTGACCTGTCGGGTCATGCAGAAGGAGGAGTCGAGTACGATGCCGAGGTTTCGGGCGTGGTCCGTGGGGGTAGGGAGGTTGCAGAGGGCGGTGGGCCACCAGGCGTTGTCCCATGACGAGGGGGAGGGTCTGAGGACGAGGACCTCTGTCTTCTCCGATTTGAGCTTCAGGCAACTGCTGCTTATCCAGGATGCACCGTATTTCATTTCTTCCTGGAAGTTGAGTCTGGTGGTGATGGGGTCTTTAGTGAGGGAGAGGATGAGCTGGGTGTCGTCGGCGTAGGATACAATGCGGAGTATGTGCTGTCTGACGATGGCGGCGAGGGGGGCCATGTAGTTGTTGAAGAGAGTGGGGCTGAGCGATTATCTTTGGGGTACACCGCAGTTGATTTCTGTGGGTTCGGAGAGGAAGGGTGGCAGTCTGATGTTTTGGGTTCTGCTGGTGAGGAAGGAGATTTGCCAGTCGAGGGCGGTTCCCTGTATGCCGGCATCATGGAGTCTGGCGGTGAGTGTGCGGTGGGAGATGATGTCGAAGGCTGCAGAGAAGTCGAGTAGGATCAGGGATGCGGTGTGTCCTTGGTCGAGGAGGGTGCGATGTAGTCTATGGCAGCGAGCAGATCAGTCTCGGTGCTGTGGTTGCTGCGGAATTCAGATTGGGAGGGGTCGAGGATGGAGTTTTCTTCAATGAATTTGGTTACTTGGACGTTGGAGGGAGATGGGTGGGTAGTTCTTGAGGTCTGTGGGATCTGCTGAGGGCTCTGACTTCTGCGTGTTTCCAGTCGTCGAGGAAGGTGCCAGTTTCGAAGGTGGCTTTGATTATTTATCGTAGTTCCATCTCTCTCTCGAACCCCAATCAATCAATCATATTACTCGCCCGAAAACATCTCAAGGCTTTGGGGGTGGGGGGAGGAAACAGCTGGTCCAACAGAGGTGCTGTGGTTCAGTGGAGGAGCCAGGTCTAAAGGTCCTTCCTGAATTGAGGGAGTGACGGTGATTGCCTAAAGTGAAGAGGCAAAGTGTTCCAGGTCTTTACTGTGAGGCAGGAGAAGGATCTTTCTCGCCCATGGTCTTGTGGATATGTGTTTTATGGAGGCCAGGGCCAGTTGGGCGGAGCGGAGGTCTCTGGTGGATGCGTGGAATGCGAGGTGGTGGTTAAGGTACGCATGTCCCGCATCATGTAGAGCTTTGTAGGTGTGCATGAGGAGCTTGAAGGTGATTCATTGGTTGACTGGGAGCCAGTGGAGGTCGCTCAGGTGGCCGGTGATGTCGCTGCAGCGGGGGTTGTTGAGTATAAGTCAGGCGGAGGAGTTCTGAATGTTCTGCAGTTTCTTGAGGAGTTTCTGGGTGATGCCGGCGTAGAGTGTATTGCCGTAGTCGATTCTGCTGCTGATAAGTGCATGGGTGACCATCTTTCTGGACTTTCTGGGGATCCACTTGAAGATCTTTCCAAGCAGGCGTAGCGTGTGGAAGCAGGATGATGAGACTGAGTTGATTTGGCGGTTCATGGAGAGCAAGGACTCCAGGAGGATGCCTAGGTTTCGTGCGTGGTCTGTGAGTGTGGGAGGGGGGGTTCCAAGTGCTGCGGGCCACCAGGAGTCGTCCCAGGTGGAGGAGGTGGAGCACATGATGAGGACTTCAGTCTTCTCTGAGTTGAGCTTAAGGCAGCTGTTCTTCATCCAGGTGACGACAAACTTCATTGTGTCATAAAAGTTGGTCGTGGTGACTGTGGGTTCGTTGTTGAGCAAGAGAATCAGCTGGGTGTTGTCTGCATAGGAGACTATGTTGAGTCTGTGGTTCCTGACTATGGCTGCGAGCGGGCCATGTAGATGTTGGAGAGAGTGGGGCTCAGTGAGGAGCCCTGAGGCACACCGTAGCTGATCTCTGTGGGTTCGTAGAGGAATGGTGGTAGTCTTACTCTCTGTGTTCGGCCGGTGAGGAAAGAGCAGATCCAATCCAGGGCTTTTTTGAGAATGCCGGCGTTGTGGAGTCTTGCGCATAGGTTGCGGTGAAAGACGGTACTGAAGGTGGCAGAGACGCCCAGGAGGACGAGGGCTGCAGTTTAGCCGGAGTCGAGGAGGTTGCGGATATCGTCTGTGGAGGTGAGGAAGGCAGTGTCGGTGCTGTGGTTGCTTCAGAAGCCGGATTGAGAGAGGTCCAGGATGCGATTTGCTTTGATGAATTTGGAGAGTTGAGCATTAATGGCCTTCTCGATGACCTTGGCTGGCAAAGATAGAAGAGAGATGGGTCTGAAGTTCTTGAGGTCTGTCGGGTCGGCATTGGGTTTCTTCAACAAGGTGTTGATCTCTGCATGCTTCCAGTCTTCCAGGAAGGTGGCGGAGTTGATGCAGTAGTTGAACCCCATGGTGCTCTCACAAGGTGTGCCACAAAGATCTATCCGGACCCTGCCCCCACAACCTTTTTTAATCTATGTACGGTAATATGTACATTCTCACTCACTCAAACATAGCATACCACTTCTCTCCCAAAGAGGTTGACAAAGCAGCCAGTGTTCTTATGGACATTTAGGGACGACACACAACTTACAACTCAACACACATAGAACAGTGTCTTTTAGATCAAACATAAATTCTGCTCTGTTCCAATCAAAGCTTGGCTCAGTGCAGGCTCAATGCTAAACTACCAGTCCGTCACTGAGGAATGCACATTTCATTAAACCTCATCCTGGATAAGAATATGAACATACAATCACACATCAATTCTTTGGCTAAGAGGACTGTAGTATCTGATCATCACATGAAGAACCACACCAACAGGTAGGTAAATATGTATATTTTAGTTACAGAGCAAAGAGCTCATCTGGAGCAGAGTAGGATCAGAGCTTAACTGACGCAACAATAGAATATTTTTCATACACCTCAAAGGCCTTGACTGACAGGGCCAGGCGTAAGGGTACTTGCTCTCAAACAGTCTTAATGTGGTTCACATAGAAACCAAAACACTTTCATACACATTTTCCAGACGAGCATCCACTGACTCAACCTTCAGAAGTGGTTTGTGTCAGTTTTCTTTCTAAGGTCATTTTCAGACTGCTATTCGGACACAGCCTTTGTGCAAAGTGATGGTTCTCACAGCACGCAGCAATGGGCAGACTCAAAGCAGGAGTATTCAAAATGTGAGCTCAATGAAGTGCGAGTTCTATGCACCTCCGGGTTATCAGACAAAGGGGCAGGCCCTGTCTAGAAATGTCACCTTTAACCTCAGAAATTGTGGTCCAACCCCGCACCCCTACCTCTACCAAATGGCAGTGCTAGGGAGAAGTACTCAGCAGTCCTTTGCTAACAAGACCCTCACAGAATTTTCTTCAGTATCTGGTAGGAATGCAGGCAATATACTTACATTGTCTGGGGTGGGGTCCTCATCTTCCACTTGTTGCCATGTTAAACCAGGGACATCCAAAATTGATCCCACTGGCCACACTGCTTATATTCCCATAACAAAGGGCTCTACTACCAGACATGTGCCACACACACTCACTACTGATAAACGCACTAGATATACTGACAGGATATCAGCACTAGGTACTGGGTTTCAAACAAGAGTGGAATTTTCCAAAAGAGGGCTAGCAAACTTGCCTCTCCTAGACATACAGAAAAAGGTCTGGTCACACCACTGATATATAATACATGGTACACTGAGACCACCACTTTATGTGACACACCCAGCTAATGGAAACTGGTCCACTGTTTACTATGGCTGCATGCACTGTGCACCTCTCCAGATCACAGATGGGGTCACAATGGACAGGCCTAGGTTTCTGCGCGCACACTCAATTAGGGTGATACCAGGGTCAAAATATAAATCAAGACACCAGTTTCATATAAAATAGGCAATAGGGGCCATGTAGGGGAGATTTCCATCCTAACAAGTTATCCCAGTCACTAAAAAGGCCCTATCTTGGACATGGTTTTCACTACTACACTATACTGTGTATATAAGCACCTCAGATTACGGTGTCTTGGACCAATAATTTTGCCATTCCTTTTAGTCAAAAGGGCAGCACATCCCAATGCTCAATCCAAAGTGGTCTCTAACTACCAAATGTTAGTTGATATCCAAATTACTTTAGCTAAGCAAACATGGGACTCAAAACTGCTGATCAGTAAATTTACCTTTCTGAATAACAGCACATTTTTGTAAGGTATGACTGAGGAAGTATTCCCAGCAAAGCCCAGTGGTAGGGGACATAAAGCTGATAATAAACCTTTCTATAAAGTGGAGCTTCAAAATATCACCTTATGCACATTAAAGGGAGTTGGCAGAACAAAATTTAACCCCAAACTATTAAGGCAAGAGTCTAATGATAATTACAAAGCTGCATTCTTGAAAGTGAACTATGTATTACACCAATGGGATTTTTCAACTTGTCAACAGCAATATTTGCAGTCAGCACTGGGATGATCAAAATTCTTCCTTCTGGTCAACCTGATAGTATATCTGATACAAGGTAGAACCAGCTTGAAGACAATTTCCAAGACAGAATTGCCAACTATAAGAAATTGGATTATAAATTGGGGAAGGCGATTACCCACCTCAATGAATAATCATAACCCTCATCAGGGTGAACCCTTTAAGTCAATAAATTAACCTGAGCTCAGCCCTCTGGTAGCTATAACACAGAGCAGACAGGCATAACTTAGGAAAAAGTTTAAAGTGTGTAATGCAGTTGTCCCACTGAAATCGAGTAACACCGGGTTCAAAATGAAAAATTTTTAACTTCTTACACCATTTTTTTCAGACCCCCTTGAATTTATCTTGAATTTGCCCAGAGATTGTCAGAGTGTAGAGTTGATTTTCTAAACACGACATAGGGCTGTGCGACCAACTGCAAGTGCAAATTGTGATTAGTAAACTATTTTATATTGTGAACCTGCCTATTCAAATGTCAATCAAGCATTGTCTTAATGTTGTATCTAAGCCTAAGAGATCAATGATCATATATAAATTTGCACTGCTGGGGCTGGTGTTGCAAAATATTATAGTGTCATTCAATGACAGAAGCCGCGCAGCCAGGCCATGACCTCCTGGGAGAAGGACCTCCTAGAAAGGAACAATTGCAGAGGAAATCAGGATGAAAACGGTACCGACAGATGATAAATGATATGAAGGTTTGGAAGCCCATCCGCAATGCTTCACACACTGGTGTTGGGTGCTGAAGAGGGGAGTTGAGGGAACAGAGATGTCGCAACTGAATGATTTGGATTGTGAAATTAGGTTGATAAATATGTACGTGTCATAATGGTCCATGCTTTATATTGTCTCTTTTAATAGCTTGCTATTATACCCATTTAAGATCAAAGTATAAATAAGGCCTTTAAAAATTCTATATTATATATATATATATATACACACACATATATACACACACACAGACACACCCACACTAGTACCAAAAGAGTACTAAAGTCAAAATGCAAAACAATAAAAATGCCAAACCGAATTAGAAAAATAGATTGATGTTTAATAAACACAATGACACAAAAATTACAAAAATCCAATAAGGGTAACCAGAGATATGAATGTTTAATGATTTAAGTCAAGAAGCATGAAGTGCTAATGAAAGTCAATGGTTGCCTTAGACAGGACCTATGTGCAATTTGAGATTGACCGTGATGGAGCCCACCTCAGATTTGTCCTAGTCAAAGTTTTTACCTTCTCATTTAGGTCCCGATTTAGAGTACGGGAAATGGATTACACTAGCACAAATGTGATGAATGTCCTGACAACCGGATTACTTGTACCATTGGATAGAATGCATTTGCAATACAATGGATAGGATATCCGTCACGTTTGTGACAGAGTAACATGTTGGACGCACTCAAAATCAGGCCCTTAGCCCTAATCCAGCACAGGAATACCCTACTGAAGCCTCCCAGGACCTCTGGGGAGGCACGTAGAGAATCACTGGGTGTCAGTCACAGATCAACAGCAGGGTCCAGTCCAGGTCCAGTTGCCACTGTTCAGCTGGGCAGTTTCAGGAAAAAGGTCTCTTAGTTGCTTGTAAGTAAGTAGCATATTTGTAAAGCGCACGAATGCCGAAGCATCTTGGTGCTGAGAGGGACGTGTCGCATTTTGTCCAGGCAAGTAACACAATTATTGGGGGGGGGGGGGGGGGGGGGGGGGGGAGGAGGAGTGCCAGGTCTTGACCATTTTCCTAAACTGAAGCATATTAGGCTGTAGCCTAATGGCAATCGGCAGCCTGTTCCAGAGTTTGGCTGGACTCACCCAGACTCTCAGGGGCCAGGGCACCTCCCTAGCCCATGTCATTCCTAGTCCATACAATACACAACAGGCAGGCACAAAGACACATCGCACACAGAAATGTCTACTTCTAAAAGTGGCATTTCTAAAATAGTGATAATAAACCTGTGAACACTAGTATGCAGCCTTTATCACCACTATTCCAAACATACCAAACTTGATCACGGTACTCCTCTCATGTCAGGAATTGCCACTGATGCACATATTAGGGAACCCCCAATGCATTCCTATGAGAGGGCAGCCTCAAAGCAGTGAGAAAACAAATAGGCTGTTTGTCACTACCAGGACTTGCCACGCAGTTAAGGCACATGTCCTACCTTTTACCTACACCGCACCCTGGCTATAGGGCAAGCCAGGGCCTACCTTAGGGGTGACTGATATGTAGAAAAAAGGGAGTCACGGACGTGGCAACCACTTGATGTGCCACGTCGCAGCGGCAGTAAAATGTGCACGCAGGCCCTGCAATGGCAGAGGCCAGAGACAGGTTTGAAAGGCTACTTTGGTGGGTGGCGCAAGCAGCGCTGCAAGCCCACCAGTAGCATTTAATTTACTGGCCCAGGGTATATGAGATACCACTGTACAAGGGACGGATAGGTAAATTAAATACGACAAACAGGTGTAGACCAATTTTACCAAGTTTACCATAGAGAGCACATGCACTTTAACACTGAACAGCAATGATAAAGTGCCCAGAGTTATAAAACCACCCCCAACAGGTCAGAAAAAATACCGGAGGAAGGCAAAAAGTTCTGGGATGACCCTGCAAAAAGGACCAAGTCCAACAGATATTATTTCATTCTGTGTATTGTAATGGAGTAGAAATGTGAAGTATCAAATCAAAAATGCACAGAAGAAGCAAAGCATCACTCTAGTCTCTGCATAATTAGCCGTACATGTGGTTTGCCTACGGAAATATCATAAGCAGAGGGCTCAATGACCTTTCTACAGTAGCCCAGGGTAACGGAATGCATAACCAGAATTTAACAGACACTAGGAGCTCATAGTCAGCATTGCAGCTGTTAGGGTTCTCTTAAGCAGTCTTTGCACCTATAAAGTGATCACTGCCATTAGTGTGGCCCCCAAAGCACCCTTACTTTCTCAGCATGGTGTGTGCATGTGTTGATGGGTTATATCGGTTTCTGAGGCCTTCAAGTTATAAACCAAGGAAGAGCATAGAGGCATCTCATGGTTTAACAGCCTGGCTCCTGGCGTCACTGACAAACCACATCCTGACAATGACAGAATGACTTCAGCGCAATAGCACTTGTGCTCTTCCTTGCTGTGCCTGGGAAGCGATGGCTAGAACAGGAGTAGCAAATGTGCTGAAAAGGTTGCCTGGAATGAAGCAGGCAGGGCTAAGTGAGATTACACCGCACTTTGCATCAGTGCCCCCACTCTCATATACTGCGTGGTTGCCAAACATTTCCATTTACGAGCAATAGTAATTAATGTAACAGTTTAGTCAAATGTATTTTGTTGGTCATCACTGGGACTACAACTACCAGACTGCATCTGGTTGCTAAAGGAAACCCAGGGCAGGAGCACTGCCTCCTTAGTGATATGGGCTAATGTAGTATATTTAAGCCACTCTGCAAACCTATAACGAAATTGACAAAACCAATAGCTTCCGACAAAGCTCTCTCGGGAGCCAATGGTATTGTTAGGGCCAATCGAATCATGCGGCAGGAGAGGGCAAAATTATGCGGCAGGGTTGAGTTAAAAAGGCAGTGTGAAAAGGCAAATTATGCGGCATAAACGTGGCACTTTTGCAATGGTATTGCTTCATTATTTCGTCATTTTTAGGTCTCGCCTACGCAGCGCGCATGCGCTGCAAGGAGAGAGACCTAATGTCATCGGAACAGCTTTGGGGGCAAAAACGTGCACGCGTTGCATTGCTTGCAAAGGGAACTCGTGCATGTCTGGCGATTTCCTTGCGGGAGCGCGCGGCACCATATGGTCGCACGCTCCCGCAAGGGAATCTCGCAGGCCCCCTCCCCTGCGCAAAACTAAACAAGCATTGGCATAGCCAATAGGTCTCACTTTTGGGACCTTATAAGTATGTTTACTTTCGCTATAATCGTGGCACGTAAAGCGCAGGTGCCGCGATTATAGCAAAAGTAAAGAAATAGATGTTTTTTTCTATTTCTTTACTTTTGCTATAATCGCGGCACCCGCGCTTTACGTGCCGCGATTATAGCAAAAGTAAATATACTTATAAGGTCCCAAAAGCGAGACCTATTGGCTATGCCAATGCTTGTTAAACTTGATAACACTGTGTGGGTAATGGTTGCACTTCATTACTTCATAGTTTCAACAACTCGCATGCTGAATTCTACTTTAGCACCATGAACATGATATAACAATAATTCCCTGACTTTTGTTTTGAAGCACATGATAAATGCTGCTTTACTTTAATGGCCGTAATGTTAGTCAAAAGACAAAAGTTTAGATGTTTTAAGCAATAATTAATTCACTTTTGATTATGTGCTTAACAAGGTTGTAATAATTGTGTTTTATGATACTTTTAAAATATATTTTGGATAGGGCCATTACAAGAGACTGCTTTTCGGGGCTAGATCACCTCTTCTTAAAATCTTCACACTCTCGAGCTGTGCAATTGACCAAAAGAGTCCTTCCAACCTACGTTATCTTTTTCATACTTCTACAAGAATCATCCCAACATCAGAGACGATTAATCTTGGGTTTCAGAGTAGCGCCCTACCCGCCATATTTATCAGAGGTAGTAAGCGCTATGTAAATGCAATTACAATACTTTGCATGCCCCTAACCACATTAGATCAAATCATCGGAACTGAGTTGTACATTGCGAGCATGTAATCTTTCTTAAGCATCCTAGAAAAAGAGGTGGAATCGATCATGTTGTCATTATGTGCCAGATTCATTGAAATAATCACAGTATGACAAACATTAAAGACATATACCAGAAAATGTGCACATCGTAGAAGGGAGGGAACCCTGCACAAAAGATAAGAACAGTGGTCCTCTTGGTGGGACAAATATAGGAAACATGTTCGGGTTGCAATTCAGAGCGAATCTCAAAAGTATAGCACAAGAAATGGGGGATCGTTTGTATCACAACCATTAATCTAATGTCTCGTTGTTAGGATTCATTGTCTTCCGCGGATTGTGGCTAATGCAGAGGAGGAAGAAGTGCCACGGATATTAGAATCACCATTCACACAGAGAAGTGTCAGTTATTGTACAGTACATTTTTCGAAAGGGCGTGTACTTTGTGAAACAGTGTGCAAGCAGCTAAATGTGAATGAAAACACGCTCTCTTAAAAGACACAGCTAGTCTTTGTAGCGTACTTGAGCTACGAGGAAACGCGCTCACCTGCATTAAAAGGAATACATGGAACATGTTGAAGATTAACATTGCATCAAAATATTGTATATTATACAATTTGCCAGGGTACTCCTTTTTAATTACGACTGGTCCAAATATTAAATCGAGGAGGAGAGGAGTAACAACGTCTAAAGATATCATTCACCAGCGTGTAGTCACGTGCCAGGTACAACCAAGCACGGATTTGACACGATCGACGACACAGGTTCCCATTTCTGTTTAAGGTTTATAGCAGACGAACGCTTCACAAACACGTCAGTAAAAACAAGTTTGAATTTTTTACCAACAAATAGTACTTACAATTACGACTCTCAAGCACTCCCTAAAAGCAATGAAACAGCTGCAACGTAAAAAAATAAATCCAATTGTGCTACTTACAGCCTAAGCGATGGTTCAGCCATGAAAAACAAAAGAAAAACATCCTGGCAAATAAGGTGACGAGCGGACTTGAACCCTAGAGACTCTTGGTACAGCACAGAAACAAAGGAACTACAAAGAAACTACAAGAGAAACCAAGAGATCCTACAAGCTACTACATCTAGAAAGAAAGTATTTCCAGGCAAGCCAGCGCCAGCCCCACCAGTGTCCTCAACAACGGACAGCCCCACAGAGCAGTGTCTTCACCAAAGGACACTACAGCCTGAGAATACTACAGCTAACATAAAGGCTTGCAGTGAGTTGGAGGAGTAGTTCAACTACAACCGCTTTTGGTGTTCCAGCCACAAAAGGATTGCAGTGAGTTGGAGGAGTAGTTCAACTACAACCGCTTTTGGTGTTCCAGCCACAAAAGGATTACAGTGTGTTGGAGGAGTAGTCACTACAGCCACATCTGGTGTTCCAGCCACGTGGTTACCTACAAAAGGGTTTGGTGAGTTGGATGCGTAGCTTCTCTACAAACAGGGGTTGGTGTTCCAGCCACATCGCGCTGCAGAGTTTACAATGTCTTTAAGAAAAAGACAATCTGCATTTCCAGGATGGTGAAACTAACTACTTGCAGTTGCTGCACAGAAGGAGATTGCAGCAGAAAATGGTTTAAAGAAACATTAGATCTGTCCTTGGTTTGTTTACCCCTGGATGTCTGCTATAGAGGCCAGGTGCCAGTTCATAGTCTTCGGGCACTCAGTGGCGTCTACTCATTAGTTACTGCCTACAGTGGAACAGAGATCCCCACGCTAGTACAGGGGTAGCTGTTTGCATTTTCGAGAATTAAGCTCTTATTATATACGAGCTTGAGTGGAGGCAAAAGGTGAGGTCACGTTCCCCGGTCATTTTTCTTCAAGTTGAAGTAAGTTAATTTTATTTTGTCTCCCAGCCCCCTCGACGTTTTGGAGTTCAACTGCCTTCTGGTGATTTAAAATCTTGGCGCGCGCTGTTCCTAGCCCGCGCGCAGTTTCTAGCACGCGCGCAGTTTCTAGCACGCGCTCAGTCTTACCTGCACCCATGATGTCGATGAGGATCTTTGTGACGCTGGGAGAAATCGACTGGGTTCTGCTGTTTGCTTCTATGCCGTGTATGCACAGACGTGCTGAGAGCCATCCGGCAGCACGTCAGGTAACATGCCGCCATCTTGTGGTTGTCGGTCTTCTTCGCATCTTGCCAACCACGCTGTTGTTTTTTTTGCCGCAATAAAGTTTTGCACTCAATGGAGTCCGGGGACCACACAGTATTTTCATCTTTGGAAGCAGTTGAGAAATTGTCATCTCATGAGAGGTTCCTTTTGGAGGTCCAGTGCGGCATGCTGCAGCTCAGGTCTGTCAGCTTACATCATCTTTGGTGGCGTTTTTTCTTTTCAGCACTTTGAAGATAAAGCTGTTTGTTTGAAGTTTTTACTATGAAAGATAAAGGTACATTCAGCTGTCGCGGTACGCTTGGTGTTTGGACATGACTGTATAACGACGTCTGAACATCCTCTGAGTGGAATCCTCCGTTTCATGTATGTCAGAGTTGTTTCTCTGGAGGTAATGACTGATGTGTGAACTCTTAAGACCTCCCATCTCGTCTGAACCACGAGTAATCTTTTCGATTGGGTCCATTTGGGTTAAGTTACATGTTGGCTCACAATTTTATTTTGGATCCATTAAGATATGGGCTATGAGGTGTTCCGTTACCCTTATCTGCCACGGATTGAACATGTAGTGCTGTCAGGAACTGATGTTCTAGATTTGTGATGTGTTTTTTTTTCCTTATGTACTGGTCTTGATTACAGGTGGCGTACGTTGTTCATGTCCCCACAGTGCAGTGCTGATTTGTGTGACTCCGCATACTAGTGTTTGTGTTTTTCTTTATTTCCCTATGTAGGGAAAGTACAGACCTCTCACAACTCGGGTGAGATATCGCTCACCGGCGTGGGGCACAGTGCACTAGTGCTCTACAGTTAACGAAATGGTTTTAATTTTAGTTTTGTAACAGGAAAAAAAGTCGTGATGCCACAGGTTTACAGTTTGAGGATGGGTCTTCTATTTTTCCTGTGGGTGGTCATCACATTGTTCTCATACACGAGGGAAGGTTGTGGCTAACAGCCCTTTTGCTCAGTTATGTTTGTTACTCCTACATGGGGGTAGGTAACCTCCACAAGGGGGTTAGGAGCTCTTTTCGCATTTATGTTTTGTTACTCCTACATGGGGGTATGTAACCTCTACAAGGGGGTTGGACCATGGGTTAGTTCCCATATTTTAACTGCACCTAGGTTAACCCTTACACTGGGTTGGGATATGGCTTAGTCCATTAACAGTTGCGCGCAGTACTATTGTACATCCCTTCACGGGCGTTTTTTATGGGCGACGACCCATATACATGTTTGTTTCCCTTTCTCTTGGGATTGTAGTTGCAGGGTATTTTACCTTTAGCGCTACTCTAGGTTATGCTTTTGGGCATTGGTGTTGTGGGGTCTTTTACCCTTTGCGTTATAGATCATTACGTAACAGTGTATGCTACAAAATGCTACGAAATGTATTTCTTGTAATGTTATGCTTTTGATTACGCTTCTAAATGTTTTAAAATCTCTTTTTAGGAGGGGATGGGAGATATTGCTGTTCAATTGTATGTGTCTTTACCATCCTTTCTTTGCTTTAATGGTTCTTTCTTCTGCGATGTTTTGTATTTACTGCTGCATCCGAGACACTTGTACCATTATTCATTTTTCTTGTTCATAGTTCTTGCTTGATGTTATAATACTTTCATTTGTGTTTTCTTTGAAGAAAAAGGGATAATGTTATACCCTACTTAATTGTATAACATGTACTCCAGCCCTGCTGCCTCTAGCTGCTCAGCCAGAGCGTGAGATGGTCATGGAATGTTGGTGTGCCTGTGATGCGTGGAATGCCTGGGTGTCTGAGTGGATGAGTGTTGGCAGTTAGAGATGGGCTGAGCAGCTGCTCCTGGTGGGGCTGGTACCACACTAGGCTGGCTGGAGTCAAGACAGATGTATCTTGGACAGAGAGAGAATAAAGAAGACTTAATAATACCTCCTGGCTCCAGGTGTCTTTCTTCATAGAACACAACAGTTGTGTATTATAAAAGCATTTAACGAGCAGGAAGAATGGCCACTGCACTTCCGAAATCTAAGTGCATCACTTTAGGACGTCTTCTTTGGCTAGTAAATAGATTAGAGCCATGTGGCTAGAAGATGACAATAGAGAAGGCGCGCCACAGAGCAAAACCCGGGGTGCCAATTACAGAAACGGTCCACATATTGAATGTAATTTCTCGATGTTTTGATTAGGATACTGTCAGGTAACATGTAAAATAGCCGTTTTCAGAGCGGGCTGTTTTATCGACACCCCAATATCAAGTTTACGAGTCAGGAGGGCGGCGGGAAGCCTACGGAGCCTACCAACCCGACTCGGTAGCAGACAGCGATTGTTCGCATGTTTTTGCCCACGGAGGGAAAGGTTGCGGGTGGATTGCCGTTGTGTACGTTTTTGGCACAATAGACGTTCAGAATAAGCTTCCCCGCCCACTCCAGTTCTCAGCACGCGATTTCCCTTGAAATAAGATAGCAAATAAAAGTAAAAACTTAACCGAAAGTGGAAGGAGGGTGGGAATGCAGATGGGTACTCGCTCATAAATAAAAACAATCATTTGCAATGCAATATGTCTCGCATTTATGTGAATTTAAGCTATTGGCTTTGTAAATGATAATGGCTTTTAGTTATGTTTTAAAAATCAAGACCTAAATAAAAGGCATTGTCATTTACAATGCCAACAGCTCAAAGTCGCGTAAATGCGAGACCTAGTGCATTGCAAATGCTTGTTCTTTACTGCGGCTACCTATGGCAGAAGTCAGCAACTGGTGACATCAGTGCTTGATAGAGACAGCTGTACCCTGGTAAAATGGCACTGTAGTCAGACTGGTCTTTGTCTATTTTCTTATATTTTCATAAATTAGCGTAGGACGCATGTAACACCCAACATGTTAGGTCGTGTGCGCCGGAAACAATGATGTACCCAGCTACATTCCCAATCACTCCACTGTTTCTAGGTTGCCCAGGTTATTCTGAAATTGGCAACACAGGCACAGCTGAACTTTTGATAAACTGTCACTCACAGTGTCACACATAAGGCCATTCAATTTTACATATAAGCACATTTCAACCATTGAAATGTAACACAAGCAAACTGGAATCTAGGCACCTATGGAAGAAAGAGTTTAGACAGGTGGAGGAAGGAGCGTCGGAGCGGGGATGAAGACGATAGCGAAGAGAAGGAAGGAAGAGGGGAGATAGGTGGAGGGCATAAGATTGAAGTGGAGACTGTAAATGGGTGACAAACATGGGGGAGGAGGCAAGCGAGAGGAAAGGAAAAGCAGACAAAGTGACAATGGGAGAGTTGAGATATGCAGATGGCATGGAAAGGGAAAACATTTTGCAAAGAGAGGAATTTGAAAGAGCGTCAGAAGCAAAAAAATAAACCAGTGCATTTTATCTTGGTGACAGCCAAGGAGGATGGCCATAAACGGTATTCATTATAACAGAGAATAGATACGGCACAGGGCTAATCGTCACTATAAAAACACGCTTCGTTGTTTATATAATTAGAGCACGCTCATCTGGGTGTGCAGAGATGCTGTCCACAGTGTCGATATGTGAAATAGCACCTGGCTGGCTTTCGGTGATCCCTAACCTTCATTCATCACCCAAATTCCCACCTTACTTTTCCAATGCTTTAGATTTCAGAGAGAATCTATTATGAGCCAACCGCTGTCTTCTTTTTCAACAGACACTGCTGTTTCTGGTGCACCTTGCACGACTTGCTGCACAGCTCACTAACGATATCTAATATCCTGCCAACTTGTGGTTATACGGCAGACCTAAAAAAGATGTTGCTGCTGCCCAGCTCAGCGGTACTCATTTCAATCTTCTGGAAAGAATGAAAGCTTAAGTTGTACTGGTTTATGGAAGAACACCGCTCTCTGCAACATTTATACATCCCACTGAGCTACTGTGTGAGAAGTGCTCTTCATCTTAATAACGTCTGATAACATCTGACAGGCGCAGAGATGGCTGGCAACTGACAGGCGCAGAGACCGCTGGCATCGGACAGGCGCAGACAGCGCATACCACAATTGCAGAGAAAGATGGCATTTCCCAAGTACAGGGAAATCAGGCCCTCACTAGCACGGGAACCGCTGCATTTCATATGTGAAGGGAAAGCATTCCCTGGCTAGTGCAAAGACAAGCAACAGTACAAGGGCATGTCGCCAGCGAGTCACTAGCCCTCATAACCACAGCGACAGGGGATGCAACAGCACGTCCCACGACACATGCCGAACCATCACATCCAATACCGCACATTTTCCTACTTGGTTTCCTACGGTGGACGCGGCGTTTCCCACAGAATTATACATTTGCCAGACTTGCTTCATAACCATCATCTCCTGCAGAATTTTCCTTTTCTTCTCGCATAATGTAGTCAACCCTGCCAATTTCATCCCATCTCCTATATGTTAGGAGAACCTGTGGCTGCACAGGGAGAAAGAACATGACTGAAAACGTTGTGATGTTACACCTATATTAACTGTGCCAGATAACACAGCTTACATGATCACCTGCCACCTGTGTTCATTCTAGTATGCGAGATTGGTTCGCAGCTCTATTTCAATTCAACTTACACAACCTGCGGCGCTGCGTTCTCCTCTAGATCATAGCCTCGATGCGGTGTATACCAGTTGTTAGCTCTCCATGGCGCATGTCCCTTTGCGTCTAACTCCAGAACTGCCTCTTCTTCAAAACACAGATTGCACACAAAACTGACTTCCGGACATCTGCTAGCCCTGCTTTAGGAAGTGAAGGCGACATTCATAATAGCCGTGCAAGCAGTAGTTCGGACTCATCTCAACGGAGACCATGCCCTGCTCCAAAACATCCCTGGCACCCATCATCCATGCTGTAGAACACCTCATGAAAGTTCTCAGTTCAATAGAAAGGAGCTTCACTGTCTACTGCACTACTGCCCCAATCCTCTTGAAAACAAAAAAAGCATGGTCAATGAGGCCTCTCCTTAATCTGTGGCGTCCAAATTCAAGAAATAAAGAGGTCACTGCAGAACCGGCAAGAACTTCGTCAGCAAACTCGAGACCAGCAATTGCAGGAGAAACCAGAAGGCAACCAGTAGTGCGCGTGCACCACAGAGGAGCAGACGCGGGAATCGAAACCAGTGGTGCGCGTGCACCACAGAGGAGCGGGGGGAGGGAGCGCGGCAGCGAGAACGCGCGCTGCTGCACGTGCTAGCCACCGGTGGGAATGGGCGCAGCAAAGGCGGGACATGCAAACGACTTTGCCCAATTGCGTGCATTATTTTTTATTAAAAAAACACGCTAAACCCAATGGCAGCCGGCGAAAGCCTGATCACATGCACAAGCGTGTGAGCAGCTTTCAGAACCCCATACAAAAGGGCTCTCGCTGCGCGAGCAGTGCTCTGCACTGCAACGCAGGCACGAGCCTTAAAAAGTAATAGATAAATAAAAATAAAAAGAGCTGACAGAAGAAATTTAACCCCCAGAAGTTCTACGCAGGCCGTCAAACACGTGCAAATATTTAGATACACCTGACAAATTACAATACGAGTACAATAAGATTGTCAATAAAACAAGCATTCAATGCAATAGGTCAAGCATTTACGAAACTCTCGAAAATGCGAAACCTATTGTATTGCAAATGGTTGTTTACAAAAGCGCCCATATCGCACTTTCAGTTTAATGGCGGCCGCGCCCCATTCTTTAGACACAGCTCTGTCTAAAGAAAGGGGCACGGCCACCATTAACGTGAAAGCGCAGCATGGGGCAATTTACAAACAAGTTAAATATATATATTTTTTTAAAAGACATGCGGCCAGTAAGGCGTTGCAAAGCAGTCACAAATAAACCAAAGGCACGACCACCACTGTGGCGTGCCGTGATATGAGAAAAAAAAAAATTACGATAGTGTGGTGAAAAGCATTCAACAAAATAGTGCCTGGAGGCTGTAATTAAAGCCTACCAGCGCCAGCACACGAAACAGGGGGTGACCTCATGGGAGGTTTTAAATGAAGACACGGTACTAAGGAACGACTAACAAGCCTGTTAACGAATTAGAGGCCAGCATTCACCAAGATCAATGACACAAGCCAATGAAAAATGTGGGCGAAGCTTCAAGTTCATACCTCAATACAGCATGCCTCGCAGAGCAGCACATGTGCTGCCCAGCCTCGACCTAAAAATCCAACCTATAAGTCCAAGCACAGAAAACAAAAAAGCTATTTCACCTAAATAGAGCAGACAAACTGCTGAGCTCCTACCTTAAACTCAGGGAAAAAAATACTAGTCACCAATATCAAACATATAGTAAGTAAGTAATAAACAGATTATTTTTAGTTGCTTAAAACCATAACAATTTAGCATATTAAAACAGCATAAAATATTCAACAGGGCACATGCATCATTCATAGAAAAACATAATTACAACTTTTCCTTTAAAACCAACTTATTCCAACATTATATTCCAATATCAGTGTGCAAAATAGTCCCATAGTTGGACATTTATGAATATATCAATTGCATAGAACTGACCCGGACTGTCTCATCATACATTTATTTGATAAGCCATTGTCAGAAGAATGTATGTCCCTCTCTTTGTTAAATAAACTTTGAATGCTAAAAGGTTTAGCCGGACAGTTCGGCGAGCTAACGCTAACCAGGGATTTACCATTTAACCTGGGCGCCGCCCCATCATGGCTGTCCTGTTTTTCAATATTCTCTATTAGACTTGCTTTGGAATGGACTATTCCTTTACATTCTTGGACCAATTAAGACATAATTCTCGGAAGAGCAGATATCCTCTTTAATAAGAGTGACCAGTAATGTGGAACAGTGAACTTGTCAGTGGACTGCTAAACATTAATAATTAGGGCATTTAAGTTGTCTGGCCAGGTGTCAATATTTCTGACATGTGTAGCCAGTGACTGCAGGATATTTATTAGTATCTATAATTTATCTGCATGCATTAACGATTCTTGGCTAATGGTCACAAGGACTAATATACACTGCATCCCACAATACGAGGCATTTTTTACCATGATCTTGACCGTTGTTGATCTGACTGCATGCAGTCCTGAATCAGTAAATTAACAGGGTCCATTATAAGGAGGATCTCCTCGTACTCAATATATTGATCTTCCGTATTCCCATTATACTAATCAGTTTCATTGTTGATCTCATTCAATTCACTGGGTGTCAGTCTCCCCTTGTTTGTTGTATTTCTCTTCAAGGGGGAAGATGACACACTATTGTTGATAATTTCAGCATCCCACGCTGTTTGTATTGTCAGTGCTTTTACCTTTTTAATAGCGTAGGCTTATTTGGAGACTACCATTCCCAAATTGTAATTAGAACTCTCTGACATGGAGTCCATAAATGTTTGAGTATTTTCACGACTTTTAAATCGGCACTATTTTGATTTCCAGAGGGGCTATGGTCGTTTCACTAAATGTCCCTTGGTTCTCTTAGTGTGACTTTTGTGACTTTTGTTCATTTTGTGTAGGAGTGCAGCTCCAGTTTCCTTTCTCAAGCTTCCTACATGCGTCAATTCTCTCTGTTTTATTTCTCCTGCTATAGGGCCAATCGTCGATTAAGGGACCCCTTCCTACTGGCCTTCTTGTGAGTCATGTATGATGCCATACTTCGGAGGAGGTAGTCCTGCCAGCCTTTTCTTGGATTTTGTTTTTGTCGTGTGCCTGTAGACGCAAAGAACTTCTTGTGCACATTCTG
This sequence comes from Triturus cristatus, assembly GCF_964204655.1. Lineage (NCBI taxonomy): Eukaryota > Metazoa > Chordata > Amphibia > Caudata > Salamandridae > Triturus > Triturus cristatus. The sequence goes on from NC_140581.1 coordinate 565,181,354, forward strand.
AAACAGTGCAACTTTTTTTTTTATAGTTTGTGTTATTATTTCAGATCACCTCGATTTGATTTTGTAAAAGCTTTACCAGATGTTGACTGACAACATCAACTTAATCCTCAATGGGAGAGAGGAAAGGATACACCTTAGGCGCAGAAAATGGCAATAAAGTCAACTTACGCCCTTGCCCTATCTTTATCAATGAATTACCAGGAGCATTTGGAAGCAATTGGGTGCATTAATTTGTTATCTGTGAATTCTGTAGATCCTTAATTTTGCCTTATTTATCTAAACTCCTTTTCTATGTGACACCTTGGCTCCTTTGCCTCTCTTTTTCTTTGAGAAGGAGGGTCCAGCTGCTTTAAAGGCAAACACTGTCCCACACCAGTAAGCCACACAGACCTACAGCTTTCGCCTGCAGGGTGGCATAGTGCCAGTGCCTAACACTTGCTGGGCTGATCTGCCATCGGTTTTACCAATTTTTGCTGCCTCACTGCTATGGACACTGTGCAGCACACAAGGTCTTACACTCTGCTTCTTGATGCTCTATTCTGCTGCTGGAAGGGACAGCTGGCTCAATAACACTGCTCACTGGGGCCGGCAGGCGATAAGTGGGAGGCCAGGACTGCAGGACTGATGCAGGAATAGTGGAGTGTGGGTCTATCCAAGGCTAGCCAAGGTGGCACAGGACAGACAGGAGAGCTTGCAGCGTGCTTACTGGGCCTTTATATCTCTAATAGCACTTCTGCCTCTCGCTTCTGGGGGCCCATGGCCTGCAGACACTGGTGCAGAGGCCCGGACCCCGCACCAGAGAAGCACCGTTCAACTCCTCATGCCCATACGGGTGGTGTGGTCGTAGTTTCAGTTCACCACCACCTGGCCATGCCTTCTCGCTCCCTGCTCCTTGCTCTGTCATTCGCTCCTCGCCTCGCTTCCCCCTTTAACGCAGAAACTGAACTTGCAAACTTATTATATACTTATATGTGTATGTACTTTGTGGGCTCTGGAGATCAGCCATAGGGCTTGTTTGTTTCCGCTTGGGGCCTTTTTTTCTGTTCAACTGCCTCTATTTAACTGTCTTGATAAAAAACGACCAGCTGAGGTCAGTAAAATACCAGAATCACTTCAGCATTCTCTAGTTCAGTCCATAGAAATTGTCTTCCACGAGCACCCATAGACAATAATATTTTTTTTAAATCTTGTATTTTCAGTGATATGACCACTGAAGGCCCATATTTGATATTAAAAACAGAGCTCTGGACTATACCATTTCCCGCTGAAAGGCAATATTTCTCCCTGTGTGTACCAATACTTGGAGGGAAAGCAATCACCAAACTGCGTGACACGCCATGTCAAAGAACAGCAGATGTTTCAGGGCGCAGGCGAATGTGCTGCATAGCTAAGTACATATAAGGTCCCAAAGGCGAGAGCGATTGCATTGCAAATGCTTGTTTAATGTAGGGTCCACTAGGCCACCAGGGAGTTATTTGTGGAGAGTGACACCTTGGGCAAGGGTCACTCTCCTTTGGGGTCAATATTTGTGGCTGTGTCTGCCCCACAGGGGGCCAGATTGCCATGTTTTTTTTTTTTTTAATTGGTCCCACTAGACCACCAGGGATTTTTTGTGGGACGTGGCCCCTTGGGCATGGGTTGCTCCCATTTGGTGAGAATTAATTTGGCCGTTTCTGCCACCCTGAGGGGCAGATCGGCTGATTTGTTTTTTTGTAGGGCCTCGAGGCCACTCAGGTTTTTTTTTTATTATGTTGGGGAGCGGCCCCTTGGACAAGGGTCGCTCCCCTTTATGGGAGGATGATTGTGGTCATTTCTGCCCTCTTTGGGTGGCAGAATAGCAGTATGTTTTTAGATCCATCTGCCCTCTAGGGGGGCAGAAGCCACTAGACACCTGTTTTTAAAAAAATAATTGTGTTTGGGAGTGGCCTCAAGGGCAAGGGTTGCTCCCCTTTTACGGGGGTGAATATTTTATTTATACTCTTAGGCGCACCTACCCCTTAGCTTGGCTGGTGGATAGTGTGTGGACTGGTGCATTATTTGCATGTGTGATTGTAATGCTTTATTCTTCTTTTTATTCTAGTGTAAAGCTTTTGATTCCGGTTTGCGATTTCGACAGTGGGGTTCAGCAGTTTTGCGCAGTTGCATTTTTTTGGTAAGAAAAACATTTTTGTTGCATTTTCTCCAAATGAGTATTTTTGTCATGTATGAATGAATTTTTTTGTAAGTGGTATCATAATGGCAGCTTATTTAGTTCGTGTTTTGTGCACGGAATTCTTTGCGATGTGTTTTGCATTGTCTTATGTGTAATTTTCTTTTCCATTTCTTTTTTAGTGGGATATTGTTGATCCATACTGTGTCTGTGTGGAGTAGGTGGTGGTGAATTTAGCTGCTTCTGGCAAGTGAGTGGTATAGTTTTGGAGTATATAGGTATTTTTGATAAAGGTGCATTTTGTTTATGAAAAGGCGAGTAGGCCCTACAAATAGCTCATCCTCTCAGGTGAGAGGCGATATTTAAAAAAGTAATAGAGAGGCCTTATCTGTTAATACGTGGACTAATACATACAAAAGCACTCTAAAATACAAACTTATCCCTACCTTTTACCAAAGCATCAGCTTTTCCTTGAACCAAGTCCTTCAGAACCCCAGCCAAAATGGTAAAACTTGGCCTTACTGATTCAGATCTCTGTAGGTAGTGCAAAGAGGTCACCAAGGACTTGGAGCATATTCTTTATCTGCAAATTCATTAAACTGTTCTGGGCAAAAGTATCTCACCATTGTAAATTCATCTTTCATGTCCAAGTTGAACTAGACTTTGCTATGGTCAGCCTAGGCCCACTAGCAGCCTCCAACATGATCCCTCTCTCAAATCAAACAAGAGACTTATGAACCTACTACTCCAAATAGCAATATAATTAATCTAGGTGGATGCAAGTCATCCAACCAAATATCCACTCATATGTGGCGTACTTGGGTCTCTTACATCGGGGTGCTCTCAACTTACTCCACAATTCTCAAGACAACTCGACATACTTTTCCAGAATAGGGAACTCTCTGTGAACAGATTCTTACAGAAACTCGATGCCCTATAAGCTACTCCCTCTCAGCCTCACACCTTCATAATAATGCATTTCCCACTACCACTTATCTCTTGACTAAATTCTAAATATATGCTCTGCACTGCGATCATCTACATCTCCTGTTAATTCCATACTCCCCTGCCCTTCTTGTTATCCCCATCTCTCACATCTTTCACCCCTACCGGTTTGCTACTGGATATTTCTTTTTTTTCAACATAGAATGTTCATGAAACATTTTCAACCCGTTACCAAAGTTCGTTCTGCTCTGAAATACCAACACTAAGTAACTTAACTGAAATGCATTCTAACTGCACCGGTTACCGCCCATGAAAAAAATCTATGTGTCACTCTGTCCCTTTTCTCGCATCTGATATTTACTTATACCAAATAAACTCAATAAAAATAGTAGTTTAATACCACTTGGACTATGACTGCTCATATTAATGTGGTGTAAGTCAAAAAGCTAATTAAAAGATTTAAAAATGTACTTAACATCATTTTTCATTTGCCAACAGTAGGTTTTTAATAGTGTGCTCGACAACCCAATGTACACAAATTTCTCCTTGTAAACCAGAAAAATAGTGTGAGTTTATTTTCAAATGATGGTCCTGTTCTCTGTATCTTTTTTGCAGCTAACAAGATGTAACTTTTCAAGGCTAAAACTCTATGGCCAGGTTAGCAGGAGCGATAGCTTTCCATTGTCTATTTGAGGCCTCCATATTCTTTGCAGGAAGGAATGATGGGGAAAGACATGAATTTATACAGTTAATTTTGCTGACATTGTACTTCTGGTGAACAGATTATATTAATATTGAATATTGGCATAGTATCAAGCACATGCAACTAGAGAGAAAGCAAAAGTAATTTGTTTAATTTTAAGTAACAATTCTAATTTCGTAAATCCGTCGGTAACTGAAATTATGCATTTCAAAATGGTAACTAAAGTTATGTACTTTAAAATGTCACAATATATTTATGTATAGTGTGCATTGTTGGATTCGTTATAAAAAGGCTTGATTTTCATCAGGAATTCTCGTTTTGCGCCTTACTCTTTTTTTCACAAATCTCTGCTGGTGTGCACGGCTATTTTTAATTTAGAGATATTTTTGCTAGAAGCATTTTATTTGTGCATTTTTTTTATATATTTGCACAGTGGCCTATTATTACTTTAGAGTTTATACTTGCCACACATGCTCTTCCTTTGAGCACACAATGCAATTTACTCATGTAGGATTTGTTACTTATTTAACCAGATCACGATCTGTTTTCTTTTGACAGTTTATGAGACAAAAGCATACAAATGATTTTCAATAATGTATTAACTTTATTTCTAATCACTCAATAAATCTAATAACAAAAAGACAAGCAAAGACTTTCCGGTAAATTATTTTTAGCTCGGGTTTTTGAATTCACTTTGATTTTCCTGGACCAAACCCTTTCTCGACACGAAGCGTTGAGTCAGTTCTTGCTTTTATCGCCTTCAAATATTAACAAGCATTTCCAATGCAATAGGTCTCGCATTTGCGAGAGTTTAAGCTATTGGAACTGTAAATGACAATACCTATTATTTATGTGTTTAAGTGCGTATTTACGCACTGCTTGCAGGTTTTCAAAGCACATAAATAGAAGGCATTGTCCTTTACAATGCCAATAGCTCAAACTCTTGTAAATGCGAGACCTGATGCATTGCAAATGTTTGGTGCTCTCCTGGCAGCAAGGGCTTCAAGGGACTTCAGCGGTCTGTGCTGCCTGGCCGCGGAGGGTGATTTCTTGGCAGCACTGGTTCAATTAGTTGCAGCGGCCTGTGTTCTCTGCTTCACGCAGGTGCACGGCCTTGAAGAAGCGGTGTAGCCTGGGCCCTGAAGTCAGCATGAGCTTCAGCGAGCTGGGCGGCCTGTGATCTCTAGGAAGCATGATCTTCAAAGAGACACAGCACCCTAAGATCTTTCTGCAGCATCGGTTTTAAGAAGCTGTGCGGTTTGCGCTCTCTAGGAAGCAAGAGCTTCCAGGAGCTTCAGCGGTTTGTGCTCCTTGTTTGGAGCAAGGTTTAAGGGGCCTGTGCTCTCTAGCCCCCAAGAACTTCAAGGAACTGCAGCGGTGTATGATTTATGGGCAGCAAGGGCTTCAATGAGCTGTCCAAGGCTTCTGCTCCTTGCTTAAAGCAGTTTCAAGGAACTGCAGCGGCCTGTGCCCCCTGCTTAGCACAAGCTTCAAAGTGCTAAAAAGGCCTGTGTTCACCAGACATTAAAGGTTTGCCTGTGCCCTCTGGGCATCACGCGCTCTAGGGAACTAGCTACTGCGTTGTGTGCTTCGGACCCCAGAACCTCAGGAAGCTGCAGCGGCCAGTGCTTCCCGAACTGCTGCTTCTTCTGTTTGCGCTCTCACGGTCTTCAAGGTGCTGCACAGTCCCACTACCAGAGAAACGGGGAGCAGTGTGGCCAGGGAAGAAACAGAGAGGCCGACACCAAGCGAAAGAGGGAGGAGTGAGGGGAGAACAAGACCTCGAGAAACACTCTCCCGCCAGGCACTAAGAGACAGAGTGAGGGTAGACACTGAGAGACAGGAGGAAACATTGTCCCACTCGGTACCAAGAGACAGTGTGAGAGTAGACGGGGATAGACCCTGGAAAACACTTCCACCTGGCCGGCACCCTGAGACTACGAGAGAAGTGGCCAAGGGGGAGACCCGGTGAAAACACTCAATAATACAAATAAATAAATAAATAGATTGACAGAAGAGTCACTTACCTCAATGGCAGTGTCCTGTGAATGCTGTGGGTTTGGCAGCTGCCACTGTTAAGTAACAAGCTGTCGCCGTGAGAGTTGGTGACCACTGAGAAGCGCGCGTTGTGCCTCACACACTGACACAATGCCCGAAACGCCGAGAGCAAAAGAGACGCCGTGTGGGTGCACATCTCCTGTCCGGGCAGGCACGGCTAACAGGAGACAGGGAGCGAACAAACATGCCTCCCTTGCAATCAAATGGAAGGATTTTCCATGCGTGCCAATAAATAGCATGGGTGGAGCTTCCACCCCGCTTCCGAAGCAAAATCCACGACAATAGTCTCGAAAGTAAGCAGCGCATAGGCAAGACCTAAAAAAAAACCTAAATCTGTTTTCCTCCCTGTACAAATTGAAGGATTTCACATCATTCAGCCTGGACTATTGTAATGCAATACTTGATGTTTCCCTAGTCACCTTTCCACCCATTTGGATTGTTCAGAATGCTGGTGCAGAAATGATCCCGACGTTATCCACCAACAACTACATTCCTCCTGCACAGATCAGTCTTCACTGGCTACCAGTGAAGCACCACATTCTGCTCAAGGCTATATATGCCCAATTCACAAAACCATTCACAGCTCCAGACTTACTCCTCTGTCCACTCGGATCAAGCGTTACTGCTATTATTGCAGCCTACATTCTGACTATCACACCCTTTTAGTAGTTTGATAGTTTAAACATGCAAAAGTGTATGTTACAGCTTATCAATTGGCAGCTACCACCAATTGAAATCTTGTTCCTCTGGCTATACACCAGTAGTCCAATTTCCTCACGCTAAGGAAAGCACTGAAAATCTGGTTTGCTGATTCTCACTATTCACAACATTAATCATGCAATATATAGGTCTATTCTTACACAGCATTGAATGTAGTGTCAACAATAGGGGGACTACAGTCAACACTAAAGGGAGAGCAAATGGTGGACTGAATGCTCCATGATGCAAGGACGCAAAATTTTCCGGGATATGATGTAGTGTCCGGCCACACCCTTTCCCTGCCGAAACTGATTTTCATTACCTCCTCTACCATTTATCACACGTTCCTAATGTTCCTTTTTTGTAAAAATTTAATTACGGCCCATTGAATACACCTCTTCCGGCCCGAGCCAGTGAGAGTACGGCCCAAGCCAGAGAGTACGGCCCATGCCGGAGATTCCGACCCGACTGCGGACGTAAAGATACGACTCATAAATGACCTCTGTGAATACCAAAAGTCGTAAAGTTTGACTTTCGTCTCAGATTGCTTTTGTAAATCGGGCCCAGTTTTGTAAATCGGGCCCAGTTGCCAATTTATTAGTGTACTTCAATATCAACCTTGACAGTTCAAGACAGAGAACTGACTTTGCATTATTTGTTTTCATCTAATGGTAAAAAGCATGCAACCGGGGGCGAGGCTTGGAAAGCCATCATGGCAGAAGCCATCTAGCCAAGCTCCGTCTCACCAAGCCCAAGATCCACCTTAACTCTTCTTCCAGTATCAGACCAGCAGATAGGGTAGGATGTCCGTAAAAAGGGGGGGCGCAAGAACGACGGCGTTTCGGCCTGCAGAAGTCTAGGCCATCATCAGGACAGGTTACATTTGAATTAAAAGCAGTGTCCTGATGATGGCCTGGACTTCTGCAGGCCGAAACGCTGTCGACTTCAACAGCGTAACTTCTGGCGCCCCCCTTTTTACGGACATCCTACCCTATCTGCTTCTGCAATTTTTGTATCATTTATTGCTTGGATGTCTTGAAAATGTAAACTACTTGTTGTTTTACTTTGTCCTTCGTCGCGTCCATCCCCATCGCTGTATATACCACGTCACGTGTCACTTGCGCCGTCACAAACTTCACAAGCACTTGTGCACAGTATCCTGTTGGTTACATGACAATTAATGTAACACAGTGCTACCTTCCCATGTGCCTGTACATATGATGTTTAATATGTCCAACATATTTTAATTGATTCCAATACAAGCAAACTTTACATGAATATGTCTCCCAGTGTTTCTCCCCGTTTCAATTGAACCTTAACTCTTCATCCGGCAGACCAGGAGACAGCAGTCCTGGCAGTGGAACCCCGGTCGACGATCTGGTGCCGGGTGGGGGGCACATCTGGGCGCCCGAAGATCTGTCCCCAAAAGGAAGGAGGCCTGGCCCTGGTTGCCGGGTCTGCGTTGCGCCCCGTCGTCGTCCAGCTAGCGTTGAGGCTGCGGACCAGAGGCGTGGCCCGGCAGGATCCGGAGCCTTGAGGCAGTGTTGCAACAACCGGAGTGGTGCGGGTGATTTCCACAGCCTTGCTCATCGCAGCCTTGACGAGCTGCTCACAAGTGGCTGCCTCTCCCGCAGTAGTCTACGGAGCTGCTACCAGGCGGGCTACTCCACTGGCAGCCCCGTCTCAAGACCACAGCCAGATGCGTCACCCATCCCCTCCCGGCACCAGATCGTCGACCGGGGGTTCTGCAGCCAGGACTGCTGTCTCCTGGTCCTCCCGATGTAGAGTGAAGGCAGATCTTGTCTGCAGCCACTTCTGAGCAGACCATATCTCTAGCAATGCCGAACAGAAGCCTCCGCCCCTCAGGAACTCGGGCGGAGGCCTAATACCTCCATCCCATGAAGGCCTGGCCAGTACAAGGTAGCCTCGCAGTGCTGGATCTGCCCTTGCAACATCGGGGGTGGGGAAACAGAGTTTACAATTACTATCATTACATCGCACTACTATTACAATGCGGTTGTTACAACGACCACGTTGTTAGTACGCGATGCATTTACATCGCAAGTCATTACAACGACTTGCACTAGGGGGCGCTGAGGCATTGGAAATTTATTCCAACACCTTCCCTACTGTTGCACAAACTGGAGTAGGAATAGTAATTAATACTATTCCTAAGTCCAGTGTGCCCCCTAGTGTAAGTTGTTGTAATGACTTGCAATGTAAATGCATTGCGTACTAACAACGCAGTCGTTGTAACGACCGAGTTGTAAAAGCATGTGAGGTAATGCATCGCAATGTAATGCAACATATTCTCGGGGTGGGGCCCACTCCTCTTGGGGAGCGGTGGGGGCTCGGTCCGGGTCCCAGACAAAATCCGTGTCATGGGAACACCCAGTGTAGTTACACACTACCCCCCCCCCAAATACATCACAGAGAGGCCAGCAATCCCGGTGACTGCATTGGCCAATTGTAGCGCGGGTGGGGGCTGTGGGTCCGGCGAGTGCGGTCCTCCTATGGGGTCCACTTGGCGGTCCGTCCCCAGGTTACAGAGGAAGAGGAGCTAGGCCCAGTGTGGCTTGTGGCCTGGGGCGTTCTGTTTCCATGAGGCCCGGCCCGCGATGGCTCACCCAGACACATACCTCAGGGACACCCAGAGAGGCGAGCAGACCTACGGAGGGTTCGCCACTGTCAGGAGACAGAGGGATAGGTGACACACCTCTCCCGGCCATCATGACAACAGACAAACCCTCAGGCCACACCACAAAGCAGAGTACACTAGACCAATATACCACTGCCCCTGGAGGGGCAAGCAATGTTGATGGTGGGGGTCCTATCCCAGACAACACTGCCCTGCTCGCCGCGATAACCCAGGCCCGTGACACGTTGGATGCTAAGATAAGTGCTATCGGCTCAGAGGTCTCTTTCCTCAGACAGGACCTTAGAAAGACAGTCAACCGTATTACTGAGGCCGAAACTAGAGTATCGCCTGTTGAGGAAACGGTCGCACCGCTACAAAAAAAAGTCAACAAACTCAAAGTGGTGTCGCAGGAGTTGGCCTCTCATGTGGAAGATGCGGAGAGGCACTCCAGGCGAAGCAAATTGCTCTTTATTGGGTTTCCAGAGGGATGTGAAGGTACCTCTATAGAACGCTTCCTCACGAAGTGGCTGAAATGTCTCCTGCCAGAAGACCCCCTGTCCTCCTGCTTTGTCGTGGAGCAGGCCCACCGGGCGCTCATAAGGAAGCCCCCGCCCGGGAAAACGCTCCGACCTGTCATAGCCAAATTGTTGAACTATATGGACCGGAACACTCTTCTGCAATACGCCAGGGGTCATAGAGATAAACTAATACACCACTCTCATGCCATTATGATTGTCCCCAACTATACTCAACTTGTTCAGCAACAGCGTCATTCATTTGCTGCGGCTAAGCGCCGGCTAAGAGAACTAAACATTTAATATATGCTGCTCTACCCAGCACGAATGAGAGTCATCTACAAATCTAAATCAATATTCTTCAACACCCTGGAGGGACCTTCGCATGGACTGAGGAAGTTGTGCGCTTCAAACCACACACCCAGCCCCCACCAGAGTCTGACTCCTCACAATGTACTCACAGGAATAACAAAAAAAATTCCACCTCCAAAAGACGACACAGGCCAAGATCAAACTGTCGCTGCCAGACACAGGGCGATAAGTCATGACTGTAACGAGGACGTCGCCCTGCCGCAGGCTCCTGATATAGATGTTCGTTTACCCAGGTTCCGTAGTCTGTCCATGGAGCACTACCAGTCTTAGGGGACTCTAACAGGTGCTTCCTGCACGCCCGTGAGCAACCATGGTTAATGACATTGGGAAGTTGGGGAACCATTGGCAGGCGTATCCCGGGGTCCCTTGTTGGGCCGTGTGAGCCCCCTGGCCACGGTTGACACAGTTCAGGCACAGGCACAAAGGCTCAGTCATCTCTCCTCACACACTCCACATTTGGCAACCCCCCTGAAACACAGATGGCCACGAATACCACCAACACTCAGCCAGGATGGCTTAATGTTCTCATTAGGAATGTCCTTGGGGTCCTGGACAAAATCAAACAGGGTGCTGTCCTAAGGCAAGCTAAACGACTGAAGGTTGACATCCTCCTCCTGCAAGAAACACACATGATGAGCATCAAAGCACCATGCCTAGCCCGATATAGTTATGACCAGGTCTATCATTCGGGCTTCGTCAGTGGGTCACATGGTATAGCAATCCTTATACATCGTAGGCTCCCCTATAGCCCCTCCAAAGTTTGGTCAGACCCCAGGGGGCGATACACCATTGTAGCGGGCTCACTATATGGTGAATCACTGACGTTGGGAAGCTTCTATGCCCCCACTCCCCTGGGACAAAACTGCACCACCTAATCTCTACCCTGGGGTGATCGCATGGCGAGCGTACCATCCAGCCGAATCAGGCTATACCTTCTTCTCTGCAGTACACGGTGTCACTTTCTAAATTAGAGACTACCTCTTCCTCCCACTTCCACAGGGCCACGTCGCTCTCCATCCAACCTAGGGGTCTCTCGGACCATTCCCCCGTCACACTAAAGTTGCTTATGGGGCCTCACAAACCCCCTTTCAAATGACGAATGTCACTATTTTGAGCCCAATGTTGACGCCGCCCCCTCATGTACAATATTGTAGGAAGCAATTAAACCCACAATCTGATGTACAGACATCAGCTACCGCAGGGGAGAAAAACATTGCCACCTTGTGCAAGGGGTGGACCTGGAGACACCCAGCGTGCCTTGGAGGCCGAGGTGAGGGGGGACCAGGGTGCTGGAGCAAAGAGCCATCTCCTCCTTGCGCAACAGCAATTGCACCAGTTTCTCACTAACGAAGCCCAAGGCGCGTGGCAAGCTACCCAACCCAAAATGCCTCGATGGGGGAATAAATCGAGTAAGATGTTACATCGCCTCTGTCAGGCAGTGCAGTTGCCCAGTCCCAGATCTCGTACTGCGAAATACAGAGGGGATCCTATGTACAACCCCATGCTCTGTCGCCCAAGTGCTCTCATCCTACTACACGTCTCTAAACACCATGAGGGAAACCGTATCATCAGATCAAATCGGAGGATTCCGAAGTGTCATACCACTTAAATCGTTAGCCGACCATATTCGTGAACAGCTTGACGCACCAATCAATGTCGAGGAACTTGGTGCAGACAATAAGCAAAATAGAAATCATTTTACAGTAGCGTTTATGGGGATGAGCTGAAATTTATTGATTTGTGCCCCTGAAGAAAGAAACCATGTACTGAGTATTTATGAATTTGTAACATATTCTGCAATTGTGAATGCGCCCGTAAACATGCACGTACAGACACGCGATGTGCACATCTCCTGTCCCCCTTCCATCCTCGCAAGCCTCATGCAATTTTACTTTCTTTTTTTTAATGCGCACGCACGCTTCACATCTACAGCATGCCTCACCCCACTTACCGGCTCTTGTGGGGACTCTGCGCTGCTCCTCGGCTGGTCTCACGTCTTCAGCAGGGCATTCAAGAACGGCGAAGTTCGCACGCACCGCCACTGGGCACGAGCCGCAGGCAACGCGCCGCCAAGCTGACTCGATACGTTAAAATGCGGGCGAAAAGTTCTAGGTACGCCCATACGCGGGCAGCCCTCATGCCAGGCTGACTCGATACTTAGAATGCGGGTGAAAAGTTCCAGGTACCGCGCATGCGCAGGCAGCCCTCGCCCTCCCAGGTCTCCTCCCTGGCCCAGATGTGGAGCTGCTTTTAAAAGAGGTGCAGGACGCATGGGGCTTCGGCAGTGCTCGTCACCTCACAGCTCTCTCTGACAGCCCCACCGAGCCGCAGCCATGTCGGACCAGGCCCCCTTGGGTGGGTGTGGCTTGTTTCCCCTCTTGGGTGGGTGTGGCGTGTTTCCCCTCCTGGGTGGGTGTGGCATGTTTCTCCTGCTGGGTGGGTGTGGCGCGTGTCACCTTTTGGGTGTGTTTGGTATATTTCCCATCTTGGGTGGATCTGGCGTGTTCCCTCTCTTGGGTGGGTGGGCGTGTTTCTTCTCTCTGTGGCTTTTGGTAACTCTACCCATACGTCATTTCTTTCTTGAGATCGCTCTCTGCATGGAACAGGCGCTACTAGCATGGCGCTGGCCTCAGGAACCGAACGTAAAATGATGCCCCCAACAACCCCCCCACCTCACCCCCCACACACACACCTACAGAATATGACGACGACCACCCATAAGTATCTCAGATATTCATTCGTCTTGGGCAGAATTAGTGCCCGCTGAAGGGCTTGATGGCCCCTGAATGGCTGGGGCCCCCTTACGCCGCAGGTGCTGCAGGGGCCTGCATTACGCCCCCAGCAGCCCCCCTCCAGACGGCAGAGCTCCACAGACAGAGCAGCTGCCGTCTGCAGCATCTGGCTGCACCGGAGGGACTGACCCCCAGCGTGAGCCGGCACACTCCCGAGGCCCAGGCTGAGACGCCTACGTAACTTGAGCATCCAGGGACAGGGAAAGGCACGTTGTAGGAAATGAAGGCTGCACGTTGGTGGAGAGGGGGAGTGCGGTGTGTGCTTGGGTCTGCGGAGACGGTGGATTAGAAAGGGATGGTACAATGATGGCTCAGAAAGGCTGCACGTGTTGATTTGTCTACAGCGCTCTGTAATTAAAGCGATCCTTAAGTGTGTAAAGTGAAATATGTTAACTGTAAGCGAAGCACTCACTCCCCACTTACACTGATGCAATAACACAATGGACCAGAAGGTGATTATGTGAAATGCAAACTGCAGGCACCTCTGAACACACCAGCAAGGACGTCTATGCAGCATCTTCCAATGGGCCCTTCTGCTAGCTCAGGTGACGCCAACAGTGTCAATTCATCACAATCAAATAGTGGGAGGGATATCACACAGCCTGTGACGTCCCACTGATGAGATCACAGGAAGTGAGAACAAACGACCCATCACAGGAAGAGACAACACACAATCCTTCGAACCTATTAAAGGGCCCTGGTTCTAATTGGGACTTCTAAAACAGCCATTTATTTAATACTCAGCAGAAACAGGGCTACCCCTACTTGACAATACCTAACAATACCTCATATTCAATGAATCCTGGCTAGTGTGTGATCTGTCATGGAGTCACGGCTGGGAACGGAGCCTTTCTTGGTGAGGGCCGGACTGTCCTTTTCAGCTCCTTTGTCCACGGGAGAAAGATATTTAATCGATCTTTAAAAAGTCCTTGCTGTGTATTTTAGGTCGAGCCTGGGCAGCACATGCTCTGCTCTGTGAGGCATGCTGTAGTCAGGTAGGGACTTGAAGCTCCGCCCACTCTCCGCCCATATTTTTCATTGGCTTGTGTCATTGTCCACTGTAGACTGTGGCTGTTCTTTGCTCAATAGGCTTAGTAGTCCCTCCTTAGTACCATCTTGTCTCAATTTGTAACTTCCCAAGGCGACACCCCCTGTTACGAGTGTTGTTACTTGGTAGGCTTTGCTTTAATTACAGCCTCCGAGCACAGCAGGCAGGACATGTTCTCTCCTAATGCTTTTTAAAAAAATGTTATGGCATGGGCGCTGGCATTTGCAATGCAATCGGTCTCACATTTGCGAGAGTTTAAGCTATTGGCATTGTAAATGACAATGCCTTTTATTTATCTGTTTAAAAAACAAGACATAAATAAAAGGCATTGTCAATTACAATGCCAATAGCTCAAACTCTCGTAAATGCGAGACCTATTGCATTGCAAATGCTTGTTTAGTTAAAGCTTTGACACCCTTATTATAGACCTTTAACACTTTTCATCCAACCTAAATACCTGCCCCCTCCCTCTAACACACGCACAGTCAGAGATCCCCTCTCCACCACCTTCCAGGCATTTCTAATGTAACCACCCTACTACATACACTACATGTATACCAGAGGTCTTAAAACTGGGTTGCACGCCACTGGGAGTGTGTGCTGCGTTTGTCAAGGAGGCACAAATGAACCTGCAAGTACTTACAAACGAAAATGGCCTGGGAGCACTGCCCAGTTTATTTGGCACATTTAAGGATTGCCTTCACTTCCATGCAGAGGTTGAAGTGCATAAACAAGTGACAATCACGAGTACCCTGGGTCAGTGAGTGGGGTGGCTGGAAAACAGGATAAACTGTTTTAGTATTTTGTCAATTGTTTTCACCTTTAGGTAACTGCATATAAAAAGAAATGTGCACACCTTAAATAAAAAAAGAAACAAGTTAAATTCTTATGAAACCTCAGTTGCCTAATGCAATCAGTTAAGATGTTTGTGTGTGACCACAGTCAGAGAATTGAATCCTGGTTGGGGCAGAGGCGAATAGTCACTTACGTACGTACAGTGCTAGGAGGTCCAAGAAAGTATTGTGAATATGCAACTAAACAAATATTGGCAGCTAGGAAGCTCAGTCACCGCACCACCTAGTGTACATTAGTATTGCCCACCTCAAATGACCAGCTATCAAATGGTCTTAAATCTAACTTTTTTTGATCATGCATGGGCTTCTTCAGGGTAGTGTTATCAAGGCAGTAGTGATGAAAGCGAAAAATGACAATGTCCTATCGGAGTCCTCCGTCATATATTCAACTTCATCGAAATGAAAATAGAAGCTTGAGCAATCAGAAACGCTAGATTATTTTCAGAGTCATAGTTCCAAGTGAATAGGCTTTAGTTCAGGTATATTGATTCAGTAACGCGTGGATTTGGCGGTGACAGGACGGATACTTCTACTGAACACTATTTTACCCAACAGAATCATTATACCTGAACTAAAGAGTATTCATTTGGAACTGTGACTCTGAAAATGATGCTTGGGAGAAACACGTTGGCTGCGTATGTTTATTCTGTCCTCCAGATGAAAGAAAAGCAATAAAAGAACAATAATGCTAAAATAAACTTCTCTACTTCACAAAGAACTCTGAATTTGACTTTTTGTTTTTCATTTTGCCTCAAATTTTTGGTAATACTGTGAATATGCACTTCATTTTTTATATCTATATACTTTAGTAATAAGTGATCACATTACACCTAGAAAGATGTATATGTGTCCACTGAATGTATGCACTTCAGAACTCAACTGGTAACACCCTTTCATTACCGCTCAAGAAGACTAAACCTTTGCCCCTATGGAGCTCCAGGTAACTCAATCAGTTAAAGCATATACTATCTCCCTAGTAGCCTTTATATTTTGTAATTAACCAATTTCACAAATTCCACTTCTCCCAAGCAGCAGGCACATTTTCTCAGTTTCAGATCACAGGAGTCCCATCTTTCCCTTTCAAGGAAGGCATCTCAAAGTCAGCCTTTCAGGTATGGTTGCTTTTGCGAAAAGGTGAGTCCTAGGATGACACGGGGGGAAGGGACAGCAGGGTTGCATTCAGATACAGAGCCGGATTTTCTCAGTGGAGGGTCATTAAGGGGGGTCTTTCTTTAAAGCACCATCATACCAGTGCTGTGGCACTGGGGCCAGTGTTGCACCTGAATTATGGTTGTGTTACTACAAAAATGGGGAGTGGGCCCATTTGTTGGTATCAGGACCCAGGTCATACTTGCTTTGCACGGAACACGGCCTAAGTTAACAGGAAAGAGATGTGTTTTTTTTTTCTTTTTTATAACACAGGGACCAGCTAGCATGCTTTGTGCTTTAGGCCTAGGGGTGACGGTCAAAGAGGTAGGCAAAGTAGACAGCCTGCTTTGCAGAACATAAGGGATCATTGGTGTTGCATGTGCAGTGGCACCAGGGCACAGAAAAATGAGGGGCTAACTAAAACCCCCTCATGTTTTACTAATCCTTCCTTGAAGTAGGGTTCAATGCACACTTTCTATACCAATGTTGCTTTTTGGATTTTTCAGAAAGGGAAGAGCAAAGAACTTGTTAATATCTGTGAATACAATGTAATTGCACACCATGATATATGCAGGCCCAATAACAGCAATTCCAATAAATGCAATGTCTATGGATGCCATGAAATGTGCTTGCATAACAATGTTGATCCCAGTAGAAACAATGTCAATGTATGCTATAATCTATGCACACATAACAATGTTGATACCAGTAGAAACAATGCAAACGTATGCCATAATTGATGCACTCATAACAATGGCGATATCAGTAAAGACACTATTTATGTAAACTATGACAACTATACGCACAATACTGAGGATGTCGGAAAAAATATCAATGACTGCCATGTTAATTGTGCACGTTAATGAACTCATATCATTGCTGTTGGATTTACTCAAGGTGACCTCTCCATCGACCCTGAGTCAGAGATACGTGGTCAGACAGGCTCTGCGACCCAAACCCGAGCATATCAATACAGGTGGGGTTGCACTTAGTCCAAAGACAAACACGCAGCACCCACGGAAAACCCTGATCGATCCCCAAGGAAACAGGTCCGAGGAAATTGGCCCCAATAAAACACGCGCATTACCAGAATACCACAAAGATAGATGTCACATAAAGTTAGGAACACTCAGCGAATCAGGACTCACACCACATGCAGTGATCACATGCTCATCACGCCGGACATCTGGACACATACACACTGGCCCACACTAGCTCTCCCTGAGGTACAGAGTTACCTGTGTCCCCCTTATCAGATGGTTGTACTTGTTGTTTATGACTAGGCTAAGAACGCCAGATTGATTTATTGTACCTCACGAATAGTATAAATGGTCAGCCAAAGCTTCTGTACAATAAGACAACTTCAGACGCTGCACTGTCAATACTCTCCCAGCTGTTACGTTTAATTAAACCAGATTGTTCCTGTTGTGTCAAACACCTTTTGTCTTTTCATTTTTTAAGTTAAATTCATATCCGAGCAACAACCTATCGGTGAAAGGTGCCACCTTTGGAATTGGGGAACCAGACTCCAGCGCTGCATCAGCTCAACATCCTGTGATTCTGGAGAAATCACAATCTCACCATGCCAATAATTAAATAAAATGATGATTCTGACCTTGAGTGATGAAACGGGTGCTCATTAAGTGTTAGGATGCCCTTGGGACAAGTTCGGATTATATACTCCCCAATCCTCCAACAAAAAAACAGAGAGCAAGCTTCTAGATTGGATTAGTGATTGGGCATAGGAAAGGATGAAAGAATTGGAGTTAGCCTGCTAATCGGGGTCGCAGTTATCCATAGTCAAGCAAATGCAATTGCACTGGGACCCGGGTGTGCGAGGGTGTTAAAACACCCCAGTTAAGGGGATGGGAGTTTATTGGTCAATGCCTGTGTTTGATAAATTTTCTATTGTATAATTCTAGCATTTTTTGTGGATTAGGAGCTATAAAAATAGTACCCGAGCTCACCCCTCCCTTCAACCCTGCCCCTCACACTACCTCAATCCTTACTGTAAATTTTAGGAGGGGGTCCTGGGTTCAAAACATTTTGTTTTGGAGGGCTCACAGCAAAGAAGTTTTAATAACTTTAAGTATATACCGTCACCAACAGCAGGTGTAGCATACCCTCTAAACAAATATAAACCGCCAGCCCTCCCTCCTTTACCCTCTTGCAGCAGGTGCGTGGGCTGTACGGGCTGGACGCGGTACTGCCTGGCCCCCCAGCCCGGGCTGGGCTCACGCACCACCTCTCGGTCGGACAGCCAGGTGACAGTCTCGTAGTTGTCGCCTCGGGCCAGCGCCTCGGCCTCTGCGCGGTGAATGGCCACCTGTGGAAACTGGTGCAGCCCGCCCGAGTGGTCGAAATGAACGTGCGTTGCTAGAGCTAGAAGTGGGCGACGGCCCCGGGGGGATGCGCTACCCTGACCCGCGTCGTCTCCCAGCAGCCCAGAGGCACGTAAATACTCCGGCAGACTCCGCAACCCCAGTCCGGCGTCAATTAGCAGGTCCTGATGTGAGCCCCGCTGCAGCCAAATGTTGGCGCGATTGCCGGACTCGTAGTAGCGTTCCTGGATCCAATACAGTCCGTCACCCAAAGATTTGTGCGCGTACCAGTCCAAAGCAGCCATGGCAGCCAGTGGCTGGACTGACGGACGTGGGCAAAGTCCCCACCACACCACACGGAGCAACCGTCACCGACAGACTGTACTCCAGTCCCAGCTTAAAGGACTTCCCGTGCAGACAACGCCCAGCAGCTTTTCGTACAGCCAATCACGAACGTCGGCCGCGTTGAGCGACAGAAGAGTTGACCAATAAAAAGAAATGGAATGGGTTCCTCAGCTACTCGTTGGTCGTCTGAGAGGGAAATAATATTCCACTACACTCTCGGACCATTGCATTGATTCGTTAAAAACATGACTCCTGTTGCTTTTAATCATCCTTAAGTGCGATGTCGGAAGCAGGGAACATGGTGTTAGTAAGCAAGTACTGCCTTGCTGATGCCACTGTCGCCTTCTGCCTTTCTGTATTTTACTTCTGCATGTATTTATAGAGCGAGCAACGGGCTTACCTAAAACGTGCTAGAGCGCTTCACAATAGAAATGGATCTCAAATTAAATTCACTTTATGGCTGTCAATGTCATGCCTTGATAGTCTCACTTAGTGGCCCAAGCGGGCGTGGTTGGTGGGGCATGATGTGCCCATACATTTTTAAAGTGAAAAGATACGGTTAATTCCGAGAGCTGGAATGCTTTAGCGGTAGTGTAAGGCAGGGAGTCTCCTCTGCAATAAATCAGAAGGCTGGCAGACAGCTAAACATATTGCCAGGGTACCTGCTGCCTGAAAGGAATGTAAATGTGCGCAACTGGTCAATCTGAAAATGTAAAGGGAGCTCTGAAGCCGAGATTGACTTTAATTAATGGAATCACTTGACAGTACCTGATGACACAGATTTATAATTTTTGAATGGCATTGGAAAGGATTTACGAGCGGAGCTGTGAATTGCGTGCTTTTTGAAAAGGGGTAACACGGGCCACTGTGTTGCAGGGACCAGTGTTACGCCCCTAACTATTCTCCACTGCTCCAACCAGGTTACAGTTCTGTGGCTGTCTGGTTTCAAACACAGACCTCTGCAGTGCATTCACTAAAGGTTTCATATCCCACTGATTAACTTAACTTGCATTTATTTTACAATTAAGCTGTGTGTTATTTTATATGTGCATACATGAAGGTGTAAGACGGAAAAAAGTTACAGGTTTTTTTTTAGCCATGCCTTTGACCCTGCCCCCATGCTTACTCGCTCCTCCCTCATTGTGCACAGCCTCAAAGTTCCCTTATGTTTTTTTAATGCACTTCGACCGCTGGTCTCATTATTTCTCAGTCTCAGTTGTCTTTTTAATGTAAACAGTTAGCTAACAATGCTGTTTTTGTTACATCACTGTTCTGTGCTTTTTTGTGTGTGTTTTTTTATAGTGCAAACTCGACCATAAGGTATTGGAGCGCTTTACATGAGCACCAGTTTCATTATGCAAGGCCACATTCATTTTTTGTAGGCACAGGGAGATTAAGTGATTTTCCCAGAATCACAGGATGTTGAGCCGATGCACAGACTTGAAACGGTTTCCCCAGTTCCAAAGTCAGCAACTCAGACCATTACCCCACATCCTCTTGAGATAAGAGAAGCATTATCGAGTAGCTCGTGTAACCTAGGCTCTTCAGATGAAACAAACTACTTTTTGTACTCTGCGTTTGCTGTTGCCGTATCCTCCTCAGCTCTTGAACAGGTAAATGACCACGCCACACGGAGCTCTATAACACGTGTCTTATTCTTCAGCATGCAACCGTTAACTTAACACACTTCGTCATAAACTTTATAAATCACACCCAGATACCTCCCAACTGATTACTTAACTTTGAAGGAGTCTGCCGGGGACCATAAAGGTCCTACTGCACATGATCACACAACACTACATCCCACCCTTTGTTAAATAAAAAGTATGGATAACATATATATATAGAGTTCCCCCATGAGTCGTCAAGGTGCTCGCATCATTCTTCAAGATCGAGTCATATGAGGTGTAGGAGATGCAAAGTCATCGTAGATTTAGACAGGGCGGCTCCTCCACTGGGGCAGAGGAGCATCTCCCCGCTGCTTTCCCGCAGTGCGAGAAGCAGAAACATAAAATGGTAATAACTATCATTTTATGTTTCTGCTTCTCGCACTGCGAGCAAGCAGAACAGAAGGGTTTGGTTTCGGGTGGGTGGGACTGCTCTGTGAGTAGGGGAGGAGTGGTGTGCCCACTCCTGAGGGCGCAATGACTGTTTGGTCGGCCCTCTGGGGCCGCCCAAACCAGTCATGCGCACTCTGCCATTTCTCCATGCAGGCTGCAATGCAGCCTACATGGAGAAATTGGCCACCCCCTAAGCCCCTGGCTGGGTGGTGGCCCCACCAATCACAGCGCTGCCATTGCAGCATTGTGATTGGCTTAGGAGAGGGGAGGGAGGCTGCCTGCTTCCTGTTCCTGCTGGAGGCAGGAGAGCAGGCGCCAAGCAGGACTGGCGGTGAGAAAACGTGGGACCCGGCCGGCAGACAGGTACATTTTTTCTTTCTTATTATATTAATCCCCCCTCCTCCATGCGTGTCCCCCCACCCACGATTAATGCTGTGTGCGGCTGGATTTAGACTCAGATGCTTAACTTGGGCCCTCAGCTGGACTTGTCTCACTCGTGATGCCTGGTGGCGATGGACTTCGAGGCATATGATTGAAATGTGAATAGTCTCTTGTAATGTACGTTCCGGGATGTTGAATTGTCACCATTTGTCCTTTACTTGTCAGGGACCGTCAGTTTTGCACTTCTATTTTTGTTCGCTATGAATGACCCTTGACTTCGCAATGGCTTAGAAGCAGCCCATGTGTACACCTTTGTTTATCATGGCGTTAGAAGTGGTATCAGAGACAGTTCATTGTATTTTTCCGCCAGCATGATATTGATTGATTCACCACAGTCTATAATAAAAGTTGTAGGGCAGCCATTTACTTTACCTTGATCTTGGGACACTGTCCAAATGAGTTTCGGCACTTCACATGGCACACTCCTCTGGCTTGTGTTCTTCTTTGCAAACAGCCAATCCTACATGTGCACATCATCAATATCAACATTGTACATCCATCTTCTTCACTGTTGCTTGATGATGACATTGAAAAGCCTTTGGACGATGAATTTGATGACGATTGCCTTAGCTACTTGCTTCAACTGATGTTACTGTTTGGCTTTATAGGCGTAGCTAGAATGCTTCTGGAACTTCCTGGCATCCATTTACTCTTCTTATTGTTACACACTTAGTTTCTCTTTAGTTTTGCAGACCTTTATTTAAAAAAAAAATTGCAGATCTATATCTGTCCAAGGGCGGATCATTTACCTTTATGTGAAAGCAAGAATCCACATTGGAAACACTATTTATTTTTCTTCTGAAACATCATCTTATGGACCTCCACTTTGTGTTTCTACATACTTTTCATATTCAACACTGATTCTTTCTGGACTGTTACAGGATCCATGTCAGCAGCTTGTCGATCTGCACATTCCTCAGCTTTCTCAGCCATGAGTACCTTTTCTAGACTGGGTGTCTCTTCCAGCATGCGTCGTCTGAAAGAATAGGAGCGGCAACCATCGATGACTCTTAGATGCATGGCTTCTTCTTCATGGAATTCACTGAACTTGCATAGCTTGATGAAATTATCAAGTCTTTTGACAAACTCATCCATCGTTTCACCAGCTTACTGTCTTGCCTGGTTGAAAATGTACCCTTACTAGTCGACATTCTGTATTAGATTGAACTTGGATTCCAATTGTTTGACAATACGATACTTCATCAACTTGTGATATTTCCTTTATCACTTCTTTCACTTCATCACGTGCAAGGTTCATTAAGTATTTGATGATCTTTTTGTCACCTACTTCTAGAGTATCTATGAAGTAATCGAACGTTTCGATCCATGCAGTCCATCTTGTGCAAATATTCTGCTACTTGGCAGTATTGAAGGGAAGTGGTGGATTCAGGAACACAGCTGTACCATATTTAGTGCTACTTTCTACAGCCATTGCAGAACTACAATTTCTTGAAGACCTTTTGAGTCGTGCTGAATACCACCAGCTGCCTCTTTGGTTGTTTCTGCAAGGACCACCAGCTTCGTAAACACAACCCTCTGTGTTTTTTCTCTAGTCAACTCGCCAGATTTTGAGGTGGTAAGACTCTTTGTCTGTTTTCCGCCAGTGAGTAGACTTTTGTTTCTTGTACCTAATTGTCGCTGTCTTTACTGTTTGTTTTCACCTGGTCATCTCTGCCTTTAGCACTTTCTAGCACCCGGCTGTCGCTGCCTTTAGTGTTTTTTCTTTGTATAGACGATTTGCCTGTGTTATGCTGTTGTGCATTATCTCTTCTTTCGGCCTTACCAGTCGGCTTCTGGCGGGATTTCTGACTGTGCTTCTCTGTAAGGCCTTTACCTTCTTCAAATACCTTGCAAGAGCTAGAGTGGTGCTTTGACTCCATATACGCCAACAGTAGACTGCTTCTTGGGGCACATGTGGCATGCGTGAGCCATTTACTGGACCTCGGAAAACTCTCAGGGAGAGCAGTCTTCTCTCTGCAGGGCGCACTATCCCTGTGGTGCATTATCTCTTCTTTCAGCCTTACCAGTAGGCTTCTGGTGGGATTTCTGACTGTGCTTCTCCGTAGGGCCTTCACCTTCTTCAAAGGCCTTGTAAGAGCTAGAGTGGCGTATTGACTTCATATACGCCAACAGTAGACTGCTTCTTGGGGTACACGTGGCATGCATGAGCAGTTTACTGGACCTCGGAAAACTCTCAGGGAGAGCAGTCTTCTTTCTTCAGGGCACGCATCCCATCTTCATCGCCAGTTGTTGCATCCTCCCTAGCTCTGGCGCACACATAAGACCACATCACACATGGAGCTGTGAAACACACATCTTTATTCTTTGGCATGCAACCGTTAACTTAACACACTAGATCATAAACTTTATTGACCACACCCAGACACACCCAGATACCTCCCAACTGATTACATACCTTTGTAAGGAGTCCACCGAGGACTAGGAGGGTCGTACTGCACATGATCATACAACACTACAGTTGTGTGTTACTATAATAATAACAGGAAACCAGGTAGCGTTGACAAATGAATTCTGACACAATCAACCTTCTTCACAGAATCAATCCCACCCATGCCCTTAACTTTCACCCTCAACATTCCAACCAGTGGTGCATGAACCAGCATGTGCCTAACATAAGGTAAATGGGGAAAAGGGACATAGATACTTAACATGCTAACAAGTCAGCATAACGCATATATATATTTACACTTCAAACACTACATCTCCTCCCCTCTTAAGCAAGGTTGTAGCATCATAAATTCTTTAAACCTTGAAGGCCTTCCCTTATTGTGTGATGGTCAACATTGCAGACTATCATGCACATTATCCTCTTGTCTAGGACAACCCTCTCCCATGTCACCTGGCCATTGCAAATGATTAACATGAATGTCAGGCCTTTTAAGGCATGTATGAGATTCAGATTTGTTAGCAGGGTCACCTTGCTTGGTCCTGGTACTGTCCTTAGATCTAGATGGTTGGATATTGTCTGTCACATTGGTAAAAATACGAATAGCACATGGCCCCGTAGGGTTTCACTGAACTTAGTGTCACCTCTTTTTACTGTGGGACACTTGATCCTTACCATTTCACCTACAGCTATGTCAGTCTTAGTTACCGCTTTTCTTTGGTCGTAATATTTTTTCATCTTGGATTGCTTTTCAGCAACTGCCTCATGCAACCTGTCCTTTTGGTTCTCAGAATCTTATGCACCAAGTGGCTTACTTTTTAATTAACTAATTGAAGCCAATTTAGTTGTGGGTTGTAGGAAGCTGGCTCTCTATATATTGTACTAAAACGTAATACACTCCGCAGAGAGTCCAGGGGGTCCCAGATTAGTACACAGAGGCAAAAATAGATAATAGTAACGCTATATTTGTGGTAGTGTGGGTGAGCACTTAGGCATATCAGAGGGTAGGGCTAAGCATTTGTTGTTCTTACAGGGGCAATAAATGAGACACACGCTCAGGAATAAATCCAATACCAATTTGCAAAAATAACAGATTTTTATATAATTTTTAAGACCAAGAACTTTGTTCACAGGTAGGTACTGTTGTGTGCAATTATGCCCAATGTAAGTCAATGGAGAAAAACACATCAATGTATATAAAATCGTACGGTCGGTTCCAGGGGTTCACCTTTGAGGTTTTAGGGTAGGATCAGGCCAAGGTCCAATGTTCCACCAGCCGACTGTTGACAGCGTCCCGGATTCGGCCGAGAGCAGGGTGCCGAGGCTGTTGGTAAATGGTGTGCTACAAAGAAGGAGCGCCACCTAAAAACAGGCAGCACAGGAGGACTTACAAGTAATCCCAGGGGACCCCAAATGAGGGATCAGGTCGCAAAGGCCTCAGGACTATGGGAGCACAGCTAGTTCGTCTGTACCCAGGCCAGGTGGGCTGGGTGCAGTGTAGATAGGTCAGCCTAGCTGTGTGCATCCAGGCGGTGTTCGTGGTCAGGGGCAGGCAATTACTGGATGGCTGGGCCACTCACGGAGTGGGTCTCTGGGGTCTCGACATCACTCAATAGTTGCTTGCTTCATGGGCAGTTGGAGTCCGGATTGGACTCTTCATTTCAGTGTTGGTCGCAGGTGGTCCGGTACCTCGGGTATTGCTATGGCATGGCTCCAGTCGGTCCTGGTGTCTTCTCACTTGGTGGGGGGAGAGATCTGACTCTCTTGAGCTGGTTTAAACACTTATGGTTTGGTTGCTGCATCAGCGCCACCAGGGAGCAGCAAGTCAGTAAGTCGAACTCTGCAGGTTTGATGCCTGCGGACTGCAGGGGAGTAGTTCCTCTACTCCAAGGGTGTTCTCTGGCTATTTTCGAAGGGCTAGAGGCGTGCCAGGGTTTTTGGAAGCTTCGCAGCAGGAGGATGAGATAGCACACCTCGATGGTCGAGTCCTTGAGGCAACAAGCAGAGATTTGCTCCAAAATTCTGCCAACGGTACTCGGTTCAGCAGCTCTTCTGTGTCCCTTTTCTTCTTAGGTCTGTCGAATCTAAAGTTCAGTGTCCTGGGGTGCCAGCTAAATACTACACTTAGGGGTGTTACTGGGGCAGACAGGTAGTAGCCAATGGGCTATATACATTTAGGGTGTCTACACCCTCTATTTGACCGGTCCTCTGGGGAGTGGGCACAACCCTGACCCTAATTGGCTAATTCCCTCCAAAATAAGATAGAGGAAACTGAAAAGTGGGGTCCACATCACCAGCCCCATATTAGGGCTGGTGCTGGCGGAATGTGGACCCACATTCTAAACTAACTAATTTTCCCGCCTGACCTCCCGCCAGAAGGAGAGCAAGACAGGAAGGTTGGCATCCTCTACTCACTGGAGATGCCTGGGTTGCATTTCAAAGGCAGCATCGCCTTTGAAGCTTCCCGCCTTGAATGTGAGTCTGGCCTGGAGGAGATGTGAAGCACCTTCAGCCAAAGCAGGCATTGTTCCTGGTCTCTGCGAGTGCAGGCTCTCACCCCATGAGGCCAGAAATATGTCTGGTGGTGACAGCCTAGCTAAGACCACAGCAGTGCAGTGGCGGACGGTGACATTTGAAAGTGGTGAGCGTAAAATGATTGTCATACTGCACTTTTGCGAGCCAGCGTAGCGAGCGCACCCGAACAAACTAAGGGGGATTCGGGGGGTTCTCCCCCCGAGAAAGGTTTGAAAAAAGAATGGAAAAATGGTGCATTTTCAAGCAAATTTGAGAAAGCAGTAAGGTTAATAAAGCACATGTGAAAGTGCAGTTATTACATTAATAAAGAGATGTCATATAACATAGGTAGCTTCTTATTCAGTATAACCACAGAGCTTCATAACAGACTTCGAGATATAATGCATTTCTGAGTACCTCACAGATGTTTTTTGTTTAACAAACAACTAAACAGGTTGCAAACTAGCAGCATTCAACATATTGTTTACTTTTTGTATCTAAAATCAGCACGTCTGTCTTTAAGAGCAGCAAACCTTTCAATAACTTGAGTGTTAAAGTCTGGGATATTTTTAACTAGCTTGCTCTCTATAGAGAGCATTGCCAAAGCATTTAGTCTTTCCTCAAGCCTGGTGTTCCTCAGGAATGTCTTAATCCTCTTTAAGGTGGAAAGACACCGTTCTGACTCTGCTGTTGTCATAGGAGTGGTAATGACAATTTTGAGTAAAGCCACTGTCTCTGTAAGTGACTTTTCCATATTAAGTTTATGAATTAAAGCCAGCAAAGACCTGGCACCTTTGGCCTCCTGGTACACAGGCATTGCGTACAGCACAGTCAACTCAGTTTTCAGGTCCTCTTGGTTGAGCATAGGATAAGCTTCCACATCCTCTTTCAGAGCATGCTCAGGGAAGGATTCATCATATTTTGCAAAGTACTCACTTTCCAATAATGCGGAACTCACCAAATGTTTTGTGAAAGCAAAACGTTCTTGTGTATGCACAATTACAATGTCACATATCTCCTTTGCATTTCGGACCAGACAGGTGATGGTTTTCCTGTGGTTTGAAAAAGTAGAAGCCTCTGGCAGTTTGCTCTCTAAATTGTCAACCTCATCTCTCACTTTGCTTATGCTTTCGACAAACATAGTGGTATATCTTTTCACAGAGACAGTATCTATCTGTCATGCTTGTAACTGATTGTATAAAATGTCGACAGGTAACATTATCTCATGAAATAAAAACAGAAAGAACTGAAACTCTCTGTCTTTTAGTGTTCTAGAAAAGCCACGGGCTTCATTGTGAGTTTTGAAATCAAAGGTTTCATTGGCTTCTATGGCGTCAAAACATTTCTCAAGGTCCTCCCTATGTTGATAGATTAGGTTGACTGTACGTATGTTAAAGTTCCAATGAGTTGAGGATCCCCTTGGAACCCTTTTGTCCACAATCTCCTGAAGTGCTTCCGTTCTTTTTGTGGAACGTGAGAAGAATGCTGCCATGCCTCCTACATCCCGAAAGAAAATTTGTGTCTCGGAGATCTTTGATACTGCCTGTTGCATAATAAAAATAAGTTGGTGGGCATAACAGTGCACATAATGTGCATTAGGGTACACATCTCAATTTTTATTTCTGTACTCCACCAAGGCTTCCACTCATTACGGACGCACCATCATAGCTTTGCGCGCTAAGTTTTTTTTTTGAGGCACCTCTGGAAAAATTAAGCTCAGTTGACGCAGTATAGCAGCAGTAATGGTTTCTGCACTAGAGTCTCTTAAAGGTGTGAAACCATAGAACCTCTCGACAACATAATTGTAATTGTCTATACGGACTGTATTTGTGTGGCCACATCAGGGGTGTCATCAGCCTGAATAGCCACAAAGTCTGTGTTTTGCAACTCTTGGACAATATGGCTTCTCATAATTTCTAGCAGACACTGAAGGAGTTCATTTTGTATAGTTTTAGAGGTGCCCTTAAAGACTGTAGCACTTGCTAAATGTGCTTCCATTTCCTTGTCTATGCTTGCTACTAAATCCAGAAGGCCTCTGAATATTCCAGGATTTGGGGAACCTTCTGATTCATCATGGCCTCGCAATGCCAGTTCGAAAGCACCACAGAAACAAATGCAATCAATTATTTTTTATAGTATGTGTCTATTCCTATCAACTGTTTCTGTATTGTTTGGCGGTATGCATCGTTCATGTGCTGCTCAATCGGTGTGTCTCCCAACATTCCCAGTCTCGTCAGGTTTTCCAAATGCTTTCTTGTGTGTGCATGCTTCTTTATTTTTTCAGACAAATGCTTCAAGTCTATCACTTCTTCTCTTGTCCAAGAAAATTCAACATTAAACATCAAACAGGGGAAGCAGAACAGTTTGTTTCTTGAGGGGCATCCTGTAAGCCAATCAGCTTTTGTGTACCAGGTGTTTGAGAATATACGTTTGTAAGATTTTCCTCTGTCCTGGGTAACTGGGTAGTTGTAGGTCAGGCCAATCAGGTCCTAATCTCTTTATATGTAGTTTTTCTTCTAGTGGCCGTGCATGGAATGACCGTGTAATTAATTGTTCTACTGTATTCATCATGCCGATGCTGTCCTTGCCAATATGAAAGAAGCCTGTCAAATAGTCAAAGTACAACGTATAAGATTTGGTCCAATAATATCAAATTTCAGTATAAATACATATATCTTGTGCATTATCACACTATATCTCCAACAGCTCCCCTTTGGACAACATGGCTGCTAAAAATACAGCCGTACTGCCTGCTGCCTCTGTGTGCCATAGTGGTTGCTGAAGGCACTGAAACAGACACTGCTTGAGGACCTTGAACAAGGCAAGGAATAGATAGTGCCTTTAACAACCGTTATTGCCCAAAGCACAGGGCTAAGGCTCAGTATTAGTAAATTACATCCACTGAGGGTACAATGTTCAGAATGTGCACCCACCCCAACCACCATGTTGAGTGACCTGACAACAAACATAGCCCTAACTCCAATCTAAAAAAATATATAATCAGTTTCCTTACCTTTAACACTGTTGTTTGCTGGGTCGTAACCGGGATGAAAGAGCAGCAAAGGAGGTTGGGGCCTCTTGTTCTTCGTCCAAAAATTGCCCAAAAATTAGGTAATGGTTCAGGTTGTCAGGCTTTACCAGGTGCTGAAAATAAAAATATAACAATTTATTTTTTAAACATTAGGGTAATCAAACAAAGACTGGGGGGAAAAAACATAACGCTACAATTTTTACCTTGCAGTTTGCATGCAGCTCTTAGATGACAGTTAATAGCTCACTGTTGTATGTTAGGATTTTAACTTACAAAGTGCAAGTAACAAAAGGATCTCTCTGACAAAAGCAGTGACTCACTGACCTATTTACATCATGTGCATTTTGTGATCTGCATCAGGTACATGTTCTTTGCAGCAGGCACATTAACCTTCTGCGCTACCTTTCCATGAGTCAAAACTTCCACTAGACAAAACTTTGACATCTCTCTAGGAAAAACATTAACCATCAGCGTTATCATGACATTTTTATTGTCTCTCGTCAGGAGGCCGCGCTTTGAGAAAAAGTGCCGAATAAGGGCCATCATAACTTAATGGAACGCTTGAGTGTGCAAGGATGACAAGCTGAGTGGACACCGTTGTTCCTGCATGGCACTTCTTTTTTAATTTTAAAAAAGTCAGTGCAGAAGGTATATTTCTACAAATACTGCATTTTGATTTTCTCACAGAAACGGCGGAATACACTTTCAGTAGCAGTTAGTTCTGGAAAAAAGTTTTAGACTCAGAGGGGTTAATATTTCTCATGAAATTTAGAGGATTCTGAGCAGCAAAAACCATACAGGATAATTGCTCCCTAAGGGACCAATCCACAGGTTACAGATTTCTGCACTTCAGTAAAACCGAGTCCCGGATAAGATTGTGTGTAACCACCAGTTTAATCCTTCAGCGCAGGCGCACTGTTTTCCCAAGCGCCACTAACTAGGGGAAATATCGGCTGTGCTGCAACTGATGAAGTGAAATCCTAATACCTCCATGCATTAATAAGAAAGAGACCTCTTTTTCCGTTAACTCAGATACTGAGAATAGCAATTACCACTTTCACTAAAATGTTTTTTTGTTCCTAAGAATAATCCACAAATTAAAACAACACACACCAGCTTATATATGCAAAATGAACTCACACTGCAACCATAAAAACGATACCAAGTTCAGTGGATCCTGCAATGTTCAGAAGGAAGACATCTCCGAAAGGTGCACCCCACCCGATGCTGCTCTCTTTGAGGCAGCTTCCAACTCTCTCCTTTGCGACCCGCAGAATTGTTCTGAGCTAGCAGATCCCAAAAACAAGGATAATGTATTTAATAGTGAGTGCCCCTGTTTTACGTCCTTTTGTTTCTGATATTGTTTTTGGAACATTGTAATCTGGCGCATTGACCGGCGAAGTTATCAATATCACAGCATGTGGGCAAACTGATCATTTACACTTGAGCATTTAAAATGGCTCCTGCCGACAAACAAACCCGAGACTAGCTGACACACCACGGTACCGCAATGTCGGACGCCACCCTGGATGAGAATTGTTAACTTTCACGTGGTTACTCTATAATTATTCAGAGTATTGACGGGAACAGAAGGGCGGGGGGAGGGGGCATAATTAAGGTTTCTTGTGAGAATTGTGCACAATTACTGCACCGTGCGACACAAGGTGATGAGGAGTGCGCTTTACTGTTCGTTGTTGTGGGAAGATGGAAGGATACAACAGTGAAGGCAAGGGGCAGACTGCGCTGCTGTGCAGGATTATCAAGGATACGCACACTAATACGTACACTAATAAAGCCGGTGACTGAGCAACAAAGCACCCAGTCCCCCGCCGCGCCAATTGTATCAATGTAGTACACTGCACCGTGACCAGACCC
Organism: Triturus cristatus; assembly: GCF_964204655.1. Lineage (NCBI taxonomy): Eukaryota > Metazoa > Chordata > Amphibia > Caudata > Salamandridae > Triturus > Triturus cristatus. The sequence goes on from NC_140581.1 coordinate 565,212,270, forward strand.
CACTGCCCCCCGGGCCAGCTCTCAGCCTCAGACTGAATTGACATATGTATCCCCCGACCTCCAAACCCGGAACCTCAACAAAAGTCAATCATATATATATATATTTCAAGCTAAAAACCCATTAACTGACATGAAATCGATATTATTAACCGGCTCAGATTTTTATTGATACAATCGGGCCATCAACTTCGCAGTTAATTTCCACCAAGAGCCAGTTTTGTGTTTTACAGGTTTGCCGAGAAGATATTGTTGTGGTTAACCGTGCCAAGTTGCCAACTGCCTCAGGAGAACATGAAAGATCTCGGTAGCCACATATACTGACTTACAAATTTTGGATTTGCATAAAACGTACTACTTACATTTTCTTTGAGCACTGGCACCGCACCGCCACCTAGATAGAGTAGTAGACACCGGCACAAGGTTTGTGTGTGGTGCGAGTACTGTCTCGTGACTCGTGTGGCGCGGTGACGTGCGATTGCTGCCTGCACTGCGACGTCACGACAGCGAGACATGGCCAATCACTATTGCATGGCTTGACATAAGCCACAGTGATTGGCCATACAAGTGAGGCAGTGCCACCACCCATGCGCGGCTCCCATACAGCGAAGCCTTCCCTCAGGCTCAGGCTGTGCGGTGTCTTAGCCAATCCTGGCGCTGCATTAGCAGCGCCACTGCGCTGCAGCACCAGGATTGGCTAAGAGCAGGGTTACACCCTGCTCATTATGAGGCCCGGGGGGCTGCGGTATGAAGCAGCACCCTCGGGTCCCTCGCCAGTCACTGCTGTAAAGGGGAAAGTTGTACTGTGCGCATGTTCGGGCTGGTCATAAAAATGACCAGCACAAACACGGACATGCGCACTGCTGCTGCACAGCACAGTCTATCAATCTGTCTGCTGCGCTATAGTGCCGTGCTCACAAACTGCCGTAGCTCCGCCCCCACCCCCTTCAGTGGCGCGCCGTCCGATTGAGTCGGGCTTGTCCCGGTGGCGGTAGCGTCCAGCGAGACTTCGCTACAACTAAGAGATTACTTTGTGTAAATTGTTTTACTTTTACTTCTGCATTTAAATTTAGCGTGATGGTCGTCCATGTGGCTAGTGGGGCAATGCCCCAACACCCCCAATGGACGCACCGCCACTGCACCAGTGTTTGATAGGTTTTCTGGGGTCCCTCTAAGGTGCCCTCTTTGTGCATTTATTGATAAATCCAATACTGCCATCAGGGTGGATTTATTACGTTGAGATGTTTGGTACCAAACATCCCTGGGTACAGTGAATCCACCATGGTGAAGGGGAACCTGTAATGATGAGTGCCCAGCCCATGTACTCTATATGGCTTCCCTGTGCACTTACAATATCCAGGAATGGACTTTGATATTGTAGGGTAATATTTGCTCAGGTAAATATGACACATATTTGATATAGTTCACCTTGCCATAGGGCAGTAAGGCCTGCACTAGGGGTGACCTACCTATACCTCTTGCCGTGTCTGTGGGCATGGCACACAGGGATGTGTGCTATGCCGATTCTTCAGTCTTCTCTGCACCACGACACGCAGTTTGCAATGGCAGTTTGCCTGGTCATGGTGAGAGGTCCCTAGGGTGGCATAATTTGTGCTGCAGCCCTAGTGGACCCTGTTCAGTCCCAATGCCCTATGTACCAGGGGTAACATTTACTAGTGACTTCCAGGGGTTGCTGAAGTTGTGATAATCACAGTACAATTTTAGGATAGATATGTGGCACTGGGAACCTGGTTAGCAGGGACCCAGTGCACCTTCATTTGAAATCACATCATGTTACAGGCAAAAAGTATGGACTGATCAAGTCAAAAGAACCACTTTCCTACATGACCAGTCCCCCAAAGGAAGGAGGATGAAACTAACCTTTCCCTAGAAAGTCTTTATCATCTAAGAGGAAGAACCTGGAAAGGCCAGCTGCACTGGCATGGTCAGTCCCAGGTCTGTGTTCCACTGTAAAGTCCATTCTCTGTAGAGATTCGGACCCCCTTAACAGTTTGGGGGTTTCACATTTTATTTGCATCAGCCGTCTGAGGAGTTTGTGGTCAGTTTCAACTAGGAAGTGAGATCCAAACAAGTATGGTCTTAGCTTCTTCAGGGACCAAACCACAGCAAAGGCTTCCCTCTCAATGGCACTCAAATGCTGCTCTCTGGGAAGTAACATCCTGCTAATTAAAGCAACAGGTTGGCCATGGCCATCATCATTGGTCTTAGATAGGACTGCTCCTATCCCATTTTCAGAGGCATCTGTCTGCAATATGAACTTCTTGGCAACGATTTTGAGTCCTCAACATGGGCTCAACATCCTCACCCAGTGGCTCTTCATGGTCTTCTTCATATGCAATGTATGGAATGTTCTGTCAAAGGGCTATGTTGTGTTAGGCCGGGCAGAACTCTAGCAAATGCTCTACGCGCCCATGACACAGATCTATTTATAACCGAAATCCTTGATGACAATAATTAGGGATCCTCAGGGCATAATGGATTAATTCACTAACCACTACTCTGCACTTTACAAATCTTCAGCTCAGTCTAATCCTAAAGAGTTACAGGACTATTTTGACACTCTCGAATTACTGTGGCTGGGTGATGGTCACAGGGCCTACTTACATGAGCTCTTCACGGTGGAAGATATTACGCAGGTGATAAACAGCCTCCCTTCCTGTAAAGCACCAGGCTCAGATGGGCTAACAGCGGCTTTCTACAAGGCATACACTGATCTAGTAGCACCGCAATTATTACAACTATAAGAGAAGGCACAGGAGTCGGGGATGTTCCCACCCACTATGAGAGAAGCCATAATATTATCTTTATTAAAACCTGGGAAACTCCCCGAAGATAGGGACTCATACTGTGGAAATCAGAAATAATTTCTGTTAGCATAAGCTGAAGCCATCATGTTTGTGGCATTCATTTTGTTAGCTATGTAATTCTTCAGTCTTCACTGTTGCTTGCCTTTCTATTCTGCTTGAGTCATCAGCCATAGTTAACTTCTTCTGTACTGAGCCAAAGCCATTTACGTGCTGAGAAAAGGCCTGTAGCTGCTAGAATGCACCTGGCTAAAGATTTAACTGTCAACTGTTTTCTGTTGATGTAAACAGTTCTGTACCCCCTCCCACTTTGCTGACTAAGTGATCTCCCATCTGCCCATGTTTGTCGGTAGTTATTCCTGTGTATGCTTGTACTTTCTATTTGTAACTACATGCTTACTCTGCAACAAACGCTGTATATAAGCACCATGTACTACCTCAGGCAGCACTTGAGAGTGCTGTGTGGACGTAGTCCCACTCATGAGTGATTAATAAACGTGTTATTTGAGTTCCAGCTTCAGTGCCAATCTCTATTTTGTTGGTCTATGGACCCGTGGACAGAGAAGGGTGACCCCTGCACCGGTGTGCTAATTAAAAAGCACATTTCCACAGTTTGGCGCCCGAACGTGGATCCTCATCGGAGACGCGGCCGTCCAAAGGAGTGGTCTTGACGGAAGAGTGTAATTTTGCTGAGAAGACATCCTGCATGAGGAGACCCTTGTTCTTTGCAGCCGAAGTGATTTTTCCGGTTTTCTCGATTTGACCCTGCAGGTGTTTGTCGGACCCGACTGAGGTATCCTTTGGCGTTATTTTTGCAGTGACCATTAGGTCGACCGAGAGATTGGCAGTTGGAGGGTGGAGACTCTTGTTTGGTAAGGTCGCTGAAGCGGCACTCTTGTTTGCTTGGCCAAGATTCTGGTTTTGTTTGTTTGATTTATTTTTTGCAAAAGATAAAGGCAGGTAATGTGGAGATTTTTCTCTACTTTTGAATATTTTGAAAAGTAATATTTTACAAAAACTTGGTAGCATGCCTGTTTCCAGCACACTCCGTAGGCTGTGTTGCTGTCTTGGTGGTACCAATATGGATTTAGAAAGAAGTCAGCCGGCTCCCCCAGAGGGGGACACCTAATAGACATATGTTTTTTAAATACGGTATTTCTTCCATAATGTATAGTACACTGTGGAACAAATATACGAAAAAGGATCCTGATTTACGATGGCCTGTGAATGGGTCATTTATGTAGAGCAGTGTTTATTCAAGAAAAAAAGTCGACAAGATATGTTTGATTGTGTACGAATGTGGGAGAAAGAAGTGCAGGAAAGAGTGAGGCAAGAAGAAGCTATAGCAGAAAAAGAACAGCGAAAAACGATATATCAAAAAGCGTTAGAATTAAAAAATAAAAAGATGAAGGCAATAAAAGAAAAAGAGGAAAGGGAGCAGCGTTTAGAGGTAACTGGCCAGTACCCTGTTAGGCGCCCCATTTATCCCATACTTAATAAACCTCAGGATGATTCACATCTTGTTAGATCGACCTCCGCCCCGTATAGGTTTCCCTCTGCCCCTGAGAATGATCTTTCTGAAGAAGAACATCTTTGCTCAGACAATAAAGACTTAGAAAAGCAAGATGGGTGGCAGACTCGCTCTGCTTTGACTGTTGACGAAAAAGCCACTATTAGATCCACTGCTCGCAAAGAAGCTCATGGGACTACTTCTGTCCCAGACCTTGTAGCGATGATTCAGCAGTGGAAGGATTTAGAGCAGTTATATTTTGCAGAGAAGTTCACTTGGGAAGTAATACTTGGTTTTAGGAACGTTTCTAAAAATTTAGAGCCCACTGATATCAATTCTGATTATAAACAATTAAATGATGGAGCTTTCCTTTTTCAAATATACCTGAATTAATTAAGCGAGTGGTTAAATTAAGACATGATACACTACGTTTAAAAGCGGAGAAAAAATCAGCTAGTAAAGTTAAAACTGCACAAACAGTTCAGACCCCAGTGCAAAAAGAAGAAGTTTTGGGGACAGACAATGACCCTAGTGATACTGTAGTTACTGTGAAACCGATGCGTGAAGCTGCGCCTCTGTATGTTCCACCGAAGGGTGCGGGAACAAGTGCAGATAAAGATTCAGATGATGCAAAGGGATATTTTGTCTATAATTGGGTCTATACTCCTTGGAGTAGAGCAGATGTTATGGCTCTTAAGGCTGCTTTGCCCGACCCGTGGAAAAATCTGTCCGCTTTCTATGAGGAAGTGGAGGGAGCTATTAGCTCCTGCACTATGACCTTGCCAGATATCGATATGTTTTTTGAACTTTTTCTGCCCCCTGATATGTGGAGAACAATTCAGAAAATAGATGATAATGTAGCATATGGTGATACTTGGGTGCATTTAGAAGAAATAGAGGCGGCTAGAGAGCCTGCACAGAAACCACAACAGGAGATATTAGATCTTCCCAAAGCTATTGTGACTAAGTTGAAAACTCTCATAACCCCTAAGAAAATAGATTGGACTACGTTAGCGTCTTGTACACAGAAAGCGGATGAGTCAGTTTCTGATTTCTTTACATGATTCGAAGAGACATTCCATGACTTTAGTGGGCAGTCCTTAACAGATGACACAGGTAAGCATCTGTTCATTGACAAATTTGTCGCTAACATGTTGCCAGAAACAGCTAGTCGCCTAAAGGCCAGTGAGAGTTCATGGACTACGTCTTCCCCAATCTCCCTTTTGACTATGGCCCAACATTATGAGCGTCAGGAATTGGAAGCAAAAGGCAAGGAGGATAAGAAGGTAAACAAAAGTTATGTTGGCTCAAGTATATGGTCCACCATTCAGAGGTGGTGGTAGAGGCGGACGTGCAGTATATACACCTGGTGTACCCCCTTTATCTCGATCAACTTTGTCTTCTGATCAGTGTGCTTATTGTAAAGAGATTGGACATTGGCATTCTGAGTGCCCTGTTTTGCGAGGTCAGCAGTATCAACGGGGTTGAGGAAGTATGAGAGGACGCCCAGGGAATTCAGGAAAAAGGGGAGAAATAGGAACTCGTCCCAGGTTTGAGGCAGTTGAACACGGATCAAATTATTCCAATACCTTTGATAGACGAAATCAATATCAAATGTCTGATTATTCAGCCACTGGTCTTGCGGATTCTGATTATGCATAGGAATGCCTAGGATGGGTAAGGAACCGGTTGAGGTCCCAGTAGATCAGAAAGGTCCTTATGTCGAGGCAAGTGTTTTGGACTCTACTGATTGGTTTCTGGTTGATACAGGAGGGTTGTAGTGCTCTGTCTAAAACATTGGTTCCTAGGGCTCCCCTGTCTGGCGCAATGATAACATCGATAGGATTCGATGGGACACCTACATCTAGCCCATTGTCACAGCCACTTGCATTTAGTCTTGATACATTCACTGCAGCATGTCCATTTTTGCTTTCCTCTACCACGCCGGATAACATTGTGGCAAACGATATGCTTAAACATTTTCGTGCTCCAATACGTTGTTCCCCAGAAGGTGTGCGTGTTATCTTAAATTATAACTATCCAATGGTTGATAGGTCTTGTCTCATTAAAGAAGATATTGCTTTGGCATCATTACCTAGTACTTTATGGGCTACATCAGATACCGATGTAGGACAAATGGTTATTCCACCAGTGCATATTCAAGTGAAGGAAGGTGCTTCATTGCCTCGATTGTCCCAATATAAAATATCTCGGGAAGGCGAGGAAGCATTGACGCACATTGTTAAGGATTTGATCAAGGTGGGGGTTGTGGAAGAAGTCCCTTATAACATTTGTAATAGCCCTATCCTTCCTATTTTGAAAAGAGACACTGGCACTAAAATTTACAGATTCATTATTGATTTACGAGAGGTTAATAAAATCAAAGTGCCCCAATACCCGGTAGTCTCAGACATCACGACACTTCTTACTATGGTTCCTCCTACTGCCACTACATTTAGTGTCATAGATTTGAAAAATGCATTTTTCTCAATATCTATTCACCCTGACAGCCGTTATTTGTTCGGCTTCACTTTGAATAATAGATCATTCAGATTCTGTAGAGCTCCACAAGGGTATACAGAGAGTCCTAGCATTTATAGTCAGGCATTGAAAAGGCAGCTTGATTATTTTATTGTACCGAAAGGGGTGGCTCTTATTCAATATGTTGATGACATCTTTTGGCTGCCGATACCCCTGACCAGTGTAAAGAAGGAATGCTGTCATTATTGTCATTTCTTGCCTCTCATCATCACAAAGTCTCTCGGAAGAAGTTGCAATTTTGTAGACAGCAGGTTACCTATTCAGGTCACCTCCTTTCTAAGGAGGGACGTGCACTTACACCAGATCGCATTCAGACCATTTTAGATACTCCTGTGCCCCGTACTCAGAAGGATGTTCGTGCACTGATTGGCCTTACTTCTTTTTGTAGACAGTGGATCCCTAGCTTCTCGTACATTATTAAACCCTTATTGGCCCTTGTGACTAAAGACACTCCGATGCCTCTCCCATGGACTACTGAATGCCAGAATGCTTTCCAACAGCTACGTCATGCTTTTTGTTTGTCACCAGTATTAGGAACTCCAGACTACACTAAGACTTTCACACTCTATGTACACGAGAGGGAAGGTTGTGCCCTCTCGGTTTTAACACAGAAACACGGTGATAAACAACATCCTTGTGCACATTTTTCAGCTGTCCTTGATCCAGTTGCCCGTGCGCTGCCTGGTTGTTTTTGAGCGGCAGCAGCTGTGTCTATACATCAGAGTGAGGGAATAGTCTTGTCATATAGATTGTTTTTGTTAGTACCTCATTCAGTCGATGCCTTGCTAAATCAAACAAAGACTCAGCATCTGACTAGTGCTCGCTTGACAGGATATGAATTGACACTTTTGGCCCCTCATATCACGTTGAAAAGATGTTTGACTCTGAATCCTGCTGCATTATTGCCACTTCCAGTTACCCAGTCTCAGTCACAAGAGCTACATGATTGTATATCCCTTACTGAAGAACACACAAAGGGTTGTGTTGACCTACAAGATACACCTCTTCCTAGTGTTGATGGGGAATTGTGGGTTGATGGATCCTGCCTGAAATTGCACGATGGCACTACATCTGCTGCTTATTCAATTACAACACTTCAGACAGTAGTTGATACAGCTCGTATCCCACGGAAGTCAGCTCAAGCAGCCAAATTGATAGCACTGACAAAAGCATGTGAGCTTAGTACAGAGCTGCTTGTTAACATTTACACTGATAGCCAATACGCCTTCAGTGTGGCTCATAACTTCGGGCAGCTTTGGACACAAATAGTGCATGGGGAATTAGTACATAATCTCCTTACTGCCTTGACCTATTCTAAGAAATTGGCGATTGTTAAATGTAGTGCACACAAGAAAGTGACCGATAAAATAGGAGCAGGCAATGCCTTTGCGGATTACACAGCTCGAGAAACCGCAATGCAGCGAAGTACCACATCTATGTATGTAGGTAAATCACAGGCTGAACGTTGGCATGATGCCAGGCAAGAGGTGATGGACATGCAAAAATCTGCCTCTGTTGATGAATTAGACCAATGGTGGAGCATCCTCAATAGCAAAGCAACTTATGCAAGTTTGGGATCATCCAGAGATTGTCGGTACGGCTAAGAAAATAGTCCAGTCCTGTCTGATCTGTTTCCAGTATAATCCTGGAAAGGGAACATGAACTCCAACAGGAGGGTTTGCAATACCTACTGCACCTTTTGAGGTCTTGCAAATGGATTACATTCAGCTTGAGCGCTGTAACAACCTGAAGTATGTCTTAGTAGTGGTTTGTGCCTTTAGTAAATGGGTGGAGGCATACGCTACGAAAGATAATACAGCTCTTATGTCAGCAAAGGTGCTCCTAAAGGAGTTTTTCCCCGATTCGGCATTTGTCGAATTTTGTGGAGGGAAAACGGACCCCATTTTATTGGGCAAGTTGTTGAGTATCTCATGAAAGGATTGGGAATCAAGCAGAAGTATCATGCTGATTTTCAAGCACAATCAGCAGGACTAGTGGAACGTTACAACTCCACTCTGAAACTGAAATTGGCTAAGATACAGGCTTCCACATCTTTGAAATGGCCTGATGCATTGCCCTTAGCATTTCTATCCATTAGATCGATACCACATACACGATCTGGCCTCACACCGTATGAGGTTGTTTTTCGAAGGCCAATGAATATTTGGGGGGTTCCTAAGCCATGCCCTATTCATGATGTAGCCTATGTATTGATGAATGACTATTTGTCTCAGTTGCCTGACAGTTTGTCTTCCATTTATCAACAGGTGCGGGAGACTCTTCCAGACAGGTTTCAAGGTGAGGGCCACTGCTTCCGCCCTGGGCATTACGTTGTGATCAAGTCCTTCCAGAGGACCAGCTCCCTAGCACCGAGGTGGCGAGGACCGGAGCAGGTACTACTGGCTACCAGAACTGCAGTTCGAGTGACGAACCAGAAAAACTGGGTCCATGCGATACACTGTCGAAACGTGTTGCAAGACCTAGTGAGCCCAGCTGCGATGGCAGATCACCGCGGTATTCTGGTCACAAAGAAAGGACAAGCTGAGTCACCTGAACGATCTGAGGAAGTATTCCCGGACCACACGATTCCTGGTACATCTCGATATCATCTGCGACCCAGGAAGAAAGACATTTCGTTGCTGAAAAAGACTGTTTGAGCCACTGTCCTGGGTGGTTATAGACTGACTTCAAAGGGAGGTAGTCTTTTAGTGACTATTTGTCTCTCAATGTTAGTGAAGGAATCAACGCCTGCCCAGGACCTTAGGGCACCATCTGTTTTGTTGTTTGTCGATGAAATGAATATGCCTACGGAGAAGAAACCAACTGCTGCAAGAGTTTGTAGCAAAAGAACAATAATTGCTACTGGACTCACTTTGATTATTTCTATTGTTGCTATAATAACATGGGTTGTGGAGGAAGTAGCCCCTGTCCGAAATCTACTGACTGCTACTACTCCTGTCCCTATTGAACACCACTACTTTACTCTTCCTTATCATGAGCAGAAGCACAGAATGTCCTACCTCAATAACACTTTAATTCAAATGTTGCACCATACACACAATGCTATGAACGTTACCAACTGCTGGGTATGTGGAATGATGCCAGCTCATCAGAAAAAGGGAGGAACGCCTTTTATTCCCTTGCTGTTTTCACATAATGGCTCCTGCAGAGCCTGGTTTGCATTGTTGTGGGCTTCTGAAGTTGCTAATATTACTTATGGTGATGAAGGAGGACTAAATGCTCAGTTGATAAAGTTTGTTACCCTGATGGGGAAGGAGATCCACGAGCTAAAGGAACTGTATGGGAAATGGAGGAGTATTGTTGAGGAAATTCCTCCACATGCTATGTTTTCCCTAACATTCGAACAATCAAGGGAATTGGGCCTCCTGTTATCGCTGTTACTAGAGCTCGAGCGGATCTCTGTGTGAGCAGTATGAGCAATATTCCCGTGGGAAAAAGTGACTGTACTTTAGTGTTAAATTTTACTGGAAGGAACAATAGCAGTTTTTTGTCCTCACACAATACTTATTTCATTTGCGGAAGTAAACGTTATTATCATCTACCTATTGGTTGGTCCGGCATCTGCTATGTGTCCTTTTTGCTTCCACCTGTGTTCCACCTGTGTTTTTGGCACCTGCATCTTACCATAAAGACTATAAACTGTATAATGACATTTCCCAATAATAGATTCAAGAGGACAATAAATAATGATGAGGTGGATCAAACTGATACTGCACTACAGCAGTATATTGACTTTAATTTGGGACTATTCTTTGTTGGAGCGGCCTTAAATAGCAGAAAGATCAGGCGTTTGACACGTGTTGTAGAAGCTGTAACCAATCAGACAGCAATGGCGCTTGGAAATATCACAGAAGAACTACAAATTGCGAGAATTGTGACACTCCAAAATAGGATGGTCCTTGATGTCATCCTTGCTGATCGTGGTAGAGCATGTCGCATCATCGGGAGTAGCTGCTTTATTTATATCCCTGACCACGCCCCTTCTGTTTTTGCTGTTTTTTCAAGATGCACAAAATTGCCCCTGAAATCCACCAGGATTCAGGGACATGGACTTTGACTGGATGGCTATGGAACATGTTTACTGTAAGGGGCTGGAAATTATTGTCAGCCATATGTATCATTTTTGCGATTCTTTTCACTTGTTGCCTATGTATTTAATGTGGCCCAATGCTTTGTTCCTTATGTGTTTCTACTTGCACCTCGTGTATACCGACTAAACAGATTGTTAAGAATGTAAATGCCCGACTAGGAAGTGATCAAGAAATGATACAGATTGACGTTAATGATATTTTCCGTATTCCTTCAAAAGTATCAGAGGATGTCTTCAGCTGATGCTAAAAGAGTCGTCTGTGGAGTCGGAAATTATTTCCGTTAGCATAAGCTGAAGCCATCTTGTTTGTGGCATCCATTTTGTTAGCTATGTAATTCTTTGGTCTTCACTGTTGCTTGCCTTTCTATTCTGCTTGAGGCATAAGCCTTAGTTAACTCCTTCTGTACTGACCCAAAGCAATGTACATGCTGAGAAAAGTGCTAGAATGCACCTGGCTAAAAATATAACTCTCAACTGTTTTCTGATGTAAACAGTTCTGTTCCCCCTCCCACTTTGCTGACTAAGTGATCTCCCATCTGCCCATGTTTGTCGGTAGTTATTACTGTGTATGCTTGTACCTTCTAATTGTAACTACATGCTTACTCTGCAACAAAGTCTATATATGCGCAATGGTCTGTGTATTCAATGTACTACCTCAGGCAGCACTTGAGAGTGCTGTGTGAACGTAGTCCCACTCATGAGTGATTAATAAACGTGTTATTTGAATTCCAGCTTCAGTGCCAATCTCTATTTTGTTGGTCTACGGACCCGTGGACAGAGAAGGGTGACCCCCGCACCGGTGTGCTCATTAAAAAGCACATTTCCTTGTGGGAATGCCCGGAGGTGGAGCGATTCTGGCGTGGTGTACATGAGGTCCTGCGTGTGGTTACGCATGTGGTGCTGCTACCCGAAGCGAGGAGATGCCTGTTGAATGTGTGGGAACCTACCGACTACTCGGCGCCACAGACGTGGTGGGTGACTCTGGGATATATGGTGGCCAAGCGTGATATTGCTCAACTGTGGGGATCTCAGAGGTCCCCGACTGTCTCGGCCTGGAAGGAACATATGGATTGGTTCATGTTTCGGGAAAAGGTGGTGTATGTTGCGAGAGGTAAGCCTGGGACATGGGTGAAAGTCTGGGGCCCCTGGAACGCCTACCGCGGGGGAATCTGTACTCCACCGTTATTGCCCGATCCGTCGCCTGCCCCATCCCCGTAGCCGACCCATCTTCCCTGTTCCGGGCATTGAGTTTTACCCAGCCCTAATCCTGATCTCTTCCCCTTCTTGATACTCCTATGGATTGGTAGGGTCCCCCTCTCAGGGGAGCACATGCTGCTATTTCTGATTGTAGATTGCCTTGTGGTTTTTGTTTTTTCTGGTTGTTATTTCAGTTTAAAATGAAACCGTACAGTGGGGTCCGGATGGTGTGGCTATCAACGCTGCTAACTCCTGTGCATCTTCCTTAGCCGCAACGCGCGCTCTACAATGTGTATCATATGCTCCTTTTGTTTACTAGCGGCCGGCCGGAAGGTTGTAGGCCCATCTTTGTATATTTTTTGAGTTTTGTAATAAACGGTTTAAAAAAAAACAAAAAACAAAAAAAGCACATTTCCACAATACTGGCCTTTCTCCCTATTGAATCTTGATGCCAAAATGTATGCTAAATTGCTGGCTAATCGGTTACAACCTCTGTTGCCTTTGATAGCCAGACCAGATCAATCAGGCTTTATTCTGGGTAGGTCAACTTCACAGAATCTCCGTGCATTCTTTGCGATGCTTCATTACTTCCACCCACAGTTACCTGCACTAGTGGACCACTTGGACGCAAAGAAGGCCTTCGATTCTCTCAAATGGGAATATTTATTTGCGATACTTACAAGACTGTGGATACACCCTATCTTTATAGGCCAGTTAAAAATACTATACACTGCTCCCACAGCCAGACTTAGAATAAACGGCCTGATCTCACCCTCATTATCCATCACCTGAGGTATGAGACAAGGGTGCCCCCTATCTCCATTGTTGTTCGCGATAGCCATGGAGCCTCTGGCGGCAGCACTTAGACAACATCATGCAGCAAGGGGACTGGGCTTTACTACATGTGGTATCATAGTTTCATTATGCGCGGACGATCTTACCTTATATATTAACAATCCTGAGGCAAATCTTAACCCGGTAATACGTGAAATTCTTAAGTTTGTTGGATTGTCAGGTATTCAAATCAATTGGGCTAAGTTGGTCTTGTTCCCTTTAACCTCAAGCCCTAAGCCCTACCCACTAGACTACCCTCTTCAATGGGCAACCGGCCCGACTTGCTACCTAGGAATCTGGTTGTGCCAAACCACACAGGAACTCTGGAGTGAAAATTACGGTAGAGCAGTGTCCTGGTTGAAAAGCATAATTAAGACTTGGTCGCATCTCACGATTTCACCAGCTGGGCATATTGCCATTGCCAAAATGATTGTCCTCTCCAAATTTTTATTCTTATTCAGTAATATCCCCCTCCCTCTCACAAGTGCCTTTTTCAAAACTTTATTTTCCATTGATGATATCCCTGGTGTGGGCAGGAAAGCAAGCCAGGATTTCATGGGAGCTCCTAAGCCACCCCTTGGCCCAGGGGGGCCTGGGCCCTCCAGACTTCCCGCTCTCTGCTTACTGTGCACAGGCTCAATTTCCACACTACTGGCTCCACCCACACCTTTCCAGCCGCACGTAGCGGTTGAACTGGACAGAATGGCTCCGGTTCCGCTTTCAGTGGCACTGTTTCAGTCATACAAACGCCCCCGCAATGAAATCGACACAATTGAGACATTAGGGTGGAGTTTGGAGGGACTGTATAGAAGAGCTGCTTTTGGCGATATGCCCCCTGTATGCCGCTGGCGCACAACCCCCAGATGCCACCACTGGAGGAAAAAGGGAATGTTAAACTAGCTGCGAAGTTAGATATAACTAAATTTGCAGACTTATACTCGAAGATACATTCCTGCTGCCTCCAGATGCAGGAAGCCCTTCCAAGCCTACATTTTCAGGCCTTTTTATATTATCGAATAAGAGCTACTTGCCGCCAGTTGCTCTACTCCTTGAGTAACCAACCTCCCAGCTTACAGACCCTAGAGCAAATTATAACTAACCCATCATCAGGTAAATTAGTCTCGAGGCTTTACAGCAGTATGCAATCACCGCTACAGTAAAAGAACCCAAGGCGCTCGCGCTCTAGAACTCAGAACTAGACCCCCAAATCCCAACAGATCAATGGAACTATTGCTGTGCCCAATTAAAGATGCTTTCCCCTTACTATAAATTGCGCTTAATTCATTTTAAATATCTCCACAGGTTTTATCGCAACCCCTCCCAGCTACACCGTATGGGTCTGAGGTCCACAGATAATTGTTGGTGGTGCAATGCGACCTCTGCAACATTCCTGCATGTTGCATGGGATTGCCCCACTATAGCTAAGTACTGGATAGAGGTCTTTCGCATCATCGGCGAAATCATAAATACACCAACCATCCCCACACCGCAGCTAGGACTGCTAGGATTCATTATAGACACTCCAGCGGGGCTTCTGAAACTACATGCGATGCTGCTACTTGCTTGCCAAACGCAGAGTGGCTATTCACTAGAAAATGCAAGCCCCTGTGGTAAAGGAATGGATTTAAGATATTACATATTGTGAAACCCAACTCTCGTTATTACGGGAACTCATGTCTGCAGCGTCCAGGCCCAAAGATATCTGGAACCCCATGTTGGAGTGGTTAAGGGCACAAGATCCAGTCGATACGAATTTAGATACGCAGACCATCGGCACTATTAATTCCAGTTCCCCAAGGTAGAAATGAATCAATGACGCATTGTGCTGGGTAAATGGCCTTAGCATTGCAACAGATGACCAACTCTGGGGTTTCAAATGATTGTATCTGATATCAGTGCTATCACTGTCCAGAATTGAATGTTTATGACTGATGTAACTGACTGTCCTAAAGTTTTTGTTAATGAATATGCATTTGTGTAAACAAGCTTTGTATAAGGGATTATGTGCAGTATCCTGCAAACGTTATCAATATGAAAATGCGAATAAGTAAAACTTTAAAAAAGAGGGCTATGTTGTGTAACATGCAGCATGCCATGGTGATTTTGCACACCGTATTGGAGGATGTAGAGGAGGGCGTCGCCAGTCTTGTCCAGACATCACAATCTGGCTTTTTGGAGCCCAAAAGCCACTCCACTGGCCTCCTTGTTCTTCCATGGGTCTCATTGAAGCGGACTTCATCATGCGTTGTTGGATTCCTCAGTGGTGCTAACAACCATGGCCAGTTAGGATAAGCTCAGGCTCCTATATGGGATGGGGAAAAAATGAGCCAAAAATATGTAACACAATTATACGTCATTACACTTTACATTAACCAGACAATATAATGACAGATAGTACTTACCAACAAGCCAGGCCCTCTCAGGTCCAGTTTATTATATTTTCAGGGGGTATGCTGCTGTTCTGTAGTACAAAGGAATCATGGATTGATCCAAGAAAACACACACACACACTTGTGATGTACACATCTGGTAAGCAGACAACTTGCACATTGATTGAATGGAAGTTCTTTTGATTGCGGTATACTTACTCTCTGGCATTAAGGCATTATGAGTGCCATCAATTGCTCCAACCACATGTGGTAGGTGGCCTAAGGCATAGAAATATCCCTTCACATTGGCAGAATCCTGGTTTGTAGGAAACTGAGTGAAGCTGTTGACGTGTTCCATCATTGAAGAAACTACTTCTAAGAACACAGCTGAAAGTTGGTTGTGACAGTCCACCAGACACTGCCACAGAGTAATGTAATGATCATGTGGCCACAAAATGGACTACTATCATTATTTTGACCATTGGTGTTATTGATGTGGAATTACGTTCGTGGGGTAGAAGATTTGGTTGCAGCTGATAACATAAATCAAGAATTGTTTGCCTATTCAATCTGAAATTTTTGATAATATCCTGGTCTTCCATTGTGGCAAGGTCTGGAAATGGTCGGAACACTCTCCCTGGGTTCATATGTCTGCATTGAAAAACAAAATAATGTAAATGTTTGCAAACATATTTTAAAATTAACCCACACTTTTCATCCAGTTTTCAAGACATGTAAATTTTCTATACATAATTATACAGAAACTTTAGTATGTTTAGTATAATTTTATTGAAAAATTGCCATTTATTATGTTTAAATTATTATTTATCTGAATTGGTAAATAATATATTGTTTTTTTTTTGTTAAAATTTTTATTAGAAACCGTTGGTACACAGTAAAATACAGACAAGGGCCTACAACCACCAGGGCCGGCCGCTATAGAGCCCGAGGGCCCGCAGTGCAACGCCACACAGTCAAGTGAACCAGAGGCAAAGCTCCCGGCAGTTCGTGGGCACATGTAACAGGCCGTGGCCATAGGCCAGTAGCAATCGGAATAAACAGTTTCATTTTTTATTAAATATAAAACACACTCAAGGCAATGAGAGTCCAAAATAGCAGCGTGCTCTTCCCAGGACGAGGAACAACGTACAGTGTCCAAAGCTGTTCTTGTCTGGAAGCGGTAGAGGGGGGCAACGGGAGAACAAAGCATGGAACACACCTCACACAATCCCGCAGAGTGCGTGGCTAGGGGGACAAAGCAATATCGACCTCTAATGGCAGAGGCGGGGTGCAGATACGTCCTCGATATAAATTCCATGGACCCCATACCTTAGTCCATTTCCCTGGCTTGCCTCTCGCCACATACACCGTCTTTTCCCTAAACATACACCAGTCCATATTCTCCTTCCATACCTCGATCGTGGGCGGCCTCGGGGAGCCCCACAGCTGTGCAATGTTACGCTTAGCCACCATGTACCCCAAGGTCACCCACTGCGTCTTTGCCGCATTACAATCATTCGGTTCCCAGACATTCAACAAACACCTCCTAGCCTCTGGCAACAGAGCAACGTGCGTGACCTCCTCCATTACGGTGTGGATACCGTTCCAAAATCGCACAACCTCCGAACATTCCCATAAGATATGGAGAAAGGAACCCGACAGGCCACATCCACGCTTACACAGTCCATCCATCGAGTAACCCATACGCAGCAAACCGGGCCCCGTGACATACACTCTATGAAGGATCTTCAGCTGTACGAATCGTAAGCGGGCCGGGATCGCCACCTCTTTCGGGGAGGCCACCGCCGATACCCAGTCCTCATCGTCCAGTTCCAAGCCATCGCCCGTCCATGCCTCCCGCAGACGGAGCAGCAAGTCCACGCGATCATTAATGAGTTTCTTATAAATCAGAGAAATAGTGCTGTCGGGCACGTAGCCATCCAACACTCTATCCTCCAGTGGGGAATACTCGGGGATAGCAGCAACGTCTGGAAAAACCGAACACAGCGCATGGTAGACTTGAGCATACCGGAAGTACTCTCTATCGTTTAATTTATATTCAGTTTTAAGCATTTCAAACGTTTTGAAAGACCCCTTCGCCCAAAGATCACCCACCTTACATATACCAATCATATCCCATTTCTCAAAGCCTTTCGATCTCCACAAACAGCCCAACCGCCCAGAGGCATACAACGGCGTCGCCCGAGTCAAGCGATCCCTCCACCTCATCGCAGCATTCGCCGCGTGCCACACACGTACCGCAACCTGCGTGGGTCCTGTCAACCGCGTGTCCGGGGTCACCGAGTACAGCGCCCTATTGTAGTCCCCACCCGGGAGCAGAAATGTATCCATCTCGAAGGCCGGATTCAAGGCAGGACCGTATATCCCGTGGTTCACCGCCGCCAACTGAGACGCCCAATAGTATCGTTTAATATCGGGGAGGGCGACCCCCCCATCGTACCAAGGGAGCGTCAACTTGGCGAGAGCAATCCGCGGCCGCCCGTCCCAAAACAGTTGGCGCTGAAGACCCTCCACCTCCCGGAAATAACGGGCCGGCACGACATCTAGAGTATTTTGCAAAGCATACAAAAAGCGAGGTAGCGACATCATTTTAAACAATGCCGCCCGTCCAAGTGGTGAGAGCGGAAGTCGTCGCCACCTCGCGACGTCGGCCTTCAATCGCTGGAGGGGAGGGAGAAGGTTTCGCTCATAGCGGACCGCGGGATCCAGTGAGATAAATATTCCCAAATATTTGAACCCCAGGGTAGCAATCTGGATAGGGCAACCCCGTGGTAGGAGGGGGGTCTCACCCGAGAGGACGTAAACACACGATTTGGCCCAGTTGATGACCAGGCCGGAGTTGCGACCAAAGGAATTCAGGACGTCCACCAATACAATTAGCGACTGTCGGGGAGAGGTGAGATACAGAAGGATGTCATCCGCGTAAAGGGAGACACGGTCTTCAAACTCCGGCGTCCATCTAATGCCTCGCAACGACGGCTCCCAACGCAACCAGGCGGCGAGAGGCTCCAGAGAAAGTGCAAAGAGAAGGGGTGATAACGGACATCCCTGCCGCGTACCTCTCCCCAGTGCGAAGGGAGCCGATACCCTACCATTCACCACCACCTGAGCCAGAGGGTCAGCATATAGTAATTTGACCCAACCAATAAACTCAGGGCCGAACCCAAATTTCGCCAACACGGCCCAAATATATGGCCACTCCAAAGTGTCGAACGCCATAGTAGCATCTAAAGATGCCAAGATGGCCGGCTCACGTATAAATTCCGCTCTAGCAAGCACGCCGTGCAACCGCCTCAAATTTAGAGCGGTATTCCGATGAGGTATGAAACCGGACTGATCCTGATGAATCAAGTCGCCCACGACCCGAACCAGTCGATTCGCCAATACCTTGGGCAGAATTTTGGGTTTTGCGTTCTACAGCGAAATGGGCCTATAGGAGGCGCAGCGATCTCGCGGCTTCCCCTCTTTGTGTATCACAACTATGTTGGCGAGGCGTTGGTCAGGGGGGAGGAAGCCCGCCGCACGTGCCGCGAAAAACATGTCCCGAAGATGTGGCGCTATCTTATCGGGACGCAACTTATATAGTTCGATGGGAAGACCATTAGGACCCACAGCTTTACCCGATGCGATCGAGCGAGTGGCCAGAGCGATCTCATCTGACGACAACTTCGCCTCCATCAATACTGCATCAGCCTCCGATAGGGTTGGCAATGCAATGTCTCTAAGCAACAGATGAGAATCCTCCTCCGAACGCACAGAAACCGGAGAGTAGACCCCGCGGAAATGAACTGCGAAGCAGTCAACGATCTCCACCGGGTCAGTCACACGCACTCCATCCATTCTCTCCACAACGGGCACCACCCTGCTCGCTCTCTCCTTCTTATCCAACCAAGCAATCAACTTTCCGGCCTTATCCCCCACATCATACAGTCGTCCTTGCTGCTCTCTACTCATCCCTTTAGCGGCTTCCGTGACTAGCGCTCTATAATCTGATTGTTTGAGGCTGAGAACATGCACCTTCTCATCAGTAACTCCCCGCTCCAAGTCCTCCTCCATTTCAGCTATTTCAGTTTCCAGGCGAACCACCTCTGCTCTCTCACACCTCTTAGCATGGGAGATAAGGGACAAGGCCTGCCCCCTGATCACCACCTTATAAGCCTCCCATAGGGAGACGGCCGACGGCACCGACCCCACATTATCATTAAAGTAGTGATCAGTGGACTTGACCAGTTCCGCGCGGATCTTAGGGTTACGTAGATACCAGGGGCTAATGGGTGCCACTCTCCCCTCTGCCCCAGGGACAACCTTCAGTTGCAACCATATAGGGGAATGATCAGAAATACCTCGGGCTAAATGACACACCTCCCCAATCATCCCAGCTTGGATCGCCGGCATAAGCATGTAATCAAGTCTCGAGAGACTCCCATGGGCCCCCGAGTGAAAGGTATATTGCGCCTGACCCGGGTGCATCAATCTCCAGCAATCTACAAGTCCCAAGGTGTCCAAAAAGCCACCCAACCAGGCCTGAGCCCTAGGGAGATCCCTGGGGGGGTGACGGTCCTCCAACCCAGAGACAACGGCATTAAAGTCACCCCCCAACACCAGAACCCCCCCAGGGAGTCCCAGGACCAGACGCCCCAAATCAGCAAATGTAGCCGTCTGTAACCCCGGAGGCACATACACAGTGACGAGCGAGATAGTCCAACCCTCCCATCTCCCCACCAGTGCCACATTGCGCCCCCTATCATCGTGAAGCACCTCATCAACTTCCAGTGGGAGAGAGGCCCTAACCAAAATGCCCACTCCCCTAGAGCCAGAAGTGAAACCAGAGTGAGCGGCAAGGCAATAGCCCCTCCTATTTAGGGCATGGAAGGAGTTCCCAATCACGTGTGTCTCCTGCAGGAAAACAATGTTGGGCAAAATCCGCTTCAAAAACTGCAGCACCACCCCGCGCTTGATCCTGTCCCCAAGTCCATTCACATTCCACGAAAGGATTCTCAATCCCCTATCCCCCATCCCACTCCCGTGCATGACACCTACATCCCGGAGAGCACAACCCATATAAGTCAGCAGAGAACTTCACATTGCCTTGCGAAACAAACAAACAATCCCCAACAACCCCCCTCCTCCACAATCCCCAAACCACAACTCCCCCCTCCCTGCACCCCTGCTTGAGCCCGAACAGCCCCCCAACTCGCAGTGTGCCTGTCGCCCTAAGATATACCACAAAAAGAACCCCAGAAGGAGGAAAGGACCCCAATAA
Organism: Triturus cristatus; assembly: GCF_964204655.1. Taxonomy (NCBI): domain Eukaryota; kingdom Metazoa; phylum Chordata; class Amphibia; order Caudata; family Salamandridae; genus Triturus; species Triturus cristatus. The sequence continues at coordinate 565,232,938 of NC_140581.1, forward strand.
GCTCCCCACAACCCCCGGGCATTTGAAGGGCATATTGTGCCAATCTAGGGTCCAGTTGAGCCAAGGTCACCAGTTCAGTCCATCACCAGGAACCAAGTACTAGTCCTGCTTCACCAAATCCCGTCCGCTCTCCGCCATTCGACTGTCTCGATCTTGTCCCCGAGGCAGGGCATCCAACCAGTCTCCAGCCGCCTCCGGCCGGTCGAAAAAGTGGGAACGACCCTGGAACTCAACCCGCATCCTCGCCGGGAATAACATCGCATATTTCAGCTCCATGTCCCTCAAGCGCCGTTTGACACCCAAAAATCCCAGCCGTTGTTTCTGGACCGCTTGCGTGAAGTCCGGGTAAAAGCTGACATTTGAGTTCTCAAACTTTAGCGGTCCGGTAACCCTCGATGCCTGAAGGATAGCATCCCTATCCCGAAAGTTAAAGAGTCGGCCAATTATAGGCCGCGGGGGAGCACCCACCTTGGGCGCACCACCCGGAATCCTGTGGGCCCGCTCCACCGCAAAAAACTTGCTCAGTCCCTTGGGCGCGAGATGATTGGTCACCAGATCCTCAACAAAAAGATCCGCAGCAGATTCCTCCGATCTTTCCGGCACTCCAATGATACGGACATTGTTCCGTCTAGCCCTGCTTTCAGAGTCCTCAAGTCGACGGTCCGTCAGATCACTGGCTAGCCGCAACCTATGGACCTCCGTCTGCAGGGCGGCCACGTCCACAGTTAGACTCGACGCCGCTTGACTCAAGGAGTCGACCCGCTCGTTAGTTTTGGACAGATCTGCCCTGACCAAATTCACATCGATCAGGACCGCGTCCAGTTTATGAGCCAGGGTATCAAACTGCTGACCTACAGCGGTCTTCATCTCCTCGATGGCGCCCATGACGTCCAGCAGGGTCAATTCCGACGATGGGCCGGAGACCTCCTTAGACCTCTCAGGCGATTTATGTGAGCCACCAGGGGATCCCCTTGCCTGCGCATATCGATCCATGTTATTGACCTGGGTATAGGCACCCCTCCGGGTTGACTTGGGTTTCGACTTGTCTCCGTCTAGTCTCGCCGCCATCATCCGGAGGCCACCAAGGCCGGCACCCGTCCGCACCAGAAGGGACCAAGTAGCTAATTCAATTGAGCACAGCCGTCGCCGACAGTCAGCCCATATATAATCCGAGAGTCAGGCCAGACACTTCGCCGTCCGCGCCCCTCTGAAACACCAGAGTCTTTCGGCCGATAGAGAGAGCAAGCTTGAAAACGAAAGTGAAAGTGCGGGGTCCGTGGCAGGTCAAGCCCAGCCAGCCGCTGTTGTTCACTTCGTACTCGGGCACTTCACCAGCTCGAGATCGGGACCAAGGCAAGAGCAGGCCGCAAACTTCGGAGTGCAACCATTCCGGGTCCCGGCGTCCGATCTGAAATTGGAAAACGGGTGGCACCTCAGCGCAAGCTCATCTGCAAAAGCCCGTCAAGTAAACCAGGATTAAGTCAGGATAGACGTGGGAGGTTGCGGAGGCCCTCGAGAGCCGTAAGCCTACGCGGCCATCTTGGTTGCGCGCTAGGCTCCTCCCCGAATAATATATTGTTAATGTATTATTTACACAATCTTTTCTTACTTTTTAAATTTCTTTCTGCAAAAAATATTGTCAACGGCAGTATAAACACCACTGCGCAAATCTTGCATCGAACCACATTAAGGCACTGCATCTGAGGGTAGTGCTAAGCGTTTGTTGTACTCACAGAGGCAATAAATGAGACACAAACTCAATGGATAAATCAGAGACTAAATTAGAAAAATAGCACTTATTTATATATATATATTTCAAACTCAAGACCACTGCTTACCAAACCGTTTCAAGGTAAGTACAGTTTTTGATAAAAATATGCACAGGTAAGTAAAGTGTTTAAACCTGTGCGCTTTTACGCAAAATTCAATCCTATTAGAGGAAAAGTCAAAGATGCATAAAGGTAGGTGCAGTTGGTTTCAGGGGTTTCCCTTCTGGGATCAGGGTAGTAGTGGGCCAAGTTACAAAGTACTACCAGCAGTTCTTCAGGAACCGCCCACGAGCAGGGTGGTGGTGAGGCTGGTAGCTGGCACGCTACGGAAAAGGGGGCCACCTGAAAAGAGGCTGTACAGGGGGACTTGTCAGCAAGTCACAAGGCGCCCAAATGGGGTCTGTTGTTGCAAGTGATCTTGGAGCCCAGGGGCACAGTCGGTTTGTCAGGATCCATGCCAGGCGGCTCAGGTGCAGAATTTTTAGGTCGGATAAGCTGGGTGCGCAAAGACGCACCTCGCGGTCAGGGATAAACAGCTGGCAGGGGCAAAACCAAAGCAGCTGGGCCACTCTCAAAGTAGGTCTCAGTGATGCTGACATCCATCGATGGATGCTTGGTCCTGGTGCAGTGAAGATCCGGGCTGGACATGCACGGTTGGTGTTTGGTGCAAGGCACCCAGTACCCCAGTGGTTGGTGCTGCACTGTTCTAGTTGGTCCTGGTATCTTCACACTCGATGTGGAGACAGATCTGACCTTCCAGAGCCCAAGTACCGTCTCCTGGTCACCTACGACGTCGGTCGGGCCAGGGAACTGCAAGGCGGTGGACCAGACTTTGCTTGTCAGTGCCTGCAGACTGCAAGGGAGTAGCTCCTTTGCTCCAAAGGAGACTTTCGGTGTTTGTTGAAGTGCTGGCAGGCTACCAAAGGCTTCAGTAGTTCTTCAGCTCGCGGGACAAGTCACTCTGTTGCGATTGTCGAGAGAGGGCTGAGGACCGCAGGATTTGCAGCCAAAGTGTAAAGTTTTGCCGCATTTCTCTCCAGGCAGGAACTCTTCTTCGTCCTACTTCTGTTGACCCGTAGAATCTTAGTTCTTGGGTTCAGGGGTGCCACCTAAATACTCAATTTAGGGGCATTATGGGGAGTGACAGGTAGTAGCCACTGAGCTATCTACCTTTAGGGTTACTGCACCTTTTTTATGCCCACTTCCTATGGGAAGTGGGCATATACCTGACCCTACTATGCTAATTCCATCCAAAATAACATGGAGGAATCTGAAAAGTGGGGTCCATATCAGTTGATACCCCCCTCCCCCTAGGGGTGGTGCTGGCTGAATGTGGGCACACCTAATCTAACCAATGTTCTTGCCTGTCTTGCTGCCAAAAAGTGTGGTCAGGACAGGAGGTGATGGCAACTCCACTATCTGGAGAGGCCGGGGGTCTCATAACAAAGGTGGCAGGCCTTTGAAGCTTCCCCCCCTGGAATGTCCATCCTGCTTGGAGGAGGTGTGAACAACTCTGCCTAGAGCTCCTGTCCTCTGAGAGCGAAGGCTCTCACCTCAGGAGGTCAGAAACCTGTCTATGGTGGCTGGCTGATCGAGACCAGTTAGTCACGACACTAGTAGTCAGTAGGTTTTCAGGGGGCACCTCTAAGGTGTGTGCATTTATTAATTAAACCAGCACTGGCATCAGTGTGGGTTTCTTCAGAAGAGGTGTTTGGCACCAAACACCTTGGGGTACAGTGAAGCCATCATGTAGCTAGAGAACTCGTAATGATGAGTGTCTAGCCCATGTACTCGTTATGGCTTCCCCATGCACTGGTAATATCGATAGGTAAACTAAGATATCACTGGGACATATCTACTCTCATAGTTATGCCCTCACATGGGTGTAGTGCACCCTCCCTTAGGGCTGTAAAGTCTGCCGTAGGGGTGGCTTTCCTATACCACAGGTAGAACTGTCAGGCATGGCACACAGGGATGTATGCCATTTCGACTCTTTGGTTTTGCCTGCACCAAGACACACTGGCTGAAATGGCAGTTTGCATTATGCCACACTAAGAGACACCTTAGGGTGGCACAATTCGTGCTGCAGCCTTTAGGAACCCTCTTTAGGTCCAATGCCCTAGGTACCAGGGGTACCAATTACTAGGGACTTACAAGGGATCTCATAGGAGTGCCAATTGTGGAGCAATCATACAGTTTAGGGAACAAACACTGGTGCTGAGGACCTGGTTAGCAGGAACCAAGCACACTTTCAGTCAATGTTGCACCAGATAGCAGGCAAGGCAAAAACCCAGTTTCCTACAGTTGACATATTTGATTTACTTGTAGGTCCCGGGTACAGTGCACTACATATGCCCAGGGCCTGTAAATCAAATCTACTGGTGGCCCTGAGGCACTGATTGTGCCACCCACATAATTAGCTGTTCAAACATATCTCAGGTCTGCCACTGCAGAGCCGGTGTGTGCAGTTTTAAACTGCCATGTCGACCTTGCAAGTTCCTCTACTTGCCAGGCCCAAACCGTCCCATTTATTACATGTAAGCAGGCGTGTAACACAGGCCCGCATCTCCTCCGGTGCGGGGGGCCCCCGAGCAGCAAGGGGCCCCCTCAGCACAGGTCTCAACCAGATTAGCACCCACCTCAAATTAAATCAGTTTCCATTGGCACATTAATACTGCCGGAGAGCTAATTCTGTACAGCAAAAGCATGGGAAATGGGTGGAGATGACCCAACTAGAAGTCAAAAGAAACCAAATTGAATTCTTATATTTTGAGAAGGCATGTTGATAAACCAATAAACCATTCCACTTAAAATACCTTGAAATTTCGCAGCGCCTTAAAGCACACAAAAAAGTTCAGATTAATGTTTTCTACTTGCAGATATTTTCATACAAAACACAATATTTAAAAAAACACGCACATTTTACTATCGCTCTATCTCTTGAGCCCGGGCTATGTAAATTATGAAGTGCTCTAAGAATCTTTAAACAGAACCGAGGAGATTTCTTCCCTTTACAGCAGATGAAATGCCCTTTGTCCGCCCGGAGACCAGTCCCAAGGTGGGCTTTAACACCTCCCTCCTCTGGCAGTAAAACACCCGAAGCTGCACCGAGGAGTGGTCGTGAAACTAAACCCGAGCATTGTTTGATGCCGCGACGCCCGCGATGCTAACAAGGTGCTCCTTTGCTGGGCTCCCAGTCTCAGAAGGGGCCGAGGCTTCACAGTTGATACCAGTAACGGAGAGCACAAGGTGGGAGTCCATACCCGCGAGCGCGGGCATTAACAAGGATGCGATCTGGGCATTATTGTCAACGCCGTTGTTACTGCAACAAGGGCCGCGCATCAGCTCATTACTGAACTCCGGATTAAATCCGGAGGGGGGCCCTCCATGTCCCTTGCAGAGGGGCCCCCTCAACTTTCGTTCCGCATCTGCATGTAAGGCACCCTCAAGGTAGGCCCCAGGTAGTCCCATCGTCAGGGTGCAGTGTAGTTAAAAGGTAGGACATGCACTTTTGAGTTTTCCATGTCCTGGTAGTGTAAACATGTCCTAAATTCGTTTTTCACTACAGCAATGTCTATCTCTCCCATAGGCTAACTTTGGAGCTGTCTTGTAACACTTTACAAGTGTATCTTCCAATTGGGAGCACATAGAAAATTAGAGTTTGTTGCCTCTGGAAACACAATTTAAAAACACATCTTTTAGTGAAGTTGATTTTTTAATTGCAGGCCTGAAAATGCCACTTTTAGAAAGTTGAAAAATATTTTGTGCCTCTGCATGTCCCCAGAATACATGTCTGGGTTGGATGATATTTGGGCTTTGTGAATTCACTCTATACAGTCACACACAAAGGAAGCTGAGGTGTGCCTTGCATATCCAGATGGCCCATCACCAGGCTGATGAGTCTTCCTGTGCTAGAGTGGTTGAAGGAGTTGACACTTGCAGCTGAATAGGGCTGTGCCTGTTCCCACACAAAGAGCTACCTACCTCTCTGTAGTGTGTCTGAGCCAGGGCCAGGAAGGACAAGGTGCCATTGACCATGAACGTACACTGATCCATTTACTCTTTCTTGATAATCGTGGGATCGGGGTGTGGTGGAATAAGTTTTGCAGAAAAGCGTAAGTCTAGACACTCCTAAACATCCCTGCCATAATATCTTAGCTCTCCAAGCCTGGTCCTAATACCTCATGATCCCTGTCTTTTCCATGTCATCTAGCTTCACTAATAGCTTCTTACAGTCTGCATTGACATCCATTACATCTGCTACCTCTTCCTCAAACTGTGTGGTGTTTACTAAATATGCTCCCTGCCTAATGCTGAGCGGTTGCATCTGTGCTCACATTGTACAAAGAAAAAGATGTAAGAGACACACTGTAACATTTGGGGGTACCTCTCTAACTGAGTGTAACCTATCTGAGTAGGAGGCAGGCAGAATCAAAGAACACAAAAAAGAAGAAACATTAGTGGTTTGTGTACTTATCTCTGCATATATAGGTACCATATATTATTTAACAAGCCTGCATGAATACTATGGGATATACTTTCTTGCTTGGGTATTGTTTTTTGACAGCATGCAATATTTTCACCCAACCCCATGAACTATTGCAGTGTAGCTGCTAGCATAATGAGGCATAAAAAGAAAACCAAAATAGCAATACATAACTGTCTGCTAGTAGAGCTGACAAGATACTCCACTCGAGCTTTGAAAGGAAACATTGTTATTGTTGCATTTCTTTTACTCCCTCTTGTTCCCCATCTGTCTGTGGAGATGTCTGAGGCAAGACTGAGTGCTCTTCGTCACCGAGAAGAGACCGTCATACAGAAGCTCTCTTTATCTGCGGGTGAAGTTTCGGATATACAGCTCCTGACCAACACGGATCGGATTGGTCTGCTGTGCTAGGGTGGCCTTCTCTGTTTGCAATACCTGTTTAGAGAAGAAGTTGGCAGACTTCAGTAACTCAGACAAATAACAACTTGTTTTATCTCCTAAAACCTCAGTTGTTTTATGGGAATCTGTCTTCTGTCTTATTATTGTGAAATGGGTAGGCCTCAGACGTCCTGTCACTATTTGGTGTGGTGTTAAATGATGATAACTTCTTGCCTGATTTCTATGAGCATACAAAGCCAGTGGTAAGCAGTACAGCCATTTATTTTGCAGTGTGGCACATCATTTGCTTATTTTATTCTTAAGGAGGCCATTCAGGCACTCCACTACACTATTTATTTTGGGGGTGGAAAACAGATGTCAATTTATGTTTGATTCTTAGGGCGGAGCAAATGTGCTGAAAGATTGCATTGACGAAATAAGGCCCGTTAGCTGAGTGGATCGTTTTGGCCACACCCCATCTCTGTATCATTTCCCTTATCAGAAAATTGGGTGCTGCTTTAGCATCATTATGTACATAGGGTCCTGCCTCGGTCCATCTTGAAAAGGGACAGACAATCACTTTGAGATATCTGTAGTTGCTACATCTTTCTATCATGACAAAAAAATCTAAAAGCAGCGGTTTGAATGGACCTGTTGGACGGGGTATAGTTAAAGTGATCACCTTTAAGGTCAGCTTGGCGCTACACAGCCGGCATACTACGCACTCTGCAATGTACATAGAGATTATTTCAAATAGGTGTGGAATAAACCAATCTGCTTGCAGTGAAGGAAGCAGAATTTTGCGGTGTGTGCTGGAAAGTGTAGTTGATCTAGAGGTGTGTATAACAGGGCTTGTGGCATTACTGGCTTGCCTGTACTCTCTTGCCTATAAATAAAATCTGAACACAAGTTGGTCGCACACTGCTCGTCACACCAGCAAGTTGCCCCAAAGGACTGTGGTGAATGTAGTGGCGACGGCGGGTTCGCCTATGCCACGATGTGTAAAAAGAAAACAGTATGTGTTGCATTTAGCCATCCCTGGACACGTGTTTCGAGGTAGTTGCCTCTCGTCAGCAGGGAGCAGGACAGTGTAACGGGGTGCCGAGTGGACTGCCAAAATGTAATTAAAACAGGTCAAATACCTCTCATGGCGCGCAGGTGCAGAACCAGGGCTCGTCAGCCCGTTAGCTCACGGGAGCCGTAATAATTTGAACACAAGTTGGTCGCACACTGCTCGTCACACCAGCAAGTTGCCCCAAAGGACTGTGGTGAATGTAGTGGCGACGGCGGGTACGCCTATGCCACGATGTGTAAAAAGAAAACAGTATGTGTTGCATTTAGCCATCCCTGGACACGTGTTTCGAGGTAGTTGCCTCTCGTCAGCAGGGAGCAGGACAGTGTAACGGGGTGCCGAGTGGACTGCCAAAATGTAATTAAAACAGGTCAAATACCTCCCATGGCGCGCAGGTGCAGAACCAGGGCTCGTCAGCCCGTTAGCTCACGGGAGCCGTAATAATTTGAACACAAGTTGGTCGCACACTGCTCGTCACACCAGCAAGTTGCCCCAAAAGACTGTGGTGAATGTAGTGGCGACGGCGGGTACGCCTATGCCACGATGTGTAAAAAGAAAACAGTATGTGTTGCATTTAGCCATCCCTGGACACGTGTTTCGAGGTAGTTGCCTCTCGTCAGCAGGGAGCAGGACAGTGTAACGGGGTGCCGAGTGGACTGCCAAAATGTAATTAAAACAGGTCAAATACCTCTCATGGCGCGCAGGTGCAGAACCAGGGCTCGTCAGCCCGTTAGCTCACGGGAGCCGTAATAATTTGAACACAAGTTGGTCGCACACTGCTCGTCACACCAGCAAGTTGCCCCAAAGGACTGTGGTGAATGTAGTGGCGACGGCGGGTACGCCTATGCCACGATGTGTAAAAAGAAAACAGTATGTGTTGCATTTAGCCATCCCTGGACACGTGTTTCGAGGTAGTTGCCTCTCGTCAGCAGGGAGCAGGACAGTGTAACGGGGTGCCGAGTGGACTGCCAAAATGTAATTAAAACAGGTCAAATACCTCTCATGGCGCGCAGGTGCAGAACCAGGGCTCGTCAGCCCGTTAGCTCACGGGAGCCGTAATAATTTGAACACAAGTTGGTCGCACACTGCTCGTCGCACCAGCAAGTTGCCCCAAAGGACTGTGGTGAATGTAGTGGCGACGGCGGGTACGCCTATGCCACGATGTGTAAAAAGAAAACAGTATGTGTTGCATTTAGCCATCCCTGGACACGTGTTTCGAGGTAGTTGCCTCTCGTCAGCAGGGAGCAGGACAGTGTAACGGGGTGCCGAGTGGACTGCCAAATTGTAATTAAAACAGGTCAAATACCTCTCATGGCGCGCAGGTGCAGAACCAGGGCTCGTCAGCCCGTTAGCTCACGGGAGCCGTAATAATTTGAACACAAGTTGGTCGCACACTGCTCGTCACACCAGCAAGTTGCCCCAAAGGACTGTGGTGAATGTAGTGGCGACGGCGGGTACGCCTATGCCACGATGTGTAAAAAGAAAACAGTATGTGTTGCATTTAGCCATCCCTGGACACGTGTTTCGAGGTAGTTGCCTCTCGTCAGCAGGGAGCAGGACAGTGTAACGGGGTGCCGAGTGGACTGCCAAAATGTAATTAAAACAGGTCAAATACCTCTCATGGCGCGCAGGTGCAGAACCAGGGCTTGTCAGCCCGTTAGCTCACGGGAGCCGTAATAATTTGAACACAAGTTGGTCGCACACTGCTCGTCACACCAGCAAGTTGCCCCAAAGGACTGTGGTGAATGTAGTGGCGACGGCGGGTACGCCTATGCCACGATGTGTAAAAAGAAAACAGTATGTGTTGCATTTAGCCATCCCTGGACACGTGTTTCGAGGTAGTTGCCTCTCGTCAGCAGGGAGCAGGACAGTGTAACGGGGTGCCGAGTGGACTGCCAAAATGTAATTAAAACAGGTCAAATACCTCTCATGGCGCGCAGGTGCAGAACCAGGGCTCGTCAGCCCGTTAGCTCACGGGAGCCGTAATAATTTGAACACAAGTTGGTCGCACACTGCTCGTCACACCAGCAAGTTGCCCCAAAGGACTGTGGTGAATGTAGTGGCGACGGCGGGTACGCCTATGCCACGATGTGTAAAAAGAAAACAGTATGTGTTGCATTTAGCCATCCCTGGACACGTGTTTCGAGGTAGTTGCCTCTCGTCAGCAGGGAGCAGGACAGTGTAACGGGGTGCCGAGTGGACTGCCAAAATGTAATTAAAACAGGTCAAATACATTTTGGCAGTCCACGCGGCACCCCTCTACACTGGCCTGCTCCCTGCTGACGAGAGGCAACTACCTCGAAACACGTGTCCAGGGATGGCTAACGCAACACATACTGTTCTTTATACATCGTGGCATAGGCGTACCCGCCGTCGCCACTACATCTACCACAGTCCTTTGGGGCAACTTACTGGTGTGACGAGCAGTGTGCGACCAACCTTTGCTTAATTTATTACGGCTCCCTTGAGCCAACGGGCTGACGAGCCTTGGATCTGCACCTGCGCGCCATGAGAGGTACTTGACCTGTTTTAATTACATTTTGGCAGTCCACGCGGCACCCCTCTACACTGACCTGCTCCCTGCTGACGAGAGGCAACTACCTCGAAACACTTGTCCAGGGATGGCTAACGCAACACATACTGTTCTTTATACATCGTGGCATAGGCGTACCCGCTGTCGCCACTACATCTACCACAGTCCTTTGGGGCAACTTGCTGGTGTGACGAGCAGTGTGCGACCAACCTTTGCTTAATTTATTACGGCTCCCTTGAGCCAACGGGCTGACGAGCCTTGGATCTGCACTTGCGTGCCATGAGAGGTACTTGACCTGTTTTAATTACATTTTGGCAGTCCACGCGGCACCCCTCTACACTGAGCTGCTCCCTGCTGATGAGAGGCAACTACCTCGAAACACGTGTCCAGGGATGGCTAACGCAACACATACTGTTCTTTATACATCGTGGCATAGGCGTACCCGCCGTCGCCACTACATCTACCACAGTCCTTTGGGGCAACTTGCTGGTGTGACGAGCAGTGTGTGACCAACCTTTGCTTAATTTATTACGGCTCCCTTGAGCCAACGGGCTGACGAGCCTTGGATCTGCACCTGCGCGCCATGAGAGATACTTGACCTGTTTTAATTACATTTTGGCAGTCCTCGTGGCACCCCTCTACACTGACCTGCTCCCTGCTGACGAGAGGCAACTACCTCGAAACACGTGTCCAGGGATGGCTAACGCAACACATACTGTTCTTTATACATCGTGGCATAGGCGTACCCGCCGTCGCCACTACATCTACCACAGTCCTTTGGGGCAACTTGCTGGTGTGCCGAGCAGTGTGCGACCAACCTTTGCTTAATTTATTACGGCTCCATTGAGCCAACGGGCTGACGAGCCTTGGATCTGCACCTGCGCGCCATGAGAGGTACTTGACCTGTTTTAATTACATTTTGGCAGTCCACGCGGCACCCCTCTACACTGACCTGCTCCCTGCTGACGAGAGGCAACTACCTCGAAACACGTGTCCAGGGATGGCTAACGGAACACATACTGTTCTTTATACATCGTGGCATAGGCGTACCCGCCGTCGCCACTACATCTACCACAGTCCTTTGGGGCAACTTGCTGGTGTGACGAGCAGTGTGCGACCAACCTTTGCTTAATTTATTACGGCTCCCTTGAGCCAACGGGCTGACGAGCCTTGGATCTGCACCTGCGCGCCATGAGAGGTACTTGACCTGTTTTAATTACATTTTGGCAGTCCACGCGGCACCCCTCTACACTGACCTGCTCCCTGCTGACGAGAGGCAACTACCTCGAAACACGTGTCCAGGGATGGCTAACGCAACACATACTGTTCTTTATACATCGTGGCATAGGCGTACCCGCCGTCGCCACTACATCTACCACAGTCCTTTGGGGCAACTTGCTGGTGTGACGAGCAGTGTGCGACCAACCTTTGCTTAATTTATTACGGCTCCCTTGAGCCAACGGGCTGACGAGCCTTGGATCTGCACCTGCGCGCCATGAGAGGTACTTGACCTGTTTTAATTACATTTTGGCAGTCCACGCGGCACCCCTCTACACTGACCTGCTCCCTGCTGACGAGAGGCAACTACCTCGAAACACGTGTCCAGGGATGGCTAACGCAACACATACTGTTCTTTATACATCGTGGCATAGGCGTACCCGCCGTCGCCACTACATCTACCACAGTCCTTTGGGGCAACTTGCTGGTGTGACGAGCAGTGTGCGACCAACCTTTGCTTAATTTATTACGGCTCCCTTGAGCCAACGGGCTGACGAGCCTTGGATCTGCACCTGCGCGCCATGAGAGGTACTTGACCTGTTTTAATTACATTTTGGCAGTCCACGCGGCACCCCTCTACACTGACCTGCTCCCTGCTGACGAGAGGCAACTACCTCGAAACACGTGTCCAGGGATGGCTAACGCAACACATACTGTTCTTTGTACATCGTGGCATAGGCGTACCCGCCGTCGCCACTACATCTACCACAGTCCTTTGGGGCAACTTGCTGGTGTGACGAGCAGTGTGCGACCAACCTTTGCTTAATTTATTACGGCTCCCTTGAGCCAACGGGCTGACGAGCCTTGGATCTGCACCTGCGCGCCATGAGAGGTACTTGACCTGTTTTAATTACATTTTGGCAGTCCACGCGGCACCCCTCTACACTCACCTGCTCCCTGCTGACGAGAGGCAACTACCTCGAAACACGTGTCCAGGGATGGCTAACGCAACACATACTGTTCTTTATACATCGTGGCATAGGCGTACCCGCCGTCGCCACTACATCTACCACAGTCCTTTGGGGCAACTTGCTGGTGTGACGAGCAGTGTGCGACCAACCTTTGCTTAATTTATTACGGCTCCCTTGAGCCAACGGGCTGACGAGCCTTGGATCTGCACCTGCGCGCCATGAGAGGTACTTGACCTGTTTTAATTACATTTTGGCAGTCCACGCGGCACCCCTCTACACTGACCTGCTCCCTGCTGACGAGAGGCAACTACCTCGAAACACGTGTCCAGGGATGGCTAACGCAACACATACTGTTCTTTATATATCGTGGCATAGGCGTACCCGCCGTCACCACTACATCTACCACAGTCCTTTGGGGCAACTTGCTGGTGTGACGAGCAGTGTGCGACCAACCTTTGCTTAATTTATTACGGCTCCCTTGAGCCAACGGGCTGACGAGCCTTGGATCTGCACCTGCGCGCCATGAGAGGTACTTGACCTGTTTTAATTACATTTTGGCAGTCCACGCGGCACCCCTCTACACTGACCTGCTCCCTGCTGACGAGAGGCAACTACCTCGAAACACGTGTCCAGGGATGGCTAACGCAACACATACTGTTCTTTGTACATCGTGGCATAGGCGTACCCGCCGTCGCCACTACATCTACCACAGTCCTTTGGGGCAACTTGCTGGTGTGACGAGCAGTGTGCGACCAACCTTTGCTTAATTTATTACGGCTCCCTTGAGCCAACGGGCTGACGAGCCTTGGATCTGCACCTGCGCGCCATGAGAGGTACTTGACCTGTTTTAATTACATTTTGGCAGTCCACGCGGCACCCCTCTACACTCACCTGCTCCCTGCTGACGAGAGGCAACTACCTCGAAACACGTGTCCAGGGATGGCTAACGCAACACATACTGTTCTTTATACATCGTGGCATAGGCGTACCCGCCGTCGCCACTACATCTACCACAGTCCTTTGGGGCAACTTGCTGGTGTGACGAGCAGTGTGCGACCAACCTTTGCTTAATTTATTACGGCTCCCTTGAGCCAACGGGCTGACGAGCCTTGGATCTGCACCTGCGCGCCATGAGAGGTACTTGACCTGTTTTAATTACATTTTGGCAGTCCACGCGGCACCCCTCTACACTGACCTGCTCCCTGCTGACGAGAGGCAACTACCTCGAAACACGTGTCCAGGGATGGCTAACGCAACACATACCGTTCTTTATACATCGTGGCATAGGCGTACCCGTCGTCGCCACTACATCTACCACAGTCCTTTGGAGCAACTTGCTGGTGTGACGAGCAGTGTGCGACCAACCTTTGCTTAATTTATTAATAAAATCTGTTGGTGACTGAACACAACCTCTTTGTTCCCACAGCTCCCCTTCATGGGGACATGCTTGTTCCTGCAATTCACGGAAATGTAATCTTGCTGTTTCCGTATATGGGGGCAGTAATTCTGTTGCATCCTGTTCCCTACTTGTCATCATACCTAATGTGTGCTTCTCACATTGATCATCATTTTGGAATGGTTGAGCTGCTTGTTTTGCTGCCCAGACTGCAAGTGCATTGCCTCTGTTAATAAGGTCCTGCTGATTTGTGTGGGTGTCACATTTAACCACAGCTACCTTATATGGGAGTGTTTAAGCTTTAATTAATTGTACCAATAAATGTTTATTCATCACAGGGGACCCGTCAGATTTTAGAAACCCCCTCCTTTCCCATATGTGAATGCTAGAATGTACAGTAGTGGTGACATAGGCTGAGTCTGAATAAATGGGGACCCATACGCTAGCTGCAGTGCCTCAATAATGGCTCCTAATTCACCTACCTGTGCTGAAAAGTGAGAGGGTAGTGGAATCTGACTAAATATCTGTAATGTATCAGATGATCCTTGCTGTTCTGCTCTTATGACAGCTGCTCCTGAATATCTATTCCCAGTTTCTTGATCTATAAAAGAAGACCCATCGATAAAGAATAGCATGGTTCCTGGAATGGGGTCTTCGCTCACTTTACTCCCTTCATTTAGTGTGTAATTAGCAAAATTATGCACTTTTTCATCGTCAGTGACTAGATTAGCAAATATATTGCTGGATTAACTGTGTGAGGGCGAACCACTTGTAGATATGGTACTGAAAGTATTACTTCGTACCCCGATACTCTCAGAGTCGTGGGGGTGCTCTTGTTCTTTTTTAGAATAGCAAATACTGTGTGCTCTACATGCAGTGTTAAATGTGATCCCATCACTATTGTGGTGCTTCTCTGGACTGCAAATGCCTCTGTAGCCAGTGGTTGCTCACTTGGATAGTGATCTTTCATGGCAGGATCTAACAGACCACTGTAGTAGGCAATGGGTTTGTGGTCCATCGAAGTCTTTTGAGTCAGTACAGCTGTCATTGTCATTTCATGACAATGACAGAAGAGGTAGAATTGTATGCTATAGTCAGGTGTACCTAATACTGGAGCATTTGTAATTGCTTTCTTTAGCTCCTGAAATGCTGCCTCTCTCTCATCAGTCCACTTTATTTGATTTCCACTAGTATGGGTCTCTTCTAAACAAGTCAAGAGTGTTGCAATCAAGGTGGCATAATCAAATACCCACTGTCTCATGTAATTGCAGAGTCCTAGAAACTGCGGCATTTGCTTAGTGGTGGTGGGTTTGGGAATTTTTCTCATGCTCTCTGCTCTGTCAGGTGTCACCCTCCTCCCATCTTCGGATATTATCTGTCTCAAATAATGATCTTCTTTCTGTAGATATTGTTATTTGTCTTTGTCCACTTTGTATCTTTTTTCTGCAAGCATGCAAAGGAGACCAATGGTGTCCTCCCTGCATATGTCTTCAGTGGGGCTACGCACCAAAATGTTGTCCACATACTATAAAAGAGTTCTTTTGCATTTTATGCTTGCTAAGTCCTTTTCACTGTCCTATCAAAGATACCCGGTGCTCATAATAGCTCTGTGGGAGCCTTTAATAGGAAAATGAGTTTGTCTGTACATGAACCCGGTTAAATATTGACTATCAAGGTGTAATGAATTGATGAAAAAATGCATTTTTCAAGTTAATCCCTGAAAAGTAAGTGGCATCTTTAGGTATGTTCGTCACTATGACTGATGGATCTGGTACCACTGGAAATTTTGGTATCACTATATCATTCAAGGGGTGGAAATCTTGAATCATCCTCTACATTCCCCCCATAGCTTTTTTGTTAGGGTAGATCAGTGCGTTACAGGATGATGTTCTCTCATATATTACCCCCTACTCGAAGTAACACCTGTACTGTGGGAACGATGCCTTTGTTTGCTTCTTTGGATAAGGAATACCGATTCACCCTAGGCAGTATTGCTGTAGGTGTCAGTGTTATTTTCACAGGCTCAGCTCCTTGGATCAGTCCCACATGATGTGGTCCCTTTGTCCAAAGACTTTCTGGACCATTGCCAAATCCTTTTCTCTTATTGTACTGTCTTGTACGTGTTTTGGCACTGTTCTGTACTGGAATCGTACTCTAATGGGAATGCCCATTTGAAATACACTGTCTAAATTGATGGGATGTTATGAAACATTTCTTCATCAGAAAGGTCTCTCAACTTCACCCTTGAATCTGTGAAAACTACTGATGCCCACGTTACTTATTGCCTGTCAAATTCTATTAGAAATGCATGCCATTGCTTCATTTCAAGGGCCTTTATCTCTAACACCATGTTGGGTTCTTCGATAGGATCCACAGGCTTTTCGGGTCTAAACAATAGTTATTTTGGTATCTGTACTGACTTCTCTAAAAGTACTGGTGTGTGGTATATCAAAATAAATATCCTACACAAAAAGGCCTCTGTATCCACTGGAATTGCTCTGACCTGTTATCCCTAGTCCTCATGAGCTATGAGTGACAACATTCTACCTGGTAGAATGCCTGGAGTGTAACATACCATTGGCCCACATTCCAGGAAACAGATGGTCATATTCAGTTTACTCATTCGGTCTCTTCCAAGAAGATTAACTGGTGCCTCAGGGGAGTATAATAATGGCCCTTCTATTTGTGTGTCTCTTACTATCTGACTCAGTAAAAGGAACCCTCCTAACAGCCCCAGAAAACCCTTGTGTGTCCATTGACTTGTGAGAAAGTGATAGTGTTCCTTCCTTTATACAAGATTTAGTGGGTCCCAGTGTCGATTACAAAACTATAGGGGAGACCTTCTATGGCTATTGTAGCAGTGAGTTCCTCATCTGGTCTGTGGGTCACCGATAGTATTGGACACATAATGGTTGTCTGTAGGCTCTCTTATTGTGTAAAACTATTGGTTGGTGTCCCTCCGGACAGTTGGACAGAAAAGGGATTACCTCCTCACATCTGCATCTTTGTGTGCCCTCCTGTAGTGTTTCTAACAACCTGCGGTACATTCTGTCACATCTGCCCCTGTTGTGAAATCCACTGAACCTGAGGGACTTGCTGAGGTCCCTGTATCACTTGTTGATGGGGAACCCATTGTACCTGTTGTGGCCCCCTCTGCCTCTGTGGAGCAACCAATCCCTACGCTTGCTCATAATTTCTTGTCGCTCTACACTCTCTTGCAAAATGACCCATATTATTTTTAGAATAACACTCTATTCCTGCTCTGAATCCTCCTTGTTTTCTTCCCTGTACTGGACCTTGGCCTCCTGGAAAACATTCTTGTTTCTTTCCTGTTACTTACTGGTTGCCCTCCTGGTGCCGGCACCTGTATTAGCCATTTTCAGTGCTGCTACAAGTGGCCCTTCTGTACTGGAGTTTTTATGTTTCTGTTGCACTAACGTAGCTGTGGCCCTCTCTGCTTGCTCTGTCCTTTCCTTGTCCCTTTCTTTCTTTCACTTGACATAAGGTATTATATGGGCTAGTATTTCTGGACAAAGTTTAGCCTCCATTCCTACCACTTCATCTATACTTGCTTGAATATCCATGGGCAGGCCTAATTTCAATACATAATAGAATAACATTACTTTTTTGTCACTATTTTCCCAATTACATCCTACTTTCTGTACCCACTGTCCTTTCATTCTGGTAATGAATTCAGTATTGTCTTCAGTCGGTCTTAAACTTTCAGCCTCAAGGGTTCCAATGTCTGGTCTGTCAATGTATGTCTGCCAGAGCGCATTCCACACATATTAAAGGATGACCCATGAAACTGTGTGTCTGTCAAGGTTATTTGAGGGAATCCTGCCCTGACAAAAATGGTATTTACTTTGTCTCCCATTGGAGATCTTAGCAAGCTTTTGACATCAACCAAGGCAAGCAAGGTTCACTCCTGCAGTGTATTTCTCACTTTCCTGTTCCATCAGACAGGTGGGGGTGAGGGGGGCAGTGCCCTCTTTAAATTCTTTTCATCTATTTGCGGCCATAGTACATTTTTGGGCACTGGCCCACCCTTGAAAATGAGGGGTAACTGAGTTATCGCTCGGGGAATTACTGGTCTAGAACCTAACCTCCGGTCGGGTCGGTTACTTCAAATCACTTTAGTGGGTTTATCTATAGCATACTCTTCTCAGACCGCAAAGCACTCTTGCATGTAAGGGTAGTTCCATTTTGGGTTGCCCTGTCCCTGCCGTATAAAATCTTCTGAAGTTGCTAAATCAATTGTTTGAAAAGACCCTTCTCGGGCCATTGCTTCTTCCCCTCCATTTTAGTCCATTTTGCCAATTCATCTGAGACGGGTCGACAATAGCAACTACCCTCCTTCAATTCAATCACATTTATAGGTATTGTTAGACCTGCCAGCCCTTTGGCTGTTCCCTCCTCATTTTTTTCCTTTTTTTCCCTTTAACCCTCCAATTTTTCTGTCCACTAGTTTTGTTTTTGGGGTTGACGTAGAGGCTCTGGGTGCCCCATTTTCACTGATTGAGGGTGAGGCGCAAGGTGCTTCTCTAAAATGGAGGGAGGGAGAGAGCTCTTACACAAAATGGTGGCCTAAACTGTCACCTCAGAGCCTGGGCCATAGACTGTCATGAGGGGTTCCAGAACCTTCTGGCCCACTCTGGCCAGTCAGGGCCCAGGCTATATATAGAGGTGAGGGGCGGCGGCCATTTTGTAGGAGAAGAGGTAGTCAGGAGTAAGGCATCTGAGTGGGGGAGGTGGGTGCGCTAGAGAAGGAAACTGACAGATCCTAGGGCCTGCTTTTCTTCCTCCTCGGCTGACACTATCCCCTACCTCTTGACCTGACCCTGCCCTCAGCCACTGACCCTGGGATCACCTCAAGCTCTGGAGCTCCCCACCTTGCCAGGACTCCTGAGGAGAACGGGAAAAAAGAGTGATTATCTCTGGCTCTCCTGACTTTGCCTGGGACTCTTCTATCCTTTGACGCCACTGGCGTGTGGCCTGCCACTTCCTAGCCTGCCTGTCCTGAGCTGGGGCAACACTGAGGGAGAAAGGAGGTGCTTGGCGCGTAAGAAATCGCCACCCCCTAGCCTGCAGATCACCCCCTTAACTTTGGCCACCCCCGCTGAAAGACCCCCATAAGGAATCACTCACCGCTGCGGCCCAAGGCCCGTAAGGTCAACCCTCCTGTCACCTGGGGTTTGTGAGGAAGACTGGGACCCCTCCGCTGCCGTCGCAGCTTTTGAAGAGAGAGAGCCGCTGGAGTTCCCCGTAGGCCGCATTAGGCCTGAGGCCCAGAAACTCGGATCACGTGACGGGGGCGGACTGCGAGACGCCGCCCCCGCCGATGCACGATTTGCTGACAGGGCCGCGCCCCCACAGGTCGTGCTGCCAAGGGCGACTGCAGGCGCGAACCCTGGACGAGTGAAGGGAGCCGAGAGCCCTCTTGCCAGAAAGAGACCATCGCAAGGGCCTAACTGAGGCCGAAGAACAAGGTAACTTCCCCCCGGGGAAGAGGGCGGGAGGCCTATGTAATGTCCGGAGCACGCCCCTCCCCCGGGGTGATTCCCCGACAGTTTGTTGGCCCCAAATCACCCGAGTGAGCCCTCCACCGGCCGAGTCTACTTGCAAGTGCCCACAAGTGAGGAAACCCCTGGGAAAAGTCTCTCCCCGAGCCCGGCGGCCTTCCATGGTTACAGCGGAAGAAGTAACTCAGCTCCTGGCCCCTTCTCTCTCGAGTGAGGGAAGTAACAACTGCAGAGTAAACGGAGCATTTTGGGGGCAAAGGCAGAACCAGCCATGTGTAATAAGCCTATGTAAGGCTAGATTTCATGCATCCCGGTATGACCAAATCTGAAGTGGTAATGAGCTAATATGAACAGTTCTACAATTAGTAACTCAATTTCAAGAGCATAGTGATCGCTGTGAACTGTCCTATAATTACTGACCTGATAATCAGAGCATTGTGGTTGTCATGTGCGGCGCTGTATTTATTGATTCTATTTAAAGCGCTACATCAATGCTATGTGTGGCGCTATATTTATTGACTCGATTTACAGTGCTAAGTAATTGCTAAGTGCAGCATGATGACTGATGACTATATTTAAAACACTAGTGAATTTGCTGTACTGTCAATCTAGTAACGATGAAATGTTTGGACCCTAATGTGTTCTAGACAGACACTGATTGATTTGATTTGAAAGAAAAAAAGAAGCAAGATAAAAGAAAGATAAAGCTTTTCTACCTTTTCTAATTACCTGGTGTAGCGTCCTTTTTAAGTGGTGGTACGCTGGAGTGTGAAGTGAGTGTGATGCAAGCACAACATGTTTCTCGGGCATAGGCCTTTCCACTTGAGCCAAGCTACCCTAGGACGATAGGTCCAACAAGTTGGTGTTCAGCGGTGGGATCCTGAGCTTGTGTTTGCATCCACTCATTAGCAGTTTAGTGCGCGCTACGCACCCTACACCTAATTTTTGTTCTTATTGGAGTTTTCTCCAGGTTGTCTCCCTGATTGGAAATTTTTGAAATTATCTCTGACCTGTGGTGGGTTCTTGTTAAGGTTCATCTTATCCTCTGAGTCCTGTTCCGCATTTTTTAGGGCCCCACCTGGCGGGATGGAGTTTAAGTTGGGTAGGCTAGAAGAGTATACTGTAACCCAGTTAAAGGAATTCTGCCAGGAGAGGGGGGTATTTTTCAAGCAGGGAGCAAAGAAAGTGGAGCTCCAGACTAGCTTGAGAGCCTGGGTGATGGCCCACCCTAGCGGGGAACGGGGGGAGCAGGGACCGGAACCGGACACCATGGAAGGGACAGAAGCACTTTTCCCCCCTGAGAGCGGCAATATGGATATAGGACCCAGGGCACCTTCAAGGGCCGGTAGTAGCGCTTCAGGGGGAAGCCTGTCTTCAGCTGATTTAGCCGACAGGAGGGAGGAGAGGCAATTCAGGATGGAATTAGCCCGCTTGGGGAAAGAGAGGGAAGAGCGGAGGTTCCTTCATGAGCTCCATTTGAAGGAATTGGATCTCAAGGCACTTCAGTTCGGAGCCCCCAGTAGTCCTGTTGGTGGCAGCGTACAGAAAGAGGTCACCAGGGAGCCCAGACCCTATTTACCTAAGGACGTAGTTGCCAGCTACGGTGTTGGGGACGACATCGCCAAGTGGTTGGCTGCCTATGAGGTCTCCTTACGAGCCCATGGGATCCCGGAAGCTCAGTGGGGGGGTGGTCTGTACAGGTACTTGCCTCCGGTGGGGAGGGATGCCCTTTTAGCCCTAGAACAACGGGAGCAGACCAATTACCCCACCATGAGGGTCGCCTTGATTAGGAAATTTGGGCTGACCCCTGAAAAGTACAGGCAGAGATTCCGGGGCAGCCAAAAACTGGCCACCCAGAATTGGGTGGACTTCCTGGACTATGCAAAAGAAGCTTTGGAGGGCTGGGTGCAGGGCAGTGAGGTAAAAGATTACGAGGGGTTGTATAACCTGTTTTTGAGGGAGCACCTCCTCGAGAAAAGTTTTCCGGAGCTGCGTCAACACCTGGTGGACAGCAAGCTAACTAATCCTAGAAAGCTTGCAGAGGAGGCGGACATCTGGGCTAGTACCCGGGTGTCCTCAAAAGGGACTGGGAGGAGTTTCCAAGGGACTGGTCAGGGCGCCCCCCAGAAGAAAGGGGGGAAGACAAAAAGAAGGAGTTCCCTAAAGGCCCCCAAAAGAGTTCGCAGGGAAAGGGATCAGGATTCCCTCCTAAGGTTGGCCCCCACAAACACCCTTATCCTGACCGTGGTCAGCAGCCTAGGGTTGTCCGTTGTTATGAGTGTGGCGAGATTGGGCACTACAAGGGGGATACTAAGTGTCCCAAGAGACCACACCCTCCCACTGGAGGAAAGACCCCTGGGGTGGCGAGTGTAGTGCTCGGGGAGGAGTTGCCCCTTGATAAGGGAGTTGAATGGGCAGGGCTAACACTAGTGTCCCTGGGAGATTGCGAGATGGTTCCTAAGACCCATGTGCCCTCGAATACTGAAAAGTACAGGCAGTGGGTCACCATCAATGCCCAGAGGGTGGAGGCTCTGAGGGACACAGGAGCCAGCATGACTATGGTAAGGAGTCAGCTGGTGTCCCCAGAGCAGGTGATTCCCAACGTAGTCCACCCAGTTGTGATGGCTGACAACCGAGAGGGTCACTATCCGGTGGCTCAGATTCCCTTTGAGTGGGGAGGGGTTGCGGGTCCTCTACGGGTTGTGGTAAGCCCTGCCATGCCGGTCGACTGTCTGTTGGGAAATGACCTTGAACATACCGCATGGAAGGAGGTCGAGTTCAAGGCTCATGTGGAGATGTTGGGGTCGCCCGAGTGGACTTGTGCCAACACGCGGTCCGTGACTGCCCGGAGAGGGAGTTCACAGAGGTTGGAGCCTGAGACAAAGGCCCAACCAGCTGCCAAAAAAGGGTAAACGGGGACAGGGGAAGCCTGCCCCGGCTTCTGCACCTCGTAAGATGGATGGGGCAACTGAGGTGGTCCCGGAGTCCACAGAGGGGGATGTGACTCCCCTGGAGGGCTTACTTACCCCTGCAGAATGGCAGGTGGAGGGAGGACCTACCAGGGAGGAGTTTTGTCGGGCTCAGAAGGAGTGCCCCACCCTTGAGGGCTTACGGCGACAGGCCGAAGCCCAGGCAGCGGGTAACGATTCGGGGAACTTCCACATATATTGGGAAGATGGTCTCCTCTATAGCGAACCCAAGGCTCCGGTGCATGGATCATCCCGGGCCTTGGTGGTTCCCCAGCGTTACCGAGCCTTCCTTTTGGAATTGGCTCACGAGATACCCTTGGCAGGACACTTGGGACAGGACAAGACCTTTGCTCGGCTTGTCCCTCACTTCTACTGGCCTCAGATGAGGATTACATCCGACACTTTTTGTAGGACGTGTGCTACCTGCCAAGCTAGTTGGAAAACAGGGGTGAAGCTGAAGGCTCCCCTGGAACCACTACCTGTCGTTGGCACCCCCTTTGAAAGGGCGGGCATCGACATTGTTGGGCCATTGGATCCACCAACGTCTGCCGGTCACAGGTTTATCTTGGTTCTGGTAGATCATGCCACCCGGTACCCAGAGGCAATCCCTCTGAGGACCATTACTGCACCTGCGGTGGCACGGGCCCTGATGGGGATTTTCACCCGGATGGGGTTCCCCAAGGAAGTTGTATTGGACAGAGGTACCAACTTCATGTCGGCATACATGCGGGCTATGTGGAAGGAGTGTGGAGTCACTTACCGGTTCTCCACCCCTTATCACCCCCAGACCAATGGTCTGGTGGAAAGGTTTAACAAAACCTTGAAGGGCATGATCAGGAGTCTGCCCGAGAGCCTGCGGAGGAAATGGGACGTCCTCCTACCTTGTTTACTGTTTTCCTACCGGGAAGTACCACAGAAGGGAGTGGGCTTCAGCCCCTTCGAGCTGTTGTATGGACACCCTGTTCGTGGACCCCTCAGCCTGGTGAAGGATGGATGGGAAAAGACTCCCAGAAAACTTCCCCCGGATGTAGTGAGCTACATGCTGGCCTTTCGTAGCCAAATGGCTAGGTTGTGGAAGGAAGCTTCCGAAAACCTAGAAGCCAGCCAGACGGTCATGAAGGAGTGGTATGACCGCAATGCTCACCCGGTGGAGCTGGAGCCTGGCCAGAAGGTGTGGGTTATGGAACCTGGAGAGCTTAGCGCCCTCTAGGATCGCTGGTCAGGCCCCTTTGAGGTGGTTGAGAAGAAGGGGAAGGTCACCTATGTGGTGGATCTCAAAACCCCCAGGCAGCCCCATCGGGTGCTCCATGTCAACCGCCTCAAGCCCCACCAAGAGAGATCAGAGGTCACTTTGATGATGGTGACTGATGGGTCAGAGGAAGAGGAAAGTGAACCTCTCCCTGATCTTTTTGCGTCCCAAGAAAAGGATGGGTCGGTAGAGGGAGTAATCCTCTCACCATCTCTAACTCCCGAACAGCGGAGAGACTGCCGCCAGGTTTTGGAGCAGTACGCTTCACTGTTCTCGCTTATCCCGGGGAGGACTCACCTGTGTACCCATGATGTGGACACAGGGGACAGCCCACCTGTGAAGTCCAAGTCCTACCGCTTGTCGGATAAGGTGAAGGCTAGCATCCATGGTGAAGTCACCAAGATGCTGGAGCTGGGAGTGATTGAACCTTCAAGCAGTCCCTGGTCCCGTCCGGTGGTACTGGTACCCAAAGCTGCCCCGCCGGGCACTACCCCAGAACTCAGGTTCTGTGTGGATTACAGGGGACTGAACTCTGTGACAAAGACTGATGCTCATCCTATCCCGAGGGCGGATGAGCTCATTGACCGGTTGGGAGCTGCCCAATATCTGAGTACCTTTGACCTTACATCTGGGTACTGGTAGATCTCCCTGACAGATGGAGCAAAGGAAAGGTCAGCCTTCTCCATACCAGTTCTGCGTGATGCCCTTTGGGCTCAAGAACGCCCCTGCCACTTTTCAGCGGCTGGTGAACCAGGTCCTCGCCGGGATGGAGGCTTTCTCGGCTGCTTACCTGGATGACATTGCCGTCTTCAGCAGCAGCTGGGAGGACCATTTGTGTCACCTTCAGGCTGTCCTTCAGGCCCTGCAGCAGGCGGGTCTGACTATTAAGGCCAGCAAGTGCCAGATCGGGCAGGGGTCGGTAGTGTACCTCGGTCACTTGGTGGGGCGGGGCAAGGTGCAACCCCTCCAGGCCAAGATCGAAACCATCATGGCCTGGGAACCCCCCAAGACTCAGACGGAGGTCCGAGCCTTTCTGGGCCTCACCGATTACTACTGATGCTTTGTCAAGGGGTATGGAACCATCGTGGCTCCCTTGACTGAGCTTACATCTAAGAAGCACCCTCGACGGGTAATCTAGACCGAGGTGTGTCAACGAGCCTTTGACACCTTGAAACAAGCAATGTGTGCGGCACCTGTCCTTAGGCCCCCTGACTTTTCCAAAGAGTTCATCGTCCAGATGGATGCGTCGGAGCATGGCATCGGGGCAGTGCTGTCCCAACTCAATGAAGAGGGTCTGGACCAACCCGTGGTTTTCCTATCTAGGAGACTACTCCCCCAGGAACAGAGGTGGAGTGCGATTGAGAGGGAGGCGTTTGCGGTGGTGTGGGCCCTGAAGACGTTGCGGCCATACCTGTTTGGCTCGCACTTCCTGATCAGACCGACCACCGGCCCCTCAGATGGCTGATGCAAATGAGGGGCGAGAATCCTAAGTTGTTGAGATGGTCCATCTCCCTACAGGGAATGGACTTTAGGGTGGAACATCGCCCAGGAGTGGACCACGCCAATGCTGACGGTCTCTCTAGGTATTTCTGCCTTAGTGAGGAGAACTCCCAAGGGATTGGGTAGCTCACCCCACTTCCAGCTGGGGGGGGACGCGTGTTAGACCTGTCAGCCCTTTGGCTGTTCCCTCCTCATTTTTTTCCTTTTTTTCCCTTTACCCTCCAATTTTTCTGTCCACTAGTTTTGTTTTTGGTGTTGACGTAGAGGCTCTGGGTGCCCCATTTTCACTGATTGAGGGTGAGGCACAAGGTGCTTCTCTAAAATGGAGGGAGGGAGAGAGCTCTTACACAAAATGGTGGCCTAAACTGTCACCTCAGAGCCTGGGCCATAGACTGTCATGAGGGGTTCCAGAACCTTCTGGCCCACTCTGGCCAGTCAGGGCCCAGGCTATATATAGAGGTGAGGGACGGCGGCCATTTTGTGGGAGAAGAGGTAGTCAGGAGTAAGGCATCTGAGTGGGGGAGGTGGGTGCGCTAGAGAAGGAAACTGACAGATCCTAGGGCCTGCTTTTCTTCCTCCTCGGCTGACACTACCCCCTACCTCTTGACCTGACCCTGCCCTCAGCCACTGACCCTGGGATCACCTTAAGCTCTGGAGCTCCCCACCTTGCCAGGACTCCTGAGGAGAACGGGGAAATAGAGTGATTATCTCTGGCTCTCCTGACTTTGCCTGGGACTCTTCTATCCTTTGACGCCACTGGCGTGTGGCCTGCCACTTCCTAGCCTGCCTGTCCTGAGCTGGGGCAACACTGAGGGAGAAAGTGGGTGCTTGGTGCGTAAGAAATCGCCACCCCCTAGCCTGCAGTTCAACCCCTTAACTTTGGCCACCCCCGCTGAAAGACCCCAGAAGGAATCACTCACCGCTGCGGCCCAAGGCCCGTAAGGTCAACCCTCCTGTCACCTGGGGTTTGTGAGGAAGACTGGGACCCCTCCGCTGCCGTCGCAGCTTTTGAAACGCGGCCCTTCATGTGGAGAGAGAGCCGCTGGAGTTCCCCGTAGGCCGCATTAGGCCTGAGGCCCAGAAACTCGGATCACGTGACGGGGGTGGACTGCGAGACGCCGCCCCCGCCGATGCACGATTTGCTGACATGGCCGCGCCCCGCAGGTCGCGCTGCCAAGGGCGACTGCAGGCGCGAACCCTGGACAAGTGAAGGGAGCCGAGAACCCTCTTGCAAGAAAGAGACCATCGCAAGGGCCTAACTGAGGCCGAAGAACAAGGTAACCCCTCCCGGGGAAGAGAGCGGGAGGCCTATGTAAGGTCCGGAGCACGCCCCTCCCCCGGGGTGATTTCCCGACAGTTCGTTGGCCCCAAATCACCCGAGTGAGCCCTCCACCGGCCGAGTCTACTTGCAAGTGCCCACAAGTGAGGAAACCCCTGGGAAAAGTCTCTCCCCGAGCCCGGCGGCCTTCCATGGTTACAGCGGAAGAAGTAACTCGGCTCCTGGCCCCGGCTCTCTCGAGTGAGGGAAGTAACAACTGCAGAGTAAACGGAGCATTTTGGGGGCAAAGGCAGAACCAGCCATGTGTAATAAGCCTATGTAAGGCTAGATTTCATGCATCCCGTTATGACCAAATCTTAAGTGTTAATGAGCTAATATGAACAGTTCTACAATTAGTAACTCAATTTCAAGGGCATAGTGATCGCTGTGAACTGTCCTATAATTACTGACCTGATAATCAGAGCATTGTGGTTGTCATGTGCGGCGCTGTATTTATTGATTCTATTTAAAGCGCTATGTCAATGCTATGTGCGGCGCTGTATTTATTGATTCTATTTAAAGTGCTATGTCAATGCTATGTGCGGCGCTATATTTATTGATTCTATTTAAAGCGCTATGTCAATGCTATGTGCGGCGCTATATTTATTGACTCTATTTAAAGCGCTACATCAATGCTATGTGCGGCGCTATTTTTATTGACTCGATTTACAGTGCTAAGTAATTGCTAAGTGCAGCATGATGACTGATGACTTTATTTAAAACGCTAGTGAATTTGCTGTACTGTCAATCTAGTAACGATGAAATGTTTGGACCCTAATGTGTTCTAGACAGACACTGATTGATTTGATTTGAAAGAAAAAAAGAAGCAAGATAAAAGAAAGATAAAGCTTTTCTACCTTTGCTAATTACCTGGTGTAGCGTCCTTTTTAAGTGGTGGTAGGCTGGAGTGTGAAGTGAGTGTGATGCAAGCACAACATGTTTCTCGGGCATAGGCCTTTCCACTTGAGCCAAGCTACCCTAGGACGATAGGTCCAACAGGTATTACATCTGACCTGTTACTCTTTTTTAGAATTTACTTTTGACACATCTCTGAGGCATCTCTTACTGCCATTAAAGACACCCCACGGAGGATGCTCGCCATAATTATATGGTCTCCAGTTAATGTCCTGTTCATTTGCAGCCCTGTCAGGCCTATCTTCCCTCTCTATCTTCCTCCGCCCCTTCTACGTCCTGTAACTCATCTGGGGGTTCATGATATTGTGGCATTTCTATGTCCCTCTCCCTCTCCCATGCCTCATCCTCTTCTCTTCTCCATTCCTCAGCTGCCTCTCTAAGAGTTTCTGCAGAAGTGTCTCCCAGCCTAACAGCAACATGTCCCGTAGTCCATTGTCCTCTAAGGGGAGGAGAGCCTCAAGAGTGCTCTGCCGGTCTAACAGTGTACTTCAATTAATTTATAAGTCTGTCTCTTCGGTCCAATTCTTGATCGGCCTGAGGAGTTGTAGGGGTGGGGTCCGGACATGCCTCGTTTCCCTGTGATGTTTGTCCCCTCTCCTTATGCACAACTCAAACTGGATCTTGTTACCCCGCAGCTGGCAGGACAGGGTAGAGACCATATGGCAGGAACTGTTCGGGCACTGTGCCGTTTCTGGTGCTGTCGGTCTCACGTTTATTTTTGCATCACGGAATACCTGCCATAATGACTGGGTGGCTTCCCTCTTTTGTCTTTACTTCCTATTATACTTAGAGTGAATGTAAGTCAATGTGTCTTCAATTACGTCTTTGTCAAATGTCCCATCTTTTGCCCATGGCTGGGCCTGGCCCTTAGTATCTTTGTGCCATTGTTAACAATACTTCTGTATTTTCCTCTAATCTGAAGGAAAAGTTGTTATCATGTGTCCTAGAGGGGGTCTTATGCACTTAAAGTATGTTTTTTAATCCTTGCTTGTTTACCCACTGTCTCATGCCCCTATTTGAACTTTTCTACTTTACTAATCTAATTGTGCCCTATGACTATCACTAACCTATAACAGTGGTGAACACGTACTTATCTTATGCAGTGCTACCTGACTTTACAAATATTACCATGAGGCAAAAGTGATGAACATCAAATACACATATCAATAGTCTGTGTAACACTTCTTCCATTGTTATATCTGGAGCAGGTGCATTGATGGGGTGTCTAAGAGGATTTGTGCCTCACGCAATACGTGTCACAACATTATCATGAAAATACACAATTATTTTTGGTGTTCAAGAATGTGGCGTCCCATTCATATTTTAAACTCCTGACTCATAAATAACGGTGAGGAACGCATCAAGAAGGGCCTCTATTATGATGGGTGACTACCTCACAATATGAATTCTAGGGGATACTACATGAACCCACTGAAATGTAAAAAATGAATTGAATCTCATCTGTTCATAGTGAGTGAATTATTATTCATCTTTAGGTTTGTCTTGGGACACTTTATTTTGATTACCTGTGTTTTTATTCGATATAATGTTTCCACAGTAGTTACAGGATACCTTAAGTGTCTGTACTCAAATACCGAAAGTATCGCAAAGATCTTGCTGCCTTTCTTCCTCACTTACACCAGACTGTAGGAGTACCGTCAGGGAACTCTGCTCCTTCTCTACAATTTGTCCCTTGGGTCTATGCGGCACTGTACTCTTTATATCGTTCTTCTTATTGATGGAGGGATGTCTACTTGCAATTTATGTTCTTTTTGGATTCACGATCAAGGGTCAGGCCGTGGTCATTCTTCCTTAAAGACGCTTTCCATTTATTCCAAATCTGGGATTTTGGGAACTGGGCGTCTGACTTATTCAGAGTAGGGCGTGCCGGCACTGATCCACGTCACACTTTACACGTGTGACCCAGCCCTGTCTCACTAAATCTAACCAGGATATATGCGAGCACTTCCCAGAGGAGAATGTCCCTTCCAGAAGCTTCCTCCTGGGTAATGCAGTATTACTAACTGCAGGCACTCCCCGAAGGAGAATGACCATTCCAGAATCTTCCTTCTTGCCTGGGTAATGCACTAGTGCCTACTAGATCATCCCCCTAGCGAGCGTCGCTTCCAGGAACGATTTTCTGGGTAATGCGCTAATACTTGATAGATCACTCCTATGGGGTGTCTCTTCCAAGAGATTTCTCCTGGGTTATACACTAGTGCCTACTAGATCACCCCTGACGGGGTGTCTCTTCCAGGAACTGACTCCTAGGTAATACACTACTGTTTGTAGATCACTCCAAAAAAGGAGCGTCTTTTCCAGGAACTGTCTCCTAGGTAATGCACTACAGCCTGCTAGATCACTCCAAAAAGGACCGTCTCTTCTAGGATCTGTCTCATAAGTAATGCACCACTGCCTGCTAGGCCACTCCAAAAGAATTGTCTCTTCCAGGTACTGTCTCCTAGGTAAAGCACTACTGCCTGCTAGATCACTCCCCTAAAAGAGCGTCTCTTCCCTTCGATTTCAAAGGGGATTTCACACTAGCTAGTCTTCCAGTGTGTACTGGGAACCACCACACATTTCATTTCATCTCAACAAGAACAAAATAAAACCCCATGCATGCATTTCTATGGTGTGATTGCTAAAAAGTCATGTAATTTAAAATTGTAAGGTACAAATTTTGATCTCTTCTCCCCCTTTTGACAGCAACCTGGGATCTTACCTGTTTATCTTTTGCACATAAAGAAATAGTGTAATACTCAGTATTTCCTCACCTGATATATTGTGCAGCCTCTATTAAATCAACAGCAGGCAGCTCGCCCTTTGAGGCAGCCTGGGACAGCCAAGATGATGAAATCCTGGCTGGCTCGGCCATAAATGTTCTCCAATTGAAGAAAATAAGACACAACTTTAATTGGCATAAAGTACAGAATTTTTAAGCGCGTGGAAGGTCAGTCAGCTCCACAGAACTGCACACTTTAAATCACGATTCAGCGGACAGTGGTTTATATATTTTTTAAAGGTTTCTATGTCACACATATAGATTAGCATATTTAGTGATAAAGTCAAACGAGCACAACATCATTATCAAAAAAGACAATACTATTCTACAAAAATAACTGATCACATGACTAATGAATGCAACCTATACATACTTGTGATTTGCTACATTTCTACAGTGGCTTGGTGTCCTAGGCTTATCTGTCTTTGAAACGTAGCAAAGCCCTACTCCGACATGTCTGCTTTCCCGTGAAGCCTAACATCCCGCCTGTCCTGCACTTCTATTCAGCTTTATCAGCATACATTCTTAAACACGTGTTCCATCAATGCGGGCCTGTGGCCTTCAATGCTATGGTGACGTCTAAATATATTTTACTACTCTACCAAAGCCTGCATCGGCTTCCCTCCCCCCAAATCTTAACTATATTTGTGCTGTTTTTTAGTCTGCTTTTGAAGAAAGCCTGGGTCTGTACTTTTCTTTTACTACACATATCTGTACACATTTGTCTGCTGATGTTTGTATTGACATGGACAGACCTACTTCATTTTCAACAACACAACTCTTCTCTAGCCAACTGCTTTAAATCTATTGTGTATCCAAATGTTGTTGATCACAACAGTGGCAAAATTCCATGCATCTGCTGGTATGTAGACAACTAGTACTCCTGCTATTTTCTTCCAGCATGATCACAATCACCTCCCTAAAAAGTTCATATCCCACAGGCATGTACTTTTCAGTAATCTAGCTTATAACTGCAACTGTAGACTTTCAGGCTTGGTGAAACTACTTCCCTGTGACAGCAGTGGATGAAATGTTCAAAATTTGCCTTCTCCAAATAAAGAAGATGAGCTATATATGACACTGTTTAGTCCAATTTGGTGCTCCCTCGCTTGTTTTTATTTGCATACATATCTATCACTTTTTAATTTTTTTTCTGATTGATTTACATACATAAACAGTTGATCAGTCACCATTTTGCCTGAAACCCTGGCTGCAGAACCTACTAGGATAAAATAAAAAACATATTTAAATTTTGCTGGTAACCTATATGAAACCTTAGAATTACGGGCAAGGGTCTAGTCAGGAGACTAGAGTAGGCGTACCCTTCTGTTTACCTAGCCCATTTACAGAGTTTGGAGACCCTTGGAGACATTAACAAAATAATCACAATCCTTCTACATTCTACAGCACCAGTGCTTAACCGTTTGACTTGTGTGGACACCCACTGAATCATTACTGGACTCCAGGGACCCCCACTGATTCATTATTGGAAGCCGAGGAACCCCGGCCTAAGCAGTTTCTAGGATTTTGCTCTCAACTCAATATCCAAAATACAAAAATAAGTTTACACCAAGCTAACGCTCAAATACTGAAATGTTTTGTTTAATTCACAATCAAATATGGAAAAGGTTTAACATTTTCGATTTTCATTCTTTGATTGTATCTATATTATTAATTTAACATATTAATTTTAATGGTATTTAATTTTGTAAAGCAGTTGCGGACTCCTCCAGTAGACCTCACATACCCCCAGGGGTCCCAGGACCACACGTTAAGAACCATTGCTCTGCACTATAAAGCGGCCAATGTAATGTGACAAGTCTACATTTCTACAGTGTTTCCCGCACACGGGCAACACTCCCCTTCCTGTTTGCACTTCTCACCTTAGTAGTCAATTGAGCCTCAGGTGTGCTCTTCTCAGCTGGAGGGCCAAATATTTAAGAACTATGCAACGGTTGTTGGAAAACAGACAACTATGTTTTGGGTGTACGATAGGCCAATAGATGACCCTAGTAAGTTGGTGTCTTGAATAATTGGAGGAAGTCGGTTTTGAGAGTTGGTTTATACAACTCAGGCTTTATTTGGACTTACCATGCAACGACATGCCCGCTAGGCTTTCTAAAGCGCATTACATTGCTTTGCAAATCCAGATGTAACTTGTTGCCTTAAAAGGCCAATCTCTAACCATCACAGTTTCAGGAAGAAAATTGAAACATCCTATTTATTCCTTCTCACCTAATCACTCTGGCCATAGTTCAGGATTCTGCACCGGTAGCACTAAATCCTAAATGGGTGTACATGCTGTATAAAATAGTATGAAAAACATTTCAGTAGCAATTTGGGGTCGATCGAAGGCCTCAGTTTTAGGGTCAAACTGAAGCAGAAGGTGGAACCATTGGAACACTGGAAGCTGAGAGGGCTCAAGTATCAAAATGTTGTGATTTGTGTGACAAGAGGGTTATTAGATATGTAGAATCTTGTTCATATCTGTCTCATTGTAATGGTCAAAAACTCCAGTAGCTAGTTGAGGATCATCGCATGCCTGATTTTAAACAAGGGCATTTAGGTTGATTAGCCTCTTCTGTCAGCAGCGCCTGCGCCCCGGTTCAATCGGAACCATTGAACACCATTGGCCGTGCTATTCAGAGAGAATGTCTGTGGAAGAACATGCAAGAGGATTGCGGAATCCGACATTCTCACTCATTCCTCATCCGCCAGTTTCATGAATTTCCCCGCTTTTAAGGATGGCATGTTGGCTTGACTCGTGTCACCAGTATTTCAGAGTTTGTTTTGTTATGTGCTTACTGAAGCTCGCAAGGGTGATACCCTTATCTATGCAGCTATATTTAAGGAGCACAATGACATGTTAGCAATTGCTTTGAAAGGTTTCCATAGAAGGTCATGATGCTAAGATTGTGAGAATGGAAATGGTGCATTTGAATCATCTTATCATACTTGAAGGCATGAAATTCGAAGCTTATCACTTCAGTCATGCTATTTTTTGTACTGTTGTGTAGACACCTGTCCAAAATACCTGAGTTCTTTGGCACTTCATTCTCATATGAAAAAGTTAACTGGTCTTCATCCACATCTCACCGATTCATCCTGTATGAAGAGGTTTGTCTTTTGAGCAATGTTAGCCTATTTCTGTACGAGGTTTCCCATCAGTGCTCTCAGTACCTCTGAGGTTTTTGATTGTCGTGGACACTGCACTACGATTCCCCAGTATCTCATATGTTGCATCCATAATTTGGTAAATGATCTTTGTTTATCCTTCACTTGGTGATGACTTTCTCAATTTTCCTCGATCTGTTATCAAAGATGTCACCAATATCAGTTGTCCTTATTTCTTGGTAGTAATTCAAAGTGAGATATTTGTCAAATGTCTTGAAAGCAGTAACAGTCAATAATGTTGCCTGGGACTGAAGGGTTGTTTGAGATGTTGTTTTCTGAAGGGTGTCCTCCACGTTTCTCTCACACCCTTTCCCAAAACTGGTGTTTTCAATCCAGGATTTGTATCATCCATCAAAATTCCTCCATGTTCTTGGGGTGAATGCTGGGTACCTATCGGGGTTTCTCCCCTTTCCCTCTTTGTTCATTAATTGTACCCCAAGTTCTAGAGAAGAGGCCAAGGCATATGTTTCTGTGTCAGGCAAACTTATTATATTTTCTTGTATATCACTTTAAGAATTCCTAGGGCAATCTTTTGTTCACACTGAGGATCCGATCACACAAGCACAGCATTCAGCTCTTTAAAAAGCGTGTCTCCTAAAAACACGAAAATATTTTGAAAGCTGTAAAATGGTCATGAAACCATTTTACTCAGGAAACCCTTCTCTTTTATTACAGTGGTAGCTAAAGCCACCATTCCACTGATTTCTTCTGCTGTTAATAGCTTTGTCTATATTTGCAAAACCCACAATCATTTCCAAACGCAGTGATGCTGGCAGGACCCCTTTTCAGCTTTGTGAACGGCTAAGGTTTGAAACCAATATGTTGCTGTATGTTGTGTACAATTCTACTTGGAGAGTGTCACCATATGCTCTCCCTATAACTTTGATGGACTCACCAGTCATCCATAGAATTCTAGCCTCATCGAGCTGTAACTCAACCTTTTTGGAAGCTATGCACTGCAAATGTAATCCCTTGTTAAATCAGTAGGACCACCTAAAAGGAAAGAACTAAATTGACAGATAACTACCTGTAAAATTTTAAACAAATCATAGGTCATTAGTGTTTATCTTCAAAAGATTGGGAAGAAGGTGATTGAACACTAAGCTCAATAAAGAGCCACGGCCTGTGGGCCCATACAGAAAACAATTGTCTCTGTAGCCACAAGTTCTATGGGGATACATAGAGATGGGCAGTGTATATGTACCCTGTCTTGAAAATACATGGGACTGTCTCTGTCAAGCACATAACAGTGAGATATACCTATGAAGTGGCCATGTAGTCACAAGTAACCAGTAAAAGGTAGCCAATGGGTCTCAACTCTTGACACGTGGAACCCAGTAAATGTAGTTCGTGCAACAATAAACACTTCGTGACCCTTGAAATAGTGTAAAAGGCCAAATTTATTAGGACATGGTTTCATATATATAAATTTATTAACCGTTAACAGCAACATATAACTTAAGACACAAAAAAAAACAACTTCACTTGTCCAATCACATCTCAAAGCAGCTTTCAAACCCCAACCATCTTTTCTTATTCCATTCTTTCCCTACAAGGTACCGCCCCGACTTTTCCTCCTTCGCACAGTTCTCCCCCCCTAAGATGTGTAAGAGCCCGCATGTGACCTTTCACCCCAAGAGTTCTGCCCTGCCGACTAAACTATGCAACCCGTCCCAATATTGGCGTAAACAGACTTTCGCAACCCAAAGAACCCCTACTCCGCTGACCTTCTCATAATGTAGGGTGGGTGGATGGACAAACTGGAAACTTTCCCTTCCGAACCCCCCTACCCTGGTGATGCACAGAATACCGAAGAGGCTGATTACGCCTCACCGGACCCGTATATGCACACCACTTAAACCCGCCCCATCCCCCCCTAAACTACCTATCCCTAACCATGTCCTGTTTGGTGCACGAATACCCCCTGGGAAAGACTCGACCGCGTCTTTCTCTCCCCAGGGACTGTCAATCTGCCACTTGTTATTTGATACTTACTATCCAGAAATTATATTTTAAAAGGTTTTGTTTGTCAATATACTCGCAACATTGCCAGTTAAAAATGCCCATCGGCATCAATATCTTAACGTAACATAATATTTTGTCAAAATAATAATTTATTGATACAAGTTAACAGACAGGGTGCACTCCTACACAAGGAAAATGAGTCATGCATATAGTTAAGAATGTTGTGTTGTTAAGTGCCTTTTACCTTTTAATGTCTAAATGATACTGTAATTACTGTTTTAACTTTTAATGTCTAAATGACACTGTAATTGCTGTTATGTCTAATTATTTATGCACAGATCCAGAAAATCAATGCTTGGTGCCTGACAAATGCTCTCCTTTTATTGGCTAGGAAAGCTACGATTCCCTGGTGTATGCATTCAAGGTTCATTGTATTCCCTCAGTTACAGTGCAGTGTTCTGTTTTATGTTTGGAGCTGGTGCACCCCGCTGAACTCCACTGACTCTTGAATAAGCTATATTTCTACTGGAGTTGCAATATATGACAGGGCTGGGGAATCACTATATTACATGCGATATATTTTATGACAAAAATAGTGCAAACATTATATCCTCTAACAAATTATTGTGAGGTGAGCAGATGTGAAGTTAAGAATAGAAAATGTATACTTACTTAAAATACTTTATGTTGACGATATTCTAATAGGCAATAAAGCGGAGGCAGTATGTTTTAGGTCAAAATTGGTGGCTCAGTCAGTATAGTGACATACAAACCATGGGAACTGCAGTATGTTTGCCAGAAAACAGAGCAAGTAATATTGTGCTACTAGCATCTTGAAGCCGGAATACTGACTACCATTTAGCATTTTCGTCCCGTGCAGTCTTAATCCCCGCAAATATCATTGTAAAATCAACTGTGGTAAAATAGCATTCCCTCTGTCACGTCTTCTTCATATTTTTGTGCATCATGTTGCCATGGTACGTCATATACACATATGCACCGGCACAATCAATGTGTGACACATTCAACGATGATCCAAGACTTCTACTAGTCGATCTTTTCATCTTCCAGCTGTTGCCATCAGACTAATAAGGGAATAGTTCCCATTCTGCAGCCTTCTATTAATCATATTCAGTGTTCATTGAATGCTACAGCTGTATCTCTTTCATCTCCACCCCTCCACCAATGTATGCACAATCCTGGAACACAGCAGCAGATCTTTGTGTTTAATGATTTTGATTGAATAAGTAAACAGGTACCAGGAATAAAATTACATCCAAGAATAATGTATTAGAATACACAATAGGAAGAAGTAAAAAATACAAACTGTGCAATTGAGGAAATATTAATTGCAATTATAAGCCATAAATAAGAATAAGAAAAGAGAAAAAATAGGGTACCATCTGAAACATAGGTAATTGAACAATTTAATAATGGGGAGAAAGAAGGAATAAGAAGGAAAGGAAAAGAAGAGAAAAAAAGGAGAGAGGAAAGAAAGAATAATTGTGAAATGAGTATTAGTGTAAAGAAG
The DNA here is from genome assembly GCF_964204655.1 of Triturus cristatus. Taxonomy (NCBI): domain Eukaryota; kingdom Metazoa; phylum Chordata; class Amphibia; order Caudata; family Salamandridae; genus Triturus; species Triturus cristatus. The sequence goes on from NC_140581.1 coordinate 565,269,686, forward strand.
GGTATGAAGATAGAAAAGTAGTAAAAGGTAACCAAAGTAAATCAGACTTGATTTTTTGGGGTAAAGATAGAGATGAAGCAATAGATATTCTATGTTCGTCACAAATAAGGTTCCACCATTGTGATAAACACATCTTTGAGTTATCCTTCCAACAAGTAAGAATGATTTTAAATGCAAGAGCAATAAAGAGATCAAGCAACTTCAGTTTCAACATTGTATCATGAAAATCAACTGATAAGGAGCCAAGGAACACATTTTGAATTGATAAGGGAATACAAAAGTGAAAAATCTTGTAACATTTAGCCCAGATAGATTTCCAAAATTTTTGAACATTGGGACAATAATATATCAAGTGGGATAAAGTACCATCGGGGGAAAAACAGGACCAATAAAGAGGAGAGGAAGAAGGGTTGAATTTATGTATAGTTACTGGTGTAATGACAGCCCTATTGTACAGAAAAAATTGAGATTGGGTAATGTTAGCAGCTCTAGAAGTGGAAAAAGGTTTTAGCCATAACTTATTCCAAGTTGTAGGTGAGAGGGTAATGGAAAGGTCTATTTCCCAAGCAAGTTCAATTGGGGATTTTGGTCTGTCAGAGATATGAGCGGATAAGAGTTTGTATATAAATGCATCTTTAGGGTTAGAGTCGGAGGAGATGTTGTACAAAGGATTAAGGGGAGAAAATGTAGTAGCATTGCTTGGAAAATATTTGGTTGCAAGGAAGGATTGAAGTGCCTATGAAAATTGAACATATTGCGATAAGAAGGAAGAGGGTAGATCATAACATTCTTGTAGTGTACTAAAAGGAATAACATAATTATTAGATACAAGTTGGTGAACATATAAAATATTCTTTTCTTTCCAATGTTTAAAGTTGAAGGATTTGTGGCGGAACGTAATAAACTTATTGTACCAGACAGAGGATGCATGGAAGGCTTGATGAAAGTTAGAGCCATCTATATACAATGAGTGTAATAAGTGCTGAGAATATTTTAGAATAGGGTGTTTAGACAGAACGGTACAGTTAGACATGAAACAGATATCATAAAAAGAGAAGTCATGTAAAAGAGAGCATTAAAAGTGGATCCAGCTAGGAATCAGGACATCGTGGTATTGTCGATTTAATGCATAAGCTTGTCTAACTAAAAAAGCAGTATGATACAGTTTAAAATTAGGAAATCGTACACCTCCTTATTTATTTATTTATTTGCGGGTTTATATAGCGCTGGAATCGACTCCAATGGAGTATCTCTGCGCTTTGGGTCGGGTTTTCAGCTGATCAGTAGCAAACAGGGAGGGCAGGCCTAAATGTCATTTTTAAACAGCAAAGTTTTAAGTTGTTTCCCGAATTTCAAATGTTCGGGACATAGTCTTAAAGTTAGCGGGAGACTGTTCCACAATGTAGGTCCCACCACTGATAATGCTTTGCCACCATGTCTAGCCTTCTTGGCACGAGGCACTACCAACAAATGACCATTGCTGGATCTAAGGGTCCTGGTAGGAGTATAAGGAATAAATTTATTTTCCAGGTATAGGGGACCTTGCCCATTTATGCTTTTGTGAATCAGGCAGCATATTTTAAACTTAGTCCGTTGACGGATTGACAGCCAATGCAACTTTTCCAAAAGAGGTTTTGAAGCTGTTCTTGGAGGGGCATTAAGGACCAGTCGAGCTGCTGTGTTTTGGATAACCTGTAGTTTGGCCAACACTCCCTCATTTGCTGAGAGTAGCAGGCCATTACAATAATCCAGCCGACTTAAGACAAGAGCCTGCACCAAGGTCCTTCTGGAGGAATCCGGCAACAAAGGGAAAACCTTACGCAGCAGGCCAATAGTGTAGAAACAAACACCTGTGATGCAGTTTTTTGGTTTGACTAATTTATTCAAAGCAATACGGGCCGGTTTATTATTCCAAAGGAATTTAGTGCAGATGGAATTGATTTGATTAAAATAATAGTGAGGGATTTTGAATGGTAACATAGAGAGAAGGAATAAAATAAGTGGGACGATCATCATTTTAATTGTGTCCAACCTGCCCCACCAGGATAAATATAGTGGGGACCATGAGCTAACTAAATTTAGAATTTTGAGTTTTAAAGCAGTAAAATTATGGGAGAGAGTTTGAAGGATGGTAGAGGAAAACCATACGCCAAGATACTTAATTTTGGATGGGCTCCATTTGATGTTGGCATCAGCAAACATGAATTGATAGCAAATTGAATTGAGGGGTAATATTTCGTTTTAGAGAAATGTTTAATTTATAGCCAGATATTTTAGAATATAGGTCAATTTCCTGCAGAAAGGTAGGTAAGGAGGTTAAAGGTTTAGAGAGGTAAACAAGAATATCATCTGCATAGGCAGATAATTTAATTTCATGAGAGTTGTGTGAGAAGCCAGTGATCAAAGGATTATGACGAATACGTTCAAGAAAGGGTTTGAGACATAAAAGAAATAAAAGAGGAGAAAGGGGACATCCTTGCCGTGTACCTCTATATAGATTAAAATAAGGGGATAAAAGACCATTGACAGAAACACATACACAGGGATCAGACCACAATAATTTGACGAAAGAAATTAATTTGGGTTCAAAACCAAACCACTGAAGAATTTTGAACATAAATTGCCAATTAATATGATCAAATGCTTTTTTAGCATCAAGGGATAGAGCGGCTAAAGGATCGGGGTAATTCTTCCCCAAGGCGAGAACATTAGAGAACAATCTGGCATTGTCTGAGGAAAGCCTACCCTTAATGAAGCCGGATTGACCAGGTTTGATAAGTATGGGGATAACACCCCCAATCTAGAAGCAAGAATTTTTGCAAAGATTTTGCAATCATAATTAATTAATGAGATTGGGCGGCAATTTTGGCAAAGGGAGAGGTCATTGCCATGTTTAGGGAGACTAATGATAAGAGCATCAAGAAAAGAACCTTCAGGTTTAGAGTGGAGTAACAAGGAGGTGAAAAGGGCATGCAAATGTGGGGCAAAAATGGATGAAAATGAGGATATAAGTTCAATGGAAAAAACATCAGGGCCAGGAGCCTTAGCTCTTTTTAAAGATTTAATTGCATCAGAAATCTCCTGAAGAGTAATGTTCGTTTCCAGGATGGCCATAGTGTCCGGAATGGGGCAAGGGGAGGGCAAACCATCAAAAAATGATTGAGGGTCGGTTACAGAAGGAGGGGTGTCTTCCGTACATAGTGTATGATAAATAGTCTGAAATGCAGTAACTATATCAGGATCAGAATGTAGGGTGTTATTAAGGGTATTACGGATAGGACCAATGGTTTTCCTTTCTGATTTGACTTTTAAATAATAGGCCAACGTTCTTCCCGCTTTGTTTTGTCCCCCTTGATATTTAGATTAGATTTTAAGTAGGATGCTGCAGGCATCAACTGTAGCTAATTTGTTTAAATCAGATTTAGCCTTGATTAGGTCACGAAGATGAGAAGGAAATGTGGAGGTATAATAAGAATGTTCAAGGGTTTTAATATGACTAAGTGAGGAGAGGTACTGGGAGTTCAATTACTTTTTCTTTTTAGCAGTATATGCGATGGTAAAAGCCTTGAAGGCATCCCAATTGTTGTGTACAGAAGTGTCATCTGGTTTGTGAAAATAAAAAAAGTCCTGTATAAAAGAAGTAGCCTTTGAAATAAAAGTTTGATCAGATAACAGAGTGTTATTAAATCTCCATCTAGCATGTTTAGAAGTGGTAAGGGACAAATCAATAAAAACTGAAACAGAGGCATGATCAGAAATAAAAATGGAGCCAATCACAGCGGATTGGAGCGAGGGAAGTAAAGATTTTAAGAGCAAAACATAGTCAATACGGGACATGGTATGGTGAACATTGGAGTAAAACGTGAATTCACAATCATCGGGATTACTAGTCCTCCAAGCATCATTAGCCGGGTCTGGTGGCTTAGTGGACTAATGCATCCACTGCAGGGGCCTGGGTTTGACCTCATGGTCACAGGTTCAAATCCTGGTGGGTCCACTCAGCCTTTCATCCATTTGAGGTCTATAAAATGAGGACCATTGAGTTGGGTAACAATAAAACATCTGTTATTCAGCGCCTTGAGACCCCTGGGTGATAAGTGCACTTTATAAATACAAGTGTTATGTTATCATAGAGTGGACGAAAGGCAATAGCAGATTGAAAAGCTTTATGAGATTTATCTGGTTCAAATTTATAGTCAGATTTCCTGTCAGAAAAAGGGTCAAGTCAATTATTGAAGTCACCGGCAACAATAATATTAGGATTAGTAATCGAAGATAATTTAAATTTAATACTGTTCCAAAAATCAGGGTCAGATTTAACCGGCCCATTAATGTTAAAAAAAGTAACAAGTTTATTGTAAATCCTAGCGTGAAGTATTACCCATCGTCCACTCGCATCATTTTCAGTAGATACAATTTGAAAATTCAAAGATTTATGGGAGAGGCTAGCAACACCACCCTTTCGATTGACAGGAGGAGAGAAAACAACCTGGCTCACCCATTGACGTTTGAGTTTGAGAGATTCAACATCATTACAGTGAGTTTCCTGCAAAAAAGCAACCTGGGAATTAAGTTTTGATACATGAGAAAGTACCTTTTGATGCTTAACAGGATGGCCCAGACCACGAACGTTCCACAATACGACATTAAACATATGAATGTTTAAAGACAAGGGGATAATCACAATCGTGATGAACTGCAAGAAACAACAATGAAAACGAAAAACAATGATCAGAAACATTGGACAACAGAAAGAAAGTGAAAATAAGCGAAGAGCGGGAAAGTGAAGGAAAGGGAGCAAAACAGGAAAAAGTTGAAAAAGTATAGAAAAAGGAAAAGTAAGAAGAGACAGATCAAGGACAAAGAACCAAATCTGTAGTATGCAGAGAAAAATACTAAAACTGGGCATGTCTACACACATGGACAAGGGCAGCAAAGGAGAAAGGTGGAGAGGAAGAGGGTGAGAAAAGTGTAGAAAATAAGACATTGTGAGATACAGAGGAAATAGAAAAGTATAAGAGAAACTATTTAGACTGCATAAACCATCATAAATAGATGAAGAACATTAAAGACGAAATACAAGAAGTAGTAATGAAATGTAGAACATTAACAATCTACTGATATGAGAGCATTAAAGATTTCAAGTACATTGAACATTTGTGTCCATAGGCATTCTCGTGATAGAATCCAAAAACTGTTTCAACTTGAGAGGATCTTCAAAAGAGTGGGAAACACCTTCATGAGTGATTAGCAAAGACAAGGATGTAAGATGCCATAACGGATATTGATAGATCTCATTTGTGGTCCGAGGGCTAGGAATTCCTTGCGCCTAGCATTGGTAGCATTAGAGAGATCCTGCGAGATGAAGATGTTATGTCCCGGCCAAACAAGGCGACGTTTTTCTCTGGCAATTTCGAGAACATGCATCAGATTGGTGAATTGAAGAAACAGCATAATTATGCCACGTGGTTTGGTAGAGTGAGGTTGAGGACAACCACAACGATGAGCTTGTTGGATGTTGAGGGTGGTCGAAGATTGAGGATTGAGGAGGGTCAGCCAAGAATGTTTTCCATATAAAAAAGGAAATCCAGACCTTCGATATTTTTGGGCAGACCATACAGCCGAAGATTGTTGCTTCTGTTACGGTTTTCTAAATCCTCAGTATGGAGTTTTAGTTTGTGAATTTCTTGTTCTAGCAAAAGATATTTTATTAGACACATCTTGAAGATTACTTATACGTTGCTCCATTTCATACATTTTACCCTCCATATTCATCCATCGGTCTTCAATGAGTTGTAATTTTTCATTGGTGGCGTTCATGAATGGTTTTACAGCACGTAGTTCCTCCAATATAGAGTCTAAGACCGGATTGGAAGAAGATTCAAATGGAGATGGGGGATTATTCTTGGCTCTTTTCGGTTTGGCGCCAGACGAAGATGACTTTGTGAGAGAAATGGATACGTTGGCCATCTTGATGAGATAAACTTGACGCCGAGGAGTAGGATGATTCTTGAGAGCAGAGATCCTTTCCATAAATAAGATTCTCAGTATTGTAGAACACAACGAGGGTGTACAGTTGTTTCATACACTATTTTGATCTAGGTAATGGGTAAAACAAAGGATGGAGACTGTTAAGTATAGCAGGGACATAAACAGTGACAAACCATCCACGACCTCCGAAAGGTACAGCAGCAGATCTTTCAACACCTTTCCTCTGCCCTAACCTCTCTCTTTCTAAGTACCTCCTACAGTGACCAATCATCAAGTCCCTTTCTCAAGAAGCCACTGTAGGACATTCAGATCCATCCAATTGCTATGCGGCTTTTTACCACTAATACCTTCAGCAGAGCAGATTATGTTGAATTTCTATGCCTTTGGGTCTAGGTATGATCCTCAATGCACAATGTTTAATTGATGCATTTATGGTTATTTTTATTAGCATCATCAACCTGGTTGATACCTGAAGCCAGTATTCCGTTACCTTCTCACATACCCGCACCACATGTATGAATCTGGCCTCACGTACCCCGCTTCTGGACTACATATAGGACCTATCAGGGTACATTTCATGTAACTTAAGGAGTGTCCTATAAGTGTGGTAAAGAAAGTTCAAATCTATCAATTTAACTTGCACATTACCGGCATCCAATGGAACAGAGCACATGTTGTCTTCCGTTCTATGTTTATTAGTGGTGCCTGTATGTGCATCCCTGAAGGCAAATATATGCTAAGTTAAGTATTGTAAACACAAATAAAGCTATGTATACTTTCCTTGCACAATATTTTTATTTCTGATAATTTTGCTACAATATTTTTGTAGTTCAATATTTTTAACTCAGTATTATTGTAGTATGCCCTATTAAATGTTAGGCACTGATTTTCATGTTATAAGCCAGCACTGATGTCAGACCTCACCTGAAATTAGAAAGGTGGCAGCTGTCAAGTCTATAGCCAGGTAGATTGTGGATATTCTTTGCTATGTAGTCATCTAAATAGCATACGCTCTGCAGTATTCAGCTAAATAGAGAATTATGTATTTTTGGTCAGCTCTGTCATCTGCCTAAATAGCAGATTATGTACTTTTTGGTCAGCTCAGCTGCCTAGCAAAAAGAATGTTACTGTCCATTGATTAAATATGTACTAGATCTTGTACTAGTTGACTGACAGATAGCAAAGAATGTTCATTATGTTTATGTTTATGGTTATGTTTATGAGATTTATAGAGCGCTCAAATACCCCTGGGTGTCTCGGCGCTAAGGACGGCAGCATGAAACTTATACAAGGAGACTTATTGTGTGAACAGCCATGTTTTTGTCACTCTCCTGAACGTTAGTAATGATTGGGATGATCTGATCTGTAATGGAAGCGAGTTCCAAAGTTTGGCAGCTGCAACAATGAAACGTTTGTCGCCCCAGGAAACAGTTTTAGTGCGAGGCACTGTGAACAGGGATGCCGTAGATGAACGAAGAGCCCGTGAAGGAGTATAGACTGCTAAATCTTTGATCAGAAATTGGGGACCTGTGTTGCGTGATGTCTTATATGCGATGCACAAAGCCTTAAACATTATACGGCTCTTCACAGGGAGCCAGTGAAATTTCCGAATAACATGAGATAAAGGCTTATATTTAGGGGTTCCTGAAAGCATCCTGGCAGCTGCATTCTGAATGGTTTGCAGCTTACGAATAACCTTGTTTTGGGCATTCAAGAGAAGCCCATTACAGTAATCAATTATTGACATGATTAGGGTACTGACAAGAATTTTTCCTGATGTCAAGGGAAGAAATTGTAGTATTTTTTTATCATACGCAATTTGTAAAAAGCCGCTGAGACTACTGAGTTGGCATGAGGGAAAAAAGTTAGTTTGTCATCAAACATATATTATATGTCTGTCCACTGGCTAAATAGCAGACATTTTATACTGTTTGTCTGGCAGCAAAGAGACTGGTGACGGCTATCAAATTTAGCCTTGTCGCCAGCCAAATAGTACACAATTTCACCTTTATATATGGTAGAAGGGTAAATAGTGTAGTTTCCTTACTATTTGCCTGTCTGATGGCCAAACAATACATAATCTATGTTATATAGGCCGCTACTGGGTAAATAGTCAGGTTTTTCTGTTATTTACTACCCACTGGCTGCAATTTCAGAATTTATCAATGTTTGTAGATTTTTTTCTTTCCTGTAATTTTTTTTTCATGCATCGGAACATTTCTGGAGGTTAATCTTTGCAGAACTGCACACTCCCAGTACTTTTTTCCCTTTGCAGATATTGGCTACTTGCTGGCCCGCCCGACTAGACTGGTAATATTCCTCTTCCTACTTATAAAGTTAAACGGCTCTGCTGCTTTATCTACTGTTCCTCACTGGTGAAGCCGTATGCCCTAACCAGACATGCCATGGAGTAGTATCAAGCCCTTACATTGCTGCTGCTATATGACTGCAATATATGATAGCAGGAATCAGGAGAAGTGAGCATCAACCTTCTACCCACCAAAGAAAATTCAGGAAAGAGAGAAAACCAGTGGATAAGAGTAGAGCTGCTGCCATGTATCAAATTAAGTTGGTGATTGTTAGAAATTGGATTGTTAGTGGACAGGGTTGTGAACCTTAGTCAAACAACAACCACAATCCTTATCAGGGTAAATGCCAGGCAAACCCTAAATGAACCTTTACTCACTGTGTTAGCCTGGCACAAAGCATTCAGGCTTAACTTAGAGGCAGTGTGTAAAGTATTTGTGCAACACTTCAAACAGTAAAACAGTGAAAACACAACACAAAAAGACTCCCCCTAGGTTAGAAAAATAGAACTTAATTTTATAAATAAAACAAGACCAAAATGAGAAAAATTCAATAATAGAACTGGAGTTATGAATTTTTAAAGAATAAACTGTAAAATAGCCTTTAGAAGCAACAAGCACCAAATGGGGATATCTGGTCATGATGGAACGCAGGTCGGATACAGTTCCCGATTACTCCACATAAAGTTTTACCTTCTCAAGTTTTGTGCAAGAGTCCCGTTCACGGGGGAGAAGTTTCCCGGGAGAAAGGAGAACATTATTAGCGATGATCGGTGGGATGCAAAGAGCAGTCTAGATGTCGCATGGACGTGGTGGAGCCTCGTGCTGACAATCTGCGCCAGCAGACGATCGTTGTTGTCTGAACAGACGAACTTACAGTGGGTCATGCTGATCCTTTGTGCGAGCTGCATGGCACCAGAGCAAACAGGCACTTTCACGTTCATGAAGAGCCCAAAAGCTTGATTTAAAGAGCAAAAAGACCACGTCCAAGGGCCCAAGACCAGAGAGGAGCCTCTTGGGGCTCAGGAGCTCATTGAAAATGGGTCCATGAGCAGTAGTGAGCCTATCGTTCCTGAGGCTCAAATCAGGAGGCCAGAAGACCAGACCTTTGAGTTCCTCTGGGGTCCTGGGTTTAAGAAGGGTTCCAGGTGCAGTTCTTCCTCTTCAGGTAAGTGGTCAGCAGGCAGCAGGCCAGCACAGCAAGGCAGCAGCTCTTCAGCGTGGCAATCCAGCAGAGTGGCAGTCCTTTCAGCAGAACAGCAGTCATTCCTCCTGGCAGTGTATCCACAGGTCCAGAGGTGTACTAAAGTGGTGGTGTCAGAGGTCCAGAACATATACTCAGTTTGGCCTTTGAAGTGGGGGAGACTTCTTAAAAACAGGCCTTTGAAGTGTACAGAGGTCCTGCCCTTCCTGCCATGGCTCCCCGACACAGTCCAGGAGGGATGCAGTCCTTTTTGTGGGGACAGGACACAGCCTATTCGGGTGTAAGTAAGGCTGGGTCCAGCTTCTCCCTCCCATCCTGCCAGGATTGCCCATCGAGTCACACTTATCTCCCATTGTGTGTGGGTGTCTAGGAGGAATGCGCAAAGCCCAACAGTCACCCACCCCAGACATGTGAACATAGACAGTCAGCAGGTACCAAATAGCTAAAGTTATAAAACGTCAATTGCCTAGAAGTGGCATTCTCAGAATTGCAATTTAAAACCCAACTTCACCATAAGTTGTGATTTTAAGTTGTGAATCCAGAAACACCAGACTTGGGGGTTTTATCTCTCCCCGATTGCAAATTAATAAGACAATCCCAATGTTATCCTATGGAAGAGGTATGCCTTGTAGTGGTGAAAAACAACTTTGGGTGTTTTTCACAACCAGGTTAAAGGGCAGGTCCTTGTGCCAGCTCCCCCTGAGACAGTACTCCTGTCCAGTTGGTCACAGTCTGCTACTCTCTGCTTCCTGTCAACCTGCAGCCCTCTGTTTGTGTCTCCTCTTCTCATTTCCTGCTCTGTTGTGCCTCTTCTGTTTGGTTTTCTACCCTCTGTTTTGCCTTTTCTGGTTCTTTTTCTGCCGTTTGTTTTACCTTTCCTGCTTGTTTTTCTGCTCTCTGTTTTGCCTTTTCTGCTTGTTTTTCTGCCCTCTCTTGCTCTGCCTTTTCTTTTCATTTTTCTCCCATCTTATTTGTCTTTTCTGCTGCTTTTTCTGCCCTCTGTTTTGCCTTTCTGCTTGTTTTTCTGCCATTTCTGCTTGTTTTTCAGCTCTCTGTTTGGCCTTTCCGGCTTGTTTTTTCTGCCCTCTACTTTGTCTTTTCTGCTTGTTTTCTGCCGTCCCACTATTTCCCTCCTCCCGCCGTTTCCCTCCTCCTGCCACACAGTGCCGCACCCTCCCCTAGGACGTACTTAATGGACGCCGCAGTATGGTCGTGCAGCAGAGGCACACAGCGGGTATGCCGCCCAGTATGCCAAAGGCCCACTGAAGGCAAACCTATCTGCGCCCATCCACGCCTGGACTGCGCCTAGTGCCAGGACCCCTGGTCCTCTTGCCACCTGCTGCTAAACTGCCAAGGAGCTCTTGGCTCTGGACCATGGACACCAAAACAACATCTGCTGCGCGTCCTCTCTGCGATCAACCAAAGGACCTTTCACCTGCTGCCCTCGCCGATTCACCTCCCACATAGAGCCGACAGCCCACCCTGGATCGCACATCACTTCTGCCCAGAAGAGTACGAGCAACTCGGAACTGCTCGAATGCCTCCTGCTCAATGCTCGTTCCCTCTGCCAGCAATCCACGGAAATCTGAGACACTCCTCTCCCATGACGTTGCCTTCATCACCAAAACATGGCTCAACCCCTCTACAAACCCCGACATTGCCGCCGCAACACCCAATGGCTACAAGATGATACATGAGACCACACCAACAAACACGGAGGGGGCATCGCCATCATCTTCAAGGAAACCATCTGATGCATTGCCACCAATGGTGACCCAAAACCCCTCAGGGAACACCTCAACTTCCAACTACAGACCGACACCAAGACCGCAAAAAGAGGCACCCGCGTATACAGACCTCCGGGACCCCGACTGGCTTTCTGCGACACCATCTCCGACCTCATCGTTCCCCTACATATCGACATCGACTGGAGAACCTGAATAATATCGGCCTGACCCAATTGATTACTGAACCCACGCACAAAGCCGGATACACACTCAACTCCATTTTCATCTCCAGTGACAGAATCAAATTCAGCCACGTTACAGAACTCTCCTGGACCGACCATGCCATCATTCACTTCACCATCTCTGATGCTTAGCACACCATACTCAAGCATCGCAGCTCCTCCCACCACAGCTGGGGCAAGGTAACAGAGACACAGTGGACACATGCCCTCAGCGCCACCCAACTCGAAGCTGCATTAGACCTTGATCAGGCTGTCTACAACTTCTGCACATGGATCACCAAATGTGCCGACAGAGTCACCCGATGAAACCAGCAAAACCTAAAAACAAGCCTGCTTGTGCATCCCAGAGCTCACAACCACCAAGAACAACTGTTACCGACTAGAGAAACAGTAGCGAGCCACAAAAACCCCTCCAACAGAGCAGCTCACAAAGTAGCCCTCAGCAACTACCACCGGTGCATCAAGGAAACCTAGAGAACAGCCATCAAAGTCCACATCGATACAGCGGCCAACAACACGAAAGAACTATCTAAGCTAGCAGCCACAAAGAACACAACCCACCCCTCTTGAGAACTCTGTGACACCCTCCCCCCCCGGACTACTTCCACAGTAAGATTGCCACCATCTACAACAACTTCGACCCCCAACCAACTGCTCTCAAACTCAACAGCTTTGCCCAACCAACACACACCAGCCGAATGATCACCACTTTGTCCCCGCTCACCACTCAGACCACCACAGCCATCATGTCATCCATTCACTATGAGGGAACCAACCGACCCCCACACCCCCATCGTCTTTTCAACCTCTGAACTGACCCAATCAGCACAGAACTCACCAGCATCATCAACATCTCCATCACCACAGCAGCCTTCCCGGACAGATGGAAACACACAGAGGTCAAAATAATCCTGAAGAAAACCTCTGTCTGGAAGTCAGATGAAATATGCTGAGATACAAGGCAGCCGCAACTGCTCGATGGGCGCATCAGTTCTTGGCATGGGGTGTGCGTTAGTCTTGGTAACAGCATTAAGTCCTCTGTAGTTCACACAGAACCTCACTTCTGGGGTCTCCCCATTGTGTTGGACTTGGGCACCAGCACCACTGAGGTGGCCCAGGGACTACTAGAGGGCTCAATCACCCCAAGGGACAACATTTTGGAAACTTCCTCCTTGATGCTAGCCCTTACTTTGCCTGCCAAACTGTATATTTGTTTTTTGACAAATGAGCTGTCACCATTGGTGATTTAATGAACACACCACTAGGTCATTCCAGTTATCCATGAGAACAATCCAACAAACTGGCCCAACGACTGGTGACAGTCTCTCTGCTGCTGCTTTTTCAAGGTAGGGAATCGTACTACTCCTGCCACTGACCAATCCTTGGCATTGTGGGATAGGACGTCTGGGAGAGGCTCCCTGTCCTCTTCCTCCTCTCCGTCAATGACATGAGCATCAACTGTCAAAGTGGTTCTTAAGACAGTTGACATGGATCATCCTATGGGAGTGTCTGGGGGTTCCAAATTCCACCCAGTAGGTGTACTTACCCATCTTCTCCAGTACCATGTAGGGCCCAGTACATTTGTCCAAGAGGGCCCTGGGAGCCATGAGCTTCGCAACCCGCATTCTTTGACCTGGCTGGTATTCCACCAAGGATACATTTTGGTCATACCAGTTTTTACTAAGCTCCTAGCTGGCCTCCAAGTTCATGTGCTCAGCTATGCGAGAGCACAGGTACAGCACATCTGTCCTGTTTGGTTTCCTTGAGAGGTTTTCTCCCACCCTTCTCGTACACAACTTAAGGGACCTCTGGCATGGTGTCAATGCAAACGCTCAAGAGGACTGAAGCCCAGTTCCTTTTATGGCACCTCCTTGTAGGCAAACAAAAGGCAGGGTAGTAGGAGATTCTACCTTCTACAGAGTTTCTCAGACATCCCCATAATAAAACCTTTTAATCTCTCCATGAGCCCATTGGTTTGGGGTTGATAGGGGGTGGTGAACTTGTAAGTCACCCCACACTCATCACTCATAGCCTTTAAGTACACAGTCTAGCTTGACAGGTGGTGCATGAGCAACAGAACCCTTTCACTTTCTCAGGCATCTGATGCCAGTAAAAATGGGTGATCACCCGTCCCGGGTTTTGGTCATCCCCAAATATCATGGGCTACGTTCAAGAGGGACACCCTGTACTGTTGGGGACCCATCAATCTCCTGGTTGCTCCATGAGTTGGGTCCCTAGCATTGTTATATTGGACACCCTCTCCCAGTAGATCCCGTGGGTTCCACTGGTACCCCCTGCTCTTAGACTTCAGTCTGGTGTTGAAGGTCTTTAAGATTTGGGCACTCATTCCGCGCTTAGCAGAATTCTTTCCTGGAGGGTCGTCCTGCCCCATGCAGCTCCGAGAGTTCTGGCAGGTCTCCCAGAGTTTGCCTTTTCCCCCTTTAGGCCCCAGATCTTCCCCCTTGAGGTCAGATTTCTTATGGGCCATGGGATATTTTGAGTCTGGTTTCCCATGCCTCTTGCCCTTTCTCTTGGTTATGGAAACCTGGGACATTGTTCCAGACTACAGGCTCCCTTGACTTCCCTGACGGGCTGTCTAAGCCATTATGTCCACACACACCCACTCAGCTAGACCCAGCATTTCTGCATGAGACTTCCGTTCCACGTCAGCTCAAGCAGAGGTTTCTAGGTCTTTTCCCAACATACACTCCACTGAAATGGCAGAGGTCAGTAACACCTCCTCACTCAAAGGTGAGCATTGCTATGGGATGAAACGTAACCTCATTGTCAGCGACGACTACTCTATGGAGAGCCTCTGGGATAATCTGCTTTGGGGAAAAAGCCAGTCCACCACTGTGGTCCTGCTGGCTCCTGCATCTCTCAGAACCTCTACCTTGGTCCTGTTAATGAATGACAGTTGCATTTACTACACCATGCTAAGAAGTAAAGTGGCCAGGGCTTCAACTTCAACCCCACCCATAGGGATTAAGGTGGTTTCAGTCCAACCCCTGATTATCCCAAGTCAAATGCCCACCCCATTCCTAAGCTTGCAATCCCTTGGGACCCTCCTCCTGTGGGGGAGCTTCTTGGAAAATATTGAGTCTCCTTTTTATGTCCTGGCTTGTAATATTCTATACACACCCCAGCCTTCATGGAGTTGAAAGTGTTCTTCCCCTTGTAACTTCTCCACTTGGAAAAGGCACAGGACTAAACTTCCTGAGTAGGCTTTTGGGGCCCTTCTCAGAATGCTTTCCTTTTGTTCTTGTTGCTCCCCTCTTTCCTGAGGGTGCTAAACCCCCTTTCTTGCAATCACCCCCCCCCAGGACATTTTAGAAACTCTAGTGTGCACCCAGAGGTCAGCTGCTTTTCCAAGTTGACTTGAGTGAGATAACTTGGAATCCACTAACTGCGACTCATGAAGAGATGATATAGCCCATATGTGATGATATTGCCTCTTGCCCAGCCTTACAGTGCTTTTATTGATAAATCTACAAAGTCAACCAAGGATTGCTGTGTATTTTTGTGTGTGTTCCAGAACCTCTTCTGATACTCTTCAGGTGTGGGACCAAACTTTTACACAAGGGCATCTTTCATGTGAGTTTAGGGGTCAGCTACCCCTTTTTTTAGGGTCGGGATTATATCCCTCCCCAGTGTTGGTACTAACTCCCACAGCAAGGCTCCTACTCATTCTTAGAAGGCAAACCATTTGTCAGTGTTGTCCCCTATCACAAAGCTAGGCAAAATACCATTGAGCAAGTGAGGGTTGTGTTGCCCCTCACCATTGCTGCCAACATCTTCTTCTGATTTCAAGAATCCTAAGCAGGCCTTCTTCTCCTCCAAGGCCACTCCACTTTCTCGTGGTGCAAGTATTTTCTCCTCTAGTGCTATGGCTGTCAATTTGGCCTGCAGCTCCCTTGCTGAATGCGTACTTTTCACTGAGTGAGCTACAACTGACAGATTGTGGGTTCAAAATGGCTTATGCTGGCAGAGCATGCATCGCTCCCAGCTCTGGATAGCACACCAGAAAATCAATTTTGGGACAGGTGTCCTCCTTCCCCTTCATAAGCTCAGGTTGCATCCGTGGCTTCATCCTCATAGGAGATCTGTGATTGGAGGGGTTCTTCCCAGACATTGAAAGCCCTTTCATATTCTGCCTTCCTGGCATATCAGTCCACCTTTAAATGCTTTTCTGTGCAGAGTGCCTTTATCTCCATCACATGAGAGTTGTCTGGGTAGCCAGATGCAATTCCAAAATCCCTTGGACTTTTTGAACAAATTGGGGGAAAAAATAATTTGGAAAAATCGAAAATGACCCAATCAAAGACCTGATGCCAATTAAAACATTTAAATCAATTTTTGCTTTCAGTTCAATTTAGGGATTTTTAATTTCCAACTTAATAAATGAGTGGTACTGCTAAACACCATCACTGAACAATGTAAGAAAGTGGACAATAAGTTGGGGTGGATGGTTTGCCACCACTAGTAATAATGTCACTATTCCTGTTAGGCCTAGTAAAGGTTTTAGTAATCTAAAACTAAGGTCAACATTTCAGAGCAGACAAGCTTAATTTAGGAACATGTGTGTAACATTTGGAAGTGCCAAAAACAACTCAATAAAAAAGTAAGTTAAAAAGTAACAAAGCGTAACACAATAAAAATCCCACTACAATTTATACAAATAAATAATAATTTAATAAACAAAATGACAAAAAGTCAAGAAAGCTAACCAGAGATATGAATTTTGATTGTTTGAAATGAAAATAGTGTGAAAGAGCGTCAAGCGCCAACTCCGCTTATCTGGTTGAGCTTGACCAGTGTGATATAAGTCTGACCGTGATGGAGAAACCAGGTTTTGCCTTTTGACTTAGTATCTGAAATGGAAGTCAGATATCCTCAGCTGGGCAAGGCAGTAGGCTGTGGCCAAGAAGGGCTCCAGGAGACCGGATAGCTGTCGTAAGAGGATCCGGTGAAGCCATTGACTTTTGTGAGAAAGCTCTGAGTGGCAGAAATTCAAAATTTGTGCCCAAGAAAGATTCTTCACCAGCCTGATACTTTTGGCAACTTTGCCCAGTGAAGATTTCTTCGTTCGGACTTAGTCATGTTTTGGAGCTTGGATTTCTCCATTTGGGCAAGGCTGCAAGCTGTAACCATTAAGGGTACCATGAGGCCTCCTGCAGAAACATATTTGCTGCTGTGGAAAAACTCCAAGTGGGGGCAATCTAAGTCTTTGGCCGAGTGGCAACACACTTTCATTGGTTTGACTTAGCAGGTTTGTCACAGTCCTCCAGAGCTCTTTGGATCCAAAAAGCATCTAAGTCCCAGGTTTCCAGGATCTTAAGATGAATACACTTTGACAAAGTCTAGGGTCCCTTGATCTCAGGAACAACTCTTGTGGTTCAGCTTGGATCTTCAGGAAGAGGGCTTCTAGCAGCGTATTGTGTTCCTGTAGCTTAACAGGAGGTCAGCAAACTGACCTTTGGAACCCACCTCTTTGTTCTTGGCACAAGTGGGAGCCACTCCTGTCCTTAAGGTTTCATTGCAATTCTCTACGCCAGATACAGTCCTTCTTCCATCTTCATCAGGTAGAGTAGCGTCCTACAGAAAGTGCCGTTGGGTGCCACATTTATGCCATGTACTATCCTGTGAGTAGGGGGTACTCCTGTCCCCCACCCTAACCAATAGGGAAAACATTCCCAAAAAGGACGTTGCCCACTTTTGGAGCAGTTCCTATGTGCTCTACTGCAAACAATCCCATAATGCCACATTCTACCACAATGGTAGAACCTTTCTTCCCCTGTGCAGAGTTCCTGTGCCCTCCCTAGAGATGTGGCCAGGGAAATGAGCAACTCGTTCTCTGTTGTCACACAAATCAGGTTCTGGGACAGCTTCTCTCCTCCAACTGGGATTGGTCTTGGTTGACTAGAGCAACAAAAAGGAGGGAGCAGACCCAGATGTTAGCTACATCTGCCTATGACAGGGAAGGCCTCTTTGAAGTTAATTAAGTTCCTGGGCACAGCCCAGATGGTCATCCTGTCAAAAGAACAGATTATAGTCCCACACCCAAAGTCTTTGTTTCAGCTGTTGGAGCAAGTTCACACCTCATCTAGGGACTATTCAGCTTCTGGGCGAGAGCTGGGAGCTCATGCAAATGGGCTTCAAGAGGCTTTAGGCAAGGAAAAGGTACCATTCTAATAGTATTTTTTCCAAAATATTAATCACAAATCTGACTTTACCAGTGAGTTGTGCTTGTAATAAATATTTTAAAAAGTCCACAAATAACCTTTCTAGCTCTTTTCCTAGACAAAGAAGACATTATTAATTTTGATATTGTATCCCAATGCTTTCCTACAGAACAGCTAACCCCAGTACAGTAAAAATAGCTTTTGGGGCTTTGTCACTGTGGGGACGTTTAACATTAAACTTTTACATTTCATACTCTTAAAAGCCATGCACTTTGCCTTATGGGCATTAGTTTCCACTTAGAGGTGACTTATGAATATCTAAACGGAGGGGTTAGGCCTGTGAGGGTTATTTTAACAGGTCAAATTTCCAGTTTTAAAATTGCACAGACAGGCTACAGGATAGGCTTGCAACAATGATTGCTTTGTCACTCTATTGGGTGGTGCAATGTGTGCTGCAGACCACAAATGGCATTTAACTTACAGGCCCTGGGGGCGTGTTCTGCCAAGATGGCGGACAGCACGTAATTAATTTGCACTCCAATACTCCACACTGAAATCCTGCAAAATCCTATGTAAAGCAGTGAAAAAAATCATGTGACAACACCATCCCTATTGCTTTGAAGCAGAAACTGCCCCGGATTGCTTCTCTGCCATCCGTTTAATGCTTTAATTAAGACGGTGTCCCGGATGAGGCCTGTGGAGAGAAGCGGCCTGGCGAGAGCTGGTGGGGGTACATACAGTGGGCTCTGCCACGCTACGGTTTTATGCAGCCTGACTCAGAGGGGGCCTCTTGCCTTGTGCTTGAAGCCGGCGCCGGGAAGCGACGGCTAGTTCAGAGAGGAGAAAAGTGTGGCCCCAGGAGGAATCTGGAATTGGCCTGCAGCTGCCTACCTGGGTGGCGCTGCTTGGCCTGTGGACATGGGCCCCAGTGGAGTGCATGCACACTGTGCTGGTTGCCTCTGAGGCATGACCTAGGGCTGCGTTGCCTGAGGTGTCCGGCAGATGAGGTAACTTACCGTCCCCCCTATTGTTTGCTTGTGCCTCGGGCCTGCCTGGATTTGATTGTGGCCTGCGCCACTGAATCTCTGTGTGGCGCTGTAACCCCAGGGCCCCTATAGTGCTTTGCATGGTAAGACTGTGCCATGGAGCAGGCAGAAGCTTCAGGGTGTTACAGTTGGGCTAGCGCTCATGCTCTTTGCCGCCCCCCACGGGTTGAACCTGGAACATTTCTGAACGCCTTGAGGACTTGAAATCACTCGACCTGTAGCCCTGGGGTACCACTCCCAGTCGGCTGCCGAGGTGACTGTGCTGGCCTGGAGTTCGACCATATTCAGGCGTTGGGGGCCTGCAGGACACTCCCCCCTGGTTGGGATTGCTGTAGGAGAGTGTGGCCTGATTTGGGGACAGAGCTGCTCTAAGGGACAGGCCCTCCCAGCAGATATACAGAGGACAAGTTATAGATATTAAAACTGCAGAGTTGACCTGTGGTTGTGGCACGTGCTCCATTCCCATCCCTTCCCCATGGGGAAAGACAGTATGCTACGCTCTTCCCAGAAGCAGAACATGGAGTAATATACGGGGCCCATGAGGGCACAGGGTGAGATGCACAGTGGGGACAAACGTAAGACGGAAATGGACACCTCAGGTGCACAGATACTAGTGGCACTTGAGAAACCACGTTTACTTCTGGAAAATAAACTTTACACATCTTAGTTGTGGTCAACCTCCACTGCGCTGACCTACGTATGGCGAATGACAGCTCTTTGGCCATGGTTGAACTTCAGTCCAGGGTTTGTTCCCTCGCAGTTAACATATCATCTGGAAGCCGGGCTGAAGATGCTGAAGGGAGTGCACGCAGAACAATTTAAGATATGTGGGCTTCCTGGAGAAAGTTGCACCGGAAAGTTTTATAGAAAAGTGGATAAAGGACGCCCGACACCCTACGCGCCTCTCTGGAGTTTTTGTTGTGGAGCGTGCCCAAAAGGCTCTGGCTCCGGCACCCCTGCCAGGAGGACCACTACTGGCTCTCATAGCCAAAATCCCGAATTATAAAGACAGGGATATTGGACTGCAGCAAGCACGCAAATTGGGAGATGGGAAGTTTGAAAACCATGTGATTCACATTTTTCCTGACTATACGCACAAAGTACAAAAAATTAGAAAATCATTTGAAACAGTGAAACACAAGCTACAAACTATGTGACTGCAATACATGATTTTGTTCCCAGACAAACTGCGTAAGATACATGGTGGGTGTTCACACATTTTTGGGGACCCTGAAGAGTATGGGAATGGCTTGATATGGGGGCTACCAGGGGTGATGCTCTGAATGGATCAAGACCCCAGAGGAGGCAAAAGCGGGGTGGGGTACACGGGCTTGGTTCCCCCCAATCCAGCGTATGGGAATCTGTCATGCAGAGGACCAGAGGGCAGGAGGATGGCACGCTGGGGCTCGTGCACCTAGAGACACAGGTGACTGGAGAGGAGGACACTGACTAGAATGGTTAGACACCGGAGCTGGAGCCCGGTGCGAATGCTGCCGCATCAACCTTGTGGGATGCAAGGGGATCTCTGGATGCCTAATTAACTCTAGGCTCGCAGGCATATGCTGTATGTTGGCTCATATTGACCCAGTGGAGGATGTGATATAGGGGCACTGCCAATAGCTTGTCTGAATATGGAATATCACCTCATATAAGTGGAGAGGGGATGAAGCTTTTCTTCCTCAACTGTAGGTGGACTCATGCTTTACTCCCGTACTCCCCTATTTTTGTTATTTTTTATACTCCTCTTCTTCTTTCTCTATACTTCTTTTTTGTCTGTTGTCTTCTAGAACCACTGGGGATGGCACTTGCCATTGGGATACGCCCAGCCGGACGCTCTGGTAGGTGGGCACCCTGGGTGAGCAGGACCCTTTCGTAATGAGAGACTATTACACATAAGACTGCTTTCGAATTAATTTACAGTTTATGTTAGACTTCTGCAGACCACCAGTTTTTATATTTTTCTCTTTCATTATAAAGTTGCTTGGGTAGAGAAAAATATGGGGAAACATACTGACCTGTTATGATATGTTTCCCCGGGGGTGGCGGGAGGGTAAGTTTAAAAAATGTCAAATGGGCTATTTGCATTTCAATAATCAGTACAATGGCTTTTTCCTCCTTCTTGCAAGTGGCGATGGGGGCGGTGCATGCTGAGACCCACTATGAGGATAAATGAGGGTGGGAGGTCTCAAGATAGAATCTCCCCACTTCTATGTGATCATTTAGTATAGATGGCGAGACATGGTAGGGAGCTTTAGGTTTGTGACTTGTAACATCAGAGGCCTTACTATCCCTATGAAGAGGTATAGAATACACTCTTATCTCAGACGACAGTCCATGCATGTCGCATTCCTGCAGGAAACTCATCTGATTGATGCTGAGGTGGAAACGCTCCATAGGAAGTGTCAGGTCCAGTTATACTCCTCGACCTCTTCCTCCTATGCGAGAGGGGTATCAGTCTGGATGGCCCGGGGATCCCCTTCACAAGCTGTCACCCCTGCGCAGACGCTGTCCTCTGCTGTATCTTATTATATAGCCTGTTGGACTGGACGGAGGTCTGCCTTTTTAACATTTATGCTTCAAACACTGATGATGAGACCTTTTCCCATCCATTATGGAATTACTTGTGCCTTGATTGGATGTACTGCTTAAAAGGAGGTGTACTACAACTGCGCGATACACGGGACTCTTGATAGGCTCCCACCGCGCCCATCAGCTAAGCCTAATATGACACAAGC